>NC_135536.1:142103349-142730599 GCF_045843805.1 Urocitellus parryii
TCAAAATTTTTCCATATTTGTTCTAAATTATTAGATGCCAGCTAGAGTTTGTTGAACTGAACAGAAGTAGTCTTGTTTGGGAGATTGCAGAGAAGTTCCTGGTTCTCCTTTGGAATCTTGTAATAGAAGTTCTGTTGTGTTGTAGATTTAGAGTTACACAAGCAGGAACAGTGTAGGTTTAGAAATCACACAATCACATCATGAATTCATTTTTTTTTTCTTTTTCTTTCTTTTTCTTTTCTTTTTTTCTTTTGGTACCAGGGATGGAATTCAGGCCTTGCACATGCTAAGCATGTACTTCACCACTGTAGTATTTCCCTGACCCTTCGATTCAAATTTTATGTTTGTGTTTCTGGAGCATGTGCCCTTAGTCATAAGGTATCCTTTCTAAGATTGACTCACGGATAAAATGTGGGTCAAGATTTTTACCTTTTAGATTTGTTGGTCAACTATAAGAAAATAAATAAAGCAAGACCTGACGGAAAGCTAGAAGGTGTCGAGGACATACTTTCATTATTATAGTTTAGAGGAGCTGTTCTTGATTCACTAAAGAGACAGAGGCAGGCTGCAGTGAAGAAAACTTGGGGCCTCCTACAGAGGGCCTCCTACGTGGAGGGAATAAGTTGTATGGGACAAAGCAAGGAATACAGCTAAGCTGTAGGTGAACAGCCTGTTCTTAGAAATCAACCCTCCCCACTGGTATAAGATCTTTGAACTAGAAGTGGCTCTTAATATTCAGCATGCGGTTTTTAAGGAGAGAAAGTGGTCAGGCACCACATATTAACAGATGGGCTCTGTGATGGATTGAATTTTCCAAAGGTGGCTGCAACAATCTCCCATCTCACAACACCCATTGGGAATCTCTGTGAACCAGTTCAAGGTATTTTTTTTTATAAAATAATTTTGATATGTTCACTTCTTTCAAAGTATAAATGTTATAATTTTAAATTATCATTGTTCATTATAGAAAATTTGGAAAATGCCAACAAAAAGGTAATGTGAAAAAGTATCTAGTGAGCAGTGAAAATACCATTGAAAATACCAGTTGGATAAATCACTGTTTTCAAATGTATTTAGCTACATAGTTTGGATACATTATAAGTGCTCACAGTACTAAAGCTGTGTCTTTACAGGTAAACTCAAGTGTAAATTAAAATAATTATTGTAAAAAAATGGGGCCCAGAACTTGCTTACTTACATGGTCCCTATGATTAAGAAAAGGTGTTTGAGATAATTGCCTCGATTTACCACTTCAGGTGTTTGAGTGAATAATATATCAGAAATCAACTGGAATAAGTTGTTTGTTCTTTTTTTTTTTTTTCTGGTTGTGCTTATTTAGACCTTTTTTTTTTTTCTTCTCAATGTGTGTTTTGCTCAATGAAAAGCCTTAAAAAAGTGAACATTCTTGGACCCAATTGTGAAAAGAATCATTCTGTTTCCAATATCCAAATTACTAATCAATTCTATCAATTTATATTTAAAAAAAAAAGAAAACAAATTCAGTTAACATAATCAAACCAGATATTTCAAGGTAAAAAATATTCTCTGGAATCTTTCTAATGAGTGAAATTAAATGAGCATTTTGTATAATGTAGAGTTAGACTCAGTGAGGTTTACGGGGGCAGATGGAGTTGAGCCAGGCTTGGACATGGTCTCCATTAGCCCCCATGATATATGTGAATTGTTGGGGAAGTGGTAGCTCAAAGAGAGAAAACAGACCAATAATGGACTCAAGATTATGAACACTTTGTCTTTCAAAACCTACCCTCAGATACAAGCCTTCAAATGATGTGTGGAAGGTTAATTTTGGAGGTCCTCCCAGTTTTATCCCATGTACATACACTAAAAAGAATTGAATAAATTCTCAAGTAGAACTCATTACTATGTGTCACAAAGAAAATTGATATACTATGAAACAATCAGAGGAGTAGATAATGGGTAAACAGAAACTCCCTTTGGCCTCCAGTCTAATCTGTAAGGGAAATACAGATTAAAACAATCAGAGCTGGAACCTTGAATGGCACCCCATGAAGTCACCAGACAGAGACCCTGGAAAAACCAGGAAACGTGGATGGGCAAAAGGTGGGTGGATGCAGAAATGAAACAACGCTAAAGAGCATTTAATTTCTCAAGTTTTTCTCTCTGGTCTGTAGTCAAGCAATTTTTTTTTCCCTACCCAGCCTCACTTTCGATTCACTTGTTTTTAAAAATCATGATTTGATGATGAATAACTGTAGGCCAAGGTCTGTCTTGTGCTTTGTAGAACTCTGAAGTATATTGAATGAGAAAATCCTCATGCTTTATGTGAAAGATAAATAATACCTTGAAATGTAATATTTTGGTTTTGACAAAAATGCAAGGAAACCTGATAATCCAGACCAACACTTTTATAAAACGTTGTTCAAAAATAACTGTGGCCAATCTCAAAAAAGGTGAGGGGGGGGTGTTCCCCCAGGGCCGAATTTCACAGGGAGGTGTGAGATGGAGCCAGTGTCCAACTGGGACTCAGATTCTGCTCAGATCATCTTCCTCTCATTTATGTTTCCTGTTACAGCAGTAACTGGGGGTGATCACAAAACAGTAGGACATTTATTTCCTGGTTTTAGCTGACTAATGAGCATGTAAGAGATACTTGTGACTTCTGTGGGCTTCCTCACACTGTGGAATTTCTCTCTGAAGCTTGGATAGAGAGAAATTCCTCTTGAGTTCCTCTTCTTCTAAAATAAGTGGAAACTGTTTTCCCAATTGGTTCTACACTTGAAGAAAATAAAATTAACGTTTCTTCTTCAGTAACTCAGGGAACATGATGACTATTTCATTATTTAATTTTAGCAAAGGTGGAAAATATTAAATGTGTCTTTTTAAAGTTGTGAATATAAACTGCCTTCTTTATCCTGCTAAGGGTGATTTTCCAAGTAGGGTAGAAAGGGAGGAGAAAAAGAAAATTACCAAAAATAGGTGTCATATATGAAAATCAGTAGATAAATATTATACCAGTTTGAAAGTAGCAATAACAATAATAATAATGGCAAATCAGAAACGGATAGCACTAAATTTCCCTCCCTTTTCACCACTTGACAGGATATCCTGTCTAGCTGCAGAAACAAAACATGGAAATGAATCAGTCGATAAAGGATTTTCTCCCATTAGAGATGTTGGTGATTTTGTCCCCTGTTGGGGAAGTTGAACATTAAGATGGATATTCATAATCTGGAGAGACCACAGTCACTCACCCTCCCTACTATGGGCTTCAAACTTTTCCACATGTTTGAGAATGTCATATTAAAGGTAAAAGCATTTTATCTAAGTATGATAAGAAATAACACCACAGACAGACCCAAATAGTTAATTTTTTCTACCATTGACTTTTTGACTGCTGCCCCACCGATGACTTCTACTTTTCTTTGTAAATCTCAGAAAATTAACATCTACAGAAGTCTCTTTTAACTTTTCTTTGAGGGTACATAGTCAGGGAAAAAAAAACACAATAATTGTTGGAGGTGGAGCTACAAAGAATGATAGAGAAACTGTTGTTATTTCAGGAGAAATTCTAAGGTCCTCAAAGAATTGTTACTGTGATATCCTTAATTTCAAAGAGATACTAGTCACTCTTACCTTAAACTTTATATATAAAGTTTAAGGTTATATATATATATATATATATATATATATATATATATATATATATATATATATATATAAAATTGAAAATGTATGAAGACTGAAAAGTCTTTTTTATTTCCAAGGTTGATACAACCTAGAAATGAACTTGTCCTAAAATCAGGTTTAAGATATTTGCTCCCAGGCTCTGGAAGGATGTCAGCTTTTAATTTTCCCCCCAAAGATAAAGTTAGTATTATTCATGTTATTATCATGTTGGGATCAAAACATAGGATTCAGTGGGATGAAATATTAACAGAGAGGATGTGAAGAAAGATTAATGTAATGCTAATTTCAGGCAACTCTCAAGGTTAATGCTTGTCCAATCCAAATTTCCATGGCCAACTCTTTTCACCCAAGGACCATGTGGTCAGCTCTGCCCTGCTTGTCACTGTCATCAGCCACTTGTGTGACATGTTGGCAGCAATTCAATAGGAAAGCATGCATGTTCTCAACTGAGCATTTGGGGAGTCTGCAAGCAGTAAGCTACGATGTAAATGGAACAAAAGAAAAAGAATGACTGTGGCACTCACCATCTTAAGCTATCTAGGTGTGCAGCTCACGCTTCCGTGGGCACTCAGGCCACCCAAACTGCTGACATCCTCATTGACCTTCCAAAGCAATTGTGAACCTAATGATTTTGTTTTTGGATTTGGGAACTGAACTTCACAGGGATTGTTTCCAATCCTGGGTGGTGCTGAGAATCCTCAGCCGCACCAGAATTTGGCAGAGACCACCAGAATCGTTTCATGTGAGGGCCTTTTCCCATAATCCAACCAGCATGGTTTATGAATGTTCTGGGGAGCAGAAAGCAGGTCCCAGAGGCTGAGAAAGGGCCATGCCCTTCTCAGCTAGGAGACCACACAGCCGTCTTCTTTCCCCTCTGAGTATTTATAGTTAGAAAACCCACACCACCCCTTTCATTCGGAAGCCGGGGGTGAAAGTGGAAAAAGCCAGAAACACAAATTGCATCCTACAGCTGAGAAAGCCTCACTCTTGGAAAAGCTAGAAAATAAATAAATAAAGGGGAAAATCCAAATGGGATCGCTCTTCAAACACACAAATGATCTTATGTTAACAGTTGGGATTAAACAGCTGTCTCGTGGTTGTGCGATCATAACAGATGCTGTGTGCAAACGTTTCCTGCTAGCTTTGTTTTGGTTATTGCTGTTTGTGCAGTTCATTGGGCTGAATTCAGCTTAAGGGATACAGGTTTTTATTATCCTTCTGTGCTGTGCAGGCAGCTTCATCATCTCCTTAAGAGGAAAGGGGGCGTGTGAGAGAGATGGAGGGGAAATGGAGGGTGGGCTCTACCCTATCACACTGGGAATGATGTCATATTGAAGAAATTCCAACACATTGGTTATGACTCCTTTGCCATGAAAGTGGTCCCCAGCCTCCTCTTTTTTTTTTCCTCCTGAGTATGTGTGTGTGTGTGTGTGTGTGTGTGTGTGTGTGTGTATAGAATGTTCTCTGTTCTAGTTCATGCATCCAGAATAGAATTTGTAGAACATAGAAAGGGCTTTCTTTCTTTCTTTCTTTCTTTCTTTCTTTCTTTCTTTCTTTCTTTCTTTCTTTCTTTCTTTCTTTCTTTCTGTCTGATGGATTACAATGTTGTAATTGTCCCTTTTTATTCTCTTTATCCCATGCCATCCAAAAGAAAATGAACAGGCTGTTTTTTATTTTTCCTAGAAATTTCATTTTGTCCTAGACATTGAGATCATCATCCAGCTCTGTGTCAGCCAAAGAAGTGGTGAATGATCACTGTTTTTTGTCTTTTTAAGTTCAAATCTGGGAGGCATTTTGGTCTGAATTATGCTACTTATCAAAACCAAACTATTCTCCTGGCTCATTTCTTTAGAGCACTGCCATAATTTATAGGACATTTTGCCTATCAACATGATACCAACATAATTAATTCCATTACTACATTCCAAAGTTTAAAACATAGAAATGATGTGTTCAGGACCAAATGCACCTGGCTACCCTAAGCAAGAGGCCATGATTAGTGCATCTCACCTGAACTTTGACTGTTCCTGTCTCCCTCACTGGAATCTCATTTCTGATTCATAAAAGATTGCTCTTTAGGCAGTAAGGTATGTGCTCACTGACCAGTAGCTCTTTCTGAAGTTTTAGATGGAGAAGGAGGAAAGATGTTTGATTGCCTAGCTCCTTGCCCTATGGATCCTACCTTTTGTATAGGAGACCCTACCTTGGCTAAGTCTTTATATCTTTACTGTAGCAGAGGTTTTAATAATATGTAAACATACTTAAGCAACCAAGTTCAAATGGCAATACTATTCTTATTCAAAAAAAAATGGGCTTAATGATTACTTTGGGGGGCTTACCAGCTCACAGAAGAAAATTAAACCTTCTTTGATAAGCTGCCAATGCAGCAATATTTCTATGCTTTAAATACTTTTCAAAGCAATTTCATGCATCTATAGTGCTCGATCCCATTAACATTCCTGGAAGTGTTTTTCCAAGTCTTACAGGAAAGGAAGTCAAGGCCCATCCTATAAGGTGAGTATGATATCTCATTTGTCCAAGCTTATACAAGCAGTAATTGGTCAAGCTTATACAAGCAGTAATTGGTCGAGCTTACTTACCACTTGTATACACATGGGCAACAACAGTCATGCCATGCAGAGAGGAAGGAGAGTATTTGTCAGTAGATTTCTGTTGTTGGTGTCATTGTCATTGTTATTGTCATTGATTGGATGCTGCTGGTGAAGGAATGCTGCTCCGTGTCAGGATGCCTCTGTTGCCTTGATTTGTGCAGGCAAATATTGGCACTCTTCCTTCACTTAGTCTGGAATTCTCTAGGAGTAAGGGAAAATGTATCTTCTGTGAGGCCCCAGAAGGACTGAATATCAGCTGCCTCTGTGGGAAGAAGCCTTTGTGTCAATCTCAAAACAAAATGCAAAGAAGATACATAAATTGCCAATAAGCACAGATGAAACACCACTTCACACCCATGAGGATGGTTACCATAAAAAATGAGAACCAGAAAATAACAAGTGTTGGTGAGCACATGGAGAAATTAGAATTATTGCAAGCTTTTGGTGAGAATATAAAAATAGCCAGTGTAGAAAATAGCTGATAGTTTCTCAAAATAATTCAAAATATTATTATCATATGACCTAACAATTCCATGTGTATGTGCACATAATCAAAAGAATGAAACTAGGGACTGTCAGAGGTATCTGTATGCCCATGTTTGTAACAGCATTATTTATACTAGCTAAAATGTGGAGGCCACCCAACTATCTATTGATAGAGGACGAATGGATAAGCAAAATGCTATGTATGTATATGTATATATGTGTATCTATATCTTAGTTTGAGATTCCAAAAGAGAATGATACTTTAGGCTGAGTGGATTGGGATTTAAAAGCTAGAAAGTTCTGGAGGTTGTAAGTCCAAGATCAGATTACCAGCATGGTTCTATTTTGTCAGGGGTACTCTGCAGGTTGCATATCAATAATTTATTTCTATATTCCATCATGGGAGAATAAAAAAGCTATATAGCTCTCTGGCCTTATAAAAGCACTATCCCACTCATGACCTTCAGGACAAAATTACCTCCCAAAGGCAGAACCTCCAAACCATTCCATTGAGATAAAAGTTTGACATGTGAAATTTTGACAGATACAAATGATTAGTCCATCACGATGTGCAATAGATTATTGATTGGCCACAAAAAAGAATAAACTACTAATACGTGTGTGCTACAATGTGGATAACCTTGAGGATATTATGCTACATGAAAAAAAAGCCTGTTACAAAAGACAAATACTTTAGATCCCCCTTATATGAGGTGAGGTGTTTACAATGTCAAATTCACAGACAGAAAGTAGAATAGAGACATGCGGGAGGGAAAACTAAGGAGTTAGTGTTTAATGGGTGCATAATTTCAATTTTGCAAGATGAAAACAGTTCTCAAGTTGGATAGTGATGATGGTTTCAAATCAATGTGAATGTATTTAATACCACTAAATTGTATACTTAAAAGTGGTTAAAATTGCTAGGAGCAGTGGCACATACCTATAATCCTAGAATCTTGGGAGGCTGAGGCAGGAAGATCACAAGTACAAAGCCAGTCCTTAAGCAACTAAGCAAGACCCTCTCTCAAAACAAAACAAAACAAAAAAAAAAATGGAAGGAAGGGCTGGGGATGTTGCTAAGTAGTCAAGCACCTCTGGGTTCAATCTCTAGTACCAAAAAAGAAAAAAAAAAAGTGGTTAAGATCATGTATCCCCTATAATGTGTATTTCACCACAAATTTTAAAAAATCAGAAAAAATAAACAGAGGGCCACTGTTGTCACCAGAGACTTGGAAGCTTCCCTTGATATCTTACCCTTTCTCTACTATGAGTCCAAGCATAACACACGCTCAGATTTTGGGCATTATTATGTTTCCAAACACTATAGTGTACACCGATTCAATACCTGAAGAAGTGCAAATCAGGTTATTAGAGAAGTTCATTTATTCTTTACTCCATGTTTAGAACTACCTAAGATTTTCATTCTTTTCTTTTCAAGCTTGATATCAATTAAAATGCAAATCTTTATAGGATAGCATGTTTTAAGCATTTTCATTTTTGAATGAATTTCAGATCCTTTAATTTTCTGTTTATTTTTCTAAAACAAAGTTTTTTTTTCTCAAATTATAAAAATAATAAGGAATCTGCAGATAAAGGGTAATTCATACATAGCTTACAAAAATATGAACAGCTTTGTATTTTGAGAAAGAAATATAATAGTCTAGTATGCCCATAACATGGAGCTTTATGCAACCATGAAAAAGAATAAATTAGAGTTATATCAATGAAGTCAGTTGGAATTCCATAAACAAATTCTTATGTAGGAAAATTCTTATGTAGGAAGTGTAGCTCATTTTAGATAAAACAGGTAATCTTTCTCTTACACATACACATCCTCTATATCCACCCGTACAGATCCATATTTTAGAATTACTATAAAGAAACATATTAGAAATTTAATCCCCTGTGTTAATCAGCTTTCAATCACCATGACAAAATACCTGAGACAATTTATGAGGTTTCAAAAGTTTCAGTCCATAGTATCTTTGCCCTGTTGCTTTGGCCTGTGGCAAGGTATCACAGTATGGCTGTCAGGAGCACATGGAAGAGGAAGTCTATTTACCTCATGGCAGCTTGGAAGCAAAAAGAGACAGGAAGGGGCTAGGGTCCCAATACCCACTTCAAGGGGATACCTCCAGTCACCTAACTTCTTTCCACTACCTCCACCTTCTAAATCTTCCACTACCTCCCAGGAATAGTGTGGCTAGGAATTAAGCCTTTAGCAAATGAGACATTGGGGGACATTTCAGATCCCCATTATAGTACCTTCTAGGCAGTGTGTTTTAATAACTAGAAACCTATAAAAATGAAGATTTATGAGAGATATTATATTCCATTCTTAGGATTCTTATCAAGTTTTCACAGTTAAAATAAAAAAATCAAAATCAATGTCCCCCCCCCCCAGAAAACCTAAGGTCACATTCAGTGTGAGTTTTAGTGATTCAAAAAAATTTATTTAGCAATTTCCTTGGGAATTAAATGATTATCATTTTGTCATTCTTCATATCTCTCCTAAGAGGCAAGGGCAGTGAGGAGGAGATAGCTCATAATTAGCTCCGCATAGTGTCCTAAAAGTGTAAGTAGCAGCAATGTCTGAAGTGAAAGCTGGAACAGAACATCACTGATGGCTGTTTTGGGCAGTAATCAAGCCCAGGAACCCAAACTGTAGTGCATAAAACTTATTTCCTGGATCTAGGGAGTAGTGTTAGTGAGGAAGAGCTAAGAGCAGCAAAAGGAGAGGGATTCTGGTATCCTGGTGGCAGGATTCCCCCTGAACACATAATAATCCCCTCATATGCTTTCCTAATTAGTATATATGTCTAAAATAGGAATCCAATTTGAAAAAAAAGTGCCCTCTTCCTAATTTCTTAACTTTGACTCATCTCTCAGTTGGTGTTTGAGTCAGCTTTTTACATTGCTGGGACCAAAAGACCTGACAAGAACAATGTAGAAGAGAAAGAGTTTCCTTGGGGCCCACAGTTTCAGAGGTCTCAGTCCATAGATGGCTGATTGCACTGTTCTGAGCCCAAGGTGAGGCAGCACATGATGGTGGACGGGTGAGGAGGAGGAAGACGGCTCAGGGCAGACATGGAAATCAATGAGCTTTTGGGGGACACCTCATACCTAAACCACGACAGTTAACCAGCACATAAATGTGAATTTCTTTTCAAGAATCATGACGCATAGAAGATTAATTTCCAGATTATTTTCAAATGTACCTTTGAAGCCTTCTTACACTAGAGGGAACTTGGTTAGTCGTCACTCATATAGATCAGTCACCATCTTTATCACAGACCTAATCAGACGGTTCTCCATTACCTTTAACATTTCCAATGAAAAAGGCCGAGGTCAGCTCATTTTGTGCTGTTCTCCAGGGGTTTTCTTTTCATATTCTTTTTATTACTCTTGTTTATATGCTGTTGACTTTGATAATTTAATAATTTCACCGGTCTTTTTTTATTTTTTTCATTGAATTTGCTTGTAATGCTATGGATTCACTTAAAGCATATGTCCAGATTATTTTGAAAACTTATACAGTATTTTTTGTCTTTAATTATTGTTTCTGTCCCATGTATTCTTGTACATGATCCTTCTAAATTCTTAGACTCTTAACTCCAGTTCATTATTCATATATACATATTCTTAAAAATCAATGTGCACGATAATCTTACAATTTTTTAATGCTTCAGTGTCTGAAAGTTGTTCTTAATATCAGTGAATTTTTTCATGTTTTCATTTTTTGGTGTAGTTTTTAACCTTCTGCTGCTATCAGTTCTTGCTTTAATTATGCAGTTGCATTTTTTAGTTTATGGTATGATACATCACAGTTAGATATCATGCAAAGCTCAACAGTTAAAACTTAGAAATTCATTTTATAAGTTAGTTAGATTATTCTCAAACAGTCTTCACTTACAAATGCCAAAACATATTAAGTTTTTATTTCCAGGAATACCCTTTAAGATATGTCTCAGTTTCCCATTGATGCTGCAACAAATTTATTTTGTTTATTTATTTATTTTCAAACAATACATTTAATATCTTATCACTTAGGAGATCCGAAGTGTAAAACAGGTTAATAGGCCCGCACTCCTGATGGTTCTAGAGGAGGATCTATTTCTTGCTTTTTACAGATTCTAGAAATCACCTGAATTTCTTGGCTCATGGACCCACCATCATTCCACACTGTGCTTTAGTCATGTCTCTTTCTTTATTTCTGACCCTTTTGCTTCCCTCTCTTGATACCCCTTTGGTAACATTAGATAATTCTGGATAATCTCTCCATCTCAAAAACTTTAACTTCATCCCATTTGCAACTCTGCCTTTTGACATGCAAGTTTCCCTGAATTGGAAGTTGGATGTCTTGAAGGTGGACATTATTCTTCCTACCACAAATGAATTAATATGTAGTTATTATAGTAGTGACTACCAAGTTCACAAAAGCTCACTGGGACTCTTCTAGTTTCCTTCCAGTTTGCTTAACAATTTTATGCATGATTCTAGGAAAGGGAAGATGAAGAGAAGTGATGCTGATAGGGTTTTGATACAGGGTCTATCAGGCAAACTGATGAGCCTTTATTTTTTTTTTTACCAGATCCCACCTCCTGGCAGTATCGTCGTCGTCATCATCATCATCATCATCATCATTTCTATTTTTCTTTGTAATTGAAAGTCTCTTTTTTTTTAATTAAGTAAACTTTTAAGGAAAGTACAATTATTTTGTTATTGTACTTTCCTTAAAAGTTTACTTAATTAAAAAAAAAAAACTTTCTCTCTTTGCATTCAGTACTGAGCCATGTTCCTAGATCATGATTTACTTTCCATTTAGTCCCAAGGTAGGGAAGCCCCTGGGGAGTAGGAAGAGACATACTCAGTAAGTGCTGTTCCCATGATCTAGCAATATTTGCAAGTCTTTCTCTTTTCATCGGTCTCTCTCTTTTTTACTTTTCTCACAACTTATCTTATAATGGTGTCTTTCTTCCTTTTACCCAGTCTATTCTCTTGAATTTTTCTCCAGTTCCATATATCCCAAATCATCTTCTCTTTTGTTGGTCAAGTCAAACTGTTCCTATCACTTGTTTTATTTGTTTTGTTTTATTTTCTGAGAACAGATCACCTGCAATCCATTGCATTTGGCAGTATGATTTTCTTGATCCTCCAAGTTATGGGTGCTGTTGTTTCCTCTTTACTCATGTTTAAAGAATGTTTTCTTTATTCAAAACTAGTACTAACTGGAGTTCTCTGGAACACCACTCACTGTCCACTTAGGTCTAAGTAAAATCTCTTCTCAGAACTTGAGCTTGTATCAGTTTCATGCCAATTATCCTAGGTCAATCCCAAGTATTTAATACCAGTGATTCTGCTAGACAAAAACTGGTTTAGACCTGCTGCCTGGCCTGTGATATCAAATATATACATAAGAGCCATGTCCCTTAGAATTGACCATTCCTCTAAAGGAGTCTTCTTGTAGGTATCACATTACTATAGTAAAATTTGATATGACCATGTTATGGTTTGGATGTGAGGTATCTCCGAAAAGCTCACATGTGAGACAATACAGGAAAGTTCAAAGGAAAAATGATTGGGTTATGAGAGTCTTAATCCAATCAGTGAATTAATCCCCTGATGAAGATTAACTGAGTGGTAGTTAAAGTGGTAGGGTGTAGCTGGAGGAGGTGGGATTGGGGAATGGCTTTGGGGCATAAATATTTTGTACCTGGAAAGTGGACTCTCTCTCTCTCTCTCTCTCTCTCTCTCTCTCTCCTTCCTGATGATGTGAGCTATTTGCCTCTGCTACAGTCTTTTGGCATGATGTCCTGCCTCACTTCAAGCCCTAAGGAATGGAGCCTGTCTTCTCTGAACTGAGACCTTTGAAATCATGAGACCTCAAATAAACTTCTCCTCCTCTACAATTGATATGATCAGGTCCTTTAGTCACAGCAGCAAAATACCTGACTAAAACACATCATTTCCCACTTAATGCTATGACCGAACTCCCATTATGTGGACTAGAGAATGCTTATGTCTCCTTTCCTCTTTCTAGGAGATTTCATCCTTCTGGGAGATTTCCTCTTTCTGGGAGATTCCTACCAATGTTAAAAGGTAACTGATAGCTGGGCACTTACGATCTCAGCTACTTGGGAGGATGAGGCAGGAGGATGGCAGGCTTGAAGTCAGCCTGAGCAACCTAGCAAGACCCTGTATCAAAAGTAAAATTATAAAAAGGGCTGAGGATGGAGCACCATGTGAAGTATCTCTGAGTTCAATTTCCAATACTGAAGGGGGGGGGACTATTACTCAATAAGAAATTGAAGGGGAAAATGGAGTTCTAAAAACCTCAAACAACTGGCAATTCTACATTGTTGAAGAGCATAAGTGACTTCATGGAAGACAGTAATGATGGGAGTTGAGAGAGGAAGGGAAATGTGAAGAAAGAACATTTTAAATTACATTCTGATGTCTGAGCATGGGTGGTGGACTCATTTCCCCTTTCTGTCCACTTTCTTTTATTTTTCAGTTAGAATTATTCTCAATTTCGCTGATGGCTATCAGTCAGTGGTAGAGCTAATTTTGTGACAAATTCTAAGTGGTTGCTCCCTATTTTCTAGTCATTTCTAGCTGGCTTATCTCTGGATCTGTAATGTTCTCCTAGTGGCACCTAAAACCTGAAGCCCACAAGAAAATTATGCTGATATTACTTTTAGTGCTATTTGAACCTTTGTTTTTGTTCTTCCTTTTTGTTTTTGCAATAATTAAACACTTAGTATATTAATCAGTTTTCTGTTACTATTATAAAATACCTGAGATGATCAAATTATAACCCGAAAAGGTTTAATCTGTCTCATTTTTTTGGAGATTTTATTTCATGGTTGGTTGGTTCTTTGCTTCTGGGTCTGTGGGGAGCCAGCATGTCATGACAGGAGCATGTGATAGAAGGTGTTTATTTCATGGGGACCAGGAAGCAATGAGAGATACAGGAAGAGACTGAGGTCCCAAGATCTCTTTCAAGGGAACATCCTCAGTGACTTAACTTCTCTCCACTAGACCCCACCTCCTAAAGGTTGTTCCACTTTCCAACAACACCACAGGTTGGGGAACCAAGCCTTCAACAATGTACTTTCCAGATCAGAACTATAGCAGGCAGGTTCACAGCCGGTATTGTTATAGGATCCACACATCAAGGATCTCTTCCAGTTATCCTTCAAAAACCCCATTTACATTGTGATTATATGGGAGGACTGTCCCCCCAATAAAGATAGGCTATTTGGAGAATGAATATGTGCTACATTATTTTCAGATTTTTTGTCTAAAATATTTTGTAAAACTGAATCAGTCCTATAGGATAGAAAATTGCCCAACCCTCTATTACCACTTGTTGAATAAGACCCTGGACTCTTCACAGCCCTGGCTAGATTCACCTCACATGCCTAATGTTGGATTCTTGCAGGCCTAAATTATTTAGCCTGCCTTCCTTAGCTTTTATTATCTTGGGCCTTTTTTGTTTTGTTTTTTCTTTCCTTGAGAAGTAGGATAAAATTACTATAGTTCTCTGTGGACTTGTAGCTTCCAATGAGAAGTTCACAGGTTCTCTAATTTTATTTAATGAGATCATAAAAAGCAATGGGGATTTTTCTTCCAGGGTGACACCCAGCATATATATGTATGCAATTGCTTAAAACATCCGTATTTCAATCAATCATGTATATTGCATATTAAAAATATTTGTGCAGGTTTTCACTGCTTTTTTTACATGGCATAGAGGGTTTCTATTTATGTCGTCAATAACCTCAATTTCTGGAATTTGTGTCTCCTTAGTTGGTGACTTGAGAAATAAAGTCTGTCTGGATGTAAATGCTCGATGCTGAATTAAGCTACTTATACTAAAACCTGAAGCAGGATTCTAGACCTGGCAAGATTCACATAAGCTCCCATGCAGAAAGTATTCCCTGATTTTCCAATTATATACAGGTTCCCAGGTGATGTACTCTGGTTTCATGGTATGGAAGGAATTTTCCAAAAATGTTCAAAGATTCCCTCCCTGAGCTACAGACAAATGTGCAATAGTATCATACTTTTTGTTTGGTTCTAAGATTTTTTCAGAGTCAGAGGTGTACATAGAGCCAAATGTTCTCAAAAAAATGTGGGCTCCTTTCACCTCAGGTTACCATTTCCCACAGTAGTACAAGAAGGTGAAGTGCAAGCACATTTGGAAAATTCTATCAACCAGGGCTGATGTTAACTAAAATTAGAAAATCACCCTTCTCCTAGGCTCCATCATCATCTAAATTGTCCTATAATCATTAGGAAGAGATATCTGAAATCAGCATGGAGTTAGTAAGTAGTCAGTTACCTTTTTTGGGGGGGGAGGTAATTTTTTAAGTAATTTATTTTTTGTTTTCTTTAACAAATATGTTATGAGTATTCCACAGTAAGTATATGCTAAGGGCTAGGCACACATTGGTGACAAAACAAGCAGAGCCACTGCTCTCAGTTCTACAGGCTTAACAAGAGAAATAAAATTAACAAGTTCAAAAATGTATAATTAGGAATTGTAAGTACTACACAGCAGAATACATTTGGCCAAAACCTGGAGACAATCTAAATGACTACCATCTGGAGAAGAGAAAAACAAAATTTGGTATATTCATACAATAGGATATTACTTGGAAATAAAAAGGAAAGAAATATTGATATGTGTTATAACATTTCATTGTTAAACATGTTTGCTTATAACATGTTTTATATTATGCTAAATGAAAGAAGCCAGTTGCAAAAGACCATATGTTATATGATTCCATTTATATGAAATGTCCAGAAAAGGCAGATTTATAGACACAACAAGTAGATTAGTTTGTTGTTTGGGTCCAGAGTCGGTCAGGGTATAAAGGAATGTTTTAAAATTGAGTTGTGGTGATGGTTGTACTATTTAGTAAATTTAGTTAAAACATAAAACACTGAATATAAGCTTAAAGCAGGTGAATTTTATGGTAAATAAATAATACCTCAATAAAAATGTTAAAAGTATTTCTAAAATAATTAGGTCAATAAACCTCAGGAATTATTATTAAAAAAAAATAATTATTGCTTCAAAGAAATAACAGGGGAGAGTTATACAGGCTTAGTTTGTGTGTATATGTAGATGTAAATATATCCATATATAGATCCTTAATAAAGTGGCCAGTGAAGGTTTTGCTGAGGCAATAATAATTAATGATAGATTTGAAGAGAAAGAGAGAGGAATAGAGAGAAGAAGTGGCTTGCACAAAGGAGCAGGAGTGGAAAATACTTCAGTCTTTCTGAGAAACTGAAGGAAACCTGCAGGATAGAGGAGGATATTCTCTAGAACTCTATGGTCCATGTTAAGAAGTTTAGATTGTGCTCACTGTGGTATCCGTCTACTGTGGAGTTTGGATCTATATATATATATATATATATATATATATAAATCTATCTATCTATCTATCTATTTATCTATATATTACTCTGGAATTGTAAACAAAAAGAATAAAACTGGAGAACCCAGACCGGATGCCATTCCGTGAACTAGGAGAAAGAATATGATGCTTGGGATTACTGTGGCAGAAAGAGACCGATGCTATGCTTTTGTTTGAATAGGCTCAACCGCAATTGCTTCAAGATTTGGGTTCTAAAGAATAAGGCAGAGAATGGAATTAAAGATTATTCCCATATTCTAAATAGAGCAAATGGGTGAATTTGCTAAGATGAGAAAAACTGATATAGAAATACATTTGGGGTGGGGGTGGAAGGATCTAGGGTTCCATGGTGGATATGTTAGGTTTAAAATACCTATTGAACTAAAAGAGGGGTAATGAAGTAGGCAACTGAAATAAAAGACTGCCAAGCAGAATGAGGAGTAGCACTGAGGACTAAAAACAAAACAAAACAAAAATACAAAAAAAAAAAAAAAAAAAAACCACCAAAACCTCAGAAGTGTGTGTTGTCAGAGAATCTTAGAAAAGAGAGATTTTTCTGAAAGAGAGTGGATAACATGAAATGCCACTAGTATATCAGGTAAGATGAGGATTGGATAGATGGAGGTTCGTGAGCCTGACACCATCAGTCCCTTTAGGGATTCTGGCAGTGGGTTGAAATACAATGCCAGTGAGCATGTGAAGGCTAACTGTTAACGGTTAAGGTATGAGGTGTCCTCCAAAGCTCATATGTTAGACAATGCAAGAAGGCTTGGAGGTAGAATGATTGGATCATGAGTGTCTTCACATAATCACGGTGGGTGTTAATCCTCTGATAAGGATTAACTCGGTGGCAACTGTAGGTAGGTAGGATACAGCTGGAGAAGGTGGGTCCTTGGGTAGGTGCCTTTGTGGTGTATATTTTGTCCATGGTGAGGAGTTTCTTTTTCTCTCTGCTTCCTGGTGCTGTGTCCTCAGCTGATTCCCTCTTCCACACCCTTCCACCATGATTTTCCACTTCACCTCAGGTACCCCAAAGTGGAGTTGGTTGTCTAACGACTAACATCTCTAAAAACCATAAACCCAATAAACTTTTCCTTTCTAAAATGGTTCTTTTCTGGTTCTTTGTCACAGCAGTGAAAACACTGAATAAACAGCTACAGATAGAGATGACTGAAAGCACTTATCTGTGAAGGAATGTTGAGTGGTATGGTAATCATTTTGAAGACGGGAGTTCTAGGAAATGTTAGTATGTCAGTACGGATTTGTTTGGGCTACCATTGGTAGAAATGAAACAATTTCAGCTAAAACTAGATGAATGTCTGTTTCTCCCCCATTTTTGATGATTGAAGATGTTCTGGTGTGGATCTTGAATGTTCTCCAAAGGCCCCTATATTGAAAGCCTGGTCACGAGTCTGTGGTGCTCTTGGGAAGTAGTTGAACCATTAGGGGTGGAGCCTAGTGGAAGGAAGTTAGGTCACTGGGTGTGTGCCATTGAAGGGGATATTTGGATCCCATTTCTTTCCGTCTCTTTCTTTGCTCTTTGGCCACAATGATGTGAGCAGCTTTTGCTCTACCATATGTTTCCACCATGATGTTCTGCCTCACCACAGGCCCAAGAGCAACAGGGCTAAGTGATCATGGACGGAAACATCTGAAACCATAGACAAAATAAATATTTTCTCTTATTAAGTTTATCGTCTCAAGCATTTTGTCACAATGATGATAAGCTAACACAGGAGGTAAGAAATCCAGAATTTTCAATTTCATAATTTGCCAATATTGATGTAGGAGGCAGTGATGAAAAGCTCAGATCCCCTCAGTAAGGATACTTCCAATGGGTTGAAGCCTGTGCCTATTTACTCATTCATATGAATATACTTAACCACAAAAATAAGATGGGGAATATAATTGGTATTCAAGGAACCAACTAACACCTTGCTTTTAACAAGGGAGAATAAGACAATTAATTCTGGTGGTCAATGATCATCCTTTGGCTAATATAGCTTATGATTTTCATTTGTTTATCCATGTGTTCATACTGCTTAGTTTGTATATCTATTCAATAAAGAACAAGTATTGGATAGAGGAAAGCAACAGACAAATTTCACAAAATTCTTGAGAAGGATGAGGGAATAAGTTTCAGAAACTAAATAAAGGAACTAGCCTTTGAATTTGGGAGGAGGCTTTCAGCAGCTATAATTTTGAAGGAAAAAGATGAGACAGGGGAGATATATGTGAGATTGATAATTAAAAAAATACATAAAAGATGATGGATTTCCCCAACCGATAGCATCTATTTTCCAGGTGAAGGTTAAAACAAGGTAAGCTTATAGTAAAATGCAGCTTTGCAGAGAGAGGCAAAGACTTGGCTTTATTTTCTTTGAGGCTCAATTTAATAGGGAAACTTAGAAAACTTGCAGGACAGAGTATATGACTCTTTTGAAGCCTAGAATTTTATTTTTACAGTAAAATCATCATTAGCCAGGATCAGCCAACATTGGCTGAGTGAAGCTTTGGAACAGATATGGAAAAAGTGCCTGGCAGAGTTAATCCAGTGTTTGGATTTGGCAAGGTGAGTACTAAGTAAGAGTAGATAGTGCAAAGTTGTTACGGAAATTTGCAAGAACTCATTCTAAAGATCTTCACTATTGCCATCATCATTCAGTTCCAATAACAGTTGCTTATTTATTGAATGCCTTATTTGCATAGGACATTTTTTTAATGATAAGGATTGATATTTTATAGCTTCTCTTTGTTGTTCATTAAAACTATTTTTAGCTTTTGCAGTTAATGGGGTATCTTTCTGTACATATGAAATTGCTCCTAATTTAAGTCCATTTTCCCAAGTGTTATTATTTTACCTCTAGAGGAAAATAACCTTACAATTTCCTCATAGATCATTTCAATACTTTTGTCTTCTTCTACTATCCTCTCTGTGGAATAATTTCCTGAATGTGTCTCAAAATTCTATTGCTTATAGCATTTGGATTTCGCTTCTTGAATCAACTACAACTTCTTCTTCCCCTTTTGAGCTACAAGACCAAAGCTGAACAAAGAGATTCAGCTGAAGTCATAAAGAAAATAAATTCCTTACTTAATACTCTCCAAAGAACAATGATAGAGGCTGTATTTTTATATAAAATGTCATAAAAGGAAAGAGAGAGAAAGAGGAGGAGGTAACATTCCCATTAAAATAATTCCAATCTTGGTGCATGTTGGACTAAGTTTTCTGGGGGTTAACTTATATTTCTAGTTGCACTTTATTAACTTGAAGGGATTTTTTAAGGAAGGCTAGGTTCTCATGCCCGCACAACCCAGATAAAAACAAATAAGACAGCTAAGGGCCAGGTGTCCTTCCTCTTACTCTTCTTGTGCAACTTTATTATAGCACAGGTAGTAATCCTGGGTCGTATTCATATAGTAAAATACGAAAAGAAAAAAAATACTTTTGTTAAGGTCTCTTGCATGTTTACTTAATAGTTAGCTCTTACTGTAAATACAAAATTTAACAACACAGCACTAAATACATTTTGGTACCAATAACAGCATTTGTTTTCATATATATAGCTTAAATTGGCCTGTTTTACCATAGTAGCACCATTTTACATTCCTGTCAAGTGTACAATTCTTCCAATTTCTCCAGATCCTTGCTAACATTTTTGTCATTTGGGGAGGGGAGATAAAAGTCATCCTAACAGGTGTGAGGTGATATTTTGTTGTGGTTTTGATTGCATGTCTGATGATTAGTGACCCTGGATATCTTTCTATATACCTGCTGGCCTTTCCTATATATCCTTTTGAAGGAAAGTCTGCTCAAGTTCTTAACCCAGTTTTTAATTAGTGCATATTAATTATAAAGAGTATCAGGTTTCAAGGATGGTGGAATGTGATGGACATCATTATCCAAAGTACATGTATGAACACTCAAATTGGTTGTCATCTATACTTTATATACAAACAGAGATACAAAAATTGTGGTCTATATGTGTATTAAGAATTGTAATGCAAAGAAACCCAACAAAGTACATGTATGAAGGCAAAAAAGAACCAATAATTGTACTTAAAGAAGATCTACTGTGAATAACTAAAAAAGAAGAGTAGCAGGTTTATTGTGTCATATTCATATATGCATATAAAATTTTGAAAGCTTATTTTTAAAATTTATTAGTTATTTTGCTATTGAATTGTAAATATTCCTTTTATATTTTTGAAGTTAACACCTTTTGACATATAGTTTGTAAATATTTTCTCGTATTCTGTAGCTTGCCTTTTTGTTTATTGTTTTCTTTGTTGTGCAGTACCTTTTTATTTTGATGTAATATCACTTGCCTACTTTTTGTTTGTTTCCTGTGCTTTTGGATTCATCTAAAAAAAATTATTGCGCATGCCAATACCATGACACTTTTCCCACTTTTCTTCTGAAAGTTTTACAATTTCAAGTCTACCTCTAGGTCTTTGGATGATTTTAGGTTGATTTTTGTGAATGGTGCAAGACAAGACCATTGATTGTGGACATCCAGTTTTCTTGGCATCACTGGTTAAAGGCACTGTCTTTTCCCAATTCTTGATTCATTTGCCAAATTGGCTACATGTGTGTGAATTTCCCTCCACACAAGCCACTCTTTTCCATTGCTCTGTGTGACTGTCGGGATTTCTCTACTTTTTAACTGCTATTCTGCTACTCCCCATCAATTTGCTAGGACTTACCTAGGACCACTAACACTTTTTCTGTTGTGTTTGGTGATGAAATTTGTAACTGACATATAACTACATTTCAAACTGTTTCTGTGAGAACAGTCACTCAAATTACCAATGGTATTTTGGGTTTGATACCTTATTATCAGAATATTAACTTAATTTATGGTCATCTACAAAAGGTAGAAAACAAGTTTTAGGGCTCAATCTCAACTTGCTTATTACCATATTGTACAAGAGAGATGGTAGAATGTGGTCTCTGAGGGACATACTTCATAAGCCCCTGCAGGCAGGTATCTAGCCTCTGGGAACTATGAGTAACCCAGGTCAAATTCATGCATCCCTTAAAAGGTAAACTGTCCTCCTAAACTCATCAAGAAAAAAAGGTAAAATAAAATATACATATAAGATATGTATATGTATATATGTGTATGTGATATAGAAATGTGTAATTTGTATGTATATAGATAGATAGCTTTAAGTTGTTTTATGATTTCCCTTACAATTCAAATATAGAGTCTACTATCTCAATTTTTTTACATTGGTTATCTGCCAAGCAAATGAAAAGTAACAACAATAACACCAATTTCTTTTCCCTTTTGCCATTGACTCTAAAACACTTCATTAATTTATCATCAAAGTTAATAGTCTCAACTTCACTAACATCTTCTTAGATGTAGTTGTCAGTAGATTATGTCTTGTTTCTTTGCAAAATATCACCAAGTCCCAGACAATGTCCCAGTGATCAGGGCATTTGTGGTACCTGGTTCTTGGCTCTCAGACCATACCCTACAGGACTACATCGAGTGTGTGAAGAAAGGATGTCTCTATTTGCCTTTGTCTTTAAGAAAGTGAGTAATTGTCTCTTTCCTTGCCCATTTCCTCCATGGAGAATTTACTGGCCCAAATTTTTAAAAAAGCTCCTATCACACTCCCATTTGCTGTAAGTGCAATTAGTTGCAGGTACAAAATTTGGAGCAAAGAGGCCTCTCGTGGCCTGTTGTGCCTGCAGTTATCCAACTGTGGCTGCAGTTTTTCAGTGCACAACTGATTGCACCCACAAAAAGAAAGGCTAAACTTTGAAAATGGGTCCCTTTAAGACAGTTGGGGGACTGCATGCCTCCGGTTGGGAAATTGCAATCTTTTATAGAGGTGCAGCCATCACTCTGGCTGGTGCTGCAAGTCTGAAATCCAGGTTAGGAAACTTGGGTGAGGCAGATGCCCAGCTTGAACACAGGTGCAGAGCAACCCTTGCTTCCCCCGCACACACACACACACACACACACACACACACACACACACACTTCACCTGGAGCTATTGGTAGATGATGCATTAGTATTCAACATTCCTGACTCCATCTCCTGCTTAGTTCACCAGTCACTCTCCAAAAAGGTTTGCAGAGAGAAGCTCGGTCACACTGTCAATATAACACATTTAACCAACTCTAAATTTGCTTTAAAGAGACAGCTACAAAGATTGACTTTTGCAAAGTGACTCACTCTACCATGCGGCAAAGGTGTCCGTTTGCTCCTGACTGTTATTAACTGTGTCACTGAGTACATAAGAAAGGGTTTTGAAGGAATTCCAGTGTGAATCCACTAATTCAATAATCCAATAACATAAATTCAAGTAATGGATATTAATACTATGTTCAAAACACGCTCACAACTTTTATATCTCTCTCTTTCCAAGAGACAGAGCATGCGTCGTCCAAGGCTCCTGATGAAATAATAAAACCCAATTCTCATCTAGAAAAAAGAATCATTATGGGAGGATGGTAATTTACTTTATATGACCTTCAATTGATTATTCTGTGGCTGCTACACAAATATCACAGGAGCTATTGATCGTAAAACCTACCAAATAGATCTCTAATAGCTTTTACTGGGCAAAAATAATTATGCTTGCACTGTGGTCAAACACACATAAACCAATGTGGAGGTATTAATGTATGGTATTATTACCCATCTGTCGAGGAGGTATGGAGAAGACCCTTCACAGGAACACACTATGTCTAAGCCCCATGAAAGCTCAATATCCAAGCCAACAATTACAGCCGGTTATACTGAAAAATTGATTACTGTAACTAAAAGCTAGAGCTGGAAAGCAGAGCTGCAGCTTGCTTAATAAAAGTAAAATAATAACAAAAGAAATCCTAATTGAGGAGTCCTGCTGCAGTGGCAGGGAGGACACAGAAATTGAATTTCCCTGTGGTGTCCGCAGCACCGTAACTTTTCAGAGTCAAGAGCTTTCTATCCAGTCCAGATCAAGATCAATGATCAACACCCGTAAAAGGTCAGGGTGTCTAATCAAAGAACAGATCATCTATCTCTGAAGGAAAAGTGTACAACATAATCCAGAAATGTGGCACTGCTAGCCACAGAGAGCAAGACAAACCAAGGCAAAGAGAAACTTCAGTTCTTTGGTGAACAGGAAGAATGTTCTGCTCACATAAAATGTGCAGGCAGACTTCTGCCCAGCCATGTGCCATGGGTTCAGGTAGGCCAAAGCAGACAAACAAGGACACAACTGAACGGGGAGCTATTTGGCTCCCAAGTTCTGAGAAAGATATTTTAGATTGCAAAACTCCACAGTGGTTCTATGGCTTATTCTTCATCCTTCCCAAAGTCAGCATTTTAAATAATATTAATATATACATTAATAGCAAAATACAAAACACTCCACTACAACTATCAAGTCATTTCCATGAGGAATGATACATTTTTAGCAGTCAGAATGAACAGAATAGAATGTTGATAGGACTGAGCTATGGATGAGAAATAAAAAAAATAGAAAAAATTTGCTGATGTAATGTGGGCTCAGTGTGTATGAGTGGGGAAGGCTGGTGAGAGCAATAATTGTATCCCTTGGGACAGATCAGAATAATATTCCATGAATTCCACTCATGTATCCCATGAAACAGAACAGAATTGGAAGGTGCTGCTGGAGGACTGTGCATTTCCATTGATTGGAAAGGTTTTCCAAGGAACTTAAGTCCTGACCAATCAAATTAGAATATTGATCCAGCCATTAGTATTTTTAAAAAATGAACTAGGTGAATCTCAGGTGAACCTAGGAGAGACCCTTCTTATGGATGGGGAGCCTCTACAGAAGAGAAACCTTGAACTTCTTGAGTGTGCCCTTCTTCTTTTTTGCACAATATGTCTCTCACTTGTTTATTTCTATTCTTTTTTTTTTTTTTTTTTTGGCACTAACAGTTCTGGTTAAAGCCAGAAAAAGTGTAATCATTGCTCTCTTTTTATGATTTATAATTCAGAAGCAAGACAGGATCAGGGGGTTGAGGGTGATGTTTGGTGTTGCATTTGCTGTTATTATTAATATTACTTAAGAAATATGCTTTCCTAAGAAACCTCAAAGCCACTTGCAGGACCATTGCTTCCCAAGGTCTTGCAACAATATAATCAACATTTACACTGAAGCATTCTCAAAACATGTGGGTGGGGGCTAGATGGTATTCTGCTTGTTCTCAAATTACATGATACATTAGATATTTGGGATCCTTTAAACCAGAGGGAGTCATCCAATCCAGTTATAAAATCCATACCATGTTGGCAGGGCTTAGTGTAGCTGCTTCCACAGAGCAGCCAGGAACTCAGCACTACCCTTAACCCCCACCAATCCAAGATGGTTTGACTTCAAATAGTTTGCCTATTTGGAAAAGGAAGACATCCCTGTGGTTCAAGGTCCTGGTCCTCTTTGAAGTGTTCCAATCTGGTTTTATGGTCCTTGAGATGCAGGTTAGGTTTCTGTTGGGGGTATTTTTTTGTAGCCTGTGGAGACTATTTAATCTTTAGTGTTGTGTTAACATTGTTCACCTGGGTCTTGGGCAATAATGCCTGAAGGATATGTGGGCCACACCGAATTCAAACTCGGCTTTCACGGAAAGAGCAACAGACCAGAGGCAACACATTCCTATCACTAAAATGTGTCTTCAGTTATTCTTCCCTTCCAAAGGTAAGAATAATTGCTCAACTTTTTAGAGACTAAACCCTGTGAGGGTCCCTGTGTCTCCACACATTGATGGCAGACGTATGCAAACCAGGAGAGTGCGCATTTCATCCGCCCCTCTGACTGCCAGCCACGGGCTTGTTGCAAACATGGTCCCTGTCACCGGAGCATACCTGTCCAGTTCTGGCCTTGGAGAACGCAAGGGCACCACCGCCAGCCAGCGAACAGCAGTGAGCAAAGAGGAGGGAAGCTGTGGGCTGTCCCGCAGGTGCGGCCCCACCTGGCGCCCAATTGGCCGCAGCGGCAGCGCTCGGCGGGAGGAGGGCAGATGATGGATGGCCTGTCGGCTGCCCGGGTCCGAGCAGCGGGGCGCCCGCGAATGTAAATAGGAGCGTGCTCTCGCGGCTCGGTGCTGAGCAGAGAGGGCAAGATGCCTGCACAAAGGTACCCGGCTTGGAATGTTTAGATTTTGAAGATTGGTTTCTATTATCTCTCTGTGGGAGAAAGGAAAACGCACTATGGGAAAGTGGAAGGAGAAGAGCCCGCATAATTTCGGACCAATGTTTGACAAATCATTTCGCCATCATAACCATCCACCAACCTTCTCTTCTCAAATTACAAATAGTTTAAAAGTCTTATTTGTCATTCACGTGAATGATGCCTTTTCCAAGTCTGAGAAACGATGGGATATCAGACCCGAAACCATTGAATTTCCTTTTCTCAAACACTATTAAAAATCACAGAAAATTGATTACAGGGAGATAGGATGATACGTTTCAGATACTCTATGCAGGATAAAAATGACTATTGGCTATTAAATGCTAATAAAACTTTTCTGAAAAAGAATACAATGAAATAGAAGCATGTTCTAGATATGCATTTTGCGCATTATAAAGTGTAACATTTTCATAATTTGTCTGGCTTTTACATGTTTAAAAGTCATAAGCAATTTGTATAGGTTTTGTTTGTCCTTGCAAAAGATGACAGCACATGGTTTTAGGCAATTCGATTTTAGAGGTATCTTTTTTAAAACTCGTTATGTTGAGAGTAGGGATTGAAGCAGACAGATGGATAGCAGGAGAAAATATGTCATGAACCACCATAGAAATGGGACTGGTAGCAGAGCTATTGTATCACTTGGTCTCTTCTTTGGCAACTGAAGGACAGGTCCATTCACTGCAAGTATTTCTCCTGCGCCAGCCCCTACTCTGAAGGTAATACATCTCATGTCAAGGAGAAAGCCAGTCCTGCCTGTATGTTGATTCATTTGCCTCTGAGAGCAAAGTAGTTTAGAGACACCATTGGATTTTTTTTTTTCATATGAGGAAAATGTTATTCTAATTGTGCTTTAAAGGACCCCCCATCCCCCTCTGCCCTCACCACTGTCGGCCACTAAGAAAGTGAAAGTCATATGTAAAATAGCAGTAAGTGAGATTGAAGCATGTCACAAAGGTGTGCTTTCTAAACGTGGTTGAAAAAGTGGAGAGAGGAGAGAGCTTAAGTACATGCATTTCTCTTTCAAACACCACATTTTAATAATATAACTGTATGTTTTTCAAAAGAACTCTAATAATGCCATAAGGCCAACATTGACAGCATTACACACACACAAACACACACACACAGTACACAAGTAAATTAAATTCATGAATGTTTCAATACTTACAAAAAGAGTACACTGGAATCCTATGAATTCCATATTGTCAATAGTGAATTTTAACATTATTAGTGAATAACCATATTGGTAAATTTTAATAGCAAGCATAATCTCTCTGTCTCTCTCTGTCTCTGTGTCTCTCTCTCTCTCTCTCTCTCTCTCTCTCTCTCTCTCTCTATATATATATATATATATATATATATATATATATAATTTGCTTAATGATTTCTCTTGTGTTGGGTACTTAGGTCATTTATAGGTTTTAGCAAAGTAAATAATAAAATAAGGAACATTTTAAGGCAAAAATTCTGTATTTTTAAAAAATGTAATGAATGAGCTGTGCTTTTTAAAACATTTAGATAGTACTTACAATAGTTTCCCAGCTACTTTACAAATAAATAAATAAAATAAATAAACAAAGAAGAAGTAGCATTCCATTTTGCCAATTTTGCCAAATATATATATATATATATATATATATATATATAGAGAGAGAGAGAGAGAGAGAGAGAGAGACAGAGAGAGAGACAGAGAGAGAGAGACAGAGAGAGAGAGACAGAGAGTTTGTGTGTCAGGGCATTGAGGTAAAATTAACAAATAAATATTGGATACATTCACACTATACAACATACTTTGACATAGTATACATTGTGAGAAGTATCAAGTGTTTACAATATGTTCAGTGTTACTGAGATTATTGGTAAAATCATTTGTATCATAGCAGGTGGAAATTACATCTTTGAAATCTATTTCTTCAGATATTAATGAAGCTGTTCTTTTCTTTCTTTTTTAGAATTGATTTTTCTTCCTCTCTTTGAAATTTCTAGTTCCTTTTTTATTTAGTGATTGAAGTAGTTTGAAAAATAACCTATAAAATAAAAGATAGCATTTTCACAAATCACACTTTTCCCAGTGTTAATTCTGAACTAAGGTTGAACCCCTGGTAGATATTGTTGCAATAAACACAGCAAGAAATCCCCAACAAAATTGGACTAAGTTTCAATTTGAAAAGATCTACTGAATTTAGGTTTCTGGCAAGCTTTTGCTTTCTTTTCATGGTGGCACATAAAATAATATTATAATCTGTGAAGTTACCCCAAAAAGTTAAGGTGCACTAGAGCAAATCATATTCTCTCATTAGGAAACTCAGAATCATTGATCCTTGCACTAGATTTCTTTCTAGTCTGAAAATGTATGTTGTTTTCTTAAGCTGTGATACAGTCGTTTAAAAATGCCTTCCTGCGTTCCGGCACCTTCCAGAAGTGCACCAGTGCCCAGTAAATAAAGTAGCAGCCCATGTCCCTTTTAGCAAAAGCTATATATCTGTTCAGACTTGTAATTTGCTCCGTTTATATCCTTTGCCCTTGAACTCTGGTTATTAACGCAATGTTTCTCCAAATGATGCCATATAACTCTGCTCCGAGCACATTCACGGTGACACCACGCAAACATTCTAAGGGCCAGGGCCAGAGGAGGAAGGAAAAAAATGTCAGCTGAATTGTGGGAGTTGCAGTGCATTACTGAAAATGGAGCGGCTGTAAAGCTATGAGTGTTAATATTCAAATTGCAACAAGGCCAGAGTCAGACTTTGCTAATATTCTGAGGTCTGCTTGGAAAGCAATTTAGCAAAGTAGCTTTGATTAAAAAAGAAACAGCCAGAACACTTCTCCCAAGAAATGATCTAAAAATCTATCAAAGGATTTAAGGCAGGTGTCCTAATTACACATCTTAAAAAATTGTTTGTAGTGAATTTCCAAGGTGGGGGTGGATTTTCTTTCCACTATAAAATGCAGATTATGTACATGTTGAATTATGGACCAAATGCCTTTGTGCAAATTGTAGTGGAATATATCAATTTTTGTTGTAAATAGATTATATAACATGATATTTCTTATGTAAGACAATTAGACATTGATTGGATTTAATACTGTTTTCATAAAAAACCTTATTAATTAATATCATGCAAAATTTTGGACAGGGATTGGGACCAGTCTCCCTATAGAATATCTGTGAAGGGAATGCACTGATTAACCAAATTAATAATTTAGGTGAGAAAGAGCACAGAGGGTCTGCACAACCTACTTTGTAACGGAAATTGTTTTTCCATGTTTTAGAAAAGGGCATTTACAAAAGAGTCTCTTTGCTTTGAAATGAGAAAGTCACATTTGGAATATTATACCCAAGAAAGAGCTTGTACATGTTAGCTTATTCAAAATGATAGTTTCCAAAAATGTTATTCCCCCAAAGATCTTTAACAGGTTCGCTTTAAAGTGATTATTACATCAAAGTATTTTGTGTTAATTTTACCTCGACACAAATAGTTCCTAGCAATGGGATTTAATGTGTACAACTCTTTCCTCAAACCCTAGGCTGAGCATAATGCTATGCATGTAACATTGTTGATGGGAATAGGAAAATGATAGACCATCAAATACTGAATTTCATGCTGAAAGGTAAGCTACTATGAAAATTGTGGGCATATGTCTTTATTCTTAGCTCTCTGTTCCTTTAGAAAGAAGAGAAGAAACACTTCTAACCATGCCAATTGACTATACTATCCCCCACTCTAGTATAAGACATGCTTTGAGTACATTAGCATCTTCAAACACATGCACATGCATATTGCCAATAGAAAATAAACAAGCCATGGGTGTCCGAGAACACCAAGCTTTCTCATATTAAAATGTTAGCTGTCCTCAGATGAGTGTTATTCCCAGAGGAAAATTAATTCTAAGTTCCAAGAATACTTGGGAAAACATTTGTGTCATGAATACATGCCTGCCTATTTTATTCCTATTTTCCAGTGCACTATACCTAAATTAAAGAAGTTTTTTTCCACATTTAATCAATGCCACTTATCTATAATCATAATCTGAGGATGCTGTTTGCATAAGAAGATAAAAAAATAGATAAAGACGTTTTTAAAGATTTCTAAGAACCCTAGGTTTTCATGCTTACTGCTGAGCAAACTCAACCCACCATCTTAACTATATCATTCATCTCTGAATTCCTACATAATGAGTGCTTGATAAATGAACACCACACCTATTTGTTGAAATAAATACAAAAATGGATGCTTTAGGATGTCTATATCATTTTACATCATTTGATTGAAGTATAACCTGAATTATGGGCTTATAACATGATGGCATTTTAATTAAAGTAGATCTTATATTGTGGTTATTTTTATTCTTAAAACCTCAAGATATTTCTTTTTATATATTTCATTCACACAATGATGATCCCATTGTTCTAGTTAAACTAAGTTTGAAGACACTGGATCTTACATTCTCTTCCATTATCACAGGTAAATAACTGATAAATGCACATGAGACTAAACTATATGTAATTTTAGATACATGTTTTTTTCTACAACTGAGAAGTGGTGTTACATTATTTGGTAGGAAGAATATACTTATTTCTTGAGAGAGTGAGACCATAGCTTATTAAGGAGTCTGAATGACTTGAACTTTGCTGATTCTCCAAAGAAGATACTTTGCGTTGTCTATGTTGCTCTCCTAATTAAATACATTTTTTATATATTTCAGGTTACATGTGGTGTAATTATACCAATCATAACTTCAAACACTTACTTTTGAAATATTACAAAGAAAATCTATCCCTGATTCTCTCCTCTAGCCTCATTTCCCAATCGCATCTACTTTTGAAATTTCTACTGTATTCTTTTAGATTTAACTTCCCTATTCAGAAGTAACATTGTTAGTTTTTTCTTTCTCATTGTTAGTATTATTTGCCTTTACAAATTATATTGACTTTTAAGGTAACAAAATGAAGATATATCACTTTCTATCATTACTGTCCCTGATAATCACAATGTCTTTAATTTTTCTGAATAAATTTATGTTGTAATTTTTTTTTCCACTATACCATCTTTTTTTTTCATACTTCACCATCACATTACAGGGCCTCAGAACTCTTTTACTTCATTTTAGTTCAATATAAAGTGAAATATTTACTATAAAGTAAAGCATTTATTTATTTATTTATTTTTTATTGGTTGTTCACTACATTACAAAGCTCTTGACATATCATATTTCATACATTAGATTGAAGTGGGTTATGAACTCCCAATTTTACCCCAAATGCAGATTGCAGAATCACGTCGGTTACACATCCACAATTTTACATAATGCCCTATTATATGTTGTAATTTTTGTTAAATCAATGCCTACTGTGTATTGTCGCTAACAAATCCTATTGAGAACTGGGAAAGGAAGTTTTAAATTACTGTTATCCCTGGAATTGTTGACAACTCCTTAATTTGTAGCTCTTTTATTAGCTTTCCAGATAGTTATCGCTAAGTCATCACCAAACTTCTGCCAATCTCTGAATCCCAAGACCTTCATGTAACTCTACCAAGACTTTCTCCAAAAAAATCTTTGCAGAGTCTTCTGGTCTACCTCTCTCTAATCTAATAGCCCTTGGTGCCTGAGCACAGCTACCTTTGGGGGACTCTTCATTGACTCTCTTCCTGCCATGGGATGTTTGGACTGTCTCCTGTTTTCTGTATTTCTTCTTTTTATGTTTCTTAGTTTAATCTCTCATCCATGTGCAGTTCGTCATCCAGGGACTGGTTCTCTCTGAAAAACTAGGGAAGCTTAATATGATCCTCTTGCACACACAGTTTACAGGGAGTCTTGGCATAGAACCCTAGGATGGAAACCCTCTTCTTCATTTTAAAGGATTTTCTCCATTTTTAGTGTTGCTACAAAAAAGTTCGAATCTATATTGATTCTAATCCTTTAGTGCTAGGTCCACCCATCTGGAAACTTATGGCATACTCTTTTTCTCTAAGATGTATATTGATGAGAGTTGGTTTTCATTCATTTTTCTAGGCATGCGGCAACACATGTCCTTAAGTTCCAGTCATTTTCTTGAATGAAGTCTGTGACAATTACCTGCTTTTTGTTTTCTGAATCTTCAATTAAATTTTGCATTTTATATACAATTCTTAAATATTTCTCTGAGTTACTAGTTTTTATTTTTTCCCCACTCTCATAGCATCCTGTGTATTGTCTTCCTTTTTCTCCCTGAGGATGTTCATGGTGACTATTTGATATTTCTTCTCCTCGAATAGTCTTATTTCAGACAGTATTGTTTTTCTCTGTTTCTTTTGGTCTCTAGTTTTTATGCAAAAAAGTGTTTTTAAAATGCCAGATGATGCTTGGTCACCTGCTCATATCTAAAGGAGGAGAATTAAAAAAGTGAAGGGTAGATAGATCTGGGTATGTGAACAAAGCTTACACTTAGCTGTAAGGCAATATATCTAGCTGAGCCATTTCATTGATGAATTCAGTGTTATTCTTTTTTACTCATTCTCAGAGAATCTTCTGGAGGTAAAAGTTCAGTTTTCAATGCTTTGCTTCCCACTGAAAGAAGACATTTGTGTGTCTCAGTATCTACCCTACTGCTGTGGAGGAATCCCCAATTTGAGTTTACTACATCTCAGATAAAACAGACATCCTCTATTCCCATGAAGCTTCAAAAGGGAAAGGAGATCTGGAACTCCGTTGCTTAAGCAAATTCAAACGAACTTCTTTTATTATTATTATCCTTATTATTATTGCTATAACCCCTATCTTACACTAGCAGGAGTATGTGGTAATGTAAATACATACTAGTTATTAGTCAGGTTAGAATTCAAAGTTCTCAGATTCTCCAAATCAGTTATCACCCATGTGCTTGCTTTTTCATTTTCTCTCAGATTTTTTCCCCCACTGCTTCTTGGGAATGTGAAACCAAAACACAAAAACCTCTTGGTTCTATTTTTGCAGTTTTAGATGATAATCATAAGAAATATGTATACTCATTCCACCATCTTAATCCAGAGGAAAATTTTTTTGCTTGATTTGTTTCATTTAAAAAATAGTTAATAAATTTCAGCTAATCTACTAAAATGAAAAAAAAGTTTTCAATAGAAGAGTAATTTTTTTACTTAAGATTATAAAATGCTTTGCAATTCTTAAAGTTTTTTTAGTAAAAATCCTGATCTACTATAATTTATGATTTTTCCACTTTCCTAGAAAAGACAGATGTTGCATAAAACATGTCCTATGTTTTCCAGAGATGACCCCAATATTTATATTGTTTTTAGGTTTTTCTTTTTGAAGTAACACATTATTTTATTAACTGATGATTCCCATCATTGGAATAACTGAGTAAAAAGTGAAATAGTAAGAGCAGAATACACAGAATTGAAGTCTGCATTGACCAACAAAGCAAAAGATACCACACATAAAAGAAGATTAATTTCTATTAATTAGGGTGAAAATTAAAATAGGCAAAATAACTGATAGAAGAATTATATTCAACAATGTAAGATTTAATTAAAGCAAGTTATTCCTAATTCAACTTGCATATACAAACTCTAATAAACTGAGTGCTAGGCCTTAAATACATAAAGCATTAAAATCTGCTATGCAGCATTGAAATATTGAGGAAACTATTCTTCTGAATCTATAATTCTTTGCATTTCCTTTGAGTAAACCTTCTACCTTACAGTGATTTATTGAATTAACCTCAATACATTCTAATTAACAAGAAAACTGGTAGGTATCTAAGAACTCTCTATAATATCATTGCTTTCAAGAACTGTACATAGTGGAGTAAAAATTGAAGTGGATATAAAATAAGATTTTAAAAATATTACGAACTTTAATATCATTCTCATAAGCTTCACAAGTCCAGCACAATATATTTCAGGACTGTGAAGGTCAATACAAGATGACAGATTGAAATATGTTACGTGACATGCAAAAGTCATTTTTAGGCAAGCTGTTTCCTAAGACTTAAATTAAACATACCTTTCATCAGACTCTTTTAAAAAAACTACACTGTGGCTTCGTTTTCTAAGGAATATCACTTTTATCCCTGGTTGTCAAATGGATTTTACCATTGTGAGAAAGAGCTTAATGGCAAGCAGCAAATACTGATTAAGTGCAGGCCCTTTTCCTTAAAGAAATTAGAAATTAAATGCCAACGATTTTTCTCATAACTTGTACCTTCTTCCTGAGGTTATGACTGAGAGAGGGACTTTGTCCTGATGTTTATCAACAAAAGATTTGAGTCAGACAGAGGGGGTTTTGAACCCAAGTCTGACAATTATTAGCAAGCTACTTAACCTGCCGGTTGTAACCAGTTACCTCCTATGTAAAATGGAGACTGGTGTTTGTTAGAATTCAACAAGGCACAGGTCTGGCTCAGAGAGGGCAAAAACGTAACCCAAGAGTCATTGCTGCTATTAATGATTTTATCCTTGGTTCCATGGCTTTTATCATTGCTATTAACTTTTCTACCAATTATCATTGTAATTTTGGTATCATTGGTCTTGTATACTCATCATCTTAGAGATGAATATCCTGAAGTGAAATTTTTTAAAACCAGATTGAACTGGTTTTCTACATAAGGTTCTCTAGCATTTGGTGAAAAATAGGATCCTCACCACCCCATGATTAATACTTCCAAAGTGAGCAAATCCTGCTCTAAGAGCTTTTTCTGGATAAATCTGAAAGTTTAAATTTAAAGTTTAGCCCTTACTTTTCGTACTTGTTGGTTAATTAGGTTTTTCCCTGTTTTACTTTCTAGGATCTGCCATTGGTCCTGCTGAGAAGCCAGCTAGACATGTTGATGTGGCCAGTCCCTCTGCTGTCTGGGTCCTTGTCGTGTGTCCTGGCCTGGAAGGAGTCATAATGAGATGGATGGGCTGAAAAACAAAATCAATCAATCCTGCCTCTTTCCACCACACTACTTCAGGCTAGGTCCATGCTTATGGGGCACTAAGTATTGTATTAAATTTTTCTTTGACTAATTACTTTTCAGAATAAAGATTTTGTTCCTTACCAATCTCAAAAAATGACTAGTGAAATTTCTTGTTTCTAAAGCTTTAAGTGCCACCATAAATCTATAGACTTCTATATATTTGATGATTTTAATCCAATTATCAGTCACTAAGAAAAAAGGAAATAAAAACAAATTTTTATTACCAAGCATAACACATATATAAAGATGCACAATATAAATGTGCAGTTTGATAAATTTGGGTGTGGAGGGGTGTTGCTAGTAGTTGAATCCAGGGCTTCACACATGCTAAGCATGTACCACAGAGCAATGCTCCCCAGTCCTCTCAGCTTGATAAACTACAAGGAACACACCCTTATATAGAAACTTGCCAGTCACTCCAGATGTCTTCCATAGGTATTTTACCCACTAAGAGTAACCAGGAGTTTCATTTTAGAAAGTAAACATGAAAGGTAGAAAATAAAAACAGATATTTAAGGCCTTCAAATCTTCTGGTGCAGATACTTGAGTGTCTTTGGTGGTGTGAACAGCTCAGGGGTGGAGGTGGCATAACCCAAGGGGGAGGCAAAGTGTCCACACTTGACCTGGTCAGATGCTCTACATTGTAGTGGGAGCAGGAGGTTACAAGAGAAGCTGAATCACACCCAGGACAGAGCTTCAGCTTTTCTTCTCCTTTCACTTTCGAGAGGAGATTTCCATAATATCACTTTTATTTATTAAATAATGGTGATAGTAGATAACAGTTAGAATTTAAGATAATATGTTAGTCAGCTTCCCATCACTGTAACAAAATGCCAGAGAGAATCACTCAAAGGAGGAAAGCTTTATTTATGCACATGGTTTCAGAGGTTTCAGTCTGTGGTTGCTTGGCTCCCTCACTTCAAGACTTTGGCAGCACAGAACACCATGGTAGGAGCATGTGATAGAACAAAGCTGTTCACTTCATGAAACCCAGAAAGAAAATGAGTAGGGAGCTGGAGTCTGAGTATCTTCTTAACAGGTATGTCCCCAGTGACTTAATTTCCTCCCAGTAGACCTCATCTTTCATAGTTTCCACCACCTCAGGCTGATGAACAAACCTTCAACCCAAGATTGAAGTACATTTAAGATACAAACTATAATAAATAACCTTCTTGGAAAATTAAAATGATGCTACAGTTTAGACCTTGAATTGTCCCAAGACACCATTTTTTTTTTAAATCTCCAGCCTGAGGAGCTATTGGGAGATAGTAGAACCTTTAATATGTGGTACCTAATGAGAAGTTTGGTCACTGGGGACATTCCCTTGAAAGAGATACTGGGACCCTGATCCCTTCCTGTGCCTCTTATAGGTTCAGGCCACCGTGAAGTGAATAGGCCTCCTCTGCTCACATGCTCCCACCATGATGTACCATGTTACAACAGGCTGAAACTATGAGGCCAAATAAACTTCTGCAGGTTATATGTTGGTTGTCTCAGGTATTTTGTCATAGCACTGAAAAACTAACCAACAACAACAACAACAACAAAATCACAACAATCCACTGTGTTTCAGTCACTAATTATTTTTGTCTTTATTCTTGCTGTTACTGGTTCATGCCATTAGATACCACAATTTTAATCTCTTTTCTCCCTTCCATCCCCATGCTTATTCCAACAAAACCCCTCTTCCCCCAGATATGTGAGGTAACATATATACGCACACATATAACTTTATTGAAATAAATTATATAAAATATGGAAAACAGCTGATAGTTTTTACTTTTGAATAGTTCAAATTGCTCAGCCCTTGTATTGTATACCAAGTGCAACCAAATACTAAACTCTTCCTGTTCATATAAAACTTGTAACCTTTGTGCAAATTGCCTGTATGAGCTCTCTTGCATTTATATTTGGGTAGAGCTGTCCTTTTAACCTGAACCGAGTAGAATAAAACTGTTTATGTAAATACCTGATTAAATTAAGTAGTCAAAATTTCTTCATACCTGACATAAACTTTCCTCTTACGCTAGTAAAATTCTAGTTGTCTTTGAAAATTTACTGTGAGAAGATATTTATAGTGATTTGTCATAGGACTAATATTCTAGTATAAAAAATAAGAAATCTCATGTAATGGACAAAATATGAAGAGTGGACAAAATCTGAAGACAAAATGGACAAAATATGAAGAGTGAATTCAGAGGAAAAATGCAATAAATGAAGTCATAGTTATCAGACAAGGGAAAATACAGAAACCATTACCAATTATTGATTTTTCTATTGACAATAGTTTGCAAAATAGTGATAAAACAAATATTGGCATGGATATGTGACCATATGTGGTTCTTAGAATTTGGCAAAAAACTTTGCATTATCAAATGTAACCTATTCTAAAAATCCTAGATATAGACATTTAATCTAAACAGCTATTATCAAGGGTCCACAAAGGTTTATGCATGGATATTTTAAAGATGAATCTGTTTATAACACTGGAAATAACCTCAATTTTTATCAAGTAGGTGAGCGATTATAAAAATCATGGTGTATCTGTGTCACAGAACTCAGATGCCTTAAAATGCATGTCTTGGACAGACCTGTAAGGGATATCAAGTGGAAAAAATACAGCAAGCAATACTTATATGTTTGTTTGCAAGAAAAAGTATATGTATAAATGTTTAAATGTTCCAAAAGAAGGAAGGGTATACACCAAATTGTAGAAAGCTGATATTTCCTAGGGAGGCAGGAATCAGAGAGAGGAGTAGAGGGAAAATTGAGAGAAAGGAACTGGGAAAAGATAAAAGAACACTTTCATGTGTTATTCTGGCAATTTTAATCTTTTAAAAATACAATATACTTGGGTATTATATAATTAAATGACAAAAGAAAAATAGGCTATTTGAGTTCAATGTAATAAATCATCAAAAAGGAAAGATTTTTAAAATTATTTGTAGCAGTACTTCATACATTCTGCATAGTAACAATTGCCTCAGTGTATTATATTCCACCAAACTAGCCCTTGTGCTTTGTTGTCTGGTGTCTTTTTTTATCCAGAAACATATGTTTATGTTATCAGAGTAAAAATTTACTAAGGGAATATTTTCCCTTTAAGTAAAAGTTTGCAATTCAAGATTATAAAAATACTGTACAAAAACTTTTAATAACTTTTATATAATACACCATATTTTTTTTATTTTTTTCTAATAACCATCATTTCATATATGCATGCCTGCCTGATACACCTAATGTCTTTTTCTCTGTTGCAAAGTAGGAGTTTAACATATTTGTTTTACATAAGGGCTTAATCATTCAACTCAAAGTTTATTACATGTTTCTCTTTTTCTCATTAATTTAAAGTATACATTTTTCACGAATAAATTATTACAGACACAAAGGCGTGTTTCCCAGATTTTCTCTTTCATTAGTCTATTTTCTATTATTTTGCAAATACCACTGAGTTTTAATTATAAGTTTGCAGTATGTTTTTCAATACAATAAAATAAGGTCCCATCATTACTACTAGTTTCTAAAATTTCTTGACTATACTTTTATTTGTTTTCTTAAAGTTAGCATGTCAACTGCCATTAAATATCCTCTTCCAATTTTGATTTGAATTGTACTTAGATTATAGATACATTTAGAGAAAAATATATGTATTTATAATATTTAATTTTTCTACCTGCTATACATCTCTACATTATACTTAGGTGTTCTTTTATGTTATTTGATAAAGTTTCATTTGATTGTTTCGTTCACATAAAGTTGCTTATCTCTAATTAATGCTATTCCAAGGAATAGTATATTGTTACTACTATTATGAAAGGCATTCTTTATTTTCATTATATTTTTTGATTCTTCTTAGGAAAGCACATTACTTTTATAATACTGACCTTTTATCTCATCATCACCTGATGAATTCTCTTATTTTCATGACTGTTTTTTCTGTTCTTAAAAATCCTTGGTAAATCATCATAAAGTCTCTAAGTATGATCTTTTTTTTCTATTTTAATAGTTATTTCCCTCATGTAATTTCCTTTACATGAATCTTTGATTCAGTGCTAAATAGGCAGCACCTCTTCTTGTTTGATCAGAACAATTCTGATATTCCAGCTGTACATATGGTTTGGACTAGCCCTTGCTGGCACATACCGTCTTTCGGATTGACACATGCTCTTCTATCTCAGCTCATGCTCTGTGGTTGTTTCTATTTGCTCACTTTCCATTTAAATCATGAATGTCATTTATATAGAGTTACCATACATATTGGTTATGGTTTGGAGCATGTTGTAGAGTCAGAATTCTGCATATCCTGCATGACTTCACTTCCTCACTCTCCTATGCCATTGAGTATTTCATTGGAAAATTGGAAGGATCAATACAATCTAGTTCACTGGATTATTTCAGAAATGAAAGGAGCCCACTGTAAAAGAGCTTAAAAAACAGTGCTAGGTACAGCACACTTTAAAATTATTATTTCCATTATGGAAATTTTCATTTTCATCTTTGTTTAACATAGTGGCTTAGATCAATTAATTTTCTGATTTTGTTTCACGTTTGCCTGTCTGGGACAAACCCTGTTTGATCACGATTCATTTGACCCCTCGATGGATTATATTACCTCACAGTTGCCTCTTTTTACAGCAGAAATTTTGGTCTGACATTTTCTTATTGTGTGAATAAATGAATTCACATCTGTTTGTTTGTATGTGACCATCATACAAATTTTTTCTGTCAAGATTATAGTAACATCATCTAATGAGGTAAAAAGGTGTTCATCTCTTTGTGCATCTTGAGGCACTTTCCATTTCCTTATATAAAGACTCTACAGGACTTACCCTCAAAATCTTGGAGTCATTTTTAGTGACAGATATCTAACAATCTTTTTTGTGTCTTCAAAAATTATCGATGTATTCTGTTTTTCCTGGTATTGAAAGAACCTTGATACTTTATACTTTTCTAGAAACAATCATTTTTTTTCCCTCTGATTTCTATTTTTGGCAGGAAGGAGTACATAGTATTCTCCTGTTAATTATTTTTAATTTCTTTCCAAGTCTATGGAAACCCTTTTTCAAATTTTAATGCTATTTTACCACTTTAGTTTTAATATTCTTTGAAAATTTCTTGGTTGGACATGCTAGATATTTCTCTATCTTCTTGATTTCTGCTGAGACTAGATTTTGAGTCCATTGCCATCTATTTTATTTTTTATTTCAATCTAATTTGTGGTTTTGACATTATTGATGCATCCCATCTACTTTGAAAAATTAATTTGAGGTTATTGTTTATAACTTTTTCACAATATGCTTAGATTATAATTGTATGAATTTTCATCTGCCCCACGTTTCATCATTTCCTCAATTTCTTCAGGAGTGAGGGTTGAACATTCATGCAATGGCCATGGAATGTGTATCCAATAAAGGTGTATTGAAATTGTTTCCAAGAATGATGCATATTTAATTGTTTAACTTAGGTATTGGAGATAAAAATCTAGCTAGGTATGCTGATGCATGCGTATAATTCCAGTGGCTCTGGAGATTAAGGCAGGAGAATCACCAGTACAAAGCCATCCTCAACAATTTAGCAAGGCTCTAAGCAACAGAGGGAGACCCTGTCTCTAAATAAAATTTTTAAAAAAGAAGGCTTGGTGATGTTGTTCAGTGGCTAAGTGCCCCTGGGTTCAATCCCTGGTACTAAGAAAATAAGAAAAAAAGAAGAAGAGGAGAACAAACAAAAAAACAAAACACCTCTACTTCCAGTGGCTCACAATCTGATGAGGAAGTCAAAGGAAGGAAGGAATTAAGATAGGAAGTTAGACAGATATTATGGGAGTACTCAATCCACTGCTGCAGGCTTTGAACATGGAGGGAGGAGACCATGAGTGAAGGCACCCAAGCAGAGTCAGGATGCTGGAAAAGGCACAGAGGTCCCGCAAGAAGAAAGGAAGGAATCAAGGAAAGAAAGACTGTAGGAAGGGAGGGAAGAAAGGAGGGAGGGGAGAAGGAAAAGAAAAACAGAAAAAGGAAAAGAAAAAATTGTAGTAGAGTAAAATAGAGATAGATACATGAACAATATGAATCAGGTACTATGAAATGACAAATGTGTAACTGAGGGACAATCATAATTGCTCTCCTTCCTCTAAGGATTGTTATAAGAAACAAATTAATGTATGAGAAAGCATTTTGGAAAACTCTGCAGAAAGATTAAACACAACAGGTCAGGTAGGTGGGATAAATCTTTAATTTCCAAATGCAATCAAGAGTGCTGTCATTCTCAATGTCAGCTTCATAACTGTGTCTCAGACTTTTAAAAATTACATTGGAGAATTTCTTACTTAATGTATGCCCAGGGTTTCATCTATATTGTTCTCCCTCTCTTGAACACTATGCTTTGAAATATCCATGTCTGGTATAACATATTGAGTACTTCTGTTTGTAGCATGGCTATTCCATCACCAATTTCTTCCAATAACCCTCTTCAAGCCATTATTCAAGCCATCATGCTCAGTCTTCTCCTAATGATACATCAATAGATACCTCAAGGTCACTCAGTAACATTGGTCCATGTGGCCATGAGTCTCTCTCCAGGTACATGATCTTCCTGAAAGTCACTTTCAGATTTTGGGACTGTGTGGTTTGCAATCTCACACCCTGTACTATTCTGCTTCCAACACCGTGCAGTGAAAATTATTCATTTCTCTCTGCCTCCTTTCACAAATTGCTCCCTCATACTAACACACATTATTTCCTGTTTGCTATTTGGGGAACATAGTTGTAAAGTCAATATGGTACAAATTTCAGATACCATACTCAGAGAAACTCCTAATCAGGATCTTCAAGGTGTTAGGGGGAATTTGTTTTAACCTGACCTGCTGTCCTTTTTCCTGTGACATTCTAGGAGCATTCATTTGCTTTATCTGCTTAATTCTTGTAGAGACAATAGTCCTCAGAATGGTTTGCAAGTATTCTATCAGGAAGCATAGGACAGGTATTATTGTCTGTGTAGCCACCCTATCCTCCCTCCTTCTTTAAAAAAAAAAATCACTTCTTTGTAGAGACAGACCTGACATTCCTCTCCCCCCATAACGTGGTTTGAGTAGGTGCTGGTGGTCAGGTCAATTGTTCTCCTGATGATACGAGTAAAACTGATCTCAGTTGGGGCAGTCATGGTACTTCATTTCTTTTGTCAAAATAATTGGTTCAAGAGGGTTCTGGAAGGCAGAACTAAGGCCTCCCAAAAATGTTTAAAGCCTGATCCTTAGAACTACTGAATATGTTATGTTCCATGGCCAAAGAGAATTACTTGACAGAATTCTGTTGCTTATCAACTTATCTTAAAATAGAATACCGCAGGTTCCTGATGTGGGTGTAATGAAATCACAAGGATACTCAAAAGTGGAAGAGAGTCACAAAGAAGAGGGTTGAGCGGGTATGATATGAGTACTCAATTTACCATTGCAGGATTTGAAAACTGAGAAAGTGGGCCATGAGCAAAGCCATGAAGGTATAGTTTAGATGCTGGAAAAGGCAGAGAGATGCATCTTTTTCTAGAGCCTGCAGGAAGAAATGAATTTGATCTGACACCTAGATATTGGTTCAATAAGACCTGTTTCAGACTTCTGACCTAGAGGACTATGATAATAAATTTGTCTTGTGCAAAACACTAAGTTTATTGTAAACAGCTGTAACAACAATGAGAAATGACTACAAGAGAATTTACATCAACCAGGTTGGCTAGAAAGACAGGTTGATATAGGTGATGCATAGACTAAGGAGACATGAGCTGGGAATGGCTGGAGGACCCTTTGAAGAAGCTGATTTGCCAGATGAGATGAGATAAGAACAATTAAATATGAAAAACATTTTCAAGTCACCAGGCTGTGTCTTGCAGGAAAATACATTCTTTTTCCCATTTGCTGGCTTAAACTGAGATATTCTATCACCTATAGTGATAGAAACACAGGGACCAAGTAGTTACAGGGGAGAGATTTGATGCCATCAAACACAGCCCAGAGAGAATAAGGACACAACACAGCCCACAGTGCTTCCAAGCCAAACATCTCCTACACATGGTCACAACATCTTTTAAAAGCCTGCCCTCTTCCATTCTAGAGTGGGTTAACTCTTGTCCCATAAAGAATTTAGCATCTTTGAAACTCACATTTATATTTGTTAAATAAAATAAACAAGAGGCCATTTACCTGACATTGTCTCTGTATTTTGAGTTTCTATATAATGAATTGGAAACTAAGAGTATGTTAACAAATCAAAACCTATCTTAGGAATCTCCTTTTTAACACACACTTTGGGTATCAACTAATCACACATAGCCATGACAGGCTGCCAACTGATCAGACCTTGTTCCATTAAGGGGGATCGCTAACTGTAAACAGTCAAGCTATTTCTGTACTGTACTTCCTTTTTATATCTTTAAATACTCACTGTTCACCATTTCATTCTGGAATTCTGTGAACCTCTTCTGGTTCTTAGTACTGCCTGATTCACAATTTGTGCACAAATAAATTCTATTATATTTAATTCGTTCAAAGTTTTTCCTTTAGCATATATGACATGAGCACATATAGCAGGAAGTTCATTACTCACAGAACTCCTGTGCAGAGCTGATACGCTTTCCTCATTTTAGCATTAATAAATTAATTGTTTTTTCTCATTGGCCCTTATTCCCTCTTCTTCACAGAAGGAAAAGGAACATAAAGAACAATTAAATATGAAAAACATTTTCAAGTCAGACTTACCCTCACCAGGCTGTGTCAAGCTTCTGATAATCTCAGTTTACCACCATAATTTGGAAAGTTTCTTTAGAAAATGTGATCCTTTAGGTATGTCCCGTCTTTCTGAGACAATTGCATCCTTGTTTCTTCCTCTGCCATATAAAGAACACCAATTTCATCTTGAAGGATCAAGGAAAGACGAAGTCCCTGATTCTCCATCATGTCTCTGACCTTTCCCACTAAGTTGCTTTCCTGGACTTCTTTCTGCATAGGTAGCACTCAGCATGAAGGCCACAACCCTTGGCTCTAGCTAGTGTCTGCTCTAACTTACAGTCATCTTCAGAGTCTTGTCAGGGACCACTGGTGCTCCCTGATGGCCTCATGTCATCTCTTGAAGTACAGACAACTCTTTCAAGTCACTGCTGTCATTCAGCTGGTTCCAAGTGTCAGCGATCCACTTGGTAGTTTCACTGTGAAATCATGTTGCCTCCTGGCCTGTAGAAGACCCTTTGTCCCTCATTTAGTTACTGTTCACACAGGCCTCTTGGGCACACACTGGCAGTTCTATAAACTGGCCCACTCCTAGTTTAACAAGAGGCAACTGAAGAAAAGTAAATTATGCCCTCTTTGTCTCTAACCCTACTACCATCCCAGGTTCACTGTGATATGACATCCTCCCAGTTGAGTTTTATGCAGGCTTTGAGGGACTTGCATCCAAGTTCCAAACACTGAGCTTAACCAGTAGATCTTTACCCTTGGAGTTCCCCTCAATTTATCAAATGAACTTCTTTCTTTTGGCCAAAACTTGGAAGAAGAAAGGCTTGAATAGTTATGATCTTCTTTTCCTCCAAACTTTGGCATGTCATTTTTCCTTGGTCTTAAAGAGTCAGGCCCTTTAACCTCCTTCATGCCATTTCCTCCTAGATACTGATTCCAGACTCAGGGCTGAATTATAACCTCGGTGGCAGTAGGAATGCAAATTGAGCAAGACTGGTAGAACTTTCACTAGTTAAATGTATTTACAATGAATTTTTACATTAAACTTACAGAGCGAATCACATTCAATAATACTACACAAAAGATTGGGAGGAGAAAGCACTCCCTCTTCATGTAAATAACCATAAAACACACCACTTAGCATTGTTGTCAATGCTCTCTCACTTTGCTAATGCATGACCATGGTGCTAGTCAAGTGATTACAAGGTAGTCAAAACAGGGTAATTAAAACATCTTTCACTTCACTAGTGTGGAGATTCCAAGGGATGTGCTAATTTTCATCTTGACTTATTGTCCCATGGAATGGTCAGAAATATGAGAAGTTGGTTCTCTCAGAAGAATTTTTTTTCCCCAAATGTCATCTAATCATGAAAAAGGAACAGAAAATTAATCAATATGGTGAGATATTTAGGATGGTACTAAATAAGAAAGAGTAAAAGAAAATGCACTTATAGTTTAGTGAGTACATTGGGGAGTATTCTCAAGCCTACAAAACTAGGGTTCAGACATTGATGCCTCAAAAAGTAGAATGACATTGATTGACAAATCAGCAAAAGGATAGCCAATAAATGGTGTGATTCATGCATCTATGTTGTGTGGGCATCAAAAGATAGAATACCTTACAAAGTCCCGGCAAATTGTAAAGAAGAGAATTTAAACATTAGAGGGGAAAGAAATCAAAGGTCTAAGGTCTGCCTTTGCAAACAGATGCTGAACAGATGCATAAACCATTTTTTCCCCTTCTACCGTTCATTTCCTCTCTCATTTTTTTCCCTACATTTTGAGGATAATATGTTGAATAGTAATTTCATTTCCAACACATTTATGTTTATAATTCTGGTGGGGATTGTTTTATTTGTTTGATTTTTACATCTAAATATGTTTCACAGAGGCCCTTTGGGGATCTACAATTCTGCTGCAGAATAAGCCTGGCCACAGCTCATTCTCCCACAGAACCTCACTGAATACTTGAAGAAGCCCGTGATTTGCACCTTAGTTCTCATTTGATGAATGTCAGACTCAACCTGATAATGTTGGCTTTCTCATTAAAGGGCAACAATAGTTTGCCAAAGATGTGCTTAACAGCAAAATCTCATATAAACAGTTCTGAAAAGAGAAGCTGACACTCCAGTGTATGCTGGGCAACCATGGAGACTGTTCCTACAGTGTGTTTGTGGTGGTCTGCAAAGGTTGAGTTCCTAACTCCAAAGCAGTTGGCTGAAACATGTGATCCAAATGGAACTCTTTAAGGATGAGCCAGACATCCAGATCACAAATGTAGTAGACAGCATGCATATGAAACTGCACCCAAACCATATTACTCACCAGCTATGTGACCTTGCGTAAGTTACATGCTCCTGGGTACATCAGTCTCTTCACCTAGGGAGAATTACCTTATGCTGTTGACATTAAATGAGATTCTATAAAAATCTTATAGTTGACTATTCTTATAATGTCTATTAGCAGTTCTACCATTTAGTTGTCTCATGAACTGCAGATACTTCTTTGAGCATCAGTTATTGTACAAGCTTTAGTTAATAAAACTCTACAACATCCAGTTAAATATGTGTAGCAGATAAACAATTTTTAGTATTAAAAAATTCCATAAAATAGTTAAAAATATACATGTACTGAAAAAATGGTACTCGGTGTTTATTTGAAATTCAGATTTTACTGGTGTCTTGTATGTTATCTGGAAACCCCTGCATCCATACTCTTATCTGATAAAAGACTATATGCATGTTTACTGTAGCTATAGTAGAAGGATGATGGTGAGATTGACATGAAAATATTATGCATTCAAAAGCTTTGTAAGATGTAGCATGTGATTCAGCCTTCAGGGAATGCTTTCATTGCTTGTGTGGATACTGTAGTCATCATTTATTCCCAAGAAAGTTGAGGAATGTACAATGCAAGTCAGGGTGAAGAGACATCATGAGTTACGGACCTTCCAAACTGTTAAACTGTTTACACCTTCCAAAGGGGCAAGCACCTCTGGGTTACTTGTACCTGAATGCCTCTTCCCATTAGCATGCATATGTAGATTTCACTGGTAAGTGTTTTTTATACTTGGAGAAAGGAGGAGTATAAGAAGGACTGTAAAGGGGACTGCCAACCTTTGTACAAAAAGGGTTATTTCCTTCTTAATTAAATTTCTAGACATGCAATTTGCCTTTTCCTATGTATTAGGTTTTTCATCAGCTTTTTTCTCAAAGTGGCAAATCAAGAATGGTTTACTATAAGAACGATCACAGGAGGGGCCATTTTGGTCTTTTCTCATGCCAAAGCTGCATTTTAAGCACAAATACTACTTGAAGAGAGAATTACAAGCAAAAAGTCAGGACACTTAAAAAAAAAAAAAAAAAAAAAAACTTCCAAAGAGAATTTTAACTCCTCAATATCAGGTGCATTCAGGAAAGGGAAGCACTGAAATTCTTTCATTTTCAAGGAAAAGAACATATTTCCATGTCTTCTTGTAGTCTGGAACTAGAGCCGCCCCCCTCCCCCCAAAAAAAAGATCCTGTGAAATACAGGAGCATTATTGTGATATAACAAATAATGAGGAAATGTTCCCTGTGCCCCTACGATGCCAAAACTACTAGCTAATTTTGTCCCTTTAATAAAACGAGTAATTTGTTATGTCAAAAATATAGTCAAGCCTGTGATTTGGTAGGATTCATTTAAAGTAAGGGGGAGTCTTGGTTGTATAAATACACTTTTATGTTTAAATCAATCCTGCCATCTTCACCTACACATTTTCTCAGAGATAGGTAATGCACAGTGCCAAGAGTGGAACAAACAACCTGGCAATCTCCTACAACATATAGAAAAATCCCTGGGTCCCCTTGGCCTTTGACTTTGGCATGCAAAAGCCTTGGGTAAAGAGAATCCTGTGCTGAGCAACTTCTGGCTCCTAGGCAAGCAGACTCCTAAGCAAATCCACTCCCTGAATGATATTGGTGATTTCCCTGCTCTGGAGTCTTGATTCTCAGTTGACAGGCACAATAGACAGGATACAGGTCTCTGCATCGACACTCAGGGCCATCGCATTTTATGGACACAAATTGAAGATAAGATCTAGTGATGGAGTCTCTGGCCACAGCTTGAAACCAGCCCATCAATGTCAGGTTCCGTTAAGTACCTGATGCTGCCACATTGCAGCAGTTCCGGTGGATAAAGGTTCTGGTAGGGTCAGTGTTTCAAGTGAAGTTCAGACTCTCATTTGCCATAAATGAAGAAGATGGGAAGTGAGCTGTGAGATTTTCAGACTAATATTTAGATAATTGCAATTTATCTCATCTTAAGGATCAAGCTGATTGAACCTGAGCCGAGTTTGCATCAGACTGTGTTTACAAGGTCTCCTTCCTCCAAGCAAAATGTCTAAAGAAAGAAGAGCCAGCCAGAGCTGGGATTTCCTGCTGACCTTGGAACCACCGATGACCAGTACCAATAACAATAATAGCAAGAATAAACAATCATGAATGTTGCAAATGCTCTAGCTCCAGTGCTGAGAAAAATTAATTTCCTATTTGAGTCCCATTCACATAAATACTCATAATGATGTATTTAAATCCAGACTCTGTTAAATCCTAAGCCCATGGTACCTGAGCCAACAGCATGAGTCTTGCATTTAATCGGTTACTGTAATAAACATATAAAATGTTTTTTTTTTTTCATGAGAGGACAGAGCAGTGGCTACATAAAAGGACATCAAATGACACATCCTCCATCTCCCAGCAAATAAAAAAGCCATCAGCTCATAACAAGGCGGTGATAAAAGGTGCTGAGGCCAGTAAGATTAAGACTTTGTAATAAGGTTCGGGCGCCAAAACTGACAGCCATTTTCTTTTATATTTATCATGTCCTCACATTGGGGTGAGAAGCCATGGCTCTGTCCCATTGCTGGCTAGAATTTATAGCAGCTCCATTATTAGGAGATTGCAGTGAAATGGGGTAGAGGTATGGTTTTCTGAGAACGTTACGATAGCCTCCTACATTATACACTTGACAGGTTTGTCAGCTCTTAGTAACAAGCCTTGTAAAGTACTTTAATATCATTAGCACTATTTTCTTAATGTGTCTGCTCTCCTCGCAGCCTGAAAATATCATATATCATAGGCTGGAGGGTAACATGAATGGCTAGCTCCCCTTTTCTGGCTTCTTAAATGTGATTTTATACTAATATATACAGTTGGTATTTTAATCAAAATAATGCAGCCATTTTCCTTTATTGATTATCAAGTAAATATGTATAAATATGTAGTTAGGGGTGGGCAACCCTTTTAGAGGATATTGAAAGCACATAATGAATGTCTTCCTGGGGGTACTTTGGTTGCCTGCTTACTTCAGTTATCTGTTATGTGGTGCCAGAAGTTTTTCCATTCTGCCCTTTTTGCCCAAGATCTGGGGAATACACCTGCCAGAGAGAAGAGCCCAGGTCAGAACCAAAATTCTGCAAGAACGTTACAGGCAGGCAGGGCCTAAATCAGAAGCCTTTGAAATTTCCGCACAGACATGTCTCCCATTTTGTAAACTAGCATAAATTATAATCTATTCTGTGGTTCATGGTGCATTTAAAAAAGACCCAATTTATTTTGGGTAAATCCTGCTAGACTTTTCCTTGCTTCAGTGATGAGCATATTGACTTAGGAATGCCTATCTACATTGCTAATGTAAACTCAGAGACAAAAATCCTCTGAGTTGTCTCAATGGTTCAAGAGTTTTATAAGTGTTTTAAATTTCAAAAATAAACACTTATTGCTTTCTGAATGTAATAAAAATATAAATGTTATTTGTAGCTCATTTTTAAACAGGATATAGATCTTAAGAACATTGTAAGTATTCTCAAATATGACTTTTATCATAAAATTTCAGTTATTTTCAACAAGAGTACTAGATCTATACAAAAACTAAGGCTCACATGCACACACACACACAAACGTGGAATTTTACCATCATCTGTAAAGTCTCAAATAGTTTCATACCTTAAAAGGTTAGAGTCAAATGCAACTTTTACTTAAATGCTAGAGTTCAAACCAAAATATTAATCTCATGAAGCCAATATTAATATCATGTTATTAATATGCACTGCCCCAGATATGTATTCAGCTATTATTGGAAGCACATGCTACTGCTACTCCATCTTTCTCAAACTGGAAATCAGGAGATCTGTAGAGTTTTCTTTTCAGCCAAAATAACTGTGAATAGCTCAAGGCCTAACACATAGTAGGTAATCAATAAGTGTAAGTGTGAAGTTTGGACAATTGAATTCAGCACCTGTCCTGTCTTGGAGATTTCTGTCCCATAGCCATTCAGACAGTTACCTGCTAAGAAACACTAAAGCACGAGGTAGAAAGAGCAATGACCTCTTGGTCTCAGATTAATCCAGTTTGTGCCTTTCTTCTTCATCTTAAGTGTATACTTCCACATTTATAGCGAGGCCTCATGCGGATAATCTCAAGGCAATAGCAGTAGGCATTGGCCAAAAGACATCATCAAGCAATCCAAAATATTTGGAAAAAAATACTTTAATGAATGTACAATACTATTATCATTAGCCATTTAAAATATAATTTGGGTAAAAATATGTTAAGAACAACCCAAGAAGAATATAGAACTTTATAAGTCTTTGTCTCCCTCTTGGCAATGATCTTTGAGTTCCTGGGTAACACAAATATTCCCAGTTATATTTCACAAAGTGGAGCTGTCAGTTTAAATTTTGCCAATTTAATAGTTTTGTTTTAGTTTGTTTAAAAATATCCTGAATGATTCTATATTCTATTGCATTTGTTCACTTTAGGTGAAAATTTGTATTTGGGACCACTTTCCCACCTACCTGAATAAGAAGATAGGGCAGGGTCAAATCCACATTTTTGTCTATTTTTATAGTCAATACAATAATTGACTATGATGGATTAATTATGTAGTAACTAAGGCTGATTTTTCTTGGAATAGAAATGATTAAATCGTGTATATTTCAGTGGGGTCTGATCACCACAGGAGGACCTAACCTAACCTTTTTTGACTATTTTATGCCACTTCATCTGAAGGAAAACCATTAATTTGATGTGCTGAGAAATTGTCCTGCGAAAGTGCTCATGTTCGCACTGTCTAGTTAACATGAATAGGTTTTTAATAACTGTCGATACTTGACTGTTCCCCATCAGTCACATGGCAATTCATAAAATCATTTAGTCTCTGTGTTGCTAGAAATCACTATGAATTAGACCTATTTAAACCAATAAATTTACCAAGTTTATAACATTTGATTTTATAAGAGAAAATATTTTTTGATTAACTCTTTATATGTAATATCACACTAATTAGTTAATATCTTATAAGATTTCTGGATCATCATGCATCTGAACAGCTCTATAGCTTCTTCATATAGTTGTATTAATATTTGTATTACATATTTTATTACATTAAAAATATATGCATGTTTTAGTCAGCTTTTTCTCTGCTGTGACTAAAGGCTCTGACCAGAACAAATGTAGAGAGGGGGAAAAGTGTAATTGAGGGCTCACAGTTTCAGAGGTCTTAGTCCATTGAAGTCAGGCTCCATTTCTTGGGGCTCAAGGTGAGACTGAACATCATGGTGGGGTGTAAGGCAGAGGGAAGTAGCTCACACCATGGAGATCAAGAAGGAGAGAGCAAGTGACTCCACTCTCCAGGTACAAAAATAGACCCCATAGCCACACCTCAATTCCTTCCTCTTTCTGCCATACCCTACCTCTTCAATTAATCCCATCATGGATAAATTCATTGATTGGCTTAAGACTCTTACAACCCAATCATTTCTCCTCTGAACTTTCTTGCATTGTCTCACATGTGAGCTTTTGGGGGACACCTCACATCCAATCATAATAATACATATACTGGCGTGTAGAGATAATATCTATCTATATCATCTTTCTATCTATCTTTCCACACACAAATTCTATATTAAGATGTTTAACATCTTAATAAAACTTTTGGGAAGATATACAAAGGGTCAACATATATATTGAAATTACTCAGGGTTACAAATCATCAGGGAAATGCAAATGCAAACCACAGTGAGATACTACCTAATCCCACCTAAAATGTTTATTATCAGAAGGACAAAATTATAACAAATGCTGGCAAGAATTTGAAGAAAATTGAACACTTACACACTTTCATTGGGAATATAAATTAGAATTGCCATTATAGACAGGGATATGGAGGTTTCTCAAAAAGCTAACAATAAAATGACCACATGATCCACTTTTGGGTATGTATCCAAAGAAAATAAAATTAGTACATCAAAGAAATACTCTACCCAATAGCCAAGGTATAGACTTAACCAAGGTAGCCATTGACAATGAATGACCAAGAAGATGTGTATACCCACAATGGAATATTATTTAGCCATAAAAAATGAAATCTTGTTAGCTGTGAAAACAGAGAAGGAACTGGAGAACCTTACATTAAATGAAATTGGCCAAAAGCAGAAAGACAAATACCAAATGTTCTCATGGAAGTTAAAAAGTTGATTTCATAGAAGTAGAAGGTAGAACTGTGGCCAGTTAAAGAGAGTAGGGAGAGGGAGAAGATAGAAGGAGGTTGGACAAAAGGTACTAAAATAGAGTTCTATAGAAGGAACAATTTCTAGTGCCTTATAAGATAGTAACGTGATGATAGTTTCCAAGAAATTGTTACACAATTTTATAAATAATTAGAAGAGAGGACCTTGATGATTCCCAGGACAATGAAATAATCTATGTATAATGGGACGGAAATGTTAATTACTCTGATTTGATCATTAGACATTGTATACGTATATCAAATCATCACACTGTAACTTATAAATATGTACAATTGTTCTGTCGATTAAAATTAAGAAGAAAAATTCAAAAAGTCAATTATGCCAAGGATAAGAAAAACTGTCTTAAAGGATCATATGCCTATGTGGTCTGTTAGTGCTCAAGAAATAAAAAAAATAAAAAGGAGAAGAAGAAAACAACATTTAATCTAGGGAAAGACTCCAGCTCCCAGGGCCTGTCAGTTCTTACAGACAGGAAGGACCCAGCTAGCAACATGCCTTTAATATGTAAGCTAACCATCAGTCGCCACACCTCCTCTGTCAGGCCCCTGCACCCTACAAGACAATATTTCTCTGCCTTAACCATTCCAGAGCCAGGAAACAGACAAGGAGGGGCCACACCTGCAGTTTGGAGTCTGGCAAAGGATTCAAGCTGGTCAATCTCAAAGTATTCCCTTTGTCCTGCCTTGCCTTACCTACAGATATGCTTGGGCCTATGCCTTCTTCTCATTCTATCTCTGCCTTTTTATTTTTATTTTCATTTTTTGGTTCTGGGAATTGAATTCAGGGGCACTAAATCAAGGAGCCACATCCTCATCCCTATTTATATTTAATTTAGAGAAAGGGTCTCACTGAGTTGCTTAGTGCCTCACCATTGCTGAGGCTGGCTTTGAACTCACGGGTTGCCATGGGTAATCCCTCCTGTCTCCTGGGAGGATAATCATTTCGTAACTCTGAGCCTCTCCTTTGCTTATTTTTGTGGCAGCACCTGACTAACCAACATATAAAAGAATACAAAACAACATTTGGAGACAATATTACACTCTTTAGAGCTAGATAGACTTCTCAAGATCACCTACTTGGCCTTGCTGAATCATTATAATAAGAAACAGCAAATCAAAACTTTACTGTTCTGGTCTCCTTTCCTTGGCAGACCTCTTAGGCAAAAGCTGTCAAATTTCTCTTCCCCTTAGCTCAATTGAGCATGCAAGGAGAAAAGAGGGCTCTTTTTCAGTCCTCTTTCTGTTTTATGTTCTAATTTACCTCCCACTTCACCTTGGAGGTTCCAGTGACTACAGTGCATTTTCAATGACTGAGATTATTTGGGACAACATTTTAGCCAAGCATCTTGACCCTATTTTTTTAACTGCTTCACAGAAAACACAGAATATTGAGTCCATTTTAACTAAGAGAATTTTAGTTAAGCGCTACTATAAGACTTCAAGAAAACTGGTTTGAAAATCAATATGTCACCTTGATAGTTTATTGCAGGTAGATGAATTATTTTATACAATAAAAATTTTCATTATTTTGACTTCATGGAGATGTAGAAGAAGAGGAGTTCAATCTATGTTGAATATGACCACTTTAGAAAACAGCTTAATATTATCTAATCAATTGCAAATGTGCTCCCTCTAACACAATAATTTGACTTCTAGATATGTGCCTGCAGAAATTCTTACACACGTGCCCAGCAATATTCAAAATTGTCTCAACTAGGAAAAAAACCCCCACATATTCACGTTTACCAATGGAATAGTAGAAAAATAAATCGTGACATATCCCTTTAAAGAAAACTATGCATTGGAGAAAAGAAAAGGACAACTATGTGTATGAACATTACTGAATCTTACTGCTGAGCAAACAGTAAGCTGTACATATATGATGGTTCCATTTACATAAAATTTAGAAAACTAGCAAATGCAAATCCCTTACTGATGAAAAGATCCATGTGAAAAGAAAAATAAAACAGATAAGGAAGAAAATGATTAACACAAAATTCAGGACAGTGGTACCATGAGTAGTGGGCTGAGAAATGGGAAGTGATAGTGTGGAAAGAGATTCCTTAAGGTACTGATAATGTAATATTTCTTAACCTTGCAAGGTAAGTCCAAGGATGTTTTTAAAAACTAATTTTTTGAGGAACACATGTACAATTTATGCATCTCTTTAGTAATAAATTTCAAAATTCATAAAAACGTTACAACAGATAAATAACAGCAGAGAAAAGGTGGAGATAATTCCAAAGAGACACCTTTGTGTCTTTGTCTTGTTGTTACTTAAAACAGATTGACAATGACCAGTTAGTATTTAGTGGCAAAGAATGGGCAGCCCTCTAAATTGTGCATTTTATTTCATAAATAAAAATGTATTACTGTAGCACATGAGAATTAAATCAAAGCTAGGTGGAGGTTCTGCAATAAAGATGAAAATTATATGAGATCTTCATGTGTTCTATGTAATACTTTCCAAACACACTTAATAGTTAAGCGTATGTGTGAAGATGAGAATTTTAAATCAATTATTCAGACATTGAAGTTAGACAAATGCACTCCATTAAAATACTCATTGCTTTATGTTCCCATCTCCTTTTAAGACAATTTTCATAGACTGAATCAGACACTTAAAAGACTACTATCCCATTTCTCCTAGGTGTGTTCATGCAGCTGTAAGGTCACTAGCGCTGTATAATTTTAGGAGATTTAGATAAATCTTCTCATTCTTGTATTTTAGAATAGTCAATTCCACTTGAATAGTTTTTATCTTTGCCCTATTTTCCAAAAGGAAATAGAAGAAAGTGGCAGGCACCCCATGGTGTTTGCTGAACTGAACCACCCATCAAGAACAATGAAAGGCACACAAAGCATAATCTATCATGGTTTCTCATAATTTCCTCTCCCAAGGAACCTAAAGCTCCAATCACCATCACGTCACCCCTACTTGCAGTGGGGAAAGCGAGTTTGAACAAAGAGACATGCCCTAAGTGACAGACTGTCCTCAGGTCTGAAATGTGGTTTGTCTTCATACCTCCTCTAATATATTGCCCTCTCCCACCACAGTATGATTGAGCAAAAGACTTATTACTATAGTTATGAATATGTGAGATATATATGTATCTCACATATTCATAACTATAGTAATAAGTCTTTTTGCATGATGTTTAGCATAGTTCATGTGCACTATTAAATTATTTGCAAATTTTCATTCTAAGTAACTGTTTTATTTTTTTTTTTTCTTTTTGGGACTAGAGATTGAACCAGAGACGCTTATTCACTGAGCCACATCCCCAGCCCTTTTTATTTTTATTTTTTATTTTTATCTCTGTAGGTTGCTTAGGGTCTTGCTAACTTGCTGAGGCTGTCTTTGAACTTGCAATCCTCCTGCCTTGGCCTTCTGAGCTTCTGGGATTACAGTGGTGTGTCACCATGCTGGGTCTGAGCAACATTTTCTAAAGATAAATTATGCCTAGAAAATAATGTTGCCATCTCTTTAAGACATTCAGGGATTTTTTTAATAGAAACTATAAAATATTTCCTCTAAAACATTTTGTTAAGCTGCTTCCTAGATGCAACTGACATTTTTAGGAGATGATTGTCATGTGCTTATTTCCATTTTCCAGGGTCCTTCATCATCATACCAGGCTGGTAATTAGTGAAGATAAAAATTGCTATTGGAGAATGCAACATTTCAACTGTCATCCTGCTGGAGTGGGGGAAAAGTTGTTTTGTAAAACGAGAGCCCAGCGGTGCAGTCGTATTGACTTTTATGTCATGTTTGTTTCAGTTTACTAGTCAAAACAAGTTTCACAGCTCCTCCTGGTCCAGAAGGTTCCGTTTGCTTTATGAAAATGAAGCTGTCTGGTTTTCTGGTTCATAAATCATTGTCAAGCGGAGCTAGATAACAGAAACAAGTTCAGATTCCAGAATGATTATCCTTAGAGATGATGTATTAAATATACAGAATACAACTTGATTTTCATAAGCCATGTTGACTTTGCAGAACAAAGGCTGCAGGGGGGAAATTATCTCATAAGAGGAGGTGTGAGAGCTTGTGAAATTGAGCCAGGTGGGAATGAGGGGGGAGGGAAGGAAGGGGGCATCTTCACATAGAAAGTAAACGTAGGCTTTCTCCCTTCTTCTCTACATTGTTTTCCTGCTGTCATGTCCTTAAGATATCTCTCTCTCTCTCTCTCTCTCTCTCTCTCTCTCTCTCTCTCTCTCTCTCAATCTCTCTCTCTCTCTCAATCTCTCTCTCTCTCTCTCTCTCTCTCTCTCTCTCAATCTCTCTCTCTCTCTCAATCTCTCAAAAATTTGGAAACATCTTTAGAAACGTATAAATATTTTCTTCTGCCTGTACAGTCTACCACCTCTCTTTCAACTTCTCTTTCATCCTTTTCTTTGAGTATTGTCTGATCTTACAAGATCTTCTACCTCTTTATGTACTAATCTCTTTCCCCATGAAATTAGCCTGGTTTGAGCTGTATCTTTTCTGTATCATAATTCCTGCCCAGGAGTCTTCCTAAAGATGAGCCAGAGCCAATTGAGGAGCCACGGAGCAAAATCTGGAGAAATATTACAATGGAATTGAAGAGTTAAAAGAAGAACCTAAGATCAGAAGTGGCCCTGTGGCAGCTCAGGAACAGGTTTCTTGTATATACTTCGACCTAGCATAGTAGTCACTCTGACCGTTAATAGGAATTAACGGTCAGCGTGCTAAATTTGAGTGCTCAGTTCCTGCTGGAACTCCAAATCTCATTTCAGAAATTGCTTGTCAGCAAACCTCTCTTTCTTCCCAACCACCATCTGGGGTCTTGATTCTCTGGGAATTCCATTAGAACACAGCCATTACATCTCCTTATTACAAGGACAATCAGTTATTAATTTCATTATTAGCTTTTAAAATATAAGTTTCACCTGATAAGATGGAAATACTATAGGGATAGCTGCACATAGTTGTTCTATGTGAACCTACTATGTGCCATATAGGGCATGAAGAGAAACATGCCAGGTCGTTGAGTCAAGTACTGTGGCAGGATTTCTTTAGGGCATGAAGAGAAACAGGCAAATGTACCCAGACTCTTTGGAACTTCACAGTAAAATGTCTGTGCTGGCAGGACATTTGGGTAGAGATCAAGGTATCTATAATATTTAACTCAATATCAATCAGAATTTCTCAAAAGAGAAAAATCTCCAAAACCCAAAATAACATAAAGCATGCTCCCATGCTTTTATTATATTATGAAAAGGATCTGCAGCTACCAGGAGAACTCTCACATTTTTAAGATAAGACACTGCTGAAGAAGGCAACTAGTGGAGCAACCAAACCCATCATCACCATGAGACTTCATTTTATAGCTTAGGTAGCAAGGAACCCCATGAAGTTATAATCTTATATCATCTGTCTTATTAGAATGATTTATGTACATATTTGTGATTTTTACTCATTTATTCAGCATGATGGCAAAGTGGGGATTTAGAAAGTTTTTAAAAACTTTGATAAATGCTAATGATTAGTTCATCTCAATGTACCTTCCTATATATATATATATATATATATATATATATATATATAGTATGATACCTAATATCTGAGCAATTATCTCAGCTTTCAGTCCATTGTATTTTCAAGAAACCAGCTTTCAGATTAGTAAACAAAGGACAAAATGTCTACTTGAAGTTAGGTATTCTAAGATATATGACATTTCCTGGCAGTCAATTAACTTACATGGACTCTGCACCTTTTATATATATTTAGACATTTGTAAATATGCTCTTGTTTTCTATACCACTGTTGTATAAAGTCAGTGCTTCTCTCTTTAGGAAGAGTAGGTTTCTATGGAACAATCAATAGAGAAACCCTGCATGGTTTATTTTCTATTATGTATACCTTCCAGGTCGTTGAGTCAAGTACTGTGGCAGGATTTCTAAAAGGTTGGTGATTTTTAGGAAAGATCATCGATAACATATGTAGCCGAGCAAGTTAAAATAATTACAATCAAATTTCATGCTTCAGGGCATAAACTGATTTCTTGCAAGGGTCAGGGCAGAATTATACTGATTTCACCAATGTGTAAGGCACTGGGTAAATGACCTTCCTAGTTTTGTTTGGTTTTGCCCTCTTGAGCCTAACATACTGATCAGGGTTCTTAAGAACATAAATCAGTTTAGCCCAGGTCTCTCATTGGGGGCTTCCTAATCAGCTTACTTTCTTCATGACATCCCAGGATAGGGTGCCCATTGAAAATTGTTGCCTATGATGAGGATGTGTCTTCTAGAAAAATGAAGAAGGGAGAAGAGAGCAAAATGACCCGACTTTGTCTTTCTAGTATGTGATTTTAAAACTCCTTGAGGTTCACATTTTCACCTTGAGCCCCTCTAAACTTATCTGCTTCCTCCCCTGAATTTTATTAATTTAGTCTCTTTTTCTCCAACTAACTTTTATTACAGGGCTCTCTCTTATTCAAAAATCTCAATCAGAAACAAGCATCTGTTCTACTCATAATAGTTTCAGCTTCATAAACAATAGATTTTAACCTTTGTCACCACTCATTTTAGGGGTGTGGGTGGGAGTGAGGAGAGAGAGCAAATGGTTATTTTCAGGCAGTGCTTCTGCTACAAACTTAGCATGGAGGCCTTTGAGCTAATTACATTCTTCAAATCTGAGCCAACTAGCAGAGCTTCATGCTGACACTCGGATACATCTGGGCCTGATAACAATTGCAAATACTCAGGGCACACTTTAAAAAAGAGCTTATGTTACCATGTGAAACAGCATGTTTTACAGTACTCAGAACAGTGAGATAAATAAAACAGCACCGAGCCCAGAGCTTTGTGGGGGGAAAATGTATTTCATAACATTTCATTTAGAGCAGAAAAATTTCCCCACTGACAAGGGAACATTTGACCTGACGAAAATGTTAAGTTCTGCCCACAGCTGCTTGAAGAAATGGGCAATAGAGTTCTCTGCGCTGCTGTTAATGATGTTGGCTTTAAGATGACAGTGTTAAGGGATGGTTTTGGAGGTTTTGGTCTGATCTGAAAGTGTAGAGGAAAATTTATAAAAGAAAAAAGAAAGTCTACCTATGTATGTATATATATATATCCCAGAAGAGAGCAGGAATGAAAAGACCATACTTTTCTAGAACACATTCAGCATCCAAGCTGAAAGGCTAGTTTTAGCTTTTTTGGGAACCATCTTTGAAGGCAGGATTAGTGTATTGAACATGGCTAGGTGACTTCGAAATCATCATTCATTCATGCTTTGGAGTGGTGTTCCGGACAGAGGGAGCAGGAAGGGGGAACTCCCCCGAGCCAGAGTTTTGCATATCACGATAACAGTTGTTAGTTTCCATTTGGCAAAACAAGCTCCCAAGTAAGTCCTTGTGCTAACACAGGCTATATGTCAGCAGTCATCTTCCTTCCTCCCATGGAGAGTTGTGAGGTCATAAAATCGAGGGAGAGAACTCACTTTCCCCTGGCATACTTCCCTCTGTTCTGAATGTACATCTTTTTAAGTGGAGCTTTGACACATTAGTATTTAATATTCTTGCCTTTTCAGTCTGTGATTTTGCAACATAAACACCCTCAGAACTCATGCCTTCATCTCATGCCTCTACCTCTTTCAAATCTTTCTTTAAAAGTTGTCTATAGATGACTATAACTTTATCATGCAGGAGAAAAAAAAAATAGGATGGAACTTGGGGTTTACTCTGTAGTCGAGATTTTCTTTCCTAGTTTTCCAAACATTGTAAAAGGGAGGTAGTGGCCCCATTTAGTAGATGTGGCAACTGACGCTCTGATTTATATAGTTTGTTGTCCCAAATCCCATGATTGAAGTTCACGTCCGTGTGTTACTGGCATATGTCACTAAAGAAAATGCTTTTATTCATTATACTACCTTACAATTATGTAGCAATTTCCATTTTCAAAAGCACTTTTCTTTCCTTTCTACAACATCTCTATTAAAAATAAATTCAATAGAACCATCCCATGTTTTAAAATCACCCTGAACTCGGAGGCATAGAGAAATCATTACATTTATTCAGGAAGATAGAGTAACTAACATAATGTGAAGGTGATATTCCATTTAGATGTAGTCTCTTACATGCGTAGATATTGAATAGGCCTATGAACATGCGTTATTTTGATGATTATATAACATATCTCCCCATTTATTCTCTTGAGGAAGAAAATAAACAGACTTTCTTGAATGTAATTAATGTGTTTAGAGCCCACACTTCCCATTTTACTGAATCCCCTATGCATTCAGCTCTCAAGTTCATCTCTCTTGAAGACAAAATACGCCTTTTTGTTAAGTTGTCCCGAGGTTTTGTTTGTTTATTTGTGGGGGCTGGAGGGACATCGGTTTCTCTGGAAAGCTGGCTTCTGGGTTCTCAGGGGTTATAAAAATGGGAATCATTTTTATTGGCAATCCACGGGAATAGTGCTGAGACAAATGGAAACCTGAAGATAAGGATCCTCCGAGGTGAGAACATACAGCTGTTGGGAATTGCGAGAGAATCTGACCAATAAAGGAAGTCACTATTTTTCCAGGCCTGAAGTGAGTTATAGGGCGAGACGGGTGTTGTATATTTATGTAAGGCAGCAGCAGGGAGTTTAAGCGGCTGTATATTGCTGAAAGAGCATCATTCACATTCAGACTGAGACAAAAGGTGGAAATGAAGTAACATCCTGGCCGAAGAAGGCCTCACGACAGAATAATAACATTTCAGAGAGGGGGGCCGTGTGCGAGGCTGTGGGTAGGCCTCAAAATGAGGAAATGATCAAGATGCCTTGTCAGGCCTTCAGAAAACAGTTACACACGCGCACACACACGCACACACACACACTCAGGATTAAGGCCTGGCCAAGCGTCCTTGGGAAGGAAGGTCATTTATCTTTCACAGAAACGCGTACACAATTACTTGCAACCTTCATCACTATAGTCAGCAAGATAGGTTTGCCAAAAGTACTAGAAAAAATATATATCAATACACATATTACAGTGCCCCCCCGCCCCCCGTTTGGTATTTATTATTGTCATGCAGTCTAGCCCTTACTGCATCAGTGTAGATACTAATTCAGGACAATATTTGAAGGACTGAAGTGGTTCTGGCTGCTCAAGAGATTCAAAGGAAAGGGGTGGGCAGGGAGGAAGAGATTGTCTTATCTCCTGTGTTTATTTATTGTGTCCTTTTGTTTAGAGGAAGTTGGGAGAAGAAGAAAAGGGTCATGAAATTACACTCTAATGACAAATGGTGGGAGGGAGGGAGAGCTGATGCATTTTAGAAAAAGTGATCAAAAAAAGAGGGAAAAAAACTAGTTTTCCCATTCAAAAAGTATACAAGGCTAGTCTCCGTGACTCCAAAAAAAATGTGCTCTGTTTAGTAGAAATGTCTCAGTTGCACTCACATACTAATTAAAATGTTATTTAGTTTTTCAAGTGACGGGTTGTAGTGAATATCTCAGAAAGTTTTTAATCATTGTGGGAACAAAACAGAACAAAACAAAAACAGTATAAAATGAGAGTTTCCTGTCACGGAGGGAGCTTTCCATTGATGCTAAGTTATAATGGTTATTAAAATATAGGATGACACAGGACTGGGTATGAACATAGTACATGTTAGCCTTACAATTCATTTATCTTGAAAACTAAAGCCAACCATGAAAAAATTTAAGTAAAATTTAAGTACGGAAGGCTTTCTATTAAAATGTTTATTTTGTGGGGTCATGGAGTAGATCTATGATTTTTCTTTATTAGGAGTAGGTACAGTGAGATGTCAAGATGATGTTAGGCTTAAAAAACAGATATCTAAAACTTCAAAAATATTCCAAGTTTTAAGGGACTAATAGAATCACAGTGTGCACAAACTTCCATTTTTCATTTATATTTTCTCCTTTATAGTTGTACAGCTAAATATTAAACTGCCATGCAAGAAACAACAACAAAAAAAAAAACAAGAGAAATGATAAACTGAAATAATTTAATTTCCTTCATTGTCCCCTTAATATTGTTGTACCAAGATGTTTCATTGGAGCCTGAAAGTTTTCTCATTCAGACCCAATATTATCAAGACATGGTATTTAGCAACCTTTCCAATAGCCAAAGGCAAGAAAAAAGGGACACAGGGCCCTCCATATCCCTATAAAATGAGCATTTTGCAAATGGGGACAGCTCAAACAGCATTCACAGGTAAGATTATGAGTCACAGCTAAATCCTAAAGCTTACTAGGAATGACAGCTTCAGTATACCTGTAGCATCCCACTTACCAATTTCCTATTTTCCAACAGGACACATCTTAGGGGCCGGGGTCATGCAAATTCATTCCTGGCTCTTGAAGCATCAGGTCATGTCACACCAGGAAGCAGGATTCCCAAACCACTAGCCCACTGGTCTGACTGGGTTTGGAAAAGCCTCGTAGTTTTACTACACAACCCCCTCTTCTAGTAAGCTTGCCTACTACTAAAAATGTACTAGTGAAGAATTTATTTCAATAGACCACTCACTGAGGAAGTGTTTAAGAAAAATGCCATTTCCACAGAATTTGAGCTCCATTGAGAAAAATGATATCTTAAATGCAAGTTTTTCAGAGTTCTTCCCTGTATTTACTGTAGATATCTGATAGATAAATCATACACAGTCTCTTATCAATAGACACTTCTTTGACTAAAAATGATGCACCTGCAGAAATTTATATAAAAACAAAGAGGAAAAGAAAAAAAAAAAAAAGAAAAAGAAAACCTTCCTGTCTTTGGCTTCTCTCTTTGGAGGCTTTTGGGAAAGGAGAGCAGTCTCATAAATGTTTGAGTAAGAAATCCTTGGTTCTTTTGTAAGCACCCATGTGTTGTGTATTGGAGAAAAAAAAATCCCTCACTTAAACAGGGATTTTAACCTTTCCACCTTAGCCTCTTATATTTTCTTTCCTTCTACTCAAAGCATTTAGGTAAATTAGGATGAGATCCCTCCATAAAAATGCAAGGGGATCAGTTAAACTTTTATCTCTAATTTATTCATGAAGGAGCGAGGTCCTGCCTGCCCGTGCATCATCCTGTCACAAGGACTTTTTCTCTTGTGGAGAAGGGAGATGGAAAGACAGGAAATCAGAGCTCAGGGTTTCCTTGTGTTTGCTGTGAAAATAAAAAATGCCAGCATCTTTTTGCTTGGTTAAGCGAATGTGAGCCAAAGTTTCAAAAGCGAGGATGAGAACTAAATTAGCATGTATCTGTGTTAAGTAAGTATAGGAATAAAAATATACATTATAAGTATTTCCATATTTAAACACGTGATATGTAAGATATATATTATGTAATACATATGTAATACAAATGTATATCCCATTTACCTCACCTGTTTATCAACATTATATGAGTACACCATTAATTCAGTATACAAAGGGGGTACAAAATATTTATAACAATATAAAATGCTCCTAAATCAAATTTCCTAAAATAATCTGTTTTCAGCTCTCCCAGGTTGTTGCATTTTAAACTTCATGTAAGCTTAGTATTTTGGATGGTCCACTTTAACAATTATGATTTCCATGCATAAAGATTAGACTTTCTATGCACTTTGTGCAAGAAAACATGTGTACATATCCTACACATTCTCGAACATGTGTGTGCTCAGATTTATTAGTATTTAAGAAGACCTTCATTTTCTCTTTCAAACTTCTCTGTGGTTTAATATGTTTAATGTTCTTTTTTAAAAGTTTCTCATCTTTCTTTCTTTCTTTTTTTTTTTTTTTGCTTTTAAAATCATTTCCTGGTTTGTGTGTTTGATTTTTTTTTCTTTCCTTCCACTTTCAAATCAATGTCACATTTGGAGGCTTGTGGGAAAGGAGAGCAGTCTCATAATGTGAAAGACCTTATTCCAGTTGATGAATAGGTTGCTCGGTTTTGCCATTCCCACCCTAGCATTCAAAAATTATCATCTTTTATACATGTGAAAAAGGGAGGGGGTGGGATCTGGCATTAGTTCTTTTAGTCGTCAGGAAATTACAAAATGTACACTTGCGAAGTAAGCAATTTTTGCAGTCTGCCTGCACATCCATCTTTTTAATGAGCCTTGTTTATAACCCGACGCCATGTTTCTAGTCACCTACCCTGTTTACGTCTTTGGCCCCTTTAATTAAGAGAAGAACCAGTTAAAAGAAAGTAAGAAGAAATATTAATATGATCTGATTAATTCAGCTAGCAGGAGGTTATGGGGTAGCAAGGTTATTATAACCTATAAAGGCAATGTGAATAAAGCTGTATCCATTTGTAATTTTATTAGGCGGAGCAAATTAGTGAGACTGAATAGCAGTGACAAAAGACCCATTCCTATTCTCCCTTACCCCCTACTGCAAGGGCCAGGTGCCCAAAGTTAGGCTCCATATTAGGCAAATGAGATCTGATAAATCTCAGCTGCACATCTAATGAGAACCTCCAGAGCTGGTGCTATGCTAATTTGGAAAGATTAGCTAGGGTGTTTGTGTATGGCTGGTTAACGTCCAATGAAATAAAAAAGTGAAACAAGAGGAAACAGAGCCTTCTAAAGGGTTAAAGACAGAAAGCCAACACCTTCTTAGAAAAGGTAAGGCAAGAAATAATTGATAAGGGGTGACCACTAGAAGCAAACTATCATGAGCCATTTGAGAGATGAAGTAAAAAACAGAATTTTAAAAAGAGATGTCAGGGGCAACTACTCCCTTTTAATGATAAAAACAATCAAATCCACCTGTGTAACCTTCTGCTTGCCTCCCAGAGCCTTCCAGCTTCAGCCCCTCTGACATCAGGAACCTACCTTTGTCCAATTTTATGGAGTCAACAAAAATTGCAAGGCTTATTTTTGGCAAAGATGTAGTGAGTGCTGACATGTTATGGAGATGTCAAAGTGAAAGAAATCAGGTATGTGGTGGTTTTTAATACAAAGACTTTTAATATCTGTCAAGAGGTGGTTTTCATAGACTGGTCTGTAGGCTTTTGAAAAGAGGCTTCATTATTCCAGCCTGTCTAGACAAATTTTCTTGGGACTCCAATGTACAAATTATAGCTTCCAATGTTTGTTTCTTCTCATCAATCCTTCTAAACTCTAATTTCAGATTTTCTGCTTATCTCGTAATTGTTCTGTCTTGACTGGGCATCTCCTGCTAATTGTGCCCATTCTTACCTGGCCTGTGTCTTCCTTTTCTGCTATGAACTCCACTCTCAGAACTCAGAGAGACTCTCATTCCAGGTTTCTACTTAGTCATCAGTAAACCCTATTCTCTTGTAATGCTTGAACTATATCATTATTGTTTAGTCTGACATATATCTTGGACACAAATATGTAAAGGTGCACTTGAGCTGTTAACAAACTCTAAGTTAGAAAAATAGCCATTTGCCATTCTATTAAATGTTCACTTCACACAAGAAAAATCATAATACTGGACAGTAGTTTCAAAACATGACTGCAGAAACCTAATGGCATTCCAATGGTGGGAATTATTTAAATATTTTAAATTATAATAGGAAAGAGCATAAGATGTCTAAAAATAATTTTAAAATAAGAAAGGAAACCTTTCTGGCTCAGTAGAGAAATGACTTCTATGTTCTCAATGTTCTGCCAACATACATATGCTGAATCCTAAGGCAGTAGTATTAATAGGTAGAGCCTTTGAGAGACCATCAAGTCATGAAGATGGAGCCCTCATGAGTAGCATTTGGGCCCTTATGAAAGAAACCTGAGGGAGTTCATCAGCCTCTTCTGCTATGTAAGGACATATAGGAAGTGCCATCTACAAGGAGCAAGCCCTCAGAAGACATGGAATCTGCTAATGACTTCCCAGTCTATAAAACCATGAACAATAAATTTCTTTTGTTTGTATATTAATCTATGGAATTTTTATTGTTATAGCAGCTGAAATACACTAAGACAACTTCTTAAGAAAAACAACTATCTTTTTGGAAATCAGGAAATCAATGAAAAGATAACAGCATTATCACATTATGTTAGATAAAAGCATCGAGCACTACATGTAACATAATATAGGAAACCTGGAATGATGAAAATCAATTCAGTCCAATGTACCACTGAAGTTTAGACAAATCACACAAAAATCAATATACATTCATGCACTGCTTAACAATATTTCTATCAACAACAGAAACATATGAGACCAAGGTCCTATCAGATTGTATTACCTAGTGGCATCATAGCTTCCTTAATTTGTGAAAGTATACTCTAAGATGTTTACATGTGATGAAATCACCCAAGGATGCTTTCTCAGAATCGGTTCCCATTCTTTCATGACACATGGCTGCCTAGGAGTATGGAAGGTGATTTCATGATGAACACATTTAAATACTTCCCAAACTCACTGGGGATTTTTTACTCCTGGGTGATGCTCTCTTTATATAAAAAGAAAATTGCTTTGGCCAGTATGCCCACTTTTTTGGTGAAAAATATTCATGGAAATTTTAATATTTATGTACAGCTTAACTGCCCCCCTATCCTTCTAATCAGCTCTTGGCTTCCACTGGTCAGATAATAAATGGTTTAGAAGGCTCTTTAATAGCAGAGATGATGCAATACTCAGATGGAGCTAATACAATCATAGAAGAGACTCAGGAAATATTTGTGGAGCCAAATTAGTGTTCCAATGCATATCCCTACACAACGTGGGCAGGTGACCTTAGGGTTTTAATCAGATTTTTTCATCATAGTCACAGCCCTCAGAAGAGAACACTGTTAGAACATTTAGTTCTTGGGGTTTATTGTGAGTGACAGTGGTTTGGAGCATCTTCTCTGATAGGAATCCCAGCTATACCACTATTGCTCTGTGTTGTTGGACAACTTGTTTAATCTCTCTTTGCATTAATTAGCTAATTTGTACAAAGGAGGAAGTAGAGGTAAAGATTAGCTCATTTTTTTGGAGGGGTGTGAATTAAGTTGCTAAAATATGTAAATCACTTAGAAAGCCATAAGGCAATACTCAATAAGTTCTATGATTTAATATTTAATGATCATTTTGCCTTTTTCTTTGGATAGCAGTTTTTATTCCAGTATCAGCCCTCCATGCAACTGTGAACTCCTTGAAGAAAAGAAAAACAAAAGTTTTGCCCATTTCCATGGTGCTTTAGTACCTAGCACAAAAGTTCAGCCTAAAAAGAAAAACTCAAGACATGTCTACATCTCCTACTTGGGAGGGATGGCAGTCGGTGAAACAAGCCTGAGGAGAACATTCCTTTCACTTTCAACACATAGCCGTGGCTTCTCCTCTAAATATTGTCTTCATTTTGAACAGCAGAAATAAAGCATCAGATGAATATATAGAAAACCCCATGGAGTTTTGAATGCTACATAAATGATAAAATGTTTACTTTTTGTTCATATCTGTTAGCTACAACGGGGACCGTGAACATATGTGACCTTATGATTTCTCTCTCAAGCCAAATGTAATTGTTGTGAGTACACTGGAAGAAGCAGAGATTTTGAAAAACTGGTTCTGCCACCTTCTAAGCTACTTTCTGCCTTATGAAATAGTGAAAACACCCAGCTCATAGGATGGTGGTGAATCTTGGTGAGATACTATAGTCAAAGAACTGGCACTTAATAAATGATAGCTATGGTTTTGATCATCATGTTTAGGAAATTTCACCTTGGAGGCTCCCACAAGCAGGAAAGAATTAGAGCAACCATCAGTCTGTGAGTTGGTTAGATTTCTCTTGCTATGACAAATATCTGTGATAATCAACTTAAAAGGAGGAAAGTATTTTTGCTCATGGTTTCAGAGGTTTCAGTCAATGGCCACTTGGCCCTGTTGCTTTGGGCCTGTGGCAGCACAGTATACCACCGCAGAAAGTATGTAGTAAGGGAAAGGGGCCAGCGTCCAATATCCTTTCAAGGCCAGGCGTCCAATGACGTAACTGCCTTATTGTAGGCCTCATCTTCTGAAGGTTAAACATGGGCTGAACTCCAAGCCTATAATAAATAAGCCATTGGGGGAGACATTTCATGTCTAAACTATAGCATTCAGAAATAATGGTCTTAATACTTGGAAATAGTGCTTTGATGAGAAGGATTCTGAATCTGAGTCCACAAAGAGAAATACTTGTTTTGTGTGCTAGGCAGAGATGGAAGCACTATGCCACATCTTTTCCAGATAGACTCTAAGACTAGGAATAATTTCAAAAGATTTTGCCCATGGATTCCTTTGGAAACCTAAGGAAGCCTACTAACATGTCTTGGAAAAAACTATTTTAATGAATCATTTAAACAAACAATATAACATATACTAAAACAGTCATTAAGATATTTTAAAAATAGACGGTGATACCATAATATATGCTTTTTATTAATTATAATGACTGAAACAAGATCTTGTGGGCCAAGTGTGGTGGCTCACACCTGTAATCCCAGTGGCTTGGGAGGCTGAGGCAGGGGGATGGCAACTTCAAAGCCAGCCTCAGAAAAAGCAAGGCACTAAGCAACTTAGTGAGAACCTGTCTCTAAATAAAATTTTAAAAAATCAGAACTGGAGATGTGGCTCAGTGGTCAAATGCCCCTGATTTTAATCCCCAGTACCTAATAATAATAATAACAACAACAACAACAACAGAAAGATCTTGTGGCATGTCTAATAACCAACATCACATCAAAGACATATGGTATAAATATTCTACTTTTGATATCTGTGTCCATATAATGCAACATGAACCTATCAACAATAGCTCATGGTGAAAAATCATAGGTATCATTAACACTACTCTGTTATCCACATTCATAATGAGAGCAAATGCAAAATTTCAGTTAGAAATTAGTAAAATACAATTTTTGCCTTCCTATTCTATCCCCCCTTACTCTGGAACCTCAGAAAAAGAATCTCTGATCTAGAACACTGAGTTAAGAAGCCTTGGTCTAAACCGAGAAACTCCTTTTTCACTCAGTTAGCTGGCTCTACTGTGTTTTCCTATAATCTCCCTCCATATTTCTGCTCTAAGACATCATCTTTCCTCTTATAGAATTTACAAATTTCTTAGAAGTCCAAATCTTTTACATTTTTGTGGGTACTTGAATTGTTCCTCCTTCCTGGAGTCAGGCTACTATCATAGTTATTATAGCATTTATGTTCCTAGCAAGTTGGAATATTTTGGTGTACATATTAAATTTTAAATGACAGTCAAGTTTGAAGGTAGATAAAATAGAATTCATTCAAAGCTATGGCAATACTTTCCGAAATGAAATGCTTTGGGAACAGTCATAAAGCAGGAAGTGCCTTAAGTCTTGAGAAACCTGATACCCAGTAGTGCAGGGCGAAAAGATTAAAATTAACTTTGGATAAGATTGCAAACTTGAGTGATACTTAATTCAACTCTCAGGCTTTTTGACATTGACCCATATTCTTGAATAAATGTAGTAGTAATTCATTCTCCTAGATATAAAACAATCCTTCACGTTGTTGAATTAAAAGTCCAGAGAGTATTATATGTAAAATTGGTTGTATTCGAGTCATTTGAGACAGACTGGTATGTTTCACCAAAACAGGAAACGAAGTTTCAGAGTCCATTTCAAAGACAGGCTACAGGTGTCACTAGTGGGTGCTTTTCATGTTTACAAAGATTTGCATGTTATTGCCTCCTCTTATGAAATCACAGTCCAAAAGGCACAATTTTAGAATAAACTCTTTTTCACTGCCCACACCAAATGAGAAAGAACTCAGGATGGAAGTCTGCTAAACTTGACCTTTCATAAGCAGACACACTTGAGGCTCTTCCTTGCTTGTTTATATTTGCAGTGCTGAAAAGATTAATTGATTGTTCAATAAATTATCACTTTACAGATTGGGTTAGTCTTTTAAACAAACTACCAATAGCCTTGTTAACATGAGATATAAGTGAATTGTTTTCAATAGGATCACCACTATACTCTACTAGGTGTGGCAATTAGGTTATTGATTCTAAGTAAATGTCTAGTTAATTATGCAATAGGCTTTATTTCTTCTGTTAATTAAACTGCTGCTCTTTTAAGTCAATAAACAATAGCCTCAAAATAAATGAGAAGATTCCCATCAGAAGTGTCCAAGTACTTCCTCAAGAAAGGGCAGAATGTGTTACTCCACCTCTTCCTTCAAAATGAAGACCCAAATGAAGGAGAACCGCTAAGGGGTATTTTGTTATTTCCAATTCAATCATGGTCCATTTCCAGAATCAGAAAGAAACAGAAATATGAATATAAATCTCTCCTTAAAAATAAACCACTAACCTCTCTTTTATAAAACTGCCTAAGCAAACCTCACAGGCCCCCATCTCATTTCATGTCACAATGATGAACTTTAACCTACCTTTGAGCAGAATGCACTTAGGACTTAATCAGCTTCTAAAATGGTGTGGTCATTTGGGGTCTTAACCCTCACATGTTTCTCAGGAAGAAAGATGGACTGTTTTAAGAATTGTCCTGGGACCAAAGTTTTAGTGCAATTCAAGGTTTAAGGCACACTTGTCAGGATGCCTCATTCTGCCTCCTTGCTTTTGACCAAAAAATGATCCATAAGTATTAACTTTTGCCATTTCTATTTGGGATTTTTATTAATTTTTTTATGGACTTGGTTAAGGACATGAGGTGGGGGTTTCTATTCCTGAACACTTCGAATCTGAAGTTGGCTGTTCCTATGATTTCAAAATTTGGTGAGACTTCTGACCCCTTGATTTATTACAGATTTTGCACTGTTCATTCTGATTTCAGTGCCCATATCTCACATATGTCTTCTCTTGCAAAGGAAGTAACAAACTGAACATAATAGAGTCACAATATTAACTTAACTAAGTAAATGAAGAGTTTGGAGCCAAATTGTGTATTTGGAAAAAAAAAATATAATAATCCAGGGTAAATTCTATGCAGAAAAGTTCTAGCTCCCAAATACTAGTTAAGTAATTATTTTGTTCTCTTGGGTAGTGACCTAAGAGTTACCTTCAGAAAATAATAGTTTCTGAGATAATTACTAACACTTTTCAAACACTTGCTTATATTATAGACATAGTTCTAAGAAAAATGGCATGTGTTGTATCATTGAATCCTCACAAGCACTTTCTAATACATTCTTGATCATTTTCATTTTACAGATGGAGAAATTGAGGCATAGAACTGGACTAGACTCAAACCCAGGAAATATGACCACAGAATCTATAGTTTTAACAACCATTCTATACGTGGAATGCCCAGGGACAAGGAACCAATCTTTATAGGCCCAATGTCTGGCCCACTTGACCTGAAATATTTTGAGGAAATATAATAGCCACTATTAAATAAAAACTTACTGAATTTGCTCAGTTCTAAGGTGAACACGTGAACTGGCATGTTACCAGTCACAGCGGGACTGCTCAAAAAAGGATTGTGGTGGTCTATGAAGCATATTGGATACTGACCCCAGCAACATTTGTGACTCTAGTATCAGCCCTCTTCCTGCTAATGATTTTAGTCCTAGATGCATGAATAATCCTACAAATAAGAATTCTCTTCTCCTGACCACATCATTTACTCATAGCAGAGTTGTACCTACAGAGCCAGAATCTGTTACACTTCTACTTGAATGTTCCCCAAGTAGTTTTTCAAAAAAGTTGGACATAGTCCTATTGACCACAAAATGACTTTTGCTGCTTCTTCAGAGTCAGGGTATTTCCTTTTATGGCAAAAGTTATTATTATCTGAAGAATCCTAAACTGTACTTGTTTAAAATATTCCCCACATAAGAAACCTGGTAAAAAGTTGTGCTGGTGTTTGCATGAAGCCTGTTGTACATAATTTTCTGAAGCTGTTTTCAATCATGCAAATGATTTTTTCCTTTGCAATATGCTAATGCAATCTGATTTATTTCAGTTGTAAAAGTTAATTACAATGTGTTTGTGAGTCCCTAAAGATGATGTATTAAATGTTTATAACCAGGATTATTAAAATGTCCTGTCTCGATTACAGAGCTTCTCTTTCAAACACTAGAACTAATTGTAGCCTTAAATCACAACAACCTCACCGTTAAAATTAACACAAGGGCAACATTGCATAATTTTAATTAATTTTAATTTGGCCAAAGCAAATTAATTTTTGTTTTCTAGAAGGACAGCTAAACTCTTTTGTAGCCTGCTTCCGCTGAACATGGAGTTCATAAACTTCTTTTCTTCCTGGTATTTTCATCTCTCTGAAGCTTGTGCCTTGGGATTGACTTCTTGTTTATATTTTGGTTCCAATTTGCATATCTGGGTCTCTCCTCCCTTCTTTGCATTTCAGTTAGGAAATGAAATCAGAGTGCAGTGTACATATCTATACAGTACTGTGGTCAGGAAACAAATTTTTCATAATCTTTGTGGCCCGGGTCTTTGAAGATAATGATGTTCAGAGCTCAGGACAAATACAAGCTGAGCTTCTATTTTTAGCACCCATTGAAATCTGCCAACATCTCTTTCCAAGTTTGTAAAACTATTTTAAAAGGAAAACATACTTAGAAACCAACATATGTATATTCTTTCCTCTTTCTCCTTGTACCTAAGATATATACAAAAATTGACTATTTTATATGAATTGCTAATACACAGGATTTGCTGGACTTTACCAATAGCAACAGAATAAACTCTCTTGATTCTTAAAACTGAGGTATCCTTCCCCAAAAAGTTTTTCATTTGTCAGTTTTGCAGAGCTTTCTATGGAACTTCGGCCTCACACTAAACAAGTATTCTACCACGGAATTATGTTCCCAGCCCCTGTCCTAGAAACTTTTGTCTTCTATTCCTACGTCTCTAAATGACATGTTCTAACTCTTTATCCAAATGGAATATGCTTTAGAAGTAGGAATGGTAATGATAAATAACCTCGACTAAATTTCAGAAAGTCAACCTGGTCCCCTAAAGTCTAGAACTTCAGGGATAAATATTGTATAGGATCTGAGTGTTTTATCTTGCTGATTATAAATTCTGAATGTTTTGAACAACAGGATAGATTATTACACATCTTAATTTGCATGTAGAAACTTTGAGATTATGTGGGTTTTGTTTCTGACTCTTCATCTAAATTATTTTCTTACCTACTTATTCCTCTAGAGGTTTCCTATGAACTTGGTACATCAAAATCTTAGAACCAATTTCATTTTATGATCAGCTAGTGATAAACATAGTCAAAACAAACAGGCATTTAGTATATAAAAGCTATTATATACCAGGTGAGTAAAGTATAATCATATCAAAAATTCTTTGTTTAAACCAACATGTGATTTTTGAAAGTGGGAAGATGGAATTTAACAATCACATGAGAAAATAGGAAATAAGCTAGAATCTCCTGGTAAACTAGGTTTGCTCACTCCCTACATGGGGGAATGGACTTTATCTATGTGTGTATATCACAATTACTCATTTCCATACCTTCTTTATAAAAGTGGCTCTCTAGAAACCACACCTAAACTTTTTGAACCAACACTGGATATAACTGACTGGGTAGGATATAGATAGTTGATTAAATTAGGTCCATAAAAGTTTAATCTCAGATTCTTAAATAATCATGAGAAAAATTGAGATAAACTCTTGATGTGCCTAGACCTGCAATAGGCAAAACTGTGGGGAGACCTATTTTAGCCCATGTTGTAAATATATTTCCTATGTCACAAAAGTGTGCATTTTGGTCAAGGATCTCGGCATGAACAATTTTGGTGTTTTTCTTTTCTTAAGGTGATTTGCCTATCAGTAAAAATATTTACCTATATGCTAATGTTTACTTTTAAATAAAGATTAAATTTCATTCATAAAATAAAGAAAGCTTTAAAGTTGCAGCTTAATTAAGAATAAATGTATGAGGACTAATATTATCTTAGTGGAAATTAAGAAATAGTCCAAATAATCTTCCACTTCAATTCAATGACTTTTAAAACAAACCTAACAGAAAGTTTTGAATTTTTAAAGACTAGATAACTTTAAAAATTAGAAATTTAACAATTGTCAAATTTCATTTTATCTTGAGGTAAACATGTGTAATGACACAGAAAAAAATATAATTTTTGAAACTTCTTTCTTTTCAGGGGGATGTTCTTTGTGAGTGAATATTAGCAGAGAACTTTTGGGCCATTTTATAATCCCAACTTCTAAGGTATATTGGTAAGTGTGAGACAGGGGGATTTCACTAGTGATTCTGAGTTGCTATTTTTATACTGGAATGTTTTGTTACACCTATGAAAGGATATTATTTCAGTATCTTTGTGTCTAGAAGTGCTCACCATAATTTCTAATACAGTTAACCTTCCTTATCCATGGATTCCACATTTGTGGATTCAACTAACCAAGAAGTAAAGATATTTGACAAAAAAACCCATACATATCTGTATGGAATATGAACAGATTTTTTTCTTGTCATTATTTCTCCAGCAATACATTATAACAGCGATTTGCATAGCATTTTCTCTGTGTTAGGTATCTAGAGATAGTTCAGAGTGTAACAGAAGGAGGTGGGTAGGTTATATATACATACTATTGCATACTATATGAGCATCTGCATGTTTTCATATCTACTTGGGGTCCTGGAACCCATCCCTCATTGTACATATTAGATATTCAACATATTGTTGTAAACAGAAATGACTGAGAAGATCTGATATAGGCTAGAAGTATATAAAATTAATTTATCTAACATTATGACTGTTAAATTAACAAATAAATAAAAAACAGAAAAAAATGTGCCTCCTTCACCTAAGCACTGGATGCTCTAGACCCATAATTGGGAGGTTTTCCTGAGACTCTTAAATGCAAGAAACTCTAGTTAGTGGGAATCAGTATGAGTGAGAGTAATCAGAGATGTGCAGGATCATCATAGAGTTCAGGAAAGACTTCATTACCTCCTGCCTTAATATATAAGAGTTTACCATTTATTCTGAGAACTCTGTTGTGCAGTGGAGGCCTAAATGCAAAGAAGTTTTGAAAATTTTATAACTTTTTTTTCCACATACTTTGTTTTGAAGAGCTGAATACATTGTACAGAATTGTTTGTTCCTCCTAAAACTACACTTCACAGTATGCCTCGGAGGACTCACATTGCCAAGTATTTGGAAGAATTTGCTCACTTACTTTACAGATTACACTTTCTGGCAAATGAGTGCCAAAGGCTTTATGGTTACCATTTATTAAGGAGATATTCAGGTTTAGTATTGACTGAGTTTTTTTTTCCCTCTCTCACTAGTGAAAGGACACAGATAAGAAAAAATGAACATATTGCTTGATGCAGACACCTGTGGATTGGAGAAATAAATCCCACCTTGGCTAAATATGCCAATGATGAGACTGCACTCTTCAAATGCTGTCAGTTTATTGACTTCAGTTCCAAGGCCTGTGGTAGACAACTGGTTCAGATGGGGTGATTTTAACTGAGACCATGGGGTCTATCTTAATCTCAGCAAAAATCTTATGGTCCATGAAAAAAGTGTCTCCTTTGACACAATTACATTTTATTAGATGATGTAAATGTTTATATGATGGTTTGTGCTAATAGCCATCAAAATTTTGAGGTCAGCTATGGAAATTTTTTCCAGGTATTGAACATTAACACACCAAGGGAATGTATACTGTTTAGATAGATGGCCAAGGGAAATGATGACAGAAATCATGAGTTCTGTTCTCAGATCCTTCATTGGTACACTTGAGAGATACAATTTTTTCTTTAGTTCTCTAGGTGTACTATGGATAAGTTAAAAGTGAATTTCAACACAACTATTATGATTTTCTATGTACCAATTATAAAAATTTGAATTTAAAATTAAATACAATGCATTAGTAATAAAAAGACACACATATACATAAATATAGCAAACTATGTACAAAATCTATATAAAGAAAATTGAAGCTGGGTTTGGTGGCACACACCTGTAATTCCAATGGTTTTGGAGGCTGAGGCAGGTGGATGGCATGTACAAAGCCAGCCTCAGCAAAAGCTAGGCACTTAGCAACTCAGTGAGACCCTGTCTCTAAGTAAATTACAAAATATGGCTGGAGATGTGGCTCAGTGGTCGAGTGCCCCTGAGTTCATTCCCCAATATAAAGAAAAAAAAAAAAGCAAAACTGAAAGTCCTGATGAAAGAACTCAAGCATCTAAATAGATATTTCATGTTCATGAAAAGGAAGATTTAACATAGTTAAGAAATCCCTTCTTCCTGACTTAATGTATAATTCAATATGCTCTCACTCAAAATCCCAGTAAATTTTTTTTCTTTTTCCCTAGATATCAAGCAAACTAGTTCTAAAGTTTAAAAGATGAGGTAAATGATTTGAAATACCCAGCAGCACCAATGGAATAGAAGAGCAAAGTTGAAAGACTGATACTACTTGACTTCTTAGTATGAAGTTATAATAGTCAAGACCTTAATGTATTTGAGAGAGAACATATGCACTTGTTCAGTAGACACAACAGAGAAAGTCCAGAAAGAGATCCTCACAAATACAGTCAAATGACCTTTGATACAGGAGTCAATTCAATTCTAAAGAGAAAGAGCAGTCATTTCAATAAATGATGTTAAAACAACTAGACAGCCACATGCAAAAATGTTAATTTAGATATGAACCTCATACCTTCACAAGAGTAGACCCAAATATAAAATGCAAAACTATAAAACTCCTAGAAAATAACATACAAAAGATCACAAGAATCTTGAATTTGATAATTTTTTTCATACAACACCCAAAGCACAATTCATGACAGAAAATTTGGTACATTGGAGGACATCGTTAAAATTTAAAATTTCTGCTTTGCAAAGACACCATTATGAGAAGGACAGGGAAACTGATAGATTGATTGGGAAAGTCATTGCAAAATATATCCAATGAAAGATTTGTATCCAAAATATACGTAGAACTCTTAAACTCACCATTAAAAATAGATAGCTCAGTTTTTTTTAAATAGGCAAATACCTTAACAGACATCTCACAAAGATATAGAGATATGTAGGCATATCAATGGCAAATAAGCATATGAAACAATGGTCAACATCAAATTTTATTAGGAAATTGCAAATTAAAAGAAGAGTGAGATGCCAATATATACCTATTTGAATGGATAAAATCTGTAACACTGACAATATCTATTGTTGAGGAAGATGAGAAGCAACAGAAACTCATTCATTGCTGACTGGTAAAAATTTAAAATAATAGAGGCAGCTTGTATTATTTTAAATTTTTGCAACTTCTTACAAATCATGCTCTCTGACATCTACTCAAATAAGGTAAAAAAAAAAAACCTTACATTTCTGTAAAAACCAGCATTTAAAAAAAATTTTTTTTGAGAGAGAGAGAGAATTTAATATATATATATTTTAGTTCTCAGTGGACGCAACATCTTTGTTTGTATGTGGTACTGAGGATCGAACCCGGGCCGCACGCATGCCAGGCGAGCACACTACTGAATGAGCCACATCCCCAGCCCTAAAAACCAGCATTTAAGTGTTTATGTGAGTTTTGTTTTGTTTTGTTTTGCATAATTGCCCAAACTTAGAGGCAACTAAAGTCGTTTTTAGTGGCTTAATGGACAAACAAATTGTGGTACATCCTTAGAATGTATTTATTCTGTGATAAAAGAAAATGAACTATCCAGACATGAAAAGATGTAGAGAAATTTGTGAATATAATGTTCAGTGAAAGAAGCCCATCTGAAACTGCATACTGCATGATACCAAATACCTAACATTCTGAAAACGGTCAAACTATGGAAGCAGGAAATATCAGTGGTGCTCAGGGGTTTGGAGGATAGAGGGTGGGAAGAAAGAATAGATGGAACACAGAAGGTATTCATGGTGGTAAACCTATTTCATATCATTCTGTCATCGTGGATACTTGTCATTATACATTTGTGAAAATCTATAGATTATAGAGCACAAAGAGTGAAACCTAATGAAAACTTGGACTTTAATAATATTGTATCAATATCAATTCATCAATGTTCACGAATGTAGCACAAAATGCAAGATATGCATTATACAGGAAACTTGTGTAGGTGAAGGGCTATATGAGAAGTTTCTGTTCTTTCTGAACAATTTTTCTGAAAACCTGAAAATGATTCAGAAATAGTTTATTAATTTTAAAAAAATAATAAAATAAAATTACAATTTCACTTTATGCTCCAGAAATAGTTTACTAATCTAAAAATAATACAATATAATTTCAATTACATTTTAAAGATTTTTTTTTTTTTTTTGGCAAGCAGAACATAAGGGATTTTTAAAATCTGTCCAGGTAGAGACCATGTACTTGGTACTGTTGACATGTGAGTTGGGAATCAGAATTATCCAGTTAAAAATGTCTTTCCTTGTAGTCAGAGAAGTTTTCCTCTAGAGTGTGTAGCTTTCATGGAGTCTACTCTCCCTGCTCTTGAAGTTACATTGCATGTCAGTCTGTAGATAACAAACATTACTGGGTATGATTTAAATAAATATGAAATCCAGTTTTTGAGGGTTGGCAGTGACTGTGACATGATGATATCAAACACCCTCTGATGCCTTTCCTGAATCCCCTAGGCAGAATTACTTTTCACCTGCTTTTCATAAAAATTTGAATATTGAATTTAACATGGAATATAATATTGCATACTTATACCAGGGCATATTTTATGTGTCTCTCCAACCTCACATTTAGCAGGCATTTGAACTAGTGCTCCATTAAAATATTACCAGAAATAAATAGGTTAAAAACAACATAAATGTACTATCATAGGATGCTATAGTTTAGAAGCAGGACATGGGTGTCACCAGCCCAATTCAGGTGTCAGCAGGGATTTCTTTATTCCTGGGCTCTGGGCTCTGAGGGAGATTCTCTTTCCTTCCTCATTCAGATGATTGACAGAATTCACATTCTTTGTGACTACAGGACTGAGGGCCTCCTTTCCTGGATGGCTATCAGCTCAGAGCCTTTTGCACAGTCTTTGGATCACAGTCATCTTTAAAGCCAGCAAATGCAGTCCAGGTCCTCCCAGCTTTGAATCTCTCTTGTCTCTTTTTGTCTTCCACCTTTAGACTGACTTGTGCTTCTCTCTTTTACTTTTAAAAACCCATGTGACGACCTTGTGTTTTCATCAGCTTTTTCGCTGCTGTGACTAAAAGCACTCAACCAGAACAACTATAGAGGAAGAGAAGTTTATTTAGGGGCTCATGGTTTCAGAGTCCATAGACAACCATATCCACTCCTCAGGGTTCAAGGTGAGGCAGAACATATTGGCACAAGAGTCCACATGGATAATATAAGGAAATCTTCCTGAACTAAGCTCTATAAACGTAATTCCTTCTACAAAGTTCTTCTGTCATGTAAATGAACATTTTTATGGATATCTTTGTTGGTCATTATTCTCTTTAACACAAAACTTGACATAATTTAGTTTATTTTAAATTCATTTGGTCACCAAATAGGAATCATTTTATGGAATGTCATTTAATATTATGTCCTGGGCTCTTATTTCCTAGCTGATTTTGTACACTTACAGTGAGAAGTATTCTTTATGAAAGAAAAAAAAAAAAGCAAAATAAGCTTAATATTCTCATGACATGGAGAATGCAGGTAAAATTTGGATTCTTTTATTCTTATTTAGTATGATATTTATTAGACACATTGACATTTCCTATTATATACTTGGAATTACAAGTTTTAGTAATATTTTTCACATACCATTTTATTATAAACATTACCCAAAACAATTTAAAATAAATACTTTGAAAAGCCACTCCTCAGGGGCTCGGGATGTGGCTCAAGCGGTAGCGCGCTTGCCTGGCATGCGTGCGGCCCGGGTTCGATCCTCAGCACCACATACAAACAAAGATGTTGTGTCCGCCGAAAACTAAAAAATAAATATTAAAAATTCTCTCTCTCTCTCCCTCTCTCTCACTCTTTCTTTAAAAACAAAGAAAGAAAGAAAGAAAGAAAGAAAGAAAGAAAGAAAGAAAGAAAGAAAGAAAGAAAGGCCACTCCTCAGTTTATAACCAAAGGACTTAAAATCACCATACTACAGTAATGCAGACAAGTCAATGTTTATAGCAGCTCAATTCACAATAGCTAAACTATGGAGCCAACCTAGGTGTCCTTCAATACATGAATGGATAAAGAAAATGTGGTATATATACTCAATGAATATTACTCAGTTTAAAGAAGAGTGAAATTATGGCATTTGCCAGTAAATGGAGTTGGAGAATATCATGCTAAGTGAAATAAGTCAATCCCAAAAAACCAAATGGCAAATATTTCTCTAATATGCAGATGCTAATTCACAATAAGGCAGTGGGGGCACTAGAGAAGAACAGCATTACCTTAGATTAGGTAAAGGAAAGTGAAGGGAGAGGAGAGAAGGGGATGTGGGGATAGGAAAGACAGTAGAATGAAACAGACATCATTGCTTTACATATATATGTATATGACTGCATGACTAATGTGATTCTACAACTTGTATACCCAGAAAAATGAGAAATTATATTCCATCTATGTATGATATATCAAAGTGCATAAATACATTCTGTCATGTCTAACTAATAATTAAAACAAATAAATTTTTTAAAAAAGCTACTCAATATTATTATTTCATTTGAAACATTAAAGAATATTATATAAAACTATTCCATTGAGTGAAAGCCTGTAGGTTTTTCCCAGTTAAAAAAGCATGACTAGAATTATCATTTTTTTGCAAATAACCATGTGTTTTATTTTTTAACTATTTTACTTAGTGTATATTATTAAAATCTGTGTCAAAGAAGTTCTAAATGATAATTAAAAATATGTTCAATAATATAAATTCTTTCCTATACTTCTTTATTTTATAAAACAAGGTGCTAAAAGACAAAGAAGTAACCTCAAAATTATAGTGATTTTGACAATAAAAATGTAACATACTTAATATTTAAATGGATTTTAACAGGTATGCTTGGATTTTCAAAATTAAATATTAATTTTTATTACCCTCACACAAGGCAATATAAAAAACTCAAAATATTTTATATCTGTTTTTCTTACCTGATGACATTTATATCACTATTTTAGTAAGCTATATTTAAAATCCAGATGATATTATTATTGTTTAATGTACATGTTAATTAATCATTTATGTTTTCCCAGATTCTTACCAGTTTTTCTGCTGTATCTTTGTTTCCTTCTGCATTTCTCAGATTCCATGTTGTTATGGTTTAGATATGAGGTGTCCCCAAAAAACTCACGTTATGAGACAATACAAGAATATTCAAAGGTAAAACAACTGGATTGTGAGAGCTGTAACTCAATCAGTGGACTCATCAGTGGAATTGACTGGGTGGTAACTATAAGCAGGTAGGGTGTCACTGGAAGTAGTAGGTCACTGGGGGTGTGCCTTTGGATTTTTATGTTTGTCCCTGCTGAGTAGTGGAGCTCTCTCTCTCTGCTTCCTAGATGCCATGTCCTGAACTTCTTCCTTCCACCACACCATTCTGCCATGATGTTCTGTTTCACTCCAGGCCCAAAACAAAGGAGTTCCCCCTACTGTGAACTGAGCCTATGAAACCATGAGTCAAAATAAGCTTTTCCTGTTCTAAGTTGGTCTTGTCAGGTCTTTTGGTCACAATAATGCAAAGCTGACTAAAACACACAAGTAATATATTTTTATTTCTACATGCAGAATATCATATATATATATATATATATATATATATTAAGGTAGTCTGCTGGTGATGATTTCTCTCTCTCATTTGTTAATAAATACTTTTCATCTTTGTAGTTTAATTAAGTGTAGAATTCTTGTTCTGCATTTATATTCTGTCAGCACTTTAAATATATAATTTTATAGCCTTCTGGCTTTCATTATTTCTTTTGAGAAGTCAGTTGTCAATCTTGTTCTTTTTTTATTTGAAGATCATCTGTTTTTATTGGATTCCTATATGATTTCCTTTTGCTGCTGATTTTTAGCAGTATTAACTTAAGCATAGCTTTAAAAATAATCTTCAAGGGATTCATCTGGAATTTGGAGTTTGTAGCTTACTTTCTCTTATAAGTATTAAATATTTTCATACATTTTTCTTCAACTATTTATTCTGACTTTTTAAAAAAAATTCTATTTCTGGAGGGGGTTTAACTCATATATTTTATATTTTATTTCCTGAAACCACTAAATATTTTAGTCTAGATCTTTTTTAAGATTTGTTTTTGTTTATGTTTTTCTTAATTGTATTTATGCCCTTCTAAATTAAAATCCAGTACACTAATTCTTTATTTTGCTGTCTTCAATCTGTTGATAAATCAATCAATTGAATTCTAATGCAATTCCTATTTTTACTTGATCTATTTTTTGTGATATTCAACTCTTTATCTAAATTACTACCTTTAAAAATATTAAATACACTTAGTTAAAACTATATGGCAATACCTGGAATATTTGCAAGATTATTGTTATTGCCAGTTACTTTAGCTATTTTTCCTCATATTCTATTGTTCCTTTATGTGCCTTTTCATGTTTTTATCATGTACTAGACATTTGATAGCATTGTAGCCTTGACTCAAATTTAATTATTCAAAGGGTCCATTGGCCTTGGATATATAGCACTGAATTAAGGATGGAACATTATCTAAGCAGGGCTACACCTTCTTTCTCAAGTGTTTTTTTTTTTTTTTCCAATTTGGGAAAATTAAAGATTTCTTTCTTTTTTATTTTTTTTTCTAATGGAGTAGTAGTAGTACATTGGAATTTGCATCAGTTTTTTTTCAATCTATCTGATCACCATATCATGAGACTCTAAGAAATAACCATAATTAATCAAGGTCAAGAGATGAAAAGAGTTACATAGTCCCAATTGCATCCTGTTAAATGTTCTTATGAGCCATATCTGCATTAACCATTTATACACCATTTGCCTGGCTCAAATAGTCCTTTTTTAAATTTAGGCACTTTTATATTGTTTTCTGTCACTGTCAATTAATGTCTCATTCACTGATTAAATTAAGGCACAAGGGGAGGTTTAATGGTCACAAAAGTAGCTGGAAGAGTTTTGACTAGAGGCAAGAAGACAAAACAGAGAACTATGAAAAATGGTGATGTTCTAAATCACTGGCAATGGGAATAGAAGTAGAAATAGTGTATGAGTGTGAGAGCTCTGTATTAGAAATAGAAAGAAAACTTACTGGGTGTAAAATTTGCAATGATGACTTATCTCCTATAGCATCTATATAAATGAAGAATGGCACATTCACATTACTGTTCATTACTTGCTTGAAATTAGACTGTGTACAAATACTAGTTCTTTTATTCAAAGTATTTAACCTCTGGATAGATCACCTACATTGGCAATTTTACTTTCACATTTTTTAACATTGTTTTATCTGAATGCTAAAATATGTGCATTACCCCCCACTAAACAAAGAAACTGTCTGAATCCCAGTAGATGTGGCAAATTCATTTATCATTGCAAGTAATGGTATAAATATAATTTGTATTTTTCTAAAGAATCTATTTCAGTTTTTTTTTAATGTAATCAGCTGTCTTCCTCTTTAGTTTAAGGTATGTGTGACCAGGAAGACCTTTCCAAAATAGGGTTGTAAAAGTGCTTAGATAACAGATCATTCTGCCCAAACTAGAATACATGCAAGGAGGTTGTGATAGACATCTTGCCAGAGACCAGTGTTTCTAGATAAACACTTCTGGTCCTGGATGATTTTAAAACACATATCTGCTTTCCTGTGTTTCTTCTATTCACTATTATTGTTGAATCCAACTCTAAAATTGGAATTTGTGGCAGACGAGCAACTTGTTCTCCACAAAGGGTTATCAAGGCCATAATATGCAGTTTTCCTCTTTCCAGAGCCTTAATTGTACTAGTAATCTCACAATTTACTTTGAATTGTGAGAAATAGGGTAAAAAAAGAAAGAACAACAAGAAGAATGAATTGAGTTGTGCAACATGGAATTGTTATGTCATAACCGTAGTATTTCTCATCGGAAAAATCTCTTCCCTAGCTATGGGAAAAAATAAAGATTGCTCAGAAAAAAATCGGAAGGAATGAGACCCTTCTCCCCTCTTTCTCTCACATCTTTGCAGAGAAAAAGAAGCAAAGAACTCCCATGTCAGAATGAATCACCCGACTGGAATTCACACACAGCATAAGATGAGCGGACTTCAGGCTACAAAAAGCCAGATGCAAACATCGAAGTTAAAGCACATTTCCTAAAAGGCAACTTACATTCAGCCACATCCCACTCACTCTTTCCAAACCCTGGTTTGTGTCTTGTCACCCATCCTATAAACAAAGCAGTAGCATTCATAGAGATAAATAGCAATACGTAAAGACCAAACCAGGAAAATGGTTGGGCAAAAGAAAGACAGACAAATCTTGTGTGCTTGAAGCCAAGAATTAAAAACTTTCAATTATGCACACTGAAATGTGGGAAGATCCCTCAAACCTTGTTAAAAGGAGTTCAAACATATTTCCATAAGCACTGATGCCAAGAGAGTTCCAAAGTCATCTGTTTGATGCTATGTGCTATGTGTTCCATCAATTGCTGTGCTATCCAGGCTGGAGGGAAAATATGAAAGTTACATCTGGCAAGAATAGAGCAAATCCCCAGGGGGTCTGTATTAAGGTACCATTCAACTAGCAGGTATCTCCACATTTGCATTGAGTAACACTTAACTCCAAGTGTTTTATGTTAAAAGAACATATATGTAAATTCCAAACTCATAAATTGTTGATTGCTTGATAATTGTTCCATTTTTAGACACATTTTTCTTATTGCAAATGTGATGAATGTACACAATAGAACATTTAAAAATACAACTATACACAAACACAGAAAAATATGAAAGTCACCCCTATGATCTTATTTATTATATTTTTTAAAAAATGTCAATCTATGTGCAATTATTTTTTACAAAATTAGGTTCATTATTTGCAATATCCAAGCATAAGGTGTTTTAAAATAATAGTGGGAGAAGGGTTTCCAAATGTAGCAATAAATATGAATAAGTTTCTAAATCAAGGGAGTGAGTAAAGACATGTTTCAACAGAAATCATTGGCAAAATGGGGAAAAAAATAATAAAAAGTTTAAAAGAACCCAGAAAGATTTTTGGCTTTATGTAATCAGATTGGTTCATTCTTCATGAGAGTTTTAATAAATCTTGATTTTCCTTTGATATGGGTGTGTTTTTGTCTTAAATATTTAGAGTTTTTTAATTGAGCTCTGATACTTAAATATCTCTGATTGAAGCCTACATTGCAAGTAACACACAGGAATTTGAAAGATAACGTGAATCAACAAATGCAAGTTGTTAAGTTTGGCTGAATTGTGAGCATTGGCAGGACTTAAAATTGGACAGATTTAGGAAAATATGTAAATCAGGAGGGGCTCATAAACCATGTCAAAGTATTGTTTTATATTTGAAGCTGTTGAGGGTACTTAGGCAAAGAAGGGACATGAATGTGTTTGTTTGAAAAAAATTATCTTCTGAGTGTCAAATGCATAAAACACCAGGAGACTAGAACATGGTACTAGGAGACTGGAATTAGATTAGGTGCCATAGTCCAGTCCTCCAACAGACACAACACATAACAACCAAAATGAGGATCTACCTGATAGCATCACCAGAGATACAAGGTTGGAGGCAGATTGGAGGAATATTTTATATTAGAAATAATAAAACTTAGACTGAGGATGTAGCTCAATTGATAGAGCACATGCCTAGCATGAATGAGGTTCTAGTTTGGGCCCCCAGCACTAAAAGAAAGAAAAAGAGTGAGAAGAAGGAAGAAGAAAGGAGGAGGAGACGGAGGAGGAAAAGGAGAGAAAGAGAAATACTTTAAAAATTGTTATGTGAATCTTTCAGAAGAAGCCAGAAGAAAAAATTTTTTAAATTTATTTTTTATTTTTTAAATTTATTTTTTTAAAAAATAAATGACAGCAGATTGCAAGTCTTATTACACATATACAGAACAATTTTTCATATCTCAGGTTGTATATAAAGTATGTTGACACCAATTCGAGTCTTCATATGTGTACTTTGGATAATGATGTCCATCACATTTCACCATCCTTGCTGACCCCTTCCCCTTCCTTTTCCCTCCCACCCCTCAGCCCTATCTAGATTTCATTTATTCCTCCCATGCTCCCCTCCCCTGTTCCATTACGAATCAGCCTCCTTATATCAGAGAAAACATTCAGCATTTGTTTTTTGGGGATTGGCTAACTTCACTCTCTTCTCCAATGACATCCATTTACCTGCAAATGTAATGATTTTATTCTCTTTTATTGCTGAGTAAAATTCCATTGTGTATATATGCCACATTTTTTTTTATCCATTCATCTACTGAAAGGGAATCTAGGTTGTTTCCACAGTTTAGCTATTGTGAATTGTGCTGCTATAGACACTGATGTGGCTGTGTCCCTGTAGTATGCTGATTTTAAGTCCAAGAAGGAAAGGTTTTATGTAAAGAGATGGTGATTTCAACTTCAGATAAGATTTTGGAACATCTGTGACAGTAACTGGTCTTAAACATATAATTGTATTTCTGGGTATTTATTATTATATAGCATAACTAAAATGTTTCTTCTCAGCAAAAGAAACAATCTGTGAGGTGAACAGAGAGCCTACATCTTGGGAGCAAATTTTTACCCCCTCACACATCAGATAGAGCACTAATCTCTAGGGTATATAAGGAAATAAAAAAGCTAGGCACCAAAAAACAAATAACCCAATCAATAGATGGGCCAAGGACCGAAGAGACACTTATCAAAAGATGATATACAATCAATCAACAAATATATGAAAAAATGTTCATCATCACTAACAATTAGAGAAATGCAAATCAAAACTACTCTATCATCTCACTTTAGTCAGTATGGCAGCTATTGTGAAGAAAAACAACAATAAGTGTTGGTGAGGATGTGGGGGAAAAAGCACACTCATACATTGCTGTTGGGACTGCAAATTGGTGCAGCCAATATGCAAAGCAGTATGGAAATTCCTTGGAAAACTGGGAATGGAACCACCATTTGACCCAGCTATCCCTCTCCTTGGACTATACCCAAAGGACTTAAAACAGCATACTACAGGGACACAGCCACATCACTATTTTAGCAGCACAATATACAATAGCTAAACTGTGGAACCAAACAAGATGTCCCTCAGTAGATGAATGGATCAAAAAATGTGGCACATATACACAATGGAATATTACTCAGCAATAAAAGAAAATAAAATCATGGCATTTGCAGGTAAATGGGTGCCATTGGAGAAGATAATGTTAAATGAAGTTAGCCCATCCCAAAAAAATCAAATGCCAAATATTTTCTCTGATATAAGGAGACTGACCCATAATGGGGTAGGGAGGGGAAGCATGGGAAGAATAGACAAACTTTAGATAGGGCAGAGTAGTGGGAGAGGAAGGGAGGGGGTAGGGGGTTAGCAATGATGGTGGAATGTAATAGACATCATTATCCAAAGTACAAGTATGAAGACATGAATTGGTGTCAACATACTTTATACACAACCAGAGATAGAGATATGAAAATTTGTGCTCTATATGCATTATAAGAATTATAATGCATTTTACTGTCATGTATTTAAAATTAAGAACAATTAAACATTAAAAATATTCTAAATGCTTTTTACATCCTAACTCATTTAATCCTCAATACAAGTCACACCCATTTTGTAGATGATAAAAATTCAAGTAGAGAAGTGACTTCCCGTGATTGCACGGCTAGAAAACAATGGCACCATCAAGTAAATCTGTCGCTCTCATCCCTGAATCTGTGTTCTTAAGCACAACAGTGTGCTTACTAAAGAAAAACAAAGACTGGAAAAATGAGTTTTGTAAGTATGACAAAATGTAGTTGAAGAGTTCAGGCCAGAGATCTCTTATTTTCTCTTAAATATATGAGGTAAGTTACATGTTACAAGAAAGCTAAGAAGAAAAGGGAGATTTTTCCACTGTATTAATTTGCTTGGGCTGCCATAACAAAAGCACCACAGGCTGGGTGCTTAAAGAACAGATTAATTGCTCCACAGCTCAGGAGCCTGGAAGTCCAAGGTCAAGTTGACAATAGAGATATTTCTCCTGAGGCCTGACTTCTTGGCTTTTAGATGGCCTCCTTCTTCATTTTTCCTCATGTTTTCCTTCTCTGTGTGTCTGTGTCCCTACCTTTTCTTATGAAGGCACCAGTCATTTTGTATTAGGGCCCAATCTCATGACTTCATTTTAACTGAAGTACTCATTTTCAATGCCCTCTCTTGAAGTTCAGCGAGCCCTCCTTATCTACAAGTTTTGTATTTACAGACTCAACCAACTATGGATCAAAAATAGTTTTTTAAAAAATGGTGCCTATCCCAAAAAGATACACATTTTTTTTCCTTGTCTTTATTTGTAAACAATATAGCATAGCAATAATTCACATAGCATTTATATTATATTTGATATTTATTCTAAGTAATGTAAAGATGATTTAAATCCCATGAGAAGCTTCGTGTAGGTTATTTGCAAATACTATGCCATTTTATATAAGAGACTTGAGCATCTGGAGCGTTCTGGAACTAATGCTCCCACTTCTGTTCTACTGGATAGCCACACATTCAAATTTAAGTTACTTGGATTTGGGACTTTAACACATGAATTTTGAGAGGACACAGGTCAGCCTATAACCCTTATAAAACTTTGGAATAACTGCTGTGAAGGAAGTCTCAGCCCACATAGACACACACTTGAGTGGTACAAAGCCTAGTTGAGTTTAAGAGTCACGAATTTGTAGCAGGCCACATAGTTGATAAACAAGAGCAGATGGAACAGATAATTGGAGTGGTCCACTTAGGTGGGAGTGTACAGTAGGTGTCCTTGGGTGACAAGGTACTGGGATGGCAAAGGATTGAGGAAATCCTCCTCATAAGAGACTATGGAAGCAAGTGAAGAGGTGTATAATACAATGGAAGAAACACAAGAAATTAAAATGCCAAGAACCATTGGTATTATGTATAGATTCCCTAAGAATGGAAGAACTAGAAAACTGTTAAGAACTGTTTGTGTTCAGAGAATGGGACAATGAAGTTTTTTTTGTTGTTGTTGTTTGTTTTTGAACAAGGGATTGAACTAGGGGTGCTTTTCCACTGGGCAACATCCCCAAACCCTTTTTATATTTTACTTGGAGACAAGGTTTCCCAGAATTGCTTAGGGCCTTGCTAAATTGCTGAGGCTGGCTTTGAATTTGGAATCTTCCTGCCTCAGCCTCCTGAGCTCCTGAGATAACAGGCATGGGCCACCAGTTCAGTTTTAATGGCTAGCACAGTCCCTGATGGTAATGAGATCAAAGTTAAGGTCATCACACTGTGTTGAAGCTGAGATCAGGACCTATGAGACAGAATGTTAACCATGTAATTCATGTGGATATTGATGTTGTCTGGGATGTTATTCAGACTTCTCTGTGAGAAGATTGGTAGCTGGTATATTTTTGCATGATTTTCAAAAGAAGAGTTTTGGGGCCCTTATAATATTTATATTGGTGTAAATCAAACCAGGGTCACCATAGTCCTTTGAATATTGACATTGACCAGGTAACTATATCTACACAGGGCCCATACCCCCAACAACATGGCCAGATACTATACTATAGTCCTTGATATTTATCATATAAGAATTGCTCAGATAAAACCTAATCCACAACTGTGGTATACTGATGAAGACTTTAGGCTCTGAATCCAGACTGCTTAAGTTAAAATCCAGCCATAGAATCCCTGACCCAGGCAGGAAAGTCACTCAACATTCCTGGACTTCCTTCTCCTTGTCTGTGAAATAGAAATAGTATTGGTTATTTCTGTTTCACATTGGAGGGCTTTGAAGATTATCGAGACAATTCATATCAAGCACACAGATCAGCACTCGGTTCACAACAGGTACACAATCCTTTTTTTTTGCTCTTGTTATTTAAAAGCCTTCTTCACATTCAACACTATTCACCATCCATATTTGCCTCTTATCAAATTGCATAATAATTCTTTGTTTGAACTTCTATCTCTCTTTGAAGCTGTGAGCTCACTTTGGCACCTGGGTTGTTCATCCTGAAAAAAACCAACCAAGTACCTGCTGCACAGTAGCACTTGAGAGCAGTTTGTTAACTAGATTAATGAAAAAATGAGAGTTATTTTTTCAGTATGTGGGTGAACAACATAATAGTGACAGGGGAAAGCAGTTCTAAGCTATAGCTGTCCACCTCCTCATATGAAAGCCTTGTTCGCAAAGCCTTCTTGGAAATGGAGTTTAATTTCTACAGAATAACAGATATTTGTTAATTTAAAAAAATTGTTAATTTAAAAAATCTTTTTGAAATTTGTTAATTAAATTTTTTTATTTATAAACATTAGACTTGGCTATGGAAATATATTTCATGGCTCTACTAATGTATTTATAAAAATTATATTCCTCAGCATATCAATCATCTATTTTTGTGGAACAACTACCTCAAAATCATGAGACTACAATAGCATTTATTTTCTCTGTATCTGTGAGTCTGCTGTGGGTTGGGGGATCCACAGATATAGGCTGGGCTCAGCCAGGCTCTTCTGCTCCCAGCCAAGGGTCCAAATTGACTTATTTTTCCTGTTCCTTATGACCTGGGCTCTGGTCTGCTCCATACATAAACATGCCTAGAGGAACCTCTTCTTAGGGAAGACAGCAGAGGTTCCATTTGGCAAGTCAATGATACAAACACATTTTAATCTCCTGCTTATGTCAGACTTCCTTATCTTCAAAAAAGTCATGTAGCCAAGTCCAAAATCAATGCATGAGGAAGTACCCTCTATGTCTGAGGGGGTGAAATACAACATCACTCTGTAAATGGTGCAGAAATAGAGAGGAGAGGTGAATTGTGACATATTTTTGGTCTATCCCAGGTTCCTGGTCCCAAATTACTCTTAGATCCTTGGCCAGCAAAAACCAAAACAAAACAAAAAATAGTTTTTCTACATACTGGAATACATGTCAGTAAGCATTGTATTTTTAGGACAATCTTCAGCATGTTTGAGGTTATAAAATCTTTCAAGCTAGAAATAACCAAAGATGAATAAATTAGACCTCTGGAAGCTCTATCCATTTCAAAAAAATAAAATTTAATGGTGGTCTCCTTAACCCAACCTTCCATCCCCCCAATATCCTATTGAATCCAGAGATCACTGCCAATCATTTTTGCAAGATACACTATAAACGCCCAAGTAGCCCATATACTAAGTTGCACAATATTTATTTAGCATCTAATTTTTTTTCTGAATTATGGGGACAGATATAAAATGTGAATAACCTGGACATTTACTGATAACAATGTGGGAAGTTGAATCATGGACACAAAAAGGGATGGATGTAACATTTACTCCAATGCAACCCTGAGAATTGACCATTTTACAGCAAGGCGTTTAATCCCTGAGTTTCCTCACCTTTAAAATAGGGATGCATCAAATCAAATATTTCCTTATTATAAGTATGAAGTCCAAATGCATTTATTTATAAGCAAAATTTTTACCAATACCATACATATAAATGTAGTTTTATGGCTGTTATTTGATGGAAACAATAATACCTTTCATAGAAGACTGTGTATGGTTAATCTGAATCACAATGAATAAAGAATTTCACAGCCTTTCCCTTTAAACACAAAACTGAAAAGCTGAAACAGATACACCCTCACTGAAAGCTACACTTTTAAAAATTCTCATTATTTAAAACAGGATACCTCCTTTTTATATATTTTTATTTTCTGAGTACAAATTGGCAAAAACTATATTCGTGTGTGTGTGTGTGTGTGTGTGTGTGTGTGTGTGTGTGTGTGTGTGTGATGCACTTTAAAAGACCTTCAGTTGGACTCCTGGCTTGTTCCCTTGGGGGAAGCAAACATGGATGGTATCTGTTCCAGTTTGTCAGAAATAGGAAGATTGGTAGTGAAACAGTCTGGACAGGCCCTGGGGAGTGAGCAGGGCACTGAAGGGCAGAATCTCTGCCCTAACACACAGGACCTGACAGAGTAGTGACCTCTGCATTCCTTTGAACTGGGACATCCTAAGGGCACTGGATTGAGCGATTTTGAGACAAGCTCATTCCAAGTTACCATAGGGGATCTGTGTATTGTTTTTAAGCAAATGAATAAAAATCAGCTCTATTTTGTAAGAGTACTTAGGATAGTCCACAATCATTTCTTTATTAAAGACTGCTGGATTCTCAGTCAAAAGAAAATCAAAGAATAATAAAGCTACTTTCCAGAATATTGACCTTCTTTAGGTACTATTTATTTATTAAAATATAGATATTATTTTCCTTACCTTTACATAGAAAATGCAAAAGTCAAAAAGAGTTTGGGTAGCTACAGATGAAAGTCAATCCCCAGACACACAGGTGTGTAAGAGCTGGGATTTAAAGCTGGGTCTGGGGATAATAGAATGAGTCTTTTCTGTATAAGATCTCACCCTGGCCACTAAGTGAAGGGCATTCCATTCTTGTCTAACAAGTGAAAAAATGAAATAAAATTGTGCATCAGAAAGGACATCACTACCTCTGTCTTGTCCAGATTGTCAAATACAAAAGTCCCTGGTCTTCTTTTTACTTTTAGTGGGGATACTTATTTACCTTACACTGAGGTCTGGGATCCTAAGTGGTAAAATATACGACAGAACTTGCACATTTCTTTGCCAGAGTAGACAGCTAATAAGGATGGAGATTGTGCTGATTAATTTTAGATGTTAATTTGACTAAGTGAAGGGATATTCAGAAAACTGACAAAGCATTATTTCTGAATATGTTTGTAAGGATGTTTCCAGAACAGATCAGCCCTTGAATCAGTAGAACAAGTAAGGAAGATCTACCCTAACCAGTGCAAGCAGTCTCCAATCAATTAAAAAAAAAAGGCAAGTTTAAATTCTCTTCTGTATCTAGGGCATGCCTTCCTTAGACAGTAAGACTCAATATGCTCAGGCAGGCTTTCACTCTGGGGCTTACACCATTGGAATCCCAGTTTCTCAGGTTTTCTGCCTCAGACTAAAAGTTAAGCCATAAGCTCCTGTGGTTTTCAGGCTTATGGATCCAGACTGAATTACATCATTGAGTTCTTAACATTAGCAGTGATCACATGAACCACTTCTCATACTAAATCTCTTTTTATGTATCCCTCTGTATCTGACTTTCTGTCTATCTACCTATCTATCCATCCATCCATCCATCCATGCTATTGGCTTTGTTTCTCTGGATAAGTCTAACGAATGCAATTGTGATGTTATGTTAACACTGATGATGATGACCATCACGATGATGGCATAAATACTTGTGTGCATAGAAGCAGCTTTTATAATTCTGAATTGGTTTCCAACTGAACTTTTCAAAAGACTTTACATATACAAATTGATCAACTGAAGCTAGAGGCAAGATTTACACTAGCTCTTTGTAGAAAATATGATCATTATTCAGATCATTGTTTCTATTCTCCACTTCATGTAGACCATGCATATTGTGGTCTATGAACTTAAACCAACAACTTCACCAACAGATGGAGAAACTCAACTAATTGGGTATAGGAGCTCTGAAATCATTCTGAGAACCAGCTGGATTACCCAATGTTTTCAGCCTCAGGGCTGGTGAGGCCAGACGCAAAGGAGACCTGGATCTCTTGGGGGTATTACAAAGACCTTGTTTCAGGTGTCACCTGCCTATTTCATCTTTAATTTTTAAATAAAATGTATATGGGCTTCTACAAACTCATGCCTCAATTTATTGTATGTAGTATTTTTTAAAAGAAAAGAGAGAAATCATATGTCTTTAATCATATTTTATAGATCTTTTATTAGAATTTGGAAATGTACATGTGTTCATACAGTAGTATCTGAACAGCTAAAAAGTGTATATTAAGCATAATTACATGGCAATTTACTAAGCTCAAGTGAACCATTGTGATTGAGTGTTGGCTTGAATCACACCATTCTGTTATTCTAGTGGAAACTATTCCAAAACTTACATTTTCACATTTTGTTAAGAAAAAAATTACTTTTTCAGAAATTAAATATGTAAAGTAATTGATTTCTCTTTTTACAAAGAGAAATTAGGTAGCATCTTCTAATTACTGGAGTAATTACTGAATTAAGAGCATATGTTGCAATTCTTTTTTAACACTTCATTCTTTTCTGTTAGATATATGTAGGGGTCAATTTTTCTTCAATGGCTACTTTCTCAATATTCATGCTATGAAATTGTGCTTGGCCATGCACCAAAATTAACTTTGTGTCTGTTTCATAGTTTATTTTAAATAGAATGGAGAAGTTCTTATCAGAACTTTTTTTTTTTTTTTTTGGTAACATCTTTGTGTTAGGAATTCCCCCAAAACTCCACACTGACCTGCTCACTCGTGGTAGTAAATGAAAGCTGATGGTCCCTGGATAGTCAAAGTCATCTTGAGCAAAAAGAACAAAGCCTGAGGCATACCGTGATCTGACATCGAAATATACTGCAAAACTCTATTAGTCAGAACAGCATGGCATTAGCATAAAAACAGACATACAGAGCCATGGAACAGAATTGAGTGTCCAGAAATAATCCCTTGCTCCTACAGCAAAATATTTTTTGACAAAGTTCCTAAGAACACACAAGATAGAAAGAATAGTATTTGCAGTAAATGGCACTAGGAGAATCAGGTATCTACTTGCAGAAGAAGGAACTAGACTCTTATTTCTAACCAGTTACAAAAATCTACTCTAAGAAGATTAAAGATTTACCTGTAAGAACTGAAATAATGAAACAACAGGAAGAAAACTTAGGGGAAATTCTTCAAGACATTGGAATAGGCAAAGACTTTATGGATTAAACACTAAATATACAGTAAATAAAAATAAATGTATACAAAAGTTATTTCATGAAACTGGAAATCTTTTGTACAACAAAGGAAACATCAATAGAGTGAAAAGACAACCTACACAATGAAAGAAAATATTTGCAAACTCTGAATCTGACCAGCAGTTGATATTCAAAATAAAATAAGAAAATAAAATGAAACAGCAAAAAGAATCATAAAATGAGTAATAGGCCTAAATAGACATCTCAAATAATGACATACAAATGTCCAACAGTATTTTAGTCAGCTTTTTTGTTCCTGTGAACAAAAGACCTGACAAGAATAAGTTTGAGGCGGAAAAATTGATTTGGCTCAAGGTTTCAGAGGTCTCTATAGATGGCCAACTTTATAGCTCTGGGTCCAAGGTGAGGCAGAACATATGGCAGAAAGGTGTGGCAGAGAAAAGCAGGTCAAGACATGGAAACAAGCAAGCAAAGATCATCAGGGATAAAATATAAACTCCAAAGGCATGTCCCCAGTGACCCACCTTCTCCAGCCACACACTGCCAGCCTACAATTACAGCATAGTTAACCTATTTTCGCAGATTAATGCACTGATTGGATATAAGTTCTCATAACCCAGTCATTTCACCTATAAACTTTTTCATTGTCTCACACATGTGCTTTTCAGTGACACTTAACATCTATATCATAATAATCAAGTATATAAAAAAATGCTCCTCATGACAGATCATCAAGAAAATATAAATCAGAACCATATTGAGATACCATCTCACTCTGGTAGAATGAGTGTTATCAAAACACAAGGTAACAAGTGCTGGTTAGGATTTAGAGAAAATAAAACCCTTGAACATCATTCATGGGAATGCACATTACTATAACCCTTATGGAAAACAGTACAGAGATACCTCATAAAATTAATAATAAAATTACTATGTGATGCAGCATTCTCACTACCAGGTATAGATCTGGGGGAAGTGAAATCAGTATGTCAAAGACACATCCACACTCCCATGTTTGTTACAGCATATTCATGATGGCCAAGAAATGGAAACAACCTAAGTGCCCATCAACTGATGAATGGATGAAGAAAATGTGGTTCATGTGCACTACAGAAAACTATTCAGCCAGCCAAAGAATGGAATCCTGTCATTTTCAATAACATGATGGAACTTGAGATGATTATGTTAAGAGAAATGAGGCAAGCACAGCAAGACAAGTACCACAGGATTCTCTCATGTGAAACATAAAAATGTTGATGTCATAGAAGCCGAGAGTGAAATTTTGGTTGCCAGAGTGTGGGGAGAGGTGGGGAGGGAGGTATTGGAAAAGGCTGATCAATGGATACTAAGTAACAATCCAATGGGGGTAAGAAGTTTTGGTGTGCTGATGCAGAAGAGGGTGACTGTAGATAACAATTATGTACTTTATATCTCGAAAAGCAAGAAGAAATGATTTTGAATGTTTTCATCATGAAGAAATGATAGATTTTCAAGGAGACAGATATGTTTACCCTGATTTAAACATTGCATAATGTATACATGTGTTGAGATATCACATGATACCCCATTAATAACTATAATTTTAATGCTTTAATGTGTACAATAAAATAAAATAAAATAAATAAAAATGCAAAGCCTGAAGGGAGTAACTTTCAGGGTCTTTTAGAAGAATTCAGAATTCTGTCTTTCACCTGGGACCTAAGACTTTTTAAATATTAATTCTGCCATATCACAGGCTGTAATATAGGCTAAATTTGTAGGAAAGTGAAGAAATATCATAATCTTATATATTCCTGGGAACAAATATCATTTTTCAGTACATACTATGTGACAGGCCCCACACCAAGTGCTCCATGCATTTCCTCACTAAATATTCACAAAAATCCACAAGAGAAAGCTCACTATGTCCATTTTATAGATGAGTTAGTTTAAGATCAGTGAGGATCAACAATTCATCAGGACATCTCTTAGCTAGGATGCAAACTTCGGATGATCTGATCACTTAATTTTGTCCATTCCTTTGTCTGGCTGCACTGAACTAGCCAGATGTCTCAATTCTGTGGCAAGTGCATTCAAACAGAAGAGAAAAGATCATTCTTTCTTCCCTGTCTATAAAACAGAAGGTTCATTAAAGATCACACAATCCAGCTAAGCAAGGTGTTAAACCAAAATGGTGAAATGATCTGCCTACTTAATTGTGGTCAGTTCTAGGTAGGGTTAGATGATGTGTGCCAATAATCTAAGTAAAAAGAAAAATATCATTGGTGAAATGTACTATAGGCAGTTCATTTCATCCAGAGCAAGAGGAGTGGATGTTAAACTTAAGAAACAGTGTTTGCTTTTAAACCTCTTCTTATTTCTTCTCCTATAGCTAACTATTGGTATAGTTTAGAGAAGTACCTCTCCACTCTAAGATAGTTCTGAGATGGATACAAAGATTATCTTTGTGTGTGTGTGTGTGTGTGTGTGTGTGTGTGTGTGTCTGTGTGTGTATATATGAACCATCACAGTGTTCATAGCAAAAATGGGAGAAAATGGTCTTTTGAGAAAATAGACTCCTTAAATACATCTGATAGAAAAGTAAAAGTAAAGAGTGTTCAGAAGATAGGGAGCTAAGCTGGGCTGTGGATGACCACTCTGCTTCACACTGTGACTTCTCAACCCTGGACCTTTCTGACATATTTCTTAGTTGTAATGTACCTCTCTATGCATGGATTTACCAGGCTTGAAATCTGCCTTCTCTTGTAAGATACTAAAAGAGATTGTAAACAAGAAATTTGCCGAGCAATCAACATTCAAGGGAATATTCATTTAGCAAGTGCCAACCTTTATTTCTCTAATAAGCCCAGAAAACAATAACACAGTGGCCAGCGACCATTTGTTTCAATTGGAATCTCAGAAGGTTCTGAGAGTGCTGATAGAATCAAAGAGCTAATGTGTGATGGGAAGTGATGGCCTGTAGGCCTGTTTGTTTGTCTACATATCTATTGATATATTTGCTTCGGGAAGGTGAACTTCCTGACAATTTGTGGTAGCTCACTGCTGTGTCACCAAACTGGAAAGGGAGAGATATAAAAGACCTCATCAAAACCACGATATCTGTTCATATGCTTTTCAAATTAGTGGGCCCGAGGGGATTACAAAAAGAAGTATTCCATTTACTTGAAGAACTTTACTGGTTGTTGATATTACACACTACAAAATTAAACTAGATGATTATTACTGTCAATTGCAGAACTGGAAGGGTCAAAATTAACAGTGGAGAAGAAAAGCTCTCAATGAGAAGTCTGTTCATATTTGCCAATGCTAATTGGATAAGCATACTGAGAAGCTAATATCTGCACTTTCATTATGCAGATATGGAAATACACCTGTTTAGCTCTTAAACATCAACTTTTGGAGGGGGCATACTGGGGATCGAACTCAGGGGCACTCAATCACTAAGCCACATCCCAGTCTTATTATGTATTTTATTTAGAGAAAGGGTCTCACTGAGTTGCTTAGTGCCTCACCAATGCTGAGGCTGGATATTAACCTCTCAATCCTCAACCTCAACTCCTCTGTCTCAACCTCCCAAGCTGCTGGGATTACAGGCATGCACAACCATGCCTGGCCTTAAACAAATGGTGGCAACATGTAAAATTTATACCTGAAGATTGTACTACTCAGCATTCAAAAAGGCTTTAAGTGATGTTACTGGGGGAAAAATTCTCAAGACTTTTAGTCGAGAGTATCTACATATTTAGGATGACACAGATTGCTTAAGAACTTTATGAAATCAAGAGAACTTTTTTCCAGGAAGAAATATTCTGACACTATGAGCCAAAATGTGGATATAGCATGCCTTGATTCAAGTGATGGAGTTCAAGACCTTCTGAATTCTTTCCTCAGCATTCACACACTTTAGTTTGAGTGCCATTGCATTCCAATACCACTACCACTTTGACTTTATAGAGAAAAAAATAAGCATACAATGGTAAATGGATGGATTTGGAGAATATCATACTAAACGAAGTAAGCCAATCCCCACAAGCCAAAGGCCAAATGTTCTCTCTGATAAGTGAATGCTGATCCATATTTCGGGGGGGGGGAGTCTGGGGGGGCTTGGGAATAATGGAGGAACTTGATTGGGCAAAGTGGGGGAGTGGAGGGGGAGGGGGCAGGAAAAATGGTGGAATGAGATGAACATCATTACCCTGGGTACATGTACTGCTGCACATATGGTGTGATGCTATATTGTGTACAACCAGAAAAATTAAAAGTTGTGCTGCAATTATGTACAATGAGTCAAAATGCATTCTGCTGTCATATATACCTAATTAGAATAATAAATAAATAATAAATAAAAAGATGCATCCTTACTTATAAATGCTGCTAGATGCTGGAACTATAATCAGTATTTTCTCATCTCTCACTTGCCCACATTTAGACACATTTTGCACATTACAAAATTGACATTCAGTGAGGACAAGTGGCAAACCATAAGTTGAAAAAATTTTAAAAATATTTCGTATATAGTCTGTCCCCCTCATGTAATTATAACTAGTTATGGTTTAGATATGAGGTGTCCCCATACATTGTCTCATGTATGAGACAATGCAAGAAATGCAGATGAAATGATTAGATTATGAGATATTTAACCTGATCAGTGGATTAATCCACTGATGTGGATTAACTGGGTGGGAAGTGAAGGCAAGTAGGATGTGGCTGGAGGAGGTAGATCACTGGGGCATGACATTAGGGTTTATATTTTGTCCCTGGTAAGAAGAATTCTGTCTGTCTCTTGCTCTCTCTGCTTCTTTACTGTCATATCTGGGCTGCTTTTTTCTACCACATCCTTCCATCATGATGTTCTACCTGAACCTGGGCCCAGAGCTCTGCGGTCAGCCAACCATGTACTAAACCTCTGAAATCAGGAGCCAATACATGTTTTATCCTCTAATTGTTCTTGTCAAGTCTTTTGGTCACAGTGATGCAAAAGCAATCTAAAACACACCTAAAATCATTTTGTTGTTCAAAGCAATTTAACACTATTAATCAAGAGACTCAAATATCTTCAAGCAAGTAATTACATTTCTTCATGTCTATCCTAAGGAACATTTAAAATGTAGGCAGAAAATATGTTATTATTTTTTCCAGGTAAAAAAATATATAGAAATTAAATAACAAAGATATATATCAAACTCTAAGTTATTGGTTAAATATGTTATGGAGTATCTATATAATGCTACATTAGGCAGCAATTAATTTTGAGATAGGGTCTTATTAAGTTATGCAGGCTGGCTTCAAACTTGCAATCCTCCTGCCTCAGCTTCTTGAGTTGCTGAGATTACAGTGCCAGCAACCCAGACTCATGCAGCAATGAAGATAAAGCATGTTCAAAGATTTATATTGTGATAGTGATAGAAAAAATTAAATAAAAATTTATAATCTGTATAAGAAAAGCTAACAATGTGGTTACTGGTAGGTGGTGGAATAATGGCTAATTTATTTTTCCTTATAATTTCTATATTTACCCATTTTACAATGATAACATACTACTATAAATTAAACATTCAGAAGATTTTTTTCTTGTACTTTTATGATTCAAACATATTACACAGATCCACTATGATAATGTGATATTATATAGATAATTATGCATGAATACAGAAATGTGTGAGCAAATTTTTTCCTTTCAGTGATTCTGATGTTGAGAGTTTCTATTATATTTAAGAAAAATTATGTGTGGATATTGCCATGATACACACATTTTCAAGTGAGGTTTTTAATTGACTGTCCTGGTTAAGTTCTAAGCTTACTTGATTTACAGTATTCTTTGCTTGCTTTTGTTTTTCAGGCAACATAAAGTCTGGCACTGCATATTTCATTCAGCTGTAGACCACAATACTCTATACAATTTTAAATGTACACATTGAGAAGTCAAAAGCAAACACATTTACATAACTTGTGATGGCTACAAGGGCAAAGATGTTATGACTTACCAGTGCACACGAAAATATCCTGTTTCAAAACTATCCTGAACTACTTCTAGTCTAATCAGAAAATATTCTTTAAAAACTTCTTTGCTTTGAGATAGCTGGTACAGTTTCTCAGTCTTGTAGGACAAAATGCTAGTCTGGGTAGATGGAGGAAGGCCCTAGTCAAATTTGGGAGAGTAGGATACTCCATTGTGCTCTCACTGGGTATTTTCAATCCTCACTGGCGATTTCATGCCATCCTGAGCATTTAACCTAACACCACTATCAGAGTGTCAGGCTAGGGATGACTTTCTATCCCAGAACGTTAACTATTTGAGATTTGTTTAGGCTTAGGATAGGAGCAGGCAGCTGGAAGGCATTTCGGTCAAGAAAAAAAAAAAAAAAAAAAAAGAACACGACACATTTCTGAACTACAATGATAGATCAGATCTTTGTTCATGGTTCCTTCCTGGGAGGGAAAAAAGAAAGACCAACTAATTGCCATAACTAATTAAAAATGAAGCTGATGGGCTGCTCCCCCACACCGAATTTACAGGGTAGTGTTAATTCCAGTTAACTGTAAACATGCTTTTAAAAATCCAATTTCTCTTTTCAAAAGGCTTTCAGGGGCTGAGTATCACAAACTTTGTGATATATAAGTACCAAATATACTGTGGTAATAAAATTCTTGCACTAGGTTAACTACACAATTTGCTAATAACATTGGCTGACACAACCCATGAAAATCATTGGCAGGCTGAGTTCTGGCATGTGTACAAAGGTTTTATTGAACACAGGCTGCCAATGAAACGTGCCTTGCTTACCCATGACCAGGCAGCCATGGTGTGTGTGTGTGTGTGTGTGTGTGTGTGTGTGTGTGTGTGTGTATTGGTGTGTGCATGTGTGTTTCAAAGATCACCCACCTTGATTTCCTTCAATCTTTCTGATAACTGTCTCACACATGACTACAGCCTCTCCTTTTGTTTTAAGCAAGATTTTGTTTGTGTGTCGGTATATTTCAAATGGAAACAACATCAAAACTTATCTCATCTGTGCTGTGTTAAAAAGGTGTACCCACAGGATTTCTTAGCTTCACTAAATGCCTCTGTAACCTTACACCACAGATAGCCTGGGGTCACTAACTGGCCACTGGATCAGTATGACGTAGTGTGACCTGCAATCTCCAGGCGCAGTAGCAGGAAGTCATCTTGATCTTCCATGAGTACCTCTGTAAAGCATGGCTAGCACCTTTCTGAGGGTACACAGGAAGGGTGTAAGAGGATCTGTTGCTAGACAAAATCTTCTCTTTTATATATTTTGATCTCATCCTGTAAAAAGAATTTTATATATATATATGTATATATATGTACATAAACACACATTTAGTTCACTAAGCCACTTCCCCAGTCCTTTTAATTAATTAATTTATTTTTAACAATATACATACACATAACTTAAAAATAATCTTATGGGTAGGGAATTTTTTTTTTAAAGAGGGGGCACAATAAGAGATGTTTAGATAATATCAACAGGTGCTTTTTAAACTTTTATTTCCCTGTCTCGATCCATATTTATGGAATGTTTCTCAATATCAGGGAATTATGTTTCTTACTTTGTGAAGTGGATGTTTTCAAATGAGACTTTCTTCTGCGTCGAACTAAGAAACAGCACTGTGGCTGGTACAAGCCAAGTGCCACAGAGACTCTCTTCTTAGAAGTACTTTTCACTTCTACAGTGATCGAGACAAGACCTACTGTCTTCAGGCAAGAGTGCTGAGGGCAGAGAGCACAGCAGGCTGACTGCACAATTCACAGAGACTCAGCAACAGCCAACATGAGGGTGTCCACAGAAGTGAATGGAGCTTGTCATCATCAGGAGTCTGGAAGCTAAGCCCCAGGAGGTGTGGATGCAGGTACAGAGCCTGAGCTTCAGGCCTTGGGGTTCCACCCATAAATGGTACTTCTCCAAAGGTCAAGTAAAGTTAATAGCAGTTTTGGAGGGAGTATGAATCAGAATATTGAAGCAGAGACTTTGGCCTCAAATGGAAATCCAGCTGGAAGTGGGGCTTAGGCAAAATGTTAGGATTCTTTTTTGGGGAATGAAGGGTAACCATGGATTTAACCCAGGGATTCTCTAGTTCACTAAGCCACTTCCCCAGTCCTTTTAATTAATTAATTAATTTTTTTTTTTAAATTTTGAGACAGAGTCTGGCTAACTCAGTCTCACAAAGTTGCTGAGGTTGGCCTTGAACTTACAATCCTCCTGCCTCATCCTTTTGAGTCTCAGGGATTACAGATGTACACCACCACACCCAGAAAAAAATGTTAGGATTCTCACCTTTGATGTTTTTCCTATTAGGAAAATTTCCATAGTCCAAACACTAAGGTAGGCCTGAATACAGTAGGGTGCAAAAAATGAACGTGATTCTGCTTGTCACAAAATTTATTTCATAGAATAAAGTCTGGAATTAATGAAATTATTGTGCTAATAAACAGAGAAAGAAGTGACTTAATATTATAAAATGTTATTATATGAAAGAAGAAAACAGAAACTTTACTTTTTCTTGGTTGTGGGGGGAAGTACTGTGGTGCCTCCCAACACTATCATTTTAGTGTCACAGATTTTGCAAAATAACATGACACCAGTTTCTGCAAAATTGTGACCCAAAGTCATGACCCCATGTACTCTGTGCTTACATAATAATTATGTTTATTCTTTGTGTGCAAAAATAGACAAAAACACAATGTTCACAAGAATCATTCACTGGACTAACTCAATATTGATAATTTATTTAACAAATTGAGTACTATTTTAGCATTGAAAAGGAAAGATGTGTTTTTCTCAGGGAAATTGCCTTGTAGGGAGGTAGGAAGCAAACAACCAACATGATTCTAAACTGTGATAAAACCCCTGAAGAAACTAAAACATGGTGATGCTGACAAATGTATCCACAGAGCCAGGGACTGCTCTGAATTGATTGGTCAGGGAAGGCTGATCTCCAAAAATCACATTTGACCTAGAAATAAGAGGGACCAAGGTGAGGATATATTAAAGGGAAAATGTTTTAAGGAGAACAAGAACAAGTGATGGCAGCAGCCCTAGGGCAGGAGTAATCTTGGCTTAATGAACAAGAATATAAATGATCTACCCCCCATTTCCATGCCATTTTTCTCTCCCTTTACCACCCTTTCTTTCCTGTATTTGAAGGTGAGGCAAAAGTTCAGTGAGATTCTAACATCAGGGCTGACATAATGCAGCCACCAGTCTGGGGCTCCCTAAATTCCCAGTAGTCCAGGGTCTCCACTGATCCACGAGCAGGAACAAAACTACACCTGTAAGTGGGAGAGCCGCTGGTTTTAACTATTGGAGACACAGAGAACCAACAAAATATAACAAACTGAAAGTTGTCTGGTCAGTTGGAAGAGCCATTTCTGAAGAAGATTTCTGTAGCTTGGACATCATGAACTCATACTTGATGGAAGTTGCAATACCCTTCCCCACAGAGAATGATTCAGTCTGAGCAGCTGCCAGCCTCAGGGGAGAATGAGCCAAGTGGCTGAGGGTGAACGTGCTGATGAAGTTACTTTGATAAATAAGGGAAAGACTTGGGTGAATTCCATATTAGCGGCTTCAGAACTCCATGAAACCAGTCTTTCAATTTTTAAAAGCTTCAGTCTATTCAGCGTTTGCTGCCTCCACTTGAGTAATTCCAAAGGATGCCACATCCATCCCTATGAGAAATGCTGGGTTTTGATAACTAGAGAAGGATTGCTGATTTCTTCAAAGTGTAAAGCTGTGAAACCCCAAGGGTTATCTTTATCCCTTTCATATCTCTGCTGACAAGCAACATGGGGTGTGTAGAAATAGTTTGAAATGTTCATGTTGAGCAAACATCATCCCTGAGTGATACACTTCACATATCCAATTCAAAGGAATGGTGTCTTCCCTCAATTTTTCCTCTCCCCCAACCTCTTACTAACTTACCATTAATATCCCTTCTTTTCTCTTTCCCTTCCTCATTTTCTTTGATGCTTCCTATTCTCTGAATTATTAGGGTGGGAATAACATCTTCAAGTTCTAACTGACCCTGTTATTGCCCCATGTAAACATTCACCTATGCGTGGTGCATGCACACACATAGGCTTTAGAGTGAGAGACAGTTTTCAAATCGAGACTCAGCAATGAGATAATTATTAAAATTGAAGTTGCAACTGAACTTTTTGATTTCCAGTTTACTCTCAGATAAAATAGTGAAAGCTAAACTCTTTCCAGAATTTTTTTTGGGGGGGCAGAACAAAAATTACCGATTTAAAGGTCTAATCTAATATGAATCAAAACTCAGCAGAGCAAGATAGTATAATACTTTACCTATATTGTTTAATCTGACAATTATAAGAATGTCCAGTCTCAAACTTCATGAAAATTTGAATTTTTATCCTCCCTATCATTTTCATTTGCCCCAGGGTCTAATAGCCAAATAAACATTGAGATATTGGAGCTTCATGGTGCCAGCAAGCTGGAAAGTTGTTCTCTTGAGGTCTGTATTCCCAGAACTTTGGATTTTGTCCACAAATAAGGCTTTCCCGAGTCGAATAAAATCTGTAATTCTGGGAATATACAAAAATAGATCATTCTAACACTCTGTGTCATTAGAAAAATTTGATACTTAATTGTGCAGTTTTCCCACCCAATCCTAATTGTTCGAGAATAAAAAGATGCAATTAAGATAAGGATCCAAGACAGAAATCTGCTGACCCACAGGAGCTCGATATAAAAAGTTTTTTTCTGGAGAGGAAAGAGATTAGTATTTATATTCAAGCAAAAAAAAAAAAAAAAGAAAAAGAAAGAAAGAAAGAAAGAAAGAAAGAAAGAAAGAAAGAAAGAAAAGAAAAGAAAAAGAAAAAGAAAAGAAAAAAGAAAGAAAACCCTGCTCCAAATGCTCAAAACCTATTCTTAGAACCTTGTTGACCCAGAATGAGAAGACTACCATGCAGGGACTAGAAGGGAATTCAGAAGGGACTATTAAAGGCCAAGAGGACTCTTTCACTTCAAACCAGTCATTTCTTTTTTTGTTAACACGAAGTTCCAGTTACAATGTGTACAAATTGGGTAGCTATTGGTATATCTGAGGTTTTTTTTCTCTATGTGTACACTCAAATGTCTTTTCTTCAAAAAATGCAACTGCCACAAGTAAAATAATGCAAATTCAGATCAGTTTGAGGCAGAAGGAATGGCTCTAGCAAGAAAAGCAGTAGGTTTTAATTTAAACTCATGGTAAATACTAAGGCAAATTTCCCAATCTTGGGGTGTGATGATAAGAATAGGGTATTGAAGCTGTTTGTCCTGCCTTTGAATCCTTAATAGGCTATTCTGCCACTTGGTAGCTGTCTACGTTACATCCTCTCAGTGTGCTTCAGTTTTCTTATTTTCAAAACGACCTCTATAAAAGGGCAATTTGTAAAAGATGATTGTAGGTTTGTGTCACCTGGCATGTACCGTGAGACTGAAGCTCCTACAAAAAGATACCAGGGGATGCTTATTTATATTGATAATCTTTATAATTTCTTATTATAATAAGAACAATGAGGTGCTGTCTTCCCATTTCTTGGGCGTCTATTGAAATGGAACAGTTTGTATTTACAAATGAGAAGAAGTGGTTTAGAGGCCCTTCTGAGAAGATGGGAACCAATGAACTTTCACCATGATAACCTTTGTGTTCCCCACAGTGGCTCAGCCTCAAAGACGCAAGGAGGTAAAGGCTTTTTACTTCAGAGTGTGACTGAACTCTCCATAAACCTCTGTCTCGCTTATAAATATCACAGGCATGCAGCAAGTTACTACCTGGTTGAATGATCCCCTTTACAAGCCTCTTTCTAGGTTTTTGAGTAAAGGTTTCCCTTATTAATTTTACCAGCCAGCATTCACTTAGCATTTGCTTTGAGGCATAATTGACAGGCAGGGTGACACCCGCTTGAGAGTGAGCCATAAATCAGAAATAATTTCCAAAATTGGCTGAGGGGCTGAAGTGTTGAATAGGCAAATACAGGTAAAAATCTCTTTATTAGGGCTGACAGGGACAGCAAATGTCAGCGAAGTGTTTCCTAATGCACCAGGCGAGATTAATTTGGGGGACTTTCCTGAGCTGGCGTTACACTGTGTGTTCCCTAACGAGACTACCGCACTGGGGCCCTAGGAGGGGAGAGAAGGGGCTGCCGATGAAGAAGATAACTCCCAAAGGCAGGGAGTTCCATTTCTGTACCAATCCCTTGCTACTGGAAAATTACTCTTCTGCTTTAGACTTTATTTGCATTTTGCCTCTTGAGTGGAAAAGAGTTATAAGTCAAGATTGGAGAACTTGGCAAGATAATGAAGCTAAATATGGCCTCCAAAAGGAAAGAAATGGGTCTGCTAGGCATGGAAGTTGAAGTAAAAATGCCATGAAAAAATGGGGATTAGGGAATGTTGAAATAAAAATGTGTGTGTAGTTTTCTCTGTAGAAAAAAAAAACAATAGTACTATGTATTAAATCATGTACATGGGGAAATAAATAATGGCAATTCCTCTACTAGCTCAGTTTCATGGGTATTCAGACATAGGGCCTCTTCAGTCCAGCTACAGAGGCTGAGAGGATAAAATTTGGTCAGTTTGTATACTATGTACAGAAATGCTTGTGCCATAAAATTCTTAAAAAGTGCATTGCTTTTTCCCCCTCCAAGTATCTATTTTAAGATGTTTTCTAAGTTATATCTGAAAACAGCAAGATGAAAAGAAAAATAGAAAGCAGGATAAAAATTATATTCTGGGAAAAATTACACACCAGTACATTCTGAAAAGTCTACAGAGAAGGAAAATGTTAACCCTGCTCATCCTGATAGGTTCTTTTCCTAATGGTTTGTAAAGGAGATCAGTCTTGAGAATTTAATACACAATTGTCATTAAGAAGGCTTATTTTCTAAAAAAAAAATTAAGGAATGGAGATATTTACTAGGTAGTAGTAAGAATACAATAATGCTCTTGAAGGTTGCCTTATTGGACAAGTGGAAAATTCTGAATAAAAAAAAAATGCTGAGCTGCTACCCATATTCAATGTTGATCCTGTGCCAGACACAGTACTCAGCACCTGGTATTGATCTTCACCAAAACCTCCAAGGCTTCAGTAATTTGTACTAAATCAATGTAAGTGATACAAGCTCAAAATAACAATGATTTGAATACATATATAGGTGGAGTCAGACCAAGATTGACATTGTGGCTTTGTTTCTCAAGAACTCCCCAGACCAATAGCCTTTAGCCCAAAGATTCCATACATCCTAGTGTGGATCTTCTTCCCTGTGGCCCAGGATGGCAGGGGCAGCTGTGGCATCTCCTGTGCATTCTGGGCATCAAGACAGACAAAGTTTACATCTTATCTAGCTGATGTAACTGCAAGAGAAGATGGGCCTTTTTGTTTTTGTTCTGGGTAGTTGTGTGCCCAGCTACAACTAGGAGGTTCTCTTACTACAGAGGAAGGCAAGAACAAATAAAGGGAGATACTTAGCTGTCTCTGGTATAGTATTATTTGTACCATTTTTCAGGTTAGAAAACAATCTCAGAGAGATAAACTAACATTTTCTAAGTTAAGGGGGAAAAAAAAAAGTAGTGCATAATTCTAAAGCTTGCTACATTCTTCTCGTTTTGCCATAAGGCATAAAAAGTATAAGAACTAACCCAATTAAATTTTTTACACTCTGTCAATTAAATTCAGTCCAATCTATCTAATTCTAAAAGCTCATATCGTGTGCTTACCATAAGTCAGAAACTATTTTGAGTATAGGGCACTGTGCTGGTTATGAAAGGATTTATGGAACATAAATATGGATGAAAATATAGATCTATCTTTTTAGTGTATCTATCGATGACAATGTGCATGAAAATATACCTATCAGCAAAATCAGAGGCCAATTCATGGGAAGCTAATAAGGCATAAGCCGTGGGACCTGTCATTTGCTTCAGCCTTAGAAAACTCAGAGAAGGGCTCTGCACTGCAATCACATGGTCATCTGATTTTGAAATGTAATGGGTTGAAACGTTTCTCTTTTCTCTTTGGCTTTGCCTGTTTTGCATTTTTCCATATGCCAGACAGAATATTGATGCATCTCCATCATTTGTGTGACCTATCTTAAGGGATGGACCTCTGTAGTCTGGGTTTATGGGACTACTATATTTACATGGTTCACTGTCTCTTCTATGCAAAATTTATCGTTAGCAATCCTGACGTAAGAACAGCTTCAAGTATGCATTTCTCATTTTTTCTTTTTCTTTCTTTGTTTTTGTTTTGTGTTGTTAACTTTCTGCATTGGGGACTGAATCCAGGGTCCAGTTCATGCTATACTATTACTCTACCACTGAGCTCTACCTCGAGCCACTTTCTCCATGTATGTTCTTATAAATAGTCAAAAATGATAAATTGCATCAGTATTTGGTGATTTGACATAAAACATTCACAATGAAGAAGGTACAAACAACTCTTTACATGGTGTAAAGCTCTTCAATGAGTGATGTCAAAGAACATTTCATTTCATGAAGAAAATAAAATCCCTAGAATCTTCTAACTCACCCATGAAAAAAATTCAGAAAGATTTGCCCAAGTTTTACAATAATTTTGAATTTTTATATGAAACTGCCCAGAATGAGAACTGAGGATTTTTGTTGTCTTTCTAAAAACATCAGTTCCACAAATGTTCCTTAACACCGTTCCTAGTGGATTTTCCCTGCCACTAAGGGGCAACTACCTCACTGCCATCACCAGAGATTACTTTTATTTTTGAATTTTGATTTATAAATATATTCTATGTATTCTTTTTGTATTCAATCTCTTTCACACAGAAGTATGCTTGCAATTTCTGATACAAGAAGTCATTTATTATTTTTTATTGTAGAGAGCATAACATTTTAGAAACAATGACAGTTCGCTTGTCAATTCTATTGATGGACTTTAATTAGATGCCCACCTCCAAGTCTTGGACTATTGTAAATAAAGCTACAATGATCATCCATGTATATTGCTTTTTTGAGGACATATGTTTATGTTTCTTAAGCTATACAAGAGTTGGAATCACTTGTTCATGAAATAGGTATATGTTTAACTTTACTGGAAACTTTTAAACAGTTTTCCAAAGTTTCCAAATGTACCCTTTGACACTGCTCCCAGCAGTGAATAAGAGCTCCAGGTGTTCCTCATCTGCACTAATCCTAGATGTTCTCAGGCTTTTTAGTTTTAGCCATTCTGCTGAAATTATATCTTATTATGGTTTCAATTTGCTTTTCCCTGGTGTTTAATGAGGTTGAGCACATTTTATATAACTATTAGCTGCACATATACTTTCTTTTGAGAAGGGTGAAGCATATATATTCTCTCTGTTTCTGATATGTCTTTTTAGTTTTTAATGATATTTTTGAAGCACAGTCACTTTTAGTTTTAATGAAGTTCAGTTTATGTTTTCCTTTTATTGTTAATGACTTTGTATACTGTCTAAGAAATTCTTGCCTACTTCAATGTCACAAATGCACTCTCCTATTTTTCTTCTGGATGTTTTAAATTATTAAGTTTATACTTAGGGATATGATCAATCTTAATGTTTTACATTTTATATGAGACTGTGAAAAACATTCATTTCTTTTTCACATGAAACATTTTGTTGAATAGACTATCCCTTTCCACTATGGATTATCTTAGCACCTCAGTTGAGAATTACTTTTATATGTGCAGATATATTTCCAGATTCTCTATTCTGTGTTATTTATCTCTATGTCTTGATTTTTATTGTAGTTTTAGAGTATGCTATATATGAATCGAAATAATAAAATTTGCTCAAGTTTTTTTCCATTTTCTGAAATATTTTCCCTTTGCATTTTAACACAAAGTTTACAATCAGCTTGATGATGCTATGTTAAAAGTCTGCTGGAATGATACTGATTCAGGATCCTTTGAAGTTACAGTTGAAGCTGGTGGAACATTTTCATGTTAAAAATATTGCTCTTCCTTGTTCGTTAACAACATATCTCTATTTTTGTTCTCCTGTCTCAATAATTTACCTTTAAATTTAATTTTACATTTTCTTCATTTACATTTCCTTCCTGCAATATTTTATAGTTTTCACTATATAGATCTTGATCAACATTTTTGTCAAATTTATTTGTTAATATTTTAGTTTACTTTGAAATTATTATATATAGCAGAATCTTACCATTTATATTCAGTTATTTGATGCTATAAAATTGAAATACCACAATTGTTATTTTTGAAATGGGGATTTTTCCATGTTTCCCAAGTAGGTCTTAAACTCAAAGCCTCCTGCCACAGCCTCCTGAGTAGCTGGGAATTTCACTGCATTTGGGTGAAATCCTATTAATTTTGTATACAAATATGTTATTGTTATGGTTTCAATATGAGGTGAGTCCAAAAATGCTCATATATGAGACAATGCAAAATATTTAGAAGTAAAATGATTGGGTTATGAGACCTGAACCTAATCAATACTTTAATCCACTGATAGAGATTACCTGTAGGCAGGTAGGGTGTGGCTGGAAGTGGTGGGTCACTCGGGGTGGGCATTTGGGGTTTATGTTTTGTCCATCAGGGGAATTCTGTCTCTTCTTCCTTTTCATCATGTCCTGAGCTGCTTTTCTCCATCAGACAGACCCACCATGATGTTATGCTTCTTCTTAGGTCCTGAGGAATGGAGTGAGCTGTTTATGGACTCAGACCTCTGAAATCATGAATCCCCCAAGGAAACTTTCCTCCAGTGATTGCTCTTGTCAGGTCTTTTGGTCACAGTGTTGAAAAGGCTGACTAAAACATGTATCTAGAAATATTGATTCTTTTGCAGGAGTATTTTCCATGTAAATATTTTGTTTAGTTAGTCTGAACAAAAACAGTTTTCCACTTTCTTTATAAATTCTTAAGTCATTGCTCCTTGAATTTCATTGTCTGGGTCTCTAGTAAAAATGAAATAAATGTATTTTTATCATGAACTACTGTTGATTTGTATCAAATTATTTCTTCTGCATCTACTAAGGTAAGCATGTGATTTTCTTTACCATATTAATTACTTTGACTATTGAACCAACCTTGCCTTCCTGGGAAAAAAATCATATTTTTAGTGATGTATGATCATTTTTATATATTGTTTTATGTTATTTCTAAATATTTTGGAGTTAGAATTACATCAAACTCAGAAACCAATTAGGCTATTCTCTCTCCTTTCTACTTTATGAATGGATATTTTTTATCATGGGTGTTAATTCGTCCTTAAATATTTAAAAATATTCACATGAAAGTCATATGAGACTGAATGGATTTGTTGTTGTTGTTGTTGTTGTTTATTTGTTTAGAGCCTAAAGGAAATGAAGTGATAAGTGAGTTTTTAAAATTTACTGTTATATTTAACATTTTAGTAGATAGAAGTGTATGGGCTGGATATTTTTGTCACTCCTAATTCCACATATGGAAACCCTAAATTTCAGTAGTGTTATACTTGGAGATGGCGCCTCTAAGGAAGTAATTAAGGTTGGATGAGGAGAGATGGGTGTGCCTGATCCAACAGGATTACAAGAAGATACACTGGAGAGCATATAGCTACCCCTACCACCTCTTCCTCACATATCTGCAATGGAAAAGGCTATATATAGCAAAAAGGCTACTGTTTACAGGCCAGGAAACAAAAGCCCTCCCCACAAAACAAAACTGTCTCTCAAAAATTAAAAATAGCAATACCATATGACCTGGAAATCCCACTTGTGTTATTTCTTCAAAGAATATAAATCCTTATCTAGAAAAGATACCTAAACTTCAGAGTTCTCTGAAGCATTATTTGCAGCAGCCATTACATGGAATTAGCATAAGTATCCATCAACAGATGAATGGATGAAGAGATTCTCTGGTGTGTGTGTGTGTGTGTGTGTGTGTGTGTGTGTGTAGTCAGCCCTAAAGAAAAAATACAATTTAGGGTTAAAAGGGAAGGGGATCTTGCCATTTGCAACAATAGAAATGAACATGGAGGACATTATGCTAAATAATAAAAAACAGGCATAGAAGAACAAGTACATCATAATCTCATTGACAAGTGAGACCTAAAAAGAGTGGAAATCATAGAAACAGAAGAATGGTGGTTGGTTGGGGTTGGAAGATGAGAGACTAAGGAGATACTAGTGAAAGGTATGGAGACCTTGTGTATAATGTTGTGATTATAGTTAATTATAATGTATTGTATACTTAACATTTGCTAAGTTTATAGGTCTTGAGTGTTTTCCCCGTACACAGATACACAAAGCAAATGGTTGAAGTGATGTATAGTTTTTTTAGCTTGATTATGAAAATCAACTCAGTGTATATAAAAAATGTTATACAACTTCAATATATACTATTTTTATTTGTAAATCACATTTGAATAAAGCAAGAGAAGGGGATAAATAAAATTTACCAGCATCTTTATCATGGACTTATAGTCTCCAGAACTGTTAAAAAAATAAATTTGTGTTATACCAGTCCATGGTATTTTGTTAATGGCAGCCTAAGCTAATACACAGGGTAATTCAAGTTTTCTGTTTCTTCCTGTTGGCCATTTGGAAAGTTATGTTATTCAAGCAGATTATCAAAATTTCTAAAGTATTGAATTTATTGGCAAAAGATGTTCAGAATATCCCATTGTTTGCCTTCTAACATCTATAGGCTCTGTAGTGATGACCACTCTTTTCCTCTGATATTAATAATTAAATTACTGTTTCTCTTTTCTTGACAAGCCTAGCAACGAGTTTATCAATTTTGAAAATAAATTTGTCATTTTAATGCTCTTCTTTATTATTATTTTTTATTTCATTGATTTCAACTGTGATATTATTTTTATCCTTCCACTTTCTTAGGATTTGCTTTATTTCTTCTCCAGTTTCTTGAAGTGCCATCTTATATTATAGATGTTTAACTTTTATATTTTTCTCTTTTAAGCATTTAAAATTTAGTTTTAATTAAGAACTGTTTTGGCCACATACCTCATATTTTTATATATTCCATTTTTAAATTGTTTTTCAATTGGAACAATTTCTAATTGCCTTGTGATTTTTTTTTCTTCAACCCCTGGGTCAGTTAGATGTTTATTGGTTAATTTTCATCTATTTTAGGCTTTCCTATTTATTTTAGTGTTTTAAATTTCTAATGTAATTTCATAGATGTGAAAATAATCCATTAATTTCATTGTTTTAAGTTACTGAAATTTGTTTATGCCATATTCTTCATTTTATATGGTATATTTTGTTGGATATTTTCTGTATAATGAAAAAATAAGTATTCACAAATGTAATCAATTATATCAAGTTGATTGGTAATGGTATTCAAATATTCTATCTTTGTAATTGCTTTAATTTAGCTTTCCCTCCAGTTACTGATAGAGAGCTCTTAAAGTTTCCAACTAAGACTGTGCATTTATTTAATTCTCTAAGCCTATTAACGTTTTCCTCATTTATGTTTAAGTTCTAGGTTAAATAAGTTTACTTTAGGAATTGCTTCATCTTTATAATAAATTGATCCTTTTCCATTATGAAGTACTGATCCAATTTATTTCTAACAATAATAGTCTATGTTTTCAAATCTATGCTAACATTGATATAGTTATACACATAACTTTATCATGATTTTTGCTTTCATGTTTTATTTTTCACTTTCATTACCTTAAACTTATCTTTTAAATACCTCTCTTTTAAAAAAGTGTATCTTTGGGTCTTGTTTTTTTTTTTTTTAATTCATTCTAAAATTGTCTAATTTTCTACGCCGGATTTTTTTGACCTATTTACATTTAAGTTACTCATCTATGTCTTTGTAGTTAAGTCTCTTCTTTTTATTCTTTCATCTTTTAGCTGTTGATAGACTTTAATTTTATTCATTTATTTATATGTGGTGCTGAGAATTGAACCCAGGGCCTCACACATGGAGGCAAGTGCTCTACCACTGAGCCACAACCCCAGCCCAAGTCTTATCCTTTGATACTGGTTTCCTGTTTGTTCCATTGTTGTTATTGTTTTTATTTTTTTCTCTTGTATTTCTTTGACAATACAGTAATTTTCAATATTTTATTCTACCTCTCCTATTGGACTTTTAGAGATATCTCCCTGCCTTACTATTTAGTGGTTTAGAGACCATAGAGAATGCCTTTGTAATTTGTCATGGCCTATCATGACTTAGCTTACACCATCCTGTGTACAATGAAATAACAGTATAACAGCATCACTTCATTTATTTTTACTCCCACCTTTTGTACTCTTTTCATTACATCTTTTACCATTGCATATTATAAGCCCCGTATGCATTGTTATGATTGTTTTCTTAGCTAGTCTTTTGAACATTTTTTTGACTTTTGAAGAATTTTTAAAACATTTTTTAAATGTTTGTGTAGTCAGTCATTTATATTCATGGATTCTATATCCACAGATTCAACCAAACACTGATCAAAACAAGAATGTTTAATTGCATCTAAGCTGAACATTCAAAGACCTTTTTTCTTATTGTTATTCTTTAAATAAGGTAATACAACAACTATTTATGTAGCATTCACATTTTACTAGTTATGATAAGTAATCTAGAGATGATTTAACATAAAGAGGAGTATGGGCATAGGTTACATGCAAGTATGATATATTTGCTGATAATGGACTTGAACAGATTTGGATAAATGAGGGGGCCCTTCAAATATTCTTTCATGTATACTGAGGGGGCCAGAACATTTGCTATTTTTCTGGGCCCCAAACAGGAGACCACAGATGATGGAGCTTCTTGTTGGTGGTATTCATTGAGATACTGGGTCACCAGGATCCCGATAGCTGTAAAGGTACAAGAATTCGAAGACTGCCATCATACCCACCCTCCACCTAATGCCTCTCCAAACAACTCAGAGAATCCTCCTAGACTCCTTTGGACACAGTCTACCATGGCAACCATTGGTTCTTCTACTGTAAGCTAATGCTATCAAAAAAGACATGGTCCAAGAAAAAAACAGTGTTGCTTGTTAAGGTCTGTAAATAAGTCAAAAATAACACCTGGTATTTTGCCAGAGAAATGTTAGAGTTCGTAAACAAGTCTGGATGGTGCCTGGCAAAATGTCAGAGGGAGTGGTTTGAGAAGTAACAAAAGTGAGCCATTAAGTGTGGAGATTCCTTATTGGTTGATTGATGTATCTAGTTTATGCTAATTAAGATAAGCTGTGCAAAATGTATAAATAGCTCTGTTGCCCTACAATAAATGGCTCCCATTCCTGCTGTATCAACGTGCACAAGTTATTCGTCACCCCCCGGCTATTTTGCTGCAGCCGGACTCCGGCAGTTGCTCATCAGCTCATATGTCCCAATCTTCAGCAATCCACCCAAGGTCTGAAAGGGACTTGTATTTTTCAACTTAGAAAAGACTTGTCATTTGGGACTTTAATATTTTGTATCCACAATCATTAGATGGTATTAAAGAAATGTTTGATTTTTGTTGTTGTTGTTGTTGCTGTTCAGCTTCTTTGGAAGCTAAGATCTTCCATTTTCTTTCCCATCCTAAGATGTAGTGAAGCCTCTAGACATTCTCTTTTTCTCTTTGTTCCCTCCCTTATTCCCTCTTGCAACTCTTTCTTTCCTCCCTTCTTTCTTCCTGAAGTAGATTTTTCCTCACCCACTCTTTGCACAATCCATGATCTGCCAGTGCTCCACAACCCAGTTTCAGATTCTCCCCTCTGGGAGCTCTTCCCCAAATACATGTTATACATCCAACTCACATGGCCTCCTTCTGCTTCTGTCAGGATTCCTATTTACCAGCTCTATCACTTCTTTGATATGAATGTAAACTGCTCTGTGTGGTTAGTTTTTTTTTTCTCATATACAAAGTACATATACATTTTCCTGTCCAAGAAGAACACTTCCTTGCAGAGATCTTATTTATTTGTTGGTTGGTCTTGTTTATTGATTTTTAAAAAAAAAAATCATCACAGATCAAGAGTCAGCAGAGTGATCATGAGTGAGTTTGTTTGAAGATAATAGTGAACATAATGATGACAATAATTTTCTTGTTTGAAATGGTAGGAAATAAGTGATAGGAAGTTATCTTTTTCACATAATAAATCTTCTTTGGTATAATAAAAGACATAATGAAGCACCCTCCAAGTACACATACACTTACTGTGTATACATTATTTTAACATAAACATGAGTATCTATAAACATAAAGTCAGGATGTCTGACTCTGCCAAACATAAATATACTCAAATGTATTGATAACCTTCTGTGCAGCGACCATTTGTTTTACTCTGTGTTGGGTACAAGTGTTTAATGTAGGCTTTAAGAATTTACAGAGTATGATAAACAAAAGCATCAAATTATGGTGAAAGGACTGAATTCAGCTCAGGAAGTTAACTATCTTTGTAAGGCACATTAAGGAAATTTTTAGTATTAGAACTTTTTATAAAAATATGTTCTAAATGTAGTCCGATGTGTCTCCTTCTGAAAACAAATCTCTACTAAGTTTCTCTCCTTTTGTGTACATCGTATTTGTGATGATTCTTCTTCCAGATCAGTGATGGAAAATACTTTTTTTTTTAGTAAATGGAGGTTTGTGAATGAAAAGACTAACTTGTATTTCTAAATTGTGTAATTTTGTAGACATTAGTTGAGCGATTCGAAGCATAATTTAGGTAAAGATATGCAGTATTTTTGATAACAATTATCTACAATATCTAAGTAAAGGTTATTTATTCTAACATAGGAAACAAAATATATTTTAAAAAATGTCTTGAAGAGATCCACAGGCAAAGCCATCATCTAGAACTGGCACTTGGGCAAAGTCTGACTAGAATCATAATCTGGGCTTTAGTAATTACTTTCCACATCGCATATAAAACTTTATAGAAACCACTTTAAGGTGGAGCAGCTTCATAGATGACTTTGACTTCAGAGCATCTGTATGGCCTGTCATTTGGTCATTTCCTCTGCAGTCCACCATTCCTGGCTCTGCTTGGTGCCATAAAGAGGAGGTCTTCATTCCCCATTCTCTCACCATTATGCTCTAGACTGAAGAGGCTGAGAGAAGAAAGATTGACAAGTAATTCGAGCCAAATTCCATGAGGAAACTTTGGAATCCAAGTATACCACTTTCAAAATCAAACCCAAGACCAACTCACCTCACTAGCAGTAAAATAGTATTTTTCATGTTTGTTTTCCCCATTATTGTATACAATAATGCATAAGGACATGAAGAAAATCTTCATTCAAAATTGCATCTTCAGAACTTTGCAGAGGTGATGGCTAAATACTGGCTAAAATTACTGAGGAATAAAAAAGGCGGGAGTGACAATTTTTTAAAAAACACATTCTTTGATAAGTTAACAAACTTGGATTAAAATTACTTTTACACTGAATCCTCAGAGAAATGAAATCATAATTTAATGTATCAAGAAATACATTAAATACATGCTTTGTAAGTATATTACAACTTCTTTTCCCAAACCCATTCAGAAGATCACTCACTGATTTGAATCACTTCACCCTGAATTATCCTATGATCATTGATAGTCATCTGCAGAAATTATATGGATTCAATATACACTGTTTTTTTTTTTCACACACCATTATATCCAGAAATCTTTTCCTCACGGGCTGCCAGTCATTTGTCTTGCCACTTGTTCTCTCCTCTGAGGGAATCTACCTTCAGTCACAGATCCTCTTAGGGGGATGGATTTAGTCATCTATGTTTTTTCAAGGAAATGGAAAATCCAATTCAAACTAATTAAATGATAACAGAAATATCTAGAAATGGAAATGATTCAAAGTTGGCTAGATTAAATTCTCAGTGTTGTTGCTAAGCACCTGGATTCCTCTTACCTCTCTGCTTTGATTTATGTAGAATTAGCTTCCTCCATGATTTCCATATGGCAGCCAGGAAATCTCATAGAAGCATTCTTCCTCTTTACATTGAAAAAGAGAGAGACATGGATTTGATTCAAAAGCAAAAGAGAAGTTTGCAAGTAGAAGCAATAAGTATGGAGGAATATTTTGAAGAGTGTGCTATAAGGAAAGCAGAAAACAGTGTGATAATTAGAGGGAGACATGGGTTCATTGGGGAATAAGAGAATGAGTTGGATATTATAATTATGATGATGAGAGTGATTTTTTTTTTCAATGAGTTGGGCCAAAAGTAACTTGTTCAAACATGTTTACCTTTGTTTCACTCACCATTTGTTTCTCTTTTCCTTTGAACTACTTGTTCTTGGTCTATTTTATTGGGTTGACTTTATTTATTCTTTTCAGGGGCACTCAGCCACTAAGCCATATCCCCAGCCCTATTTTGTATTTTATTTAGAGACAGGGTCTCACACTGAGTGGCTTAGCACCTCACTTTTGCTGAAGCTGGCTTCGAACCCATAATCCTCCTGCCTGAGCCTCCCAAGCCACTGGGAGTACAGGCATGTGCCATCACGCCCACCTGACTTAATTTATTAATACTGCCTTTTATTCTATATATATCATAAATATTTTCCCAAATTGTCATTGTTTTTAGATTAGTATCTTACTATGTAAAAGGGTTTAATGATGAAATCAAATTATTATTCTTAGAAAGGATTCAAACCTGGTCTAAAATCAATAATCTTTTAAAAAGTCACTCTGATATCAGAATTTAGGAGTGCAACATGTAGTTGGAATACTGTCCTCATAGTACTTGATAACTTACAGCACTAAAATATTAGCTACTATTTGTTAAGCTACTAGTGCTTGGCCCTGTGCTTAAAGGCAGCATATATTTTCTTATTTAATCCTCAGAATCCTGGGAATTAAAATATCATGACCTCAATTTTATAGATGAAGGAGATGAACTTCAGAGAGTATAAGTACATCACCCAACATTATGCATTAATAGTGAGGAGGACAAATCCAGATTTGAATCCTTGGTTTGACTCCAAACCACTATGCTAACCCCTTGAAATGTAGCTTCTAAAATCAATGATCATTAGAATTTAAACTGACCTTGGAGGTCTCTTCTTGCAACTACCTTGAGATGCAGTAGAGGGTGATTATTAAAAGTGTAGGGTTAAATTCTGGCTATGCCATTTACTATCAACTTTCTCAGCTTCATATTTTTATCTTAGAGATAGGGAGATATAATCAGCCTCGTAGGATGATACTTGGGCTACTTGAGATTGCACATGAAACATTCAAAGCTGTGCCTAGTATGGAATCAACTTCTCAATAACTATCAGCTGCTATTATCATTACTTTTCATCCCCAGCACATACTCAAATCTCCTTTTTCTGTGGATGCAATATATTATTACCTGAAGTTCAGATGAATACCTCCTGGTAAAGGGAACTCATTAGCTCCTATAGAGATCCATTTGTCCCTGGAAATTCCCAGTTATTAGAATATTCTTTCTAACAGTCAGCTGAAAAATTGTCTTTTTCAAAAATTTTTTAACAATGCTCTCTAGCATGACAGCCAGCAGACAACTAATGTTTTAGAGGCCACTCTTATATCTCCACGAACTATTTTCTAGCCAAGAAAATAATTAGGATGGGTATCTTCTGTGAGTTTCAGTTTATTGCTGTCCCTCTGAGGTCCTTAACAGAACCTTTCTTACAGGTGTGATTGGGAGAGCCCATAGATAAGCAGGATTATGCTCCTCCCTGCTCCAGGTCAAGTTCACTTTGTTTATTTATATAGTCATGTTACACACATATGTTTCATTAAGTCAAATCATGCTGATTCGTGCAACTGAGGTTTTGGACTCAAATGTATAATTTATATTTGGCTAATGGACTCAAATACCTGAAGTAAGTGATTACTTCCAAGATATTATGTTTTCTTTATTCTTACAGTATAATTAATCCCCCAAATGTAATCAAAAGCAAATATGTGAACTGGCATTTAATACTAAAAATCATGGAACAATTCCTTAATAGCTTTTTAAAAAGGACTTTAATTAATTCCATCTACCTCTTTAGGACCATTAATTGTTCACATACTACATGTGAAACTGTAAAATCCTTTGATTATATCCATACGCTGCCATGTTTCAGGAAACAGCTTGATTTTATTTCTTTTTTCTTCCCTTTAGGCCAGTGAATTATCAAAAACTGTCCTTCCTCTCTTAGCCAGTCCTGTGGTGCCTGTTCTCGCCATTCATTCATTCCATTTGTTCTTTCTCCATAAGGACTGGCGCAGTTCCTTCCTCTGATTTCCTTTCTCCCTCCTTTCTCTCTTCATTTATTTTTCCATCTTCTCTCCTTTTTTTCCTATAAATCTCAGTTCCAATAAAATCCAAGGATTTTGTAGTTATGTGGGGCAATATGTATGTAAGAGGAAAACTCCAAAGACCGTGCTGACTTCTGACATTGCTTTATTTTCCCTTTTAAGAAAAATATAGAAAGTCCCATATTGACACTCTCCGTTCAGTTATTGCTTCTCTCTGTGCTTCTGCATGATCAATCTTGGAGGAAGGTTTCATTTCTATTGCCTCAACTTGCTTGCTTGCCATTCACTCTTAAATGTGTTTGTGAATGTTCAGTGTTCCATGTGTACAAGCTCTTGAGTAAATGTATCAAGCACTTATTGCTTATCAGATTATACAGTATGAGGTGTAGATGTATTCAATTTAACCCTCAGCATGACTTAATATGCTAGGCACCACATTTATCCCCATTTTCAAGATAGGAATCTTGAGATAAAAAATGAATGTAATTTGTCCTAATTGACACCATGGGTTAGTGGCAAAATTGGACCTCAATCCTATATTTGCTTTACTCCAAAAGCATATTCTGAAATTCAGTTTTAAAAAGTGTTGTCATTAACCTTCATACTAGCTTAAAACATCTGACATCAATGCTGGGAGACAGATTTTACATGTTAGATCTCAAAAAGGCCCTTGTGTGGTAGAAGTAAAATAGCATCTTCTTTTCCTGTTCTATGGCACTCAATATGGTGAGATTGAGTTAAAGGAGCCAAAATTCATGATACCTAAACTCCAGTGCAACTTTGTATTCATCAATGCAACTCTGTATTCATTCTCCCTTGTGCATATAAATTTCTGTACATAGATGGTGAGAAAAAGACTTATTATTCCTGAAACTTTGAAGAAAATAAGTAATACTTATTTTAATAAATGTCCAATAAAACTTTATTTTCCTAGAAAATTAAGTATAGCATAGAAATAAAATAAAATGCATTTATACAAAGTAGTTATATGAACATTTATAAAAATCATTACACCCATATTTGTTCAATTTCATAGCCACCATGTTTGCTTCTGTAGGTTATTCTGCCCACATCACACTTGTTTTTTCCTATTACTATGAATACCTAATACAAATTCTCACCCTTCCACTAATCAACTGCCTTTCACAAATATAGATCTAATTACATGATTCCCGCCCTACCTTCCTATTGCCTATATGACATACTATAGATTCTAAGAGTAGCATAGAATTTGCTGAGCTAGATTTTAAAAAATCTTACCAAAACACAAAAAAGTATCATCCTTCCCCTTTCACTTCTCCTTACTGTGGTCAGAGGTATTTTGGGACCCTGTGGATATAGCTGCCTGATTTAATTCAATCCATCATGATCAAACTATAAGTATGATAAATATGATCAGTTTTCCATATCTACAGGTTCCATATCTGTGGATGTAACCATCCCCGAGATTAAAAGTAACTGGAAAAAAATTACATCTGTACTGAACAAATATAGGCTTATTACCCCCTTGACAATATAGGATAACAACTGTTAACCTAGCATTTGTGTTGTATTGGGTATCATAAGTAATGTCAAATAATTTAAAGTCTATAAGAGAATGTGCATAAGTTATATGCAAACCCTGTGGCCATTTTCCATAAGGAATTCGTGCGAGTTTGGTATCTATGTTGTACCCTAGCTATGGGAAATCCAGAAAAAAATCAGACTCCTTGTTCATAAGTGGATGTTTACCAATACTGGGATTGCTATGTTATGCTTGTTACTGTTAATGCCTTACCCTATTTTTTGCCTTTGCCAATATTAAAGAGAAAACAAATGTTATTCATCCAAAAGGCCAAACAAAACAAGAAAGTGTATGGGGGAAGGGGTTCCTAGAATCCTCCATGGATACTGAGGGATGATTGTATATGGGCAGGCATCCTTGGATAAGTTTGCAAACTCCCAGCTTTAAAAGTTTCTCTTCTCTAAAATTGTAATAACAATGATAATGATAATACTCCTCTTGAGGGATTCTGTGAGCATCAGACATTTATAGATCCACAGTTATTTACATGCCTACACAGATACATATATATTTACAAATCTATACATATCCAGGCATATTTATAGAAGACACATATCCATAATTGAGACTTACAATAATAGTACCAACTGCTATTAATTATGTCACGGAATTGCCTACTTTCCTTACTACAGTAACAATCATCACTAGTGTATCTCTTCCAGGAGCTGTGTCCCCCTGTACTTATCTTTCTGGGTGTCCCCAGCTTTTTGTAGGTATGGCTATGATAAGAAAGTCCCATCTTGGTTGTGATCACTAGCTCATATGACTAGCTGTCCCATGAAACTATGATCACCTTGAGGACATATCTCATCCAAGATCCGCTCACCAGACAGAAAATGCCAAGTGTTTCCTCAGATCAGATTCACAAAGAGTGCTGACTCAAAGAATTTTATATTCCTCAGCTATAAGGAAGAGTGTGAATTACCTGACAGTGAAGCACCTAAGACTGACACATCCTCTGCTTTTACTCAGCTCTCTAGAAAACTGGGAAACTGATCCTGCAGAGGTCATTCCCAGGCAGCACTGTGCAAGTCTTCCTCCTCATTTTTCCCATATTCTGGGCTGCCTTTCCAAGCCTTCAGTTTGTGTTTATTTCCCACTCAAAAACACTCTCAGTCTTCTTGTTCTTCTCTTTCTTTTTTTTTTCCTTTGTGCCACATTGCTATGCCTCTGTTAGTTATACCCTTCCCTATGGCAGTTCTGTCAGGACATCCCTATTTCTTCCCCAGCCTGTGCTGGTGGTCCACCACCCACCTCGTCTCACTCACTGTCTCTTGTTAATGATGTTTCAGCAACAGAGCTCTGATCTGGAATCCCATACTTTAGAAAAGAGGTGTGTGTGTGTGTGTGTGTGTGTGTGTGTGTGTGTGTGTGTGGTGGGGCAGGGGGTGTATAGATTTATTCCCCCAGCACACCATAATTACCACAAGTGATTTTTTTTTTGTTTTTGTTAATGAGCTTACAGAAGAATGACAAGTATGTCAGTTCAAGAAAGTCAGTGTGTGTTTGGCTGGGAGAGGTGAGGTGTCCAGAGAAGGCTTTATCAGGTCACCTAACAAGACACATGAAAGGGCAATTTCTCTTTCTTAGCATTAACCCTCAACTGGGAGTGAGTGCAGAGAAGGCCTCTCTCTTCACAAACACTCCAGGATGAGGTGATAAGAAGATTACAAGTAAAGCCTCTCTTTAGTTATTCCGCATCTCCTGTCAGACAGAGCAAGTTAAATTACAGCACAGGCCACAAATGCATTGATCATGCACTTGGTTTGTGCTACCCAGGGTTTCAAAGATCCATGTCCAGGATAAGTGAAGTCATCTCATTAACAAAGTTTATTTAGTAAGGAGGGCTGACCTTGATCCAGGAGGTGAGGTTCAGGGGGATGGCCCTCACTGCCCAGTGCTGAGCTCCATTTGTGAATGATCTTCATCAACGAGTATTTCCTTAGAGCCCACAGGAGGTGTTAGGAGAATGCACAGATGACAGCCGCTGCACCTAAATGACTTTGAGTCTCTAGCAGCATCTGGCTCCTCCCCCAGCTTGTAAATCCAGGCTCAAAAGCATTGCTAAAAATGGCCTTTTTCCTACTCAGAATTACTATGTAAGGGTTCAAGGTAAAACTCTGGCTAAGCCCTATTACATTTCAGTCACCCTATTCTTACTAATGCATAAGATGCAAGAGTTCATTTGCTTGTTTGGACATTATGTTCTCTTACCCTTCAGTTACTCTCTTTCAGCCTATAAAACATACCATGTACTCTAACAAAGATATAAATTCTTTCAATGGTTCTGATAATCCAGTCTTCATACAAATAAGACAGGCCTTTTTGAAGCTATAACAGAAAATAAAAGAATAAATCATTAGAAACCCTTTAAAATTCTGTACATGACACTCTTCTTTATTAAAAAGACCCATTGTAAATTGGAAAGTTCTGAAGTCTTTGTGGTGAGGGGGAATGAATTATAATGACATCACTAGGTCGTGAACTAGGCCCACTGGCTACTATCCAGAATGAAATTGACTAGGGGAGATCAGATGAGCCCATTCGTAGCAGGAGACATCTGGGAGGCAGCCAGGGAATCGAGGATCAAGCCCCCTATTTAGGACACACTTCCTCTTCCTCTTCATCATCAAATCTGACCGTGATTTCCCAGGCAAGGCGCTTTGCCTAACAATGCATTTCAATTCATATTCCAAAGAACACCCAAAAGTTCTCTGTGCTCATTCCTTAGTAAAAGACCTCATGAAAAATATTAACATGTCAACATCTGGCTGACACCTTGGGTACATTTTCATCATGTGGCTGATGGGAAGCATTTTGCCTTCAAATAAGCATAATTTGCCAGTCTTTTCCATCCTCCTTTTTGTCTCTCTCCCAGCATAATAAATGGTGTCTGAAGCCCAAGAGAAACTCATTTCTGTTAACAGATCATTTGTAAACCTTTAAGGGCAGCTGGTGAGAGAGGGGCATTTTTTCCCTCTGTCTTAACTTTCCTGGTTGTCTCTCTAAATGCAAAATGACACCTCATTCAAAGCTCTCTGGTGTCATCTTAATCTCCCTTATTTTACACTTTCTACCTTTTTGATATTGCTATGGTCTGCATGGAGACTTTTTACCTAATACTGTAATACCTATTATCTGAGGCATTTAGGAACATAGGCTCTTTCCGGCTAAGAATAATACAGATCAATTGGATGTCAGCAGCCCAGTAAAGTCAGCCAGTATATACATTTTTTTTTTCAGAGTGAGGTAGAAAAAAAGTATCTACTCCCTGACCTTATAGGCAGCACATTTCAATATTAATATATTTTATTCATGCTTGTGATAATGTTTTACCTTCCTTATGGTTCTGCAGGGAAGTCTCACTTCTCTCTGCAGAAGATTATTACCTATTCTGAGGGGGTTATGATTACAGATACTTACTAAGACAAGAATAATTGACCATAAAAAGCCTTTTATATTCCCACAATTATTTTTGCATTGACTAAAAGTGTCAAGAAAATCTGATTTTATTAGAAGGCCCCTAATTTTGCCTTCATTTAATTTTTTTTATCTGGCTTTCCCCCCCCCCAAAATGTTTTTAGTCTGAGATATTTGGCAATCATACAAAAGAACAATTTGTTACAGAACCTTTACCGAATGGACGTTCTATAATCCAAGCATAACAGCAAGTATCAAATAAAATAAAAATGTATGAGATCAGCAAAAGGGACATGCTCCAAGGTAAGGAACTGGTCTCGGGCCTAGAAAAAAGAAAGTTTAAATCAAAATTTGACTGCTCAGCTAAGAAGTAAGTCTGTGGAACAAAGGGTCAAATGCAGCTCTGACCCGTCATTCCCCTCCACCCACCAATAGGTCAGAACCCGTCAGCACTGAGCCTATTTCCAGTAAGGCGCAAAAAGCAGAGCTGTGCTTCCTGAGAAGTGCGTGGACAGCTCTAAGGGACACTGGAGGGGAAGATGGAAGAAATGCTTTGGCTGCTAAGGAAAGGATGCTGTGGGCAGAAGTGACATGGTGTCCATTTGACCCTTGCAAACAAACCCCGCTCTGGTTACATGTTTGCTCCTATCCATGCCTTTGCTGACCCAAACATTAGAAACGAGGACAAATAAAAGATCACAAATGGATATTGTGGTCCAACCATGACTGCAACTGGAAAAAACTCTGACCAAGACAAGAAGGGAAATTATTCTATTTTCACTGGTAATTAGGGGAGGATGCTGGGCAACGCTCTGAGCCAGATCTAACCATCTATTTGGGAGACTCTACATGCATTAACTTTCCAGAGAGCATGTGATACAATAGTAAGAAGTAGTGGCAGAGGCATGATATTCATTTGGCTCTCAAAAGCAAAACCCATCCTCCTTAGCTCATGTATATACATAGTGGGCTTTAACTATGAAAACTGACAACCAGGGTAAACAAATGAACACAAGAATTATAGATACTCCATGATTCTGAATCACCAATTAGCCACTTACAGGAGGGCCACAGACATTCCCCAGGTGATATGAATGGTGACCTGCTCGCATCGACCACCACCTCAACTTATATATGTTTTTCCCAGTCTGTTGACAGAAGGTACATAAAGAGAACCATCTCTCAGCCTCTTTGAGGAGTAAAAGTTCATGGGAAAGAGCTGTTTTCTGCCCATTTCAAAAATGAACATCAGGGCAGAATGGGGAATTTGAGAGAATAACATGTAGATCTTGGGAACAGCTTTATGAAAATGGAACTGACTTCTTGTTCCCAGGAGGGTGACTGCCGGAACTAAGAAGCCATACCATATTCCAGTGCTGCATGGCAAAAAGGAAGAACACGGTGAGGGAGATTTTGTATGAGCTTAACACAAGCCTATTTGAGTTAGGAGGTGAAGTGCTCATTGGGACTATGCCCAGTAGGGATCAAATGAGGTCTTCAGAGGCAGGAAGTCTATGAGTACATTGATTAGAGTAGCCCAGGAGAGTGGGTTCTGCTGGGACTGTAATGTATAGTGAGCCTGGGAAGAAGAAGGAGCCCTGCCCAACACAGTGTTCCTGGATCTCAGAATGTGCAGAAGACTCAGACGCTCCAGTGTCTTCAGGTGAAGCGGTATTGACATTAAAGAGGAGTTGAGAGGCTTCTAGGCCAATTTGGAGGAGGACAAAACCTCCCAGAGACATCCAAGGACTGGGTAAATCTGCCAAGGACTTCCTCTAGGTTAAGCTATACAAATTCAGAGAGAAAGACTACATCATGAATACTGGTTACTAAACAAAGAGAACTGATGAAATGAAAGATTCTGCACCCGACTGATAGTTCTAGCAATTTAGATATCTACTTCATTATCTCCCTTCTTGCCTCACCTTCTCCCTCCAATGCCCCCAAATCAATCAAGAACAAGGAAAACCAAAGGTGCCTTCACTTCTTCCTGGTGAGTTAGGCCAGGAAGGCCAGAATAGCTTGACCAAGATGAGGGGAGAAAGAAAGATGGGATTATAAAGAAAGTCTCGTGCTTCCCTTTCCAATCCAAGCATCCATGGTCTAATAGGTTATAGGTTCTTGCAGCAGTTAGTGGGATAGAGAAGAAAAATAATTGAAGCCATTATGAGATTATAGCTTTAAAATGAGGCTAACAAAAATATGTTAGTCTGTTTTGAGTTGCTCTTACAGAATGCCAGGGACTGGATAATTTAGAAAGACACTTACTTCTTATAGTTCTGGAAGCTGGGAAATCTAGCATCAAGGGCTCCACATTTGGGAGAGTTGTTTTTTTTTTTTTCTGTGTCATTCATTCCATAGTGGAAGATGGAGGACAAGAGAATGTGCCATGAAAGTGAAAGGAAGAGAGCCAAACTCGCTCTCTTATCAAAACCCCTCTACTATGGTAAGTAACTACACCTTCCTGAGATAAGTGCATTAACCTATTCAGTAGGGCAGAGCCTTCAGGGTCCACTCAACTCTCAAAGGTTTGACCTCCCAACATCCTTAGGCTGGGAATGGAGTTTCTAACACATGAATTTTGAGAGATACATTCAAACCATACCATTAATTTTTAGTATTCAAGAGGGATTAGAAAGATATAGAACACTGACAAGTTATTTTTAAAGACTAGGAAAGGGGGGTTTTGACAAGCATAAAGGTCAACATTGGAGTACAAAATAAAACCACAGACAACCAGAAAGAACCTGTTTTGTTCTGCACCAAACTTAAGCTTCCTCAGTAAACCAATTACGTGGCTAAGGATTTAACTATCCTACCTGCCAATCTGACCAAAATAATTGCATTCTGACCTGTTCAATAATTTAATATAAGCAACAGGAAGAATTAATTAGGTTGTAAAGGGACCATTTGTGGAATAACTAGTTCTTGCTGGTTACAAAGCAAAATGTGACTGCTTTGCCAAATTTAGTTACGCGACTGGGAAGAAAAAGTCCCTTGCGTCCATGTAACCTTATTTATTTAGCTGCACTCACTGCCACTTTTTAATGATTCTTCCAATTGTCAGGTTTCTTTTGGAGGAACAGTTGTAGGAACCACCTGTAAATAAACACATCACTGGTTTCATCTTGAATGTAGATTAAAAAAATAGTTTCTTGTATTATACTCTGTTAAGTCTCTTTTGGAACTTCCGAGAACAAGTTGACAATTTTATCATACACTGGCAATTTCATCATATATTTGACTGAAGGAAAAGAGATGTGCAAGAAACCTACATAAGGGTAATTACCTCAGGATAGTTCACACAGGAATTTGCTGAGGTGATCAGATTCACTGGATCAATTTCAAGGTTCCCTGACGTTTGGTGTAATATAACCCCAACCACCATGATAAGAGAAGAAGGAGTTGCTAACCATTAAAGAGGCTACAAACATACATTACACTGGTATCACAAAATAAGTGATATTGTGCATCATTTATTCCCAACTGAACACAACTCTCATCCCACAGCCAGAAAGAACCTTCTTCCCTTCTTCTCTGCCAAATCCACACAAGAGATCTGCATGCCTGCCCATGAGCTTAAGCATCCAACCCAGCCTTGATTCTGGGCACAAGAGAGTATCTGGCTTCCGTAGTTATTCTATAATGTATGGATTCAGTATTTCCAAATGTAATCATGATCTTAATGGGCTGTTCTCTGTATCCTAACCTCTTTCCAACATTTCTTTTGCACTCTTTGATCTAGATTCCTGTCTCCTTCTGTCCCAAGGCATAGCCTCAAGACTAGATCATAACGAAATGTGGCAAAGTGACTGTATTTTTTACTGCAGAACACAGCAGAATCCAAAGGAAATGTTCTAATATCTCAAGTATATAGAAGTTAATTCACTTGTAGAGTCAACAAGTCCTGCTTTGGTTGGTCTCAATGACTACAAATGTCAGGAAGTCGCCTCATTCTCTTCTCTTTCATCCAAGAAACTATTACCTGATAGAACCCCTGGGTAAGCAGAGGCTATTATATAGTTACAGTCAGAAACATTATAAAACTTGACCAAGAGTGGGAAGCACAGAGTTTAATACTAGGGCTTTAGCAATAGAAAGATCAGGCTCCAAATCCTGGCCCAAGTATTTTTCAATGTGTGGACTTGGACAAGTTACTTAAAACCTTTGTATTCCATTTTAAAAGTGGAGACAATAATACCTTTCTTTATTGAGTAACTAAAGGAATTGATAAGATACTATAAGGGATAAAAGCACAGGTTCAGTAGCAATATTGCTCTTGATTCAAATATGAGGATCAGCAGTTACCAGGTGAGATCTGTGGGCAGATTACAAATACTTCAGTTCTCTGCACCTCAGTTTTATGATGTATTAAATGAGAATGCTGATAGTAACCACCAAGTCATTGAATGGTTTTGTATATTCATTTACTTAGTATTGACAAAATATTTAGATAGTGCCAGGCCATAGTAAATACTCAATAAATATAAACCATTATGTATGATATTACTGTTATATGCAGTTGCTTATATTATTTTCCATAATAATCAAAATAATAATGTGAATATTAGCAGTCATATTGGCAGTTTTTTTCTTAAAGAGAGAGAGTTTTTTTAATATTTATTTTTCAGTTTTCGGTAGACACAACATCTTTTTATTTTATTCTTATGTGGTGCTAAGGATCGAACCCAGTGCCCTGCGCATGCCAGGAAGCGCGTTACGGCTTGAGCCACATCCCCAGCCCTGTATTGGCAGTTTTGACTTGGAGCCAATCATAGGCCATTCATTGACTGAAGAAGATCTGAACCCAAAAGATTGAGGGACAGATTGTCCCTAAATTTGACACACAAGCATCAAGCAAGCCCCAGTCAATCTCTATTCTTGCTGGGAATTTCTCAAATAGCAGTCTTCTGAGTTACCTTGTGAGGCCCAAGAACTCTGCCTGAGGAGCTCTACGTTGAGAAGGTGGTAGTGAGTAGCTCTCTTTCTCTAACATGAATGCATCAATCATATTAGAAAGATCTATTTCTTTAACAGAAAGATCAAAAGTGGCTCAATTCATTTTCATGGGGAAAGGTGGATAGTTGCTCAACCATCAATGCTTGTTGTGCAGTGAGCTGTAAAACACAAAGACAAGCCACTTCTCTATTATGTAGTTCAAAATTTTTTTTTAAAAGTGAGAAAACAGTATCATAAAGAAAGTAAATATAAAACATGTTTGTTTTTATTCATATACGCATGTACATATATGTGATGTGTGTGTGTGTGTGTGTGTGTGTGTGTGTGTGTGTGGAGTTGAAGCCACTGTGGAGGATACCTGTATAAAACAGTTCCTCTACTCTCTAGTAGTGTAGTAGTGTAATCAAAGTAAAACCTGTACATAAATATAGTATCCATAATGCAAAGCAGGAAGTAGTAAATGTCAAAGAAATCCACAGATGTGGTGTAATTGAAGTGCTAAGGCAGTACAGAAGGTTTCCTGTATAAGGGACTGGAAGGGACTTTTCAGAGGAAGTGATATTTTTTAAATAACTTCTAGCTTCTGTTAGGGACCCTTATGTCAACTGCTAAACAGCTCCTTACCACTCTAAGGACCCAGAGTTAGCCTTTCCAGGAATGGCCACTTTTCTTTCCCAGACTGGCACACGTGTACCCATCTGCTAAGACACACCTCAGGGGCTACTTTTCTGATGTCTTCTTCTCCAATACATGTCATCCTCCCTTATGTGGGACTCAGGCCTTTGGACCGATTTCTATCCCATTGACATTTCAGTACATTACCACATTATCTTTCCTGTCTTTTTCACTAGGCTCTGATCTTCATACGGGCCTTGGTAAAGCCTTTGAATCCACTGTGCTCAGGAATTCCAAACTTTGTGAAATAAATGAACTCCCCTTTTTCAATGAGGAAAACTCCTGTAGAAAAGTGATGAAGTCTTTCGCTTTCAGTAAACAGGAAAATGGTGGAAGAAAGAGAGAAAAGTGCTAGTTGTGTGACATCGTCTAATGTTTGATTAAATCAGCATGATCCGAACATTCCCAACTGGCATTTTTATTTTCTTTTGCCACATAAACACTGAGGTTCAGAGAAACTAAAGAACTTGTCCAAAGCCACAGAGCTGTTAAATGAGTAGCTGGGACTTAAACCCAGGTGTTCTCCACTGTGCGATGCTTCCAAAAGAAATGCATCAGCAGGGCAATGTAAAAGCACAGTCAGCCAACATTACTGGGCATTAGAAACAAAAACAACCCACATCTTCGACAAAGTCTGAAATTGGTCCTGCCCACCTGCCTTCAGGACCACCAGGGAGTTTGATCTGTTGAAAAAAAAAAGGCTGCATACTTCAGAGGATGTATCTACCTGTCAGAAAGGGAATCCATCCTTTGTCTTCTCTTTCTCAATCTCCTCTCTCTCTCTCTCCCTTTCTCTCTATCTTTTTGATACATAGGAGTAGTAACTTCCTAAAGTGATAATGATGGTAGCAATGCTGCTGCTACTGATGGCTAGGTCAAGCTTCTGCTACCATGTTGGTTTATCCCCTCAAGAGTCCAAACTGGGCCCAAGATTTAAATTTTGATTGAAATTTTCTATATCATGGGAAATTAGCCTAGCTGAAATTTTTGTTTCAAAATCCTTCCTCAAGGAAGAATCAGAGATGAACAAAATAATTAACATGAAAATTGGACATCATTTATTATAAATAAAAGCTAGATAGAACTTCAATATTCAATAATCTAAGCTTAAAAATTATAATAACTTAGGTGATGAGTAGTCAGTAGCAATTAAAAATATAATTCCAAATATTGCATAAAGAATGAAATATAGCTGTGATATATTATTAATTCAGATATCAGACTTCAAAAATATTAAAGGTAAAATTCTAATTTTATAAAAGTTATATATACATGAATATGTACATATTTAAAGAAAAATGGTGAAAAGATTAGAAGATACAATAGAGCATTAGCAGTAGCTAGCTCTCATTGATTGTATAACTGATAAATATTTTCATAGTTTCTCAGTTTTCTAATATTAACAGGGAATGCTTCTGAAATGAAGAAATTGGTTCAGATTTGACAAATGGTTGTCATATAGGAGGAATGTAGCAAGCCTGGAAAACTTTTCTTTTTATTTCTGCATTTACTGTTTCATCTCAACCTTTGTTACCAGAAAGGAATCTCTGTTGTTCTGAAGCAAGTGCTTATTCACACCCTGTTACTCTCGCTCCTGTAAGATTGTCTTCCAAAAAAACATATCTGATACAGTTCAGTGCATTTAGAACATAAGATTAAAATTGAGGCAGGTCTAAGCCAAGACCCATTGTCCATATTTCTTAGCTGTGCAATCTTTGGAAAAACCATACATTCTCTGAGCTTCAATTTCCCCATTTGATGAGAATCAAACGGGATAGCATATGTCACACAACCCACACAGGCCCTGAGATATAATACAGAAGCCATTAACACAGGTCATTACTTTTTCCTACCTTTTCTTCTCCACACCCATCCAAATTTATTGATCCCTTCGAAGTCCAACTTGCATTCTAGTTACTCTTCAGAAGTCTTCCATGACTCAGGCAGTCCTTTTATGATACCTTCAATTTCTAAGGATGTTTTCTGCTGAACCCACCTAGTGCTTTTACATAATATCATGAGTTTAAAGAGTGCATAGTCCTCTCTTATCTGCAGGAGACACTTTCAAGTGTCCTGAAACCATGGATACATATATGCTTTGCCTATACCAACATAGCTCTCAAGTGTAGTTTATAAATTAGACACAGTAAGAGACTAACATCAATGCTTTGTAATAAAATAGAGCAATTACAAGTATACTGTAATAAAAATATTTGAATATGCCTTCTTACTCCCATTCTGGAATTTTCTACTTAATATATTTAGACTGCAGTTGACTTCGGGTAACTGAAATCATAGAAGGTAAACCCAAAAATCAGGGGCACTGCCATACTTGGCATGTCTCCAGCAAAAAGAAGAGAGCACCATGCACCCAAAGCATCCACATATCTCATTTAATATAAGCTTTCAATCAGCAGCTTCTAATGAACAGCTGAATCTTTTGGAAAGGAGTTTTGAATATTAGAGTAAATTCATGATTCATAATCTAGAGTGGCAAAAACCAAAGTCTTTTATCACATCTCTCAGTTCACCTAGAAGATGCTGAAAAACAATCAGTGGGTCCTGGGTGGTACCTTGTGACTCAATTTGAGTTGTCAAGATAGAATGTCACCATTCCAAGAGACAAGAAGGCTCAAAAGCCCCAGAATAGTACTGATTCTTTTCTGATGGTGGAAAAGTGCCAAGGACATCAATTGGTGAGTGCATTTGATAAGGAGAAGTAAAGTGGATGGGTCCTATACACTAATGTCTTCTCCTTATAGGCCCATCAGTCAAGTAGATTACTTGGGAACTAGGTTTCTATGTGAAAGAAGCAGAAAAAGAGAGAGAGAGAAAGATAAGCTCAGTTATACCTTTCTTTGTATATTTCTATTGATATTTTCAGTCTAAAATCATTAACATACCAACTCTAAGTGCCTTCATTTGACTGCCAACAGGCCACTGGTTCTTGTATTTTCACGTGCTTGCTTGTCTTCCAGTGTATCACATAAATATATTTTGCAACCTGATCATTTAAAACCGGATACTGAGTAATATGTCTATATCATAATACTCTTCCCAGAGATCCTTTCACATTCTTGTTTTTAATTAAGTTGACAACAAACTACCATATTTATCTCTTCCTGATGATATCCAGACTATATTAGGAATAAATATGTAGGTGGGGATTTTGCATTGGGTGTAGGTTGAGATCTGCTGTCCTCAAACATTGAAATAAAAGAATAGGATAAACAATATATGGAAAAATACTTTTCAAAGACATTATTCCCATGAATGAAAGATTAATTGTTTGATTTCAGCCAATTTTTAAAGGAAACTTACAAATGGAAGGCAAGCTTTTAAGAAAACTTTTGTCATACATATAAATAGGATTTTGATGCCAGAGAATAATTAGTGCTTTGTTTGTCTTTTGAATAGTGAGAGAGGGAAGTTTGTTGGCTCTGTCTCTCATTCAGTTCTATGGACCTGCCAAATTAAAAAAAAAAAAATTAGTACCATCCATTATTTACCATTACCTTTAGTTATTGCTGTGCCTTTTATGAACTCTTACTTGTGTTGTCTCATGTTTCTTCCTTCCTTGTCTTTATTTGTATGTCATAAAAATGCTGAATTCGTACAACTTTCAGGTAATTATTTTTATGAGCTCACAGGAGGTTATCTTCAATGTGATCACAAAGTGTCCCAGTGGTCAATGAATCATACAGATTATTTCATTATCCCTTGTCCCAAATTGTTACAGAGGTCTAGGTCTTTCTAGAGAAATAAATGCAAAATTTGGCAACAAAGGGTATTCTTCCAACATTGCTTGATTTGACTAATTATCATATAAATAGTACCCTATTGCAAAATATTTGAGAAGTAGGAAAAAATAGCAAATTAATCCCATACTTTAGACATTAACATTTTAATTTTATCTTTGTCTGATACATAAAATACATATACATACAAATATAGTTTTGTACTCTGATTTCAACATCAGAACTTTTTAAATTATCAAATAGCTCTAAAATAATTTAGTAATTATTGATATATTCACTGTATGAATAAATAGTAACTTTAATTGATACTAGATTTTAGGACTCTTACACATTTTACTTAAAAAAATCTACTTTTAAAGGTAGAAAGTCACAATTTTGTGCTGTTTTACTTGGTATGTTTACTCATTTTCTACTGAATGCTTCAGTTATACACATTTAAAAATCTCTTTCAAATGCAATGAGATTAAAAAGTTTAATGTGTCTTTTCTGAAATAATAAAAGATTCAATTTAAAGAAAAAGACATTTATTCACCTGAGATGATAGTGAAATTGTGCAATAACAATTTGAGAGAGAGCCAAGGAGAAACTGCCATTCTGTAAAATATAATTCTAAACCTGAACTTGAACTTCTGGACTCCAGAGCAGAGGGCAGTAAACTCTGGTACAAGAACCAAATCCAGTCCATGAATGCTTTTGGATCTCCTGTCAGTCAAGAATGGATTCTGCATCTGTAAATAGTTGGGAAAACAAAACAAAAAACCCATAACAATATAATTTTGTGTCATGTGAACATTTTAAAATATTCATATCTCGGTGTGCATAATAAAGTTTTTTTTTTCATTTTTGGTAATGGAGATTGAACCCAGAATCTTAAGCAAACTAAGCAAGCAATTTATCACTGACCTACATCTCCAGCCGCTGCAGTAAAGTTTTAATGGTGCAGATTTTACACTCATTTGCTTATGTGTTTTCAGTGGCTGTTTTTACACTACAATAGCAGAGGTGAATGGATGTGAAGGAAGTGGCACAGCTCACAAAGGACAAAATATTGACTCTCTGGTCATTTGCAGAAAATGTTTGTTGATCCTTGCTTTAAATGATTGGGCTTTGTATGGGATAGCATTAGAAAGGTCTATACTCATTTGCTTTCAGTCCTCAATCCAAGTCCCCTTCCTGTTTCCAGAGGGATGATTTGTGCCATCAAGGAAGCTGGAAGGATTGCCTGTGTTCATTTGCTATCAGAGTCGCCTTTGAACTTCAGGAAAGCCGCCATCTTGTTTCTGTTCACTCCTTTTCTAAAGCTTAGGGTCTGCAGCATGAAACACTAGTATATTCTTTAAACTTTTTGTTATCTTGAGACAGGGCAAGACCTTTACCCAATTTATTTAGTTATGGAGGAGGAGGATGAAAGATTGGGTCCTAAGTGTTATTCAATGGCATGACATAGGTTTTCCCTGGAAGGCAGCCAGAGCTGATGCTTATGAGGTGTTTGTCTGATGAACTGTACCCCTGTGACACTAAGCAGAGCCTGGAGGAGGTGGCAGTCCATCTTTCTAACTCAGGTTTGATTTACAAATCAGAAGAATGTGCAAAGCCCATGGAAGCCAGACCCACCCCTAAGACTGTCTAACAAGGAAATAATGACCCCTACTTGTGAATAGCCATTTGGAAGGTGGGATAATTTGGACTGTTGTTGAAGTATATTATGGTATTTTCATGATAGCAAAATGGAGCCCAAGCAATTGGTGACTTTGTTGTTTGTTTTAGTAACTGGAAGTCTGGAAAATAATTATTAGCCAGTGTCTGTGGGTTAGAGAGAAACTATCTAATTAAGGGAAGTCATGTTTTAATTGAATGGAAACTTCTAACACAAGTCACATAAAAACATCAAAAAGAAAGTGGTGAGGAGTGAAAAAGTGTGACAAAACTGACTTTAGGCTTAAATTCCACATTGAGAGACAGAAGATGAACCCAAATACTTGAAATGAAATTCTCTCATTACTCCAACATTACTTCAGAATTTTAGATGTACTGTGAGCTGATTTCTACTACTTCATAGCCCTCATCCTCAGTCTATCAGCCAAAATGAAATTATACATGTTGAATAAAATTTCATGAGACTCTAAGAACTGGTTTTACCTCTGGTTCCTCAAATTGTTTAAGACTCCTGTAGTATCATGTAGAGAATCTGGCAGTGTTTACAAAAATCAAAAAGCTGCTTAACCTAGATCAATATATATATATATCTATACTAGTGCATTAAATATAAGCAAAGTTTTAGCTTTCCAATGAAAAATTATCACATTTCCTACAAAAACCTTTGAAAATACAGAAATTGGAGGAAATAAAATAACCTCCACAATTCCTTTACTCAAAATCTGTAATTTTTTTCCATCACACTTTTTATTCTGTTCAAAGTTCAGCAGAGCCTCTTGTTATTTCACTTAATTGTGTAATATAATTTTTGGATAAGATGTTCATAATTATCCAGGAAAAGCCTTAACAGTAGGTAGGTATCCCATTGCAATGTTTGGATGTTAAAATAAAACTATATTCAAACCCCAAAACACATTTTCTCAAGTTACACGGCAAGCCAAACTTTTGTAACTTTCTTTTTTATCTCATGACTTCTTTTTTGGCCCTGATCTTATGATCTGGATGAAGACTAAAATAAAAAAAGAAGGTGGGAGGGAGGCATTGTGGAGGAAAGAAAGAAAAGTCAAGCAAAATGAGGAGGAAGAGCCAGGGAATTGAAAAGAAAATACCACATTCCCAAAATACATCTGGTCCTGCTGAGAGTAATAGCATTTGTGTAAATGTGTAGACAAGTCCCTAAGCTGATTTTTTTTCAAAAGCCTACCTCTTTGATATGTATTGCATTAATTCCATGTCACACACTCACTTGAAATTTGGTAAAGAGAAATAAATCTGGATCAGGATTCATTATTTTAGACACAAAAGACTTGAAAAAATTCATAGTTTCCTTTTCCACCCATTATATTAATATAACCAACCTAACTGGGAAGAGAGGTTCAGTGCAAGAGAGATGTGACTGAGGAAGCCGTCTTCATTCCACAACTTCTTCTCTCAAGCCAGCTGATAGGATGCACCGCACAGCTGTGACCCATCTCAGAAGCAGTCTAGCCCAGCACAAAAGTCATAGGCTCAGATGCCAAAAGGGACCATTTGTTCTTGATGCTTGACCCTCTCCAATTTGTTATGCTGTCCACAACAAGTTTTTTTCCTGGAGGTCTTCTTTGTGGCTATGATGCAAAGACCCCAAGTGTTACTTGGTGTCTTCATGGGAATTGAGTGAGAATGTAATCTGAGCTTCTTTTTCGGGGGTCTATCTCCGACACGGCAACATCATAACATTGAAGTGTAGATTTATAGCATGTCTTATGTATATTTTCTTAGTCCCAAGGCCCTCCTTTTCACAGATACATACACAACATGTCATGTAGAAAATATAAATTGTTGATCATACAGGCACTTTCTTCCTTTTTAAACCTTTCCAAAGGTCTTTTTGTTAAATACACCCAGATGCCGTTTGACAGATGAGGGGCTAATTGCTCTGTGAATTACCTCTATCGATTCCTGTTTCATGTTGAGCCAAACAAACAAAAGATATTAATGCTTTGAAAAAAATGAATGATGACCTTTCTCTGCAAACACAGCTTGCGGTCTCTGATTATTGGTGATTCCAGAGAGCAGCGGTCAATCGCAATAGCTGTAACGCTATGATCACTATAATAAGCTTGCCTGACCTTCTCTGCCATGTTAAGTGGTTTAAATTTATTTGCCCAACAACAGAAGAGCTTTCATTTAAAGTCACAGAACATTCAATTCAATTTAAAGATGTAGTGTCTACTTTCTTCTTCTTCTCTTCTGTTCCCTTCCCCACTTCATACATCTAACATGCCAAGTTTAGTAACAGTGTTACCACTGTAAAATAAACATCATACCTGTGAAACATGTTTCATTCTTTCAATTTGTTTAAGGTTCTGGGTGCCATTTTATTTTTTGACTGGTTCTTTCATGTTTTAAAATGTTGCGAATATTTTTTTTTTTAATCTTTGTGAATTCTGTCCACAATTCTGGTTTTAAGTTCTAGATAATTTAAGCAGTGTACAAAAGTTGAGAATTCAAGGCACGTGGCCTTGAGCACCCCAGCTTAGAAACCAGGGTCCCAACTCCAATTTTGGCCATATTTAATGGGTTCTTTTTGCCAGTTTTTTTTTCCCCCTAAGAAGTGAGCATTTCAGATTGACAAATGGGGTGACACTGGGCCCAATTACCTACTTTAGAACATCTTTCTATTGGAACATACTTACATTCCAGAGCTCTCTACTTGATGACAGTTTTATATAAATGGCAGACTTCTAATTTGGCAGCTAAGATAACATGGTAGTGGGTCCTTTAAGAACTTCCTGACCTTTTTCTCAACAAGGCTTTATGGTGGTGAAAAAGCGCAAACCACAAATGTCTTGAGCCTTGAAAGTTAGGAAGTGGATGCATCCCCCCTCCCATGGTTTAAATGAAAATCTCTCGATAAGGGGACCCTGACACTTCCACCAATTTCCTGGTAAGAGGCATGCCAAAAATACTAAGGAAGTAGTTTCTCTAAGAATATTTTGGTCCTTGTGCTATAAGATCAAAGCAGGAAGTGAAGAGAAACACCACAAATAATCAAAAGGCTTCCTGTGTCCGTCTGACATTCTCAAGCAGTTAGGGCTGAATTGAGATAGAAAGCTGGGCAATTTAGAGTGACTTTCCTTAAGCATTGTCTCTGCTTTCCACTCAAGATTGTAACCAACAACATACTAGGCCGTTCTTCAATCATGGTTTACTTTGTTATGTGAAACCATGGGAGTTTAAGAAGATGGGAAGCATGGTTCCCGCTTGGGTCATGTTCCTGGTTGTACATTCAAGGCAACAAGATCATTCTTGGCATCAGAATATTTGAAAATATAAAAATGTGCATGTTCTTCCTAGAATGCCTTTCTACATGTCTTTCTTTCAATTTCCAACTTCAGTGGCATCCTAATCCCTATGCACGCTTAAAAAATTCTCCTGACCTAATTCTTTTTCTTTAAGAATGTCTTTCATAGCACTTTATTAAGGACTTATCATAGCAAACAGTGCAGACTTTGAATTCAGCTCTTTGCACCCCTAGCTTCTTTACTACTTCATTTCTCTCTTTCTCCTGGAAGTTCACACTGTATGTCTCAGCCCTTGCCCACAGAACTTGGGGCTTCGAAGATGTCCAACTGATGTTCAAGAATCAATAGATCAATGTGTGAATGAATGAATGAATACATAGACTTATTGCATCAGTTAAGACTGCTGTGCAACAAACCATTCCGAACTGCAGTGGCTTTACACAACTATAACCTATTTTCATTCCTGCCTCTGTAGGTCACTTGGGACATAGTTGACCACCACTAAGCTTGGCTGAGATGGCTCAGTTGGAATGACTCTCTTCCCCATATTCTTTACCTTCCCTTTGTGTAACATGCTACCTAGACATGTTCTCATGGCCACAGCAGAAACACAAGAGGAAAAGTAGAAATTTACAAAGCATCTCAAGACATGCTGTCATTTCTACTTTATTTATTTATTTTTTTGATGGTAAAAAGTCATACAGGAGGGCTCGGGTTGTGGTTCGGTGGTAGAACGCTTGCCCCACATTTGTGAGGCAGTGGGTTTGATCCTCAGCACTACATAAAAATAATTAAAACAAAGGTATTGTTCCCATCTACAACTAAAAACATATATTTTTTAAAAAAGTCATACAGGAAATCCTAATTCAAGAAACCAGTTTGCATAAGCTTGTCTTTCAGTCATATGAAAAAAAATCACTTTATCAAAGAGTATGAATACAAAGACAGATGAAAAATTAGTCAGAGTAATGGAACCAAATCTATCAAGAAGGAAATGCTGATAATCATATGAAGAATAGAATATTTAGGTGCCAACTGTTAGAGCCGTTTGACCAAATGCCAGTATTATCTCCTTTATTTTCATATCACCAACACATAGCCCAGCAACTTAAAGTGGCCCATAAATATTTACAAAATTTGTTTGGACCATAGACAGTAGAGAGAAAAATCACAATTGAATGAATACTGATAACTTTAATTTTCTGCATTATTAAGAGAAAAGATGCCCGATGAGCAGAAAGGTAATGAACACAAAATGAAAAAGACTAAACAATACATGATTTGTTTTAATTAATAAAGATGATTTTACTTTTGCTCACACATTTTAAGAAGTTGGTTTAAAAATTGTTAGGACCTTCATAGGAAATATGCCATGGCCCATTCCTCCTAGATGCCTTCTTATTTCATTTCTCCTACTTGGAGACATGTCAGGGTAGGCATTGCAGGGCTTCTTTTAAAGAGTTTCTGCTCAATCAAAGAGTTGATGTTAAACCTCTAAAATCCAGGCGTTGATTTACCAGGAAGAACATAGTTAACTTAAAAGCAGAGAAAGCCCTGGCAGTAATCAAGGCCTCTGAATTCCTGGCCTTCTTCCCTGGAAGCCCCGTGGGGCCTGCTCCACGGGGCCAACCCCATACCACACACACTGGATTGGTGGTCCTCTTATCACAGAAAATTCCACCCATGCAGCCAAAACATACAGAAGGAAGCACACAAGAAAAATGGGAATATAATATGCAGGCCTGTGGATTGAGTTTTATGAAAAGCAAATTTTAAAAAATGGGGAATTTTTCTTAGGTTTTTTTCATACTTCACAGGACAAGAAATCATGGAATAGATTGCTTATCAAATGAGAATAGTTTACTAGTTAGTAGTAAATTAGAAAATGAAAAGGAGTAGCTTTTAATCTTTCTTCTAATGTTTCTTACTTGTAAATAGGTAATTTAAAATTGATATAAAAACATGACTTTTACCATGATTTGCCATTTATTCATAGTCTAAAAGAGTTGTATGTATTAAAGATATGCGAATCAAAGTATTCACAAAACTTCTTTCTTGTTCGACTTTAGTTTGTAATAAAATAGTATTAGATCCTGGCTGAAGCTATGGAGCATTTAAGTTCTTTGAGACAATAAGATGCTTGCTATTTTGGTACCTTTTAATTCATCAGCATTTCAGAATCTCAGATTTCTGGAAACAAATAAAAGATACAAATAAAAAAGCCATCCTCTTTGCTGGGCCCAGTCCTCTTGACTTGTTTGCATAGGCAAAAACTTTCCTACATGGTCCAACTGTAGGGTTTTGTTATTTTCCCCACATTTTTCTATGTTCATAGTTCCTCTCCATTTTCTGCTAAGAAAGAAATTTTATATAACCAGCTGAAAGATTGAGCAAATGTTGAACACATATCCCGGTACAATTTGAACTTCACAATTGTGACAGGGTTCCCATGACCAAAGTTCTTATGCGATCCTGGATCTAGCAAACACAAAACAAATAAAAAATGTAACGAACGAAATCGTCAACTTCTTATCTATAGCCTGCAAAACATTAAAATAACAGTTTGTATGGGGGAATTGACATGATCCAAAGTCTTCATTCATTTTTCCCTGTTCTGTTTTACTACTCTGCAGCATGGTGAGACAGTGGGTAGTGGGCACAGAGTGGAGAGAATTGATAGAGATGGGAAACCAAGCTGCTTTACAAAAAAAAAAAAAAATTTCACAGCTGCAGTTTTTGGTAATCATGCTTCTTTTTCCAGTGGAGTTTAAAAAGACAAATTCATAAGAGTTATTTTGCCATAAAAGGGAATCAGCTCTTAAGTCCAGCTTCCCAAAGACCTCAGAAACTGAAATGACCACACCACTCCCTGAGGTCCAGAGCAAAAACTTTTGTTCCCCTCCTACATCCCCATCCCTAAGAGTTCTTTTCTACTAACTAAAGTAATTAAAAACATTCTCAGAATAGAATACAAAATGTTGATGACTTCAATAGGAGTCTGTTTTTGGGGAAAAAAAAATTAATGTATTACATGTTTACAGTTTGATAATACAGTTGTTGTGAAACCATCACATTGAGGACTTCTGTGAGGACTTAAGTGTAGATGTATTTTCTTTTTTTGTCTTTTTTTAAAAAAATCCCACCTTTTTAGTTAACTGAAGAGAATCTTGAAGAAGTACAAACATCAGCCCATGTGAAGTCATTGGTTGTCTCTGAACTGAAACCTGGCTTCTTAAATCCTGTCTAGGTAAATTACCTTACCAGTGTGGGGTATTTCCTTTTAGAAGATTCCTTGGGAAGAGCCTCCAGGGAACTGACTAACTTTTTAATGGTTCACTCAGATTAAGAGGAAGGAAATGTGAACTCCTTGGGGGGAGGCACTTCGGTAGACCGTCTGCATCCTGTAATTCTTCCCAAGTCTGTGAATCATACTTTTAAGACTCCTTTTCAAGGGCATTTGTCTTCCTTTAAGAGAAATCCTAAGCAGAAAAGACTAGGTTTAAAATAGATCTCAATCAAGCTTTCTCTATAAAAACAATTGCATGTTCCTCACTGTCTAACCAGCTCCTTCACTGGCAACCCTCCCTGACCAGGCACAACATTTGATGTGGCTTTTTGACTTGCCTTGGTTTCAGAATTAAAATGATTTCTCATATCATCTCCGTGTCTTTGAGCCACAGTTGTACCACTTCCCCCATCATAAGCAGCCATCAAGACTGAAGCCATTTCATCTGTAAGCGTTGAAAAGACTATTATAATAATATTTTTCAAAATCATTTAGGAAAGAAATCTTGCTTTCACAACAGTGTATTTAATAAGCTATCAAGTGTGTAGACAATCATAGGCTGTTTTTGCACTTTTCCCCACAACAACCTGAGCACTTCTCAAAAATAATTTCTGCAGTGAATAGTTTATTAAGGGGTTAAAATATTCAAACTTCTGTAGAAGTATGAAGTGACAAGAGCAAATTTCTAAAAGGTTTATTGCATTGCACCATCAATTGCTTAATCAGTACAGTATATATTTTTGAGTATCTACTAAATGGTGATTTCTAGTTTTTTTTTTTTTAAGCTACTGCCAAGAAGAAGAAAAACCCCAGTTAAATGTGCAAAAGGGCAAGTTTATAAGTCATGGGATACCCACAGAATGTACAACATCAAGAACAAACAGTAACATAAATCATAGACTCTGGGTGATGGTGATGTACAATGTAGGTTTTTCAGTTGCAACAAATGTACCCATTGGGGGCAGAAAATTGGCAATGGCAAGCCCATGCATGGGAAGGGACAGGGATATCTGGGGAATATCCCTTTCTTTCTTTAAATGTTACTGTAAACATAATGAGCAGTGAAAGAGAAGGTTTCTTTTAAAAGATTAAAAAATGAGGTACCACAAAGTGAATTTAGGCCAAATTTAAATTAACACATTACTCGGGATTGATTTGGGCAATTCACCAATCTAGTGTTGGTAAATCCATAATAGAAAAGTCTCTAGGAATTTAGCAGCTATTTTTTATGTGGTGAGGGGGAACGTTGGCAACCCCAATCTGACCTAACCTGAACTTTTTTGTAGCAAAAAGTGATCAGAACTGATGGGCAGGATGCAGAATCTTCATTTCTCTTATTTATTACAAGTGTTACATTGTAGATATATTAGTGGGGACTGCCCCAGACCACTGTTAATGGTGGATAATACATAGATTATTTTGTATGGATAATATATGATATTTGCATTCAAAATGGTAATGGCTCTGGATTACAGAACACATCTTAACCCCACTAGTTTTGAACAAGGAATTGTGCACGAAATCCATTGAAAAATAGAATGCAGGGAAGAAAGAAAAGAGCAGAAAACAGTTGAGTATTATTTCACCCTTTCCCTGATTTCTTGACAGCTTCTATTCCTAGATTTTTCATGCCAACCCCCTTAGTATGATAGTCACTTTATATCTAAAATTTATTGGAAGTGTAATGTGCAAAAACTTGGAAATGGAATTGTATTTTCTACTTACATGTCCCTTAAAAATGTTCTATATGAATGCCTGTAGGTCATGTTTTGTTTCTGTAAGTCTATTCCAGCAGAATACCCAGAAATATATTTTTCTTTCTTCTTATTTTGGGTAGAAAAGTAAGAAATGTGAGGATAATGATTTAATGCATAAATTAAGGGTGTTGATAAAAAGAAAGAAAGGAGCAAAAGAGGAAAGAGAAGCAAAGAAGGAAGGAAGGAAAGGAGGAAGAGGAGAAGGATCAAAAAAAAGACAGGAAGGAATGAAAGAAGGCAAAGTACTTTGGTCTGTAAGATCTACATTACAATGTTTTCAATGCTTAAGAAATCTTGAAAAAAAAGATGTCATAGGCAAATTTTAATATTCTAGAGCTGCAATGGAATTGCATAAAGGCATAAATTTAAATCTAAATCATTTGGGGGAAACATTTAAAATACCCTATATTTTTGGTTAGTGCTGATATCTATAAAAATCTGCTATATTACACAGATCCATATTATAGAGATTATATATACAAATATTTTATTACTTATGCATAAAACATGATTTGTTGGGGGACATAAACTATGGCTTTCTCAGGTATCACTGCTACTTGATTGTTCTGAGTATTGGCTTTCTGACAGGGTTTGGAATGAAGCCATTTTTATTAATTTAGTTATTTTTGCTGATATAAAAGGCCGTCTATCATGTTAATGATGTATCGGTCTGCGGTCCCACCGAACAATAATTACAGAATGTTCCTAATAGTAAATCATTTGTCACAATCACAGCTCAGTACAACAACCTTTTGTGGAGCAGGGGAAGACATTATCTGAATAGCAATACACCTTTATTCGAACCGATTAGAGGGCATCCGGCCAAACCTGGGAGTCAAGTCTAAAATGCCCTTCTCCAGATCCCAGCCGAGGGCTGTGCGCAGGGAGCCAGGGTATCTTCCCCTAGCCTCCCATCGTTCTGCGTGGGGAGAGAAGAGGAGGCTTCAGAAGAACCCGAGAAAGGGACTCCTCTGCAGAGCGGGAGAAACAAAATGATGGGACAGGAAAATGTCAAAGGTTTCTCCTTGCCCCCCCTTTCCTAGCGTACCCCCACCACCGGCCTTGTATTCCCCACCCCTGCCACTTTTTTTTTTTTCTTTTTTCCTTAGCAAGAACAGGAATCAAAGGAAAAGCCAGGTTAGCGGAAACCATAGATGTCCAAATTTAGTGAAAGTCTCCTTATCAGAATAAGGGGAAGATTTTGCTTTGTGAAGATTCAGGACCCGATTTTCGTTGCTTTAGAGCAGTATTTATAAATCGTGAGAACAGAATATAGTAGGTTCTCAGCAGAATGGAGTGGGAGGTGCAGACTTTCCAGACTTTGCTGTAGGCACACTTGCACCTCCTAGGGCACTACTAACACCCTCCACCACAGTCCTGCATTTGTGGACTGAGATGGACCCATCTGGACAAACCACACCGACCCAAATCCAAAGCGGACTCCAAGAACCCTTAAGCATTCGGTATGCATTCATTCTTTCACCGTCCCCCAAACTTTGATGTTAGCTCTATTTTAGGGATGAAGAAACTGAGGCACAGAGAACCTGAGTCAGACAGCTGTGGGAGAAAAGGGGATGATTTCTGGGATTTGGTCAATTTCATCCCGCAACTGGGTTGATTAACCACTGCATGTTGGGGTACTTCAATGAAGTAAATCATCAAGTTTCTTGAAGACTCATAGATTTATTGATTTTTGGTAAAATGATGACCACCATTGCTAGTTGGCAGTAGTATACCTGTTATATAGAGAAAATAACCAACACTTCAAAGGAGGAAAAGGGGCAGGACTCTTTGACATGAAGCCTGAACTTGTCACCCAGCCTGTCCCCATGTTCTGTATGAAGAGTTGCCCAGGTAATGAGTAACTGAGTGATGTGTATCTTCACTGGAGTGATTTTGGTTTCTATAACAATGATGCCCATACATAAGGCCCAAGGATTTTGGAAAAAGCAAAAACGAAAGAACCACTTCAATTTAAGGGTATGTACTTATTTTATGGGTATTTTTATTTTTTATTTTTTAATATATGTTTTTTTATTAGAAGTTTTGTTGCGAATGGAAAGGAATACATTGCACACACAGGAGAGAATGCTAAAACACCGGTTCATTACGTCCAATGATTGGAAAACAGCTTCAGGATCAGTTAAAATACGAGGAAAGAAGGGAGCCACAGGCTGTGAAGGGTATGTTGAAGAACGAGGTTTCCTGAAGGATCCACAATGTTCCTAGAAGTTTAGGCAGAGGAAAGTGATGTGAGGTACAAAGTTCATGCTTCCCAATTTTCTTTGGATTTTAAGAAGCCACAAGTGGAGTTGTTGCTTTCTGATTGCTGGAGAATGATTATGTAAGACCCAAATTAACCTTAAAGTGGAGTCACATGCAAATACCCTCCTCTCCAAATACTCTTGCCATGTCTTCTTTTAATAGCGTTCTTTTGTTCTGTTAGAAGTATCCAAGGACTCCAATGGGTAAGCTGTCCTTGCTTTACTACTGTGGAATTCAAACTACCCATTAAACTGTGCAGTGAAATACATACTGCTACAGATGTCTCATGGCCACTGCTAACAGCAAAGTCCTTGGCCAAAACTTGAAATCGGTTGTAGCACAGGACTGGACAGGACAGCTGGACTTTACCAAGCCCTTGTCCCTCTTCTTCATCCTTTGTTCACATTGGCCAGGTAGGCTGATTGTAGAACTCACAAATGCTTCTCGAAGCAATCCAGTTCAAACACAGGCGTCTTTGACACTGACCTGCACTGCTTTTCCAAAGGGGAGAAGTCCTGCACAAAAAAGAAAAAGAAATCAAATGGCTTCCTCTTGCCCCAACCCCGCTGTCCCCTACCCCTATGTTCTGTCCAGAAGAAAAATCCCTCGGCCGCAATGGTTGTTTTTATTAAATTCTCCTCAATAAAAAGCTCAGGCAGGATTTATTAGGTACTCAGGGCGGACGTTTAGTATTTCGCCAGTTATTAAGTGAAAATCAATAGAAAGCAAAGAAAATGGAAGTCACCGCACTGTTAGCGCACCGTTGTCGCCCAGATATTATGTCGGCTGTCTTGTAGATTCATGACGGACGAAAGAGGCCGGGAGAGAACTTTCTGCTTACATTGCACGAGCCAAAGTGGGGTTATTCATTAGAGCAGGCAGCCGGCCAGATGGATTTCCAGTTCAGTTTTACCATTTATCTTTAAAACGCCTGTATCGAGTGAGAAAGAACACTGATATTATGTGATATCAATGGCAGGTTTATGTATCTAAATCAGGATTTATTGTTATTTTGTTCCAAAGACCTTTTTTTCTCAAGAAATACCATTTCACTGGAAGAAAATAATAGCTAAAACCTTGTCAAAGATAACCTTTCATGCTGTCCGTGCACTACTCGCTGTAAAACAAATAGAACCCAGTATATAAATAGTTTTAACCACATCCTTACAAATCATTTCTTCTGTATCTGTTTCCCCTATTTCAATATCATGTTTTTTTTGGGGGGGTGGGGGGGGGTTGTTGTTTTGTTTTGTTTTTGTTTTCGTTTTACAGCTGCAAATGTGATTTTCGGTCATCCAACGTTTTCTTTTGCCCAGAGTTTGACTCTAAATAATGTCAGAGATTGTTCTAATTACATTTAAAGCTTTATCTGTTTTACATCCTTCTGTGGGATGTTACCTTGTGCATAGAGCACTCTTTCTGAAAGCAAAGTGGTCTGTTGTTCTTTTACTCTGCCAGCCTCAGAATGAGCTTGAGAATCAAAACCACCTATCATTTTTTTTCCCCAGCTGCTTCTTGTTCTTCAAAATCAGAGATAGGTTTTCTTTTCACTTGAGTTGACATGTTTGGTAACTTCAGTTTTGTTTTGGACATTTTAAAAATTCTTTCTCATTTAAAGAACACATTAGAGCAGACAGGATCAGATCTGATCTTGGGTTGATCCTGCTAAATAACTAAGATGGCCAAAGGCCAGAATGAACCATTGGGCACTCTTTATAAATAGCTCTCAAGAAAAAGAGTACAATCCACATATTTGTAAAATGTCATTAGTGATACTTTATGATTACGAGAAAATTACATCTGGGTTTTGATTGAAGCTCTTGCTAATAGGAAATTGTGAACATAATTTTAAGCTACTTTACTTTTACCAATTTTGTTTTGTTGTTTTGTTTTAGAGAAAAAGACAAGGTATATTTAGTTTTATATGGACTTATAATAGAGAGTAGTCAGATATGTGTGGTCATTTAAAGTTCAAAATTTATTGTAAATGGAACCAACTTAGAAAAATTTTCTGAGCATCAACTGAAGATTTGTGTACCCCTTGGACAAAAGTGATATTATATTGAAAAGTAAAAAAAAAATAGAAGTATAAAATAGGTTATAAAACATTTGTCTCTGATATTTTATTTATTAGGTAAAGTTCAATTAAAGAGCTTATAATAGAAGTGCTTTCTTCTATTTTTCTATTTGGAAATGGGCTCTAGTTTTCTTATTTTTAAAATCTGTATTGACAATTCAAGCATCAGTTTTTTTCTTAGATGCTAGCCTCAAATAAAAATATTGGGAGTTCTTTCTAATTTCCCTTTTACTTCAGAAAAGTCATGCTAAAATTCTCTGTGTAACCATACCTGTGTGATTGGACTTGCTGATGGGGAGACAAAAAAGGATAGTGGGTAAGGAAATGGGCTCTGAAGCTAGATTGCATGAGTTCCAATCCCAGCTCTTTCCCTCTCTGGCAATGCCTCAATTTTATCATCTGTATTGTGAGGAGAATAATCTTATAGATGATTTAGCAAGAATAAGTGGGTTAACATATGCAAAGTTCATAGACTATTGCTTGCCTAATATTAAGTCTTTAAAGACCTAGTTAGCTATTAGCTCTGATCGTACAAAGTTCAGAAAATAATGTTTCCCATGTTATTGCTTGGTTTTCTAACACCAAAGATTCAAATAACCCTGTTATCATGCTTACCAGTATATTTAGATATTGCATAAAGATATAGATGTAAGGTTCAGTCATATTGAGAATCCCACTTAACCAAAATTTTGTCTTAAATAAATTGGCTTTTTAAAAAAGCATCTTTCCTGGGATCCATAGTCTGAAATAATAATAATGATAATGATGATGATGATGAAGATAATAATTGTCTATGAGCATGACCATGGTATTGATTTATTAATAGCTATCGTGATTCAGTAGTCATGAGCCTTTATGTCTGATTTGGGACCTATTTATAGACATCTTAATTTGTTGAAAACAATGTCTGGTTATTTCATTCTAGCAAATACCATCAGTAACACATGCACTTATGAGAAAGAAATGATACTGCTAATTAATATGACTCGGGCAGTGAGAAAATGAAGGTGTTCACACCAAGGAAAATCAGAGCTGATGACTTGGATTCATTGCCGTGTGCCTCATGTCACTTGAATCCTTGCCAAAGCTGTCTTACCTTGACTTTATGGTATTAGCCCAATAGCTTTTCATCTTGCTCACCCTCTCTAGACTTTAGGTGTCTTAATTGTAGAGTGGGTATAATATGCCTCCTTTATTCACACTACAATTGAGAGCTGAAAGGAGAGAGCATAAAGCACTTATTAAAAGAAAACAATACTTTCTATAGTCAGGTTGGTGGGAGTATGATTTTAAAACACAGTGATATAATGTAAGAGTAACTACTGTCTGCTTTCATGGCTATTGATAGGTACTCCTACATTCTTGCCACAAAAATGTGAGTGCCAAAGACAAGGATATTCGGAACCAAAACTGGTGTTGGGCTGTCTAGCTCCAAATCCTCTCTCCCCACAAGACCAGGGCCCTCAGATTCTTCATGTATGGTGCTGGAATAGCAAATGCAACCCACTACTGTACTGAGATAAATAGTTCTCACTCATGTATTACGTGAGATCATTCATATAAACTGCTTAGAACAGTGCTTAGTAAACACTCTAGGAATGTTTTTGATGTTATTTGCTTTCTATTGTGCTGATCAATACTGAAGACAAATCCCTGACTTCACTGAGCTGATGGTCAGAAAATTCAAATAAGTACTCAGGCAACTTCCATATGTTGAGATAGTAAAAAGGACATTGTAACTCACATTGAAGACATGAGGTAGGGGTAGGAAAGACTCCCTTGTTGAGGTGACATATAAGCTGAAATGTTGATCATTGCAGACCTGTGGTATGGAACTCTCTCCATGATTGAAAGTCTATAGCTGCATGGTCCAATATGGTGGCAAGCAGACACAAACAGCTATTAAAGTCTTGAAATTTTGCTAATATGTAAGAAGAATTATATGTTTACTGAAATTTAATTTTAATTTTTTAAATTTAAATTTATAGTCACATGAGTTAGTGGCTAACATATTGGATAGCACAACCCTAAGCAGAGGGAAAAACATGGGCATAAATCCAGGTTTGAGGAAGTTTTAATATACTGAAGACCTGATATTTTGAAGAGCAAAGCAGATTCCTGAAGGTCTAGTATGGGAAATTAGCAGAGGCAATGCCTAGCTTACTGAAAAGTTCAGGCTTTGACTGAGGCCATTCAAAGCCATTGCAGAGTGGTTGGAAGAAAAATGACATGATCAGATCTATAAAATCTCTCAAGGTGTAATTATAACAGCTAGAATTATTGACACTTTATAGTTTACGAAGTTATCAGATAACCTGATCTCTTTTAATCTTCAAGAGTGTAAGATATCTCAATTATTATATTTCCTTTTATATAATTTTATTTACTTTGTCTTCAACTCAGTAACCTGTGTTCTTGCTGCATCTTAGATGACAGCCCCGATTTAAAAAAAAAAATACATATATATGCACAAACTCATTCACGAGAAGGTTAAATCAATCAATTTGGAAAACAGCAGTGGGTTCCTTTCAAAGAAATCTTTTTCCTATATATGATATACTGTCCAAGGTACATGAGCATCCTGTCTTTGTCCCCAGGGCCAGCCTCACCACTTCTAGCACATTAGTTATATCCTCCTGTGATGGCAGGGGATTGAGCTGAGCTTCTCTGTGCATCCAGAGTGATGAGGGATGAGCCTGCCTCCCTCAGCCTTGGGAGTGCTTCGCATCTGAATCCATCCTGTCCTCCCAGACAAGTAGCAAAGAGAACCCTGGCTAGACAAGGGTATCCACTGCAATATGCTGACAGTCCATGGCGGCTGACCTGACTCTCCGTGGCAGGTCTGAGTAGATAAAAGATGGCATTTTTCCAAGTGGAAATGAGATAGTAGCAGAGCTAGCTGCTTAGGCCTGGGCCCTGGAGCCATTCCATCTACACAACACACACACACAACTTTAATTCTGCAATTCTCAGTGAGAACATTTCAAACAAACACTAACATCTGAATTGATTAGATCAAGTCATTTTCTCTCTCCTTTTTTTTTTTTTAAGGAGGATTATTAATAAAATCACACTTCCTTAAAAGAAAGAAAGAAGGCAGGGAATGTAAATGTGGCACTAATTTAATTACACACTGGCACTGTAAGACACTAATGTAAATATTCTGGTGAGCAGGCCTAAGACACTTGAAGTAATTACTTAAGGGCTCCCTTTCAAAGAATCTCTTCCTTTTTTATTAAATGCCTTTTAACATTAGCACTTTCTTCCTGACAAATTAAATGAAATTTCATTACTCTCCCTGACTTAATGGCATGAGGCTCCCACAGAGGTGTGAGTTAACCCTCCCCGGACAGCTGACAAGGGCTCCTACATTCTGTCAAAATGCCACTGCCCTATCACATATGAGAAGGGAAAGCTCCAAGAATCTTTTGTGTTTTTACCAGAGCTTCCAGAATCCCTCATTTCCTTAATGTTTTTTCAGCTGCGATCCTTGCAAAAATCTAAGAAACCAATAGTATTATTGTTTTCCAGAGCTCTCAAGTTCACAGTTAAAATATCATCCATGGAAACTCTAATAATGACCACAAGGAGAGTAACAATAGCAAACAATTATATAGTCCTTATTAAATATCTTCTAAGCAAGGGATCGCTCTTAAATTATTTAAGCACAGACAAAAACATGATAAAGTAAATACTATTAATATTTCAACTGTAAATGAGGAAATTTAAGTGGAGTGGTTAAGCAATTTACCCAAGGTCACACAGTGAAAAGCAGAGGAGCTGGGATTCAACCCCACCAGCCAGCCATTATCACACACTTTTATACAAGTAGGAATGCTCAGTCCTGTAGACACAGTTATTTCCATATCCTCTTTTACATTTGTGCAAACTGAGACTCAGAAACCTTAAGCAATAAGCTCAAGATAATGTGGCACTTTTCTGTTGGGGATCTGCATCAGCCATATCTTGCAGACAAATAAGCTTCAAAATTATTCCTAAAACGTGACCTCTGAAAAGTTTTATTTCCAGACCTACTTTATTCCACCTACTAAGGGGAAAAATAATGCAATAATTTTCTTTTGAAAGATGAAGAAGGAAACAGTAATTACTGTAAAATTAAATTTATTTTTAATATCTTTGGAGTCGAGACATACAGTTACAAGAAAAATACAGAATAACTACACAGACACCGTGGAACTGAGGGCCGTGTCCTGTCGGCCTCATTATGAGTTAAGAATAAATCTATGTTCATTTTTTTTTAAAAAAAATGGCAATTGAGAAAGGTCTTACAAAATGAACACTGCCAAAGATTTTGTACTTTGAAAGAGCGTGTGTGTGTTTGAGAATGTTCTGGAGAGACACAATTGAGAAAAGTTGAACACTGATAAGGATGGCTTGAGAGTGTACTGCCTGTCTGGGTCCCTGGAGATTTTGGTTCTCTGTCATATTTAGAATGAATGCTCATATCTTCTCTCTATGGAGTTTTACCTTCTCCATTTTTTTGAGTCCACTGCTTTTCCTTGTATAGACCTAACTGTCCTTCACAATCTTTATTTTGCATTTCATTTTATTCTACTTTCCATGGTTTCAGTACATTCTGAGGAGTCTTGGGTGGCAGGGATGCATCAGGAGAGAACATTCTCTCTGGTTAATTTTGAATTTCAAGAGACAGAGTCAGCTTATAATGAGAATTCATTATGCTTTTGTATCCCTTCTCCTTGTCACATCCAGTGATAGTACTCTTTGGCTGAAAATGTTTTCTCTAAATATAGTCCTTTTTCCTGCCCATGTCACTAGTAGCTCAGATGTCCTGATGTTGTGTTCCATTTTACCAAAAGGGTGTCCTTTGTAAGACCTCAGGCCCTGTGGAAGAAAAATAATCAGCTTGTAGTTTAGAAGATAAATGGTGCAAGGGGGATTTTTTTTCCCCTCTCTTGGTTGTTCTTAAACATATGTAGTTTTAGAGATCGGTATGGTATTGTTTGGAAAGAAGCAAAGACTTGAATTTATTTTGGTTCAGTGATCAAATTTGGAGGGGCTGAATCATTTGTTTTCCTCTTGTGAGGTCCAGGTAAAAGTTCATTCCCTCCATGGCCGGGTGCTTCTGACAAACAAAAATCAAGGACCCAAAATAAGTATTTTATCTAAAAAATGTGAACTATCCCAAAACAAACATGAAAAAGTACAGCTGCCAAATTCCACATGTAAAAAGAGTTGGAGGTTGAGACTGCGCAGAATCTCACTGGGGACTAAAGGGTAAAGTTTGGCCAGCTGCCCTTAAGGCCTTGAGGGACACTCAATCCAATTGCCATGTCTTAGAGGATGTGAATTTCAAGGTTACACCTGGGTGTTCAAGGGCAGGGCCAAGTGTAATCGGCACTTAGATCATAGATTAATCTTATTTGCCATCTATTAGGTTTGATTCCTCTTCCCTCTCTCCCTCCCTAAAGCCAGGATTATTGTGATAGTTTAAGATAATGGATTCTGACGGAAGAAAGGTCATGCAGGCATGGAGATTTGGAACCTTAAGATAATATGATTAATCTGAAAGCTTCTCTCTCAAAGGGGAGGGCCGCACTTTTCATATGTCTAATTGAGAGAAGAGAGCTGAAAGACCAAGAAAGAGCAACCGAAAGGGAGTGAAAAGAACTGAGTCCTTGTCAACAACTGCAATTAATTATCATTGTCAGGATGATCTTTCATTAGTTTTCACACTAATAAGATAGATTTGCCTCATGCCTGAGGCTGATAAACCCTTATTGGCAATGTTGATAAGAATATGTCACTATGGACAGCCATTCATGGATATCTTCATTTTATTTTTCTAATTTTCCAAAACTCAATGACTAAGTGGATATTGCTAAAAGGAACTACATGTAGGTTTTAAGACCACGAAATGCAGCAAAATGTCCTTAGCACAGTGGTTGGCATGATCTAAGCAATAAGTAATGCTAACTATTGTTATACATGCTATCCACACATGAGTACTTATAATATATTTTAAGGTATTGGGTTTAATCTTAATTCTTTCACAAATTTCAAAGTAACCTTAACTAACTACTGTGGAGAGGTCCATAAAAAGAAATTAATAATGATATTTATTGATTTATTTATCATGCAGAATCCAGATTCTCATCTTCTAGAAAAGATATTGTTATGCTTGGACTATCTGCAAGAAAATTGGAACTTAAATGCAAACTTGGGTTCACTACAATTTTATTTTTTCCTCATATTTCTAGAATATAAACTATTTTGTTTTACTCTTTAGTTATGGTGACTGGTAAAATATTTTCAGGGGTTATTTAAAATGTATGAAAATACATATCTTAATAGCTTGAAACATGTTTCTATTTCTGTATATATGATACCATAACCCATTTCCACTACATTCAACTCACTCTCATTTCCTCACTTTTTTAACAAAATTAAAATGTACTGTGGGATTGTTTAAGATAACAGTAGAGGAGAGGAATGATATTTTTTTCCCTAAGGCTCAAGATTCATAGCCTCATAAAGAGGAATATGAGGTTTTAATCTATAGTTTATAATTTTCTAAACAGATGCTTCCCTTTAAAAAAGTAGAACACCTTTGGTTTGCTAACAAGAAATAAAATCAGACAACATGGTCATTCCTTAATCAAGATGAGTAGAAGAGAACCGTTCTTGGAGGTACCGGACCCAATACAACGAACGCAGAGCTGCAAGCACAATTGAATGTGAAGGAAGGCTTCCTAATGCAGTCTAAGTGGTCATAATATATGTCCATCCTCATCCACTGAGATTCTGAAGATGCTGAACAATATCAAAGCCGAATGAAATAATTAGTTCTCAATAAAAATCATGGAATATGGCATGAAAATTAGCTGTGGCATGCATGGAAATGCCATGTTCAAATCACAGAAATACACAAGCACTTTGGGATGGAGTTACAGAAAAACTAGAGCAAACTTATGCCGAACATGTGAAAAATAAAGTACTTTCTCTCCAGGATAAATTCCTTTTTTCTAAAATTTCGAAACTTTTCTTTAAATAATGCTGCAATTCGTTAAAACTGTAGTTCAGTCACAAATTCACTTTGTTGGTCAGGGTGGGGTAGGGAAAGATATTTCTAACTTCCAGAACAAAGCACTGTTTTCCTAAGCCAAATTTTGATTTATTTTTAAAAGTTACTTTCAAGTATGTGCACAGTGGAGCGTTTGAGAGTACAAAAAGTAAAAAAAATATGCAGATATGAATTGTGATTCATAGTTAATTCCTGAACACTGGCTAAAAGTAGTTGAGGTTAAAACGTCCCAGAACCACATGTGATACTGCTTCTGAACAGAATTGCTGAATCGAGTGCTTAATAATTGAAAGAGAATCTGAGTATGCACCAACTTCATTCCTGTCTTCAGAACAATCAGCACAAAAAACAACGAGGGAAAAAATGCAAGTACCCCTTTCACATACTCAGTTGTTCTGATTTGGAGAGTTCCAGAAACCCTTGCTGGATCTTTCTCTAACACTCTTCCTCCCCAGTATCATTCTCACTTTCTGATTTCCCCTATGCTTAGAAAGAGGTGCCGGCCTTCAGCAACCCCATACATCAAAGCTTTACCTAATATATGATGTGTTTATTCTTCTGGCGCAGGGCATATCACTCTCAAATGACTGACAACAACTCTGAAATGAAGAGGGTCCAAAGTGGGCGCTAATAGTTATGGGAAGCCTCTCTAGTCAAACATAAAGCAAATTAATGTGAGCCCCTCCTGCACCTTCAGTCTGGAAATGCCATAAAGTAATAAGCAGAGAGACCCTCGCAATGTTGAGCGCTGGATTTCAATAGATTTACATATTAAAGGTACAGGACATGTTTAATTTGCTCTAATATCAAATTTGTAAGTTTCTAACTTAGCTGTTCCTTATTTAAAAAATAATTCTTACTGTGGGCTAAGTATGCAGATAAAAAATGATGATTCCAATCAATTATACATCTATTTCACCTATCATCATTTAGTTTTAATGAGTGAATTAAAAGCAGGACTTGGGAATTATTTGGAGGGCTGAGTTATTGGTATTTACATTGTATCAGAATGTTTGTGCCTGTTTTGTATATGTATATATGTCCTAAGGAAAGGGTGCAGAGAATACAAATGAAATAAAAGAAAAAGGAGAAGTACAACATGGATTGACAACACATTTTTAAGTTTTTACATTAATTTTGATGTCAGGTTTCATAATAATTCTGATTTTATTTAATTCTACCAACACTGGGGAAAGTGTTTAAAAAATTTGCTCATGAAATTTAATGATTGCTGAATTGTAGGAGATTTTTCAAAAGCAAACTCATTATTTTTCAATCTTTGAACCTTTAATACCTTAAAATATCAGGTCTAAAAATGTACCACCAAACCATCTCCTCTGTAATTAGATGGCTGAAAAATGAATAAAGCTTTGTATCCCTGATTCCCAGATTGTTCTGGTAAATTCCTTTGTTCTCTAGATATGTTTAATATGATTTTCTTACCATGTCAGCCATCAATGTCAGCCATCAGACCAACCAAGTTATGAGCATTTTAAGTGGCAGAAGACACCACATACACCTCTCCCTCTCCCTCTCTCTCTCTCTCTCTCTCTCTCTCTCTCTCTCACACACACACACACACACACACACACATACACACACACATACAAAATTTTAGGCTATCTCTTCTAGAAACAATAAAAAAATAACAGAAGACTGCATATGCACAAACTTAGTAATAAAATGAACAGACCAGATTTTAGGAATTTTTTTTCATTGCTTCTAGTGTATCCTGGAATTGTTTATTTTAAATGTTCTAACTTAGTTTAGAAATAAAAGGTAAGTTTTCTTCTGAGTAGATAAAAGGCAGTTAAGCTCTTCTTAACAAAACTAATTTTGATTTTCAAGCTATGCTAATTTTAAGCAGAAAAAAAAGCTATGTAACATAAATTGTGAAAAAAAAAGTTTGACAACTTATCCTCTAAATTGTTCATTATTTGGGATTTTTTTTCTTTCCTTAGTTATTTCTGTCATTATTACTTAGCAGTACAACCTTAGTATTAAGCAAATTAAATAAAATGCAATTCTTAAGAGCCATTCAAATCCAAAGTCAAATAATTGTACCAAAATGTGAAACAAAACAAAACCACACCTGGCATAGAATATATTTTATTAATTACTTCTCAAATTTTCCTGTTTTTTCTTCTTCTTTATATTATGAGCTTTACAGGGAAAATTAAAAGCTTATTATGGTATAATTTGTGACATTAAAAGTAGAACTTGTAAGGTGCAGTAGCACATGCCTGGAATCCCAAAGCCTCAGGAGGCTGAGACAGGAGGATTGAAAGTTCAAAGTCAGTCTCAGCAACTGTGAAGCACTAAACAACTCAGTAAGAACCTGTCTCTAAATAAAATACTAAATAAGGCTAAAGATGTGGCTCAGTGGTCAAGTGCCCTTAAGTTCAATCCCCAATACCACAAACAAACAAACAAACAAACAAAAAGTAAAGCTTTCTGACATATTTAGAAACTGAAAGATTTTTCTGTTATTTGTGTGTGTGTGTGTGTGTGTGTGTGTGTGTGTGGTGTGTGCGCACGCGCATTTGATCAAGCAATTATTTTGATCCACTGAACCCAAGTACATTCTTTCTTGTGTAGGAAGATAATTCAATAACTTGCTAATTGCAGAGGATACACTAGAAAAGACTCATTTTAAAGAGAAGATTCTATACAATAAGATTCTCATTGTGTTTATCTAGTTCATTTCCATGTAGTGCAATCAGTAAACTCTGATAGTATGATTTGGATTGGCAGATATTGTGTTGCTATTAATTTTTATTAATTTTGTGTTTATTTCAGAGAGCAGTTCTTCTCTTAAATAAGTTCAAGTAAGAACTTTCCTTTAAGTTCTTAGAAAACACTTCTACTGACAAAAGAAACATGTGTTAAATGTTTATTTCTCTTTAAAACAAAAATTCTCTTGTTTTCTTGGTGAATAATCATGAAATTGTTGGACCTCATAAGTGTAAAAGAAAGAAAATCATTTCAGAGGCCAAATCTTTTTTAACTAATGCAGCAATATGAAAATAATAGCCATGGGCATTCTAACATGTTAAGTTATAAACAAGTAATCCTAAAATGTTCTAATTAGGTGAAATTCTAGAATTGCTGTTTTAAAAGAAGCTGGTAAGACCTCACCTATTAATAACAATGAAAAGCCTGGAGCTAGACACCAAAGATCCTTAAAAGTCAAAAGATCTTTTTCCCTTTAAACCCTATGAGGGGAAAATGATAAAAATCGAGGATAACCTTTCATGAAGGAGAAAAAAAACACATATACATTACAGAATATCTTACTTTTCAGTGTGTTTTAAACTGAAATATATCCAAAAATATACTCAGCAAGGGTAGATGAATTGGTGTGCATTGTATACCCATGGGACAGCTCTGGATTTGGGGGGGGGGTTGTATCCATTATTACTTCTGAGGACACAAATAGAAGATTAGCTCTTAATAAAGAGATACAACATTTTAAGTGTACATCTTTTTTTAATCAGTCACTCTTTGCAAGTAAAGCTTTATTACTTCTGAGCTTTTGACAGGCACTTGAAAAAAGGTCACATAATAAACGGTGCTTACTTCTCATTGCAGAACAACAATAAGTCATCCCTGCATCCATTATTTACCAAATTGTCTTCATTTTTCTTCACCTGCTAGGTTTTCAGCAATAAAGATAAATAATATTATTAAACCAGCCTAGATATTTTCAGAATGATCCAGAATTTATCAGTGAATTAGACTTCTGGAGTGGAAGAGAACAAATGTATGAGGAAGAACTGGCTATCCAAAGTGTTTACAGAAACATATTAATGGCAGGTTTTCACAGAGATCCATCTGGAATCACACATATATGGATTAGAAAAAAATTCTTTAAATAAATAGCGATGCAATAAAATCTTATTATACCATTTGTAGTCAAAGAAATATTTTCATAGGTAAACATTAAGTACTTTCTTTGCCAACTCTTTTTTCACTGCTCTTTCATATGTAATTGCTGCCCTGATTAGAAGTGCTTGTTAGACAGCAAGGAAATACTTTTGAAGGTTCGAGGAAAGAAAATAAAATATTAGAATGTATTTCTTTACAATTCAAATAATTTAGTGGCACAGAGCCTATGCTCAAATCTATTCCTAACGCATGCAGACACTGACTGATTACCAAATCTCTCCCTCTATTCCTTAGTGGTCTTATATAAGCAAAATACTGAGATTGCATTCAATATCTGATGTTGAGTGAACTGTTCAAGATCACATAACAAGAGAGGGGAAACTGGAATTAAGCACAGGCAACTGAGAGTTGGCACCTGTGCTCTTCACGAAACAGCCTGGTACACTGGTGCTGCTGTCCTGAAACTATTTTATTCTGCTGCTCCAGCCTACTTCATTTATAGGGTTGCTTCACAACGTTGAAGCACAGGACTCAAATGGTGAGAACTCATCATCTGCATGGTCAAGGTGACAAACTATAAAAGAAGAGAACAGAGCAGATGGAGAGATCTGAAAGCCTCCTAAGAAAGAATAGGACAGATGTCACCTGGGACACTGATAGTCTCGCAGATTCTTTTCCATGATTTTGTGAATATACCTGACTCCTCAACCTGCCCTTGGCCAGGAGAAGAAACTCATGAGCTTGAGAGGTACATGCATGTATGTGGAGCAGATCATCAGATTCAGTAAGTTTCCATTCCTATGCAAGTAAAATGTTGATAATACTTTGTTATTTTAATTAACCTTCAAGTTTCATTTTGCTTTTGTTCCTTTTATTTATTTATTTGGTTTTCATGGATTCACTGTGCACATGACATAACATTTTCTAGGTTTTCTTCCAGATCCTCTATTACTTTGCCCAAGAACAACTATTCCTCCCCATCCCTGCCTTGCCCTCTCAAATCTTTTCTTTTCTGGGCTCCAGCATCTTCCCCTTGAATCAATTCTTCCTGACCCTACATTGCCTGCTCCTGTATTTCCCAAGAACTCTCCTAATGACTCAGAACTCAGCAGTATATCCTCTCCCTTTCAATCTCTCTCTAAGGAAGAAGAAATATTTTTTTTTATTTGTGGTCACACTGCATTTTATATTCCTGATAAAAAATATTATGTTATGATTAATTATTAAAGTGATTTTCTGCTAAAGACTGAGACTGAATATCCTATGCAGTCTTCATCTCCTAATCCTGTTTAGGATGGTGTCTGGGATGTAATAGAAGCTCAGAAAAAATAAATACTGTTCCTATATGACTCAATGTACCAAAACTCACTTGAAATTTATATATATATATATATATATATATATATATATATATATATATATAAGATTTATATATGTATATATTTGTGGACTCTGGAAACAAAGTATGTTGTCTTGAAGTAGAACAAATATGTAAGTACTATATATGACAGATAATACTTAGGACAATAAGTAAATAGAGTGGTTAATAGAAATAGAATGGCACATTTTAATAATGTCTTTCAGCAGCCAAAGATGGATTAAGGTTTTCTCTCCCTTTTACTAACAAAACTAAAATATTACTTAAAAACATACAAGTTAAGAAATCAGCTTTTTGAACTAGACTTCCTTATTCAAGTTGAGACATGGATTAATTTTTCATACAATGAAGAAACATGTATTTATGTCCATATGTGCACACAGAAGATTGTGACATATGAAGTATACATAATTTTTCTTATTTCAGGTACAAAGTGTCCTTAAGGCTGTATTCCATTTATTATTTTATTGAGAATGCACTGCATTTGGGAATATGTCTATTATTTAATCATTAGATAAACATCCTGGCAATGAACTTTCTCTTTGGGAAGACACTGGTCAAAGGAGATGAAATTTTAGTTAGATAGGAGAAAGAACACCTGCTTCGTCCTCTTTCTTCACAGATTGTCTCTTTGGCCCTGGCAGACAGATGGTGGGTGCTCCACTTTCCTACGTTGGCCTGAGCACTTCATTGGAGCCCCGTGTCAGGTGCTGTTGTGGCATCACACTGTGACAGAGCTAGACTGGAGCAGCTGAATGAAACTGGATGGCAGGACCAGTGTGCCATGTTCTGTTCCAGGGCTCTTTACTATCTGTCATAGGATATGATGACTATGCTTCATGATGACATATTGGGTTATTGAGAAACGGGGAGCTAGGGAAGAAAACCTCCTGGTTGAACTGAACAGCAATACACTTGCAGAGACATTTAACCTTAGTGGACTATTGTTTCTGGCAGGAATAAGAACAAATCAGCTGGAAAAAAAAATATAGAAGAAGCAGCAACTTGCCTTTTATGCTTTATCTAGCTGCTCATTTCTGGAAGGAAAGAAAGAACATCATGAAATCTCATGGGCCTGGCAGCCAGGGGAGCCCTGCTGGCACACATGCCCGTTGTGAAGTCACTTCCATCTTGGTTCTGAAGTCTGCAGCACAGGCCTCCTCTCCTGCTTTCACTACTTATGTCTGGCAGTTGTTGCAAAGATAAAATAGGCTAATGTGCATGCGAGTGCTTTGGAAAGTATAAAGCACTATATAAATGTAAGATGTTATTGTAAAAGGGAGTTTAAAACTATAGCATAAAAGACTTGTTATAAAAATAAAATAAAAGTGACTCTAGTCACTTATTTTTATGAGGCACTTTTCTCTCTTTGGAAAAATATAATTTACTAATTCAAGAGAGAGCTATTAATTTCTCAGTCCTTCACAGCCATTAAAGCAAGGATGATGACTTCAATTCAGTTTACAAATGGAGTGGGCATACTGCAGGGGAATGCTACTCTCAGGTTACATATAAATGGAATTAAATTAAATTAATGAAAAGAGAAGAAAAGCATGTGTTGATAAACAACTAACGTATTCCCCAAGAGGCTCAATCAAAGTCTGAGATAAGATACTAGTTAAAATATATTAACTTTCTCATATCTCTTTCCATGTTCCTCAGATGTCATTTGGAAATTATTTCTCAAATACTAACCATTAATAAAAATAATACCCATATGGCACTTTTAACAGTATTATGAATAAAACTATCATTCGGTTTTAAATTCAAAGGATACAGTCAGTCTTGTTGATGAGAAGATTCCAGAATTTTGTATAGTGCTTCCAAAATCCACTGCATGGATGACACAATTTCAAGAATATTATCTTGGTAAGTGGCGGAAAACTGAACTATGGCAATATTTGTACGTTTGTCAGTTTTTCATTCCTATAAGAAGTACCTGGTGGGGCTGGGGTTGTGGCTTAGCGGTACAGCACTCGCCTAACACATGTGGGGCTCTGGGTTTGATCCTCAGCACCGCATAAAAATAATCAATAAATAAAATGAAGATATTTTGTCCAACTACAACTAAAAAATGAATATTAAAAAAAGAAATACTGGAAATAAGGAACTTACAGAGAAAAGGTTAATTCCAACTTGTAGTACTGGAGGTTTCAGTATATTTGATTGGCACCATTGCTGTGGGTCTGTGGTGGCATGTCAAGGCAGGAGGTCATGGCACAGTAAGACTACTCACCTCATGGGCCATGAAGTTAAAATGAGAAAGAGGAAAAGACCCAGTCCCACAATCCATTCCAAAGACAAGCCCCCAAACATAAACCTCCCCCTAGCCCCTAGGCCTAATTCTCATGAAGTTTCCACCACCTCCCAACAACACCACTCTGGGGATCATGCCTTTAATGAATGTGCCTATGGGAGGAGCCACTTAAGAACCAAGCTACAGCAAGATACTTCTAAAAAGAACAGGAGATTCTTTTTACTTGGATTTTAGTCTATTATATTAAGCAGCTTTGATTTTTTTTTTAATTTTAAAAAAGATTTTACTAGTGCATTATAGTTATATACACTACTGGGGTTCATTTCATATATTGGAAATATATGTATGTATATGTTATATACTTTACTTCAGTATATATACATATAATATAGTATATATATATATATATATATATATATATATATACTGTGTAAAGCAAACTTTATATAATTTATATATAATATATATCATATATACATAATTACTTCCTTCCCCAGTACTTTCCCTTTCTTTCCTGTTTCCTGCCCCTGTTCCCTTTCCTCTACCCTATTGGTCTTTATTCTATTTTTTTAAATTTATCATCCTTTTTTTAAAAAAAAACAAATAGTTCATTATAGATGTACATCAAGGTAAAATTCACTATGGTATATTCCAATACATATATACACACACAGGATAGTTTGATAGGTTTCATTCTCTCACTCCTCCCTTTTCCCAGCTCTCCTCTTCCCCTCACCCCCTTCCTCTACTTCAGTGATCTCTTCTATTTTCATGGGATTCCCATACCTTATAATTTCCAAAATATCATGGCACATCCAATGTTTGGAATGCAAAGAAAAAAAGTGATTCTCTCAAGAGTTTATATCATCATTTGTATGCTTTATAAGTTATTATCTGATGCTTAGTGACAATTTGCTGCTGGCACCAAATCCTGTTAGGGACAGAAGAGGAAGATCTCTGAGTAATGCTGGGGAAGTTTGTGGCACTCTGTGACTCAGTTTCCCCAGGAATGAAAAAGGAACTGTGATACTTAATTTTCAAGAAAGAGTTAATGCTTATAAACCAAATTACACGGAGCCTCAGATGTATCTCTTGTTACCAGTGCCATGGTACTCTGTAAATACATGTTAAATGACAGGGACTAGAGCTGGAGAGCAATTCATAGGAGAACAATGCCATAGGAGTCTGCATATGTAGCTCTCTTTGTCATTATTTTTATTGATGACTTGTAGGAAGATAAAGAACACAGTGATTTAGCTTTCTGATGACATGAAAATAATGGTATCAAAATCTGGATAGCCAAATTGATATCCAAATGAACTAAATTTAAGAAGATAAAACTTACAAATTGTAAGGCCTTATACTTGGGTTTCAAAATCCAAATTCTGAAAAATAGTTTAAGGAGAATATAGTTTAGCAGTTGTAAGACTATTCGTATTTCTATCTATTTACCTATATAGTGCTAAAAGAGAAAAATATGTTAGAGTTTAAATTAAAAATAAGAATAAATTAAATCATAAGAAAGATGTGTTCATAAAAATCACATGATTTTTAGCATTCAATAAAGCATTACATCTGGAATAGTCCCCGTGTCCTCAAATCTGGCCACACATATCTGGTAGAATTTTTTTTTTTCTGGCACAGTTCTGGGTGTAGGCTCTTGTAGAAAAAAGATAAGTGGGAAAATTAGAGATGAGTAAGGAAAGAACTAGTGACTACGACCACTAATTATGCATCAGACCTGTGCTGAGCATTGATAGATATGATGCCTTCATCTCTTACATCAGCCCATGATGGAAGGTGTGTTCACCTCCAGACTTGGAGAGTTGTCACATTCTCATAACCATGTAGTTAGCATGTGCTGAGTTTGGATTTGAACCTAGGATACCTAACTCAGGAACAACTACCATCAGCTTCCAGGATATTCTTCTTATTGTTGTATATTATGATGTGGCTAAAGACTTGCTTGTGGAATCTAGTTAAGAAACTAGACACAATTTAGTCTGGAATAAAGACTCAAGAGAAAGCCTGATGCATACCTGCATACCACCATGTAGGTATAGGACTGTTAAGGTTAGTAGGTTGAAGCTGTAGAGGTATTTCTATTATGTATTATGCAGCAAGTTATAGGGGGGGGGAGAGAGAGAGAGAGAGAGAGAGAGAGAGAGAGAGAGAGAGAGAATATGTGGGCATATTGGGCATGCCATATCTATATTATAATTTAATGACTATCAGATTGGGCTTTAGCAGCAGACTCACAATAGCTTTGGAATCCAGGGCACATGGTTTAATGTTTATAAGCCTAGTTTATTCTTCTCTAAAGTGGGAATAAGGACTTTTGAATCATCATATAAGTGGGTTGGAGACAATGGCAGAGTGCCTTTATGCATTAAAGTTCATTCAACCAAGTTTCACTAATGCAGAATCTTGTTTCTACCCAGCTGTAAGGGAGAAGGTTGGTGATGCTTTCCTAGGGAGGCTGATAGCCTAAGAGAATGGCTGACCCAGTGCTTTTGAAGGAGTTATATATTGTATTTTATTTATAAGTATTGAGATGTTTCTCTTGATGGCATATCATGTTCATAGCCAGTACATAACCAGCTAAAGAAGCCTTTAGCTTCTGCTGAGGAATCAACTACTTTTAAGTCTTCACTATCTTTTTAAAAGACAAACCTGATTTCTTGAAATGGACAATTTTCATATAATATGCTTCAAGCATCTTCTAGAAACAATCTTTAAGAAAAGTACTACTGTACAGTCTTAGAAATCATTTTTGAAAATAGAAGTGAGCAAACACCTTTCCATCAACTCTATATACTCTTGGTTCTCCAAGTCTCTTTTTATTTCTAATATCTTTGATTCCAGAAATGTAAATATTTCCCTTTGACAAAAGGAGGCAGGCATATCTACAAGATAGGCTGTCCGTCTCTATATTGATTAGTTTTCATCTGAATAAAATCCATTGACTAAAATAGAATTTTTAAAATTATTTATTTTTATCTGAAAACTTTTTCAAATGATTGTAGGTTTCTTGTTGTTGATGTTGTTGTTGTTTTATTTGTTTTGCTTAATTTAGTCTTATTCATCCAATCATCTCAGGTTTTCAGCAACTTGGCAGCTTAAAAATGTATATAGAGAACAGAATGGTAGATTTGGAATTGCCAGGTTTTGGTACTCTGCATCACCACAAAAAAATTGAAAGAAAAAAACAAGAATAGAAAAATTATTTGAACTTACTTTGCCAGAACACTGAAAAACATTCAAAGATATATAACAATCAAGAGAACAATAAGTGAAGAAAAAAATCAGTTTTAAAATAGGGAAATTATGCATTATTTTCGTCTTGCTCTCACCCTTTCCCTGATATGCCAGTGGTCTTGAGTTTGAGGCAGCAACCTAGTTCCCATTTCTCTCCTCTGAATTGAAGGGAGTAAAGAAGACCATGTTTAAAAATTATTGTACATATTGTTTGTAATCTGTCTGAGGGATACATAAAGAATTGACATGAGGTGTTTGCCTCTTTATTCCTTACAGAACGTAAGTAGAAAAGTATCAGGAATGACATGTAAAACAACAGCCACCTAGGGAAAGAGATTATGAATGAAATATAAGATAGACCAACTAAGATCTGAAAGAAATGATGGACTGAAGGTCTTTGGGAAATTAGGGTATTCAAAACAAGTCATGTTCACAGAGAAATTTAAAAGGCCATACACATGGTCGAACAGATGCCAGCCTAGAAAAGTTCCATGAAAACCCTAACTTTTCACCTCTGCCATCTCTCTAGCTTAAAACACGCTTAAGTTTGGACATGTCAGCTCTCCCTGAACAGACCCAGTCTGCAAAGTCTGAGAGAGTTTGTGATACTCAGAAAATTTTTATCATACATTAGCTGAATGCAAGCCTAAAGAATAGAGACTAAAGTTATTATGCGCAATAAGAAATGGACTTTGCACTGATAATTTGTAAAAATATCAAAATAAATAGGCTACCACAGCCTACAACAATATAATTAAACAAAACACAATAAAGAAACATAAACATGGGAATGAGGAGATTCTGATTGCCAGTTATTACATTATAGCCAAATCACCAGTTTCTGACAACAATAGAAAATATCACAAGGCGTGTAACGAATTAAGAAAACATGAACCATTCAAAGGAACAAAATTAATGAGCAGAAGTCATCTCCTAGAATGTTCACATTGCGGTTCAAACAACAGCTCAAAGTGCTAAAGAAAAACATAGGCAAGGGAAAAATGGAAATCATGAAAACAACATATGAACAAAAAGATAATATCCAACAAAGAAATAGAAATTATAAGAAAGAACCCAACAAGCAGTATGAAGTTGAAAATATAATAACTAAAATTGAAAATTTACTGGAGAAGTCCAACAGAGATTCACACAGGTAGAAGAATCAGTGAACTTAAAAACAGAACAAGTGAATTTTTGAAATCTGAGGAGCATAACATAACTAAGAAATATAACTGAAGAAATATAACTAAGATACTTGTTGGACAACATCAAGTTGATCAACCTCTGGGCATGGTGGTGCACACCTATATTACCAGCAGCTCTGGAGGCTGATGCAGGAGGATTGCAAATTCAAAGCCAGCCTCAGCAAAAAGCAAGGTACTAAGCAACTCAGTGAGACCCTGTCTCTAAATAAAATACAAAATAGGACTGGGGATGTGGCTCCATGGTTGAGTGGCCTTAAGTTCAATCCCCAGTACAAAAAAAAAAAAGGTGTTCAACCTATGCATTATGAGAATCGCAGAAGGGAAAGAGAGAATAAAGGAGAAGAAAAATTATTTAGAATAATAAAGGCTAAAACTTTTCCAAAATTTATGAAATCCATGAATCTCCAATTCCAAGAAGCACAAGTAAACTCAAGTAGGCTAAACTCCATAGACCTGTACAGAGATATAATTTGATTAAACTTGAAAGATAAATACAAAGATTTATATTCCTGGTAGTTGGGCAAAGCAGCAAGAGAGAAATGACTCATAACATACTATACTCAGCAAAATTTTATTAAGAAAAAATTAGGGAGACATTAAGATATTCTATGATAAACAAAAGCTGAGGGAATTCACTGCCTTGTAAGAAATGTCAGAAGTCCCTCAGGTTGGAACAAAAGGAGGGTAGACAGGAACTAAAAGCTGTGTGAAGATATAAAGATCTCCAATAAAGATAAATATATGAACAAATATAAAATTTAGTCATTGTAATTTTGGTGTGTAACTCCAGTTTTAATTACAACAGAATTAAAAGATCCATGTGTTAAGATTATTATAACTGTGTATTATTGGCCACATAATGTATAAGATACAATTAGTGACTTAGCATAAGGGATAAAGGAACTGAATAAGAATAGAATTTTTTTGGCAGGGGCAGTACTGGGGATTAAGGTGAGGGGAACTCAACCACTGAACCACATCCCTAGACCTATTTTTTTTTTAAATTTTATTGGTTGTTCACAACATTACAAAGCTATTGACATATCATATTTCATACATTAGATTGAAGTGGGTTATGAACTCCCAATTTTTACCCCAAATGCAGGTTGCAGAATCACATCGGTTACACATCCACATTTTTACATAATGCCCTATTAGTAACTGTTGTATTCTGCTACCTTTCCTGTCCCCTACTATCCCCCCTCCCCTACCCTCCCATCTTCTCTCTCTACCCCATCTACTGTAATTCATTTCTCTCCTTGTTTATTTTCCCATTCCCCTCACAACCTCTTATATGTAATTTTGTATAGCAATGAGGGTCTCCCTTCATTTCCATGCAATTTCCCTTTTCTCTCCCTTTCCCTCCCATCTCATGTCTGTGTTTAAAGTTAATCTTATTTTCCTGCTCTTCCTCCCTACTCTGTTCATAGTTGCTCTCATTATATCAAAGAAGACATTTGGTATTTGTTTTTTAGGGATTGGCTAGCTTCACTAAGCATAATCTGCTCTAGTGCCATCCATTTCCCTGCAAATTCCATGATTTTGTCATTTGTTAGTGCTGCATAGTATTCCATGGTGTATAAATGCCACATTTTTTTTATCCATTCATCTATTGAAGGGCATCTGGGTTGGTTCCACAGTCTAGCTATTGTGAATTGTGCTGCTATGAACATTGATGTGGCAGTATCCCTGTAGCATGCTCTTTTAAGGTCTTCAGGGAATAGTCCAAGAAGGCCAATAGCAGGGTCAAATGGTGGTTCCATTCCCAGCTTTCCCAGGAATCTCCAAACTGCTTTCCAAATTGGCCGCACCAATTTGCAGTCCCACCAGCAATGTACAGGTGTACCCTTTTCTCCACATCCTCGCCAGCACTTGTTGTTGTTTGACTTCATAGTGGCTGCCAATCTTACTGGAGTGAGATGGTATCTTAGGGTGGTTTTGATTTGCATTTCTCTGACTGCTAGAGATGGTGAGCATTTTTTCATGTACTTGTTGATTGATTGTATATCCTCCTCTGAGAAGTGTCTGTTCAGGTCCTTGGCCCATTTGTTGATTGGGTTATTTGTTATCTTATTGTCTAATTTTTTGAGTTCTTTGTATACTCTGAATATTAGGGCTCTATCTGAAGTGTGAGGAGTAAAAATTTGTTCCCATGATGTAGGCTCCCTATTTACCTCTCTTATTGTTTCTCTTGCTGAGAAAAAACTTTTTAGTTTAAGTAAGTCCCATTTGTTGATTCTTGTTATTAACTCTTGTGCTATGGGTGTCCTATTAAGGAATTTGGAGCCCGACTCCACAATATGTAGATCGGAGCCAACTTTTTCTTCTATCAGACGCAGAGTCTCTGATTTGATATCAAGCTCCTTGATCCATTTTGAGTTAACTTTTGTGCATGGCGAGAGAAAGGGATTCAGTTTCATTTTGTGAAAGAAATTAAAGGCATAAAAATAGGAAAAGAAGAACTTAAATTATCACTATTTGCTGATGACATGATTCTATACCTAGAAGACCCAAAAGGGTCTATAAAGAAACTACTAGAACTAATAAATGAATTCAGCAAAGTGGCAGGATATAAAATCAACACGCATAAATCAAAGGCATTTCTGTATATCAGCGACAAAACTTCTGAAACGGAAATGAGGAAATACACTCCATTCACAATATCCTCCAAAAAAATAAAATACTTGGGAATCAACCTAACAAAAGAGGTAAAAGATTTATACAATGAAAACTACAGAACCCTAAAGAGAGAAGTAGAAGAAGATCTTAGAAGATGGAAAAATATACCCTGTTCATGGATAGGCAGAACTAACATTATCAAAATGGTGATATTACCAAAAGTTCTCTATAGGTTTAATGCAATGCCAATCAAAATCCCAACGGCATTTCTTGAAGAAATAGATAAAGCAATCAAGAAATTCATATGGAAAAATAAAAGACCCAGAATAGCAAAAGCAATTCTAAGCAGGAAGTGTGAATCAGGCGGTATAGCGATACCAGATTTCAAACTATATTACAGAGCAATAGTGACAAAAACAGCATGGTACTGGTACCAAAACAGGCGGGTGGACCAATGGTATAGAATAGAGGACACAGAGACTAATCCACAAAGTTACAACTATCTTATATTTGATAAAGGGGCTAAAAGCATGCAATGGAGGAAGGATAGCATCCTAGACCTATTTTGTATTTTATTTAGAGACAGGGTCTCACTGAGTATCTTATCACTTCACTTTTGCTGAGGCTGGCTTTGAACTCGAGATCCTCTTGCCTCAGCCTCCTGAGCTGCTGGGATTACAGGCATATGCCACTACACCCAGCAAGAGTATGATTTTTGCTCACAATGGAAATTAAGTTGGCATCAGTTAAAATATTATATGTAATCACTGTGATAACCACAAAAAATCTATCACAAAATAAAATGAGAAGGGAATCAAAACAAATTATTGTCAAAAAACCCCACAAATGAAGGCATTAATGGAGGAAATTAGGGGTGTATCTATGAGACATTTAAGAAACAAATAGAAAAAAAAAACCCAGAAGTAAGTATCTGTTACCAATTATTTTAAATGTAAATGGCCTAAACTCTTCAATCAAAAGGCGGAGATTGGCAGAATGTATACAAAAAATGAGTCAAACCATGATCGAACTATCTGTTGTTGTCTACAGAATACTTGTTTTAGATCTGCAGAAAGTGAGAGGATAATAAAAGATAATCCATGCACATAGTGATAAAAAAAGAAGCTAAAGTGGTTATACTATCACAAAAATACACTCTAAATCAAAGGCTGCTGGAAGAAACAAAGAAGAAAAAACATGTATTGATAAAAAAGATCAAGTCATCATCAAGATATATAATTGTAAACATATATTCACCAAACAACAAAGCTCCAAAATAGATCAAACAAATGTTTGTGTAATTGAAGGGATAAATAGTTCTATAATAATATATGGAGACCCCCATACCTCACTTTCAATAAATGTCCCCTTTCTCCAACTGCCAATCATGTGTAAAACCACCTACAGTCTCTATATCTAACTGTTCCTTGCTCTTGTTATGAAGAAGTGCACTCTCTTCTTATCACACATCTGTGCATTTCCAGTTCATCTTTCATTGTTCATTCCTAGTTTCATTCCATTGTAAATGGGAAAAAAGGATATTGTACAAATCAATCTTTTATAATTGAGTAAGACTTGATTTATAGCCTAACATATGGACTAAAGTGGAGAATGTTTCATGTGCACTTGAGAAAAATATGGCTTCTGCTATTTGGGTGGAAGGTTCTGTATATGTGTGTTAAATCTAATTAGTTTATAGTGTTGTTTCATCCTCTTTTTCTTTATAGAACTCTACTAGGAAATATAATGAAATAAAAATACAATCTAAATTTGACATCTCCCTTTCTTATTAAAACTAATTCTTGAAAGGATACCAATAGAAAATACAGGTGGTTTTACATGCCTGGCAGTCAGGCAAAGAAGATTTTTCTTTATATTTCTTATAAGGGGGCTCATAAATAAGTTGGGGTGGTACAGATAGTAGACAAGACCAGGAAAAGTTTTCAAAAGCTATAGTTTCAAAGTTAGATTAGAGTTGAAGGTAATTGGAGTTTAAGACATGCTGTCCGGCATTTAAGAAGCCAAAATTCAAACAAATGTGGTTTAGCCAATATCCTTGATGGATCCTGACATTCTATCCAATTTATGACTAAATATTTACTTATTTTCTACCCTCTCATGGAAATAAGGCAGCTTAAAATAACAAGTATTATTTTTTAAAATTTTAATTATACTATTTCTATAAAAGTCCAAAGTTAAATTTTAACGATAAAAATAAATTGAAAAAATTATAAATAACAGAAAAATATATAGTTCATGTATCTTAAATCATTTAGATAATCAATAAATTTAAGCAAGTGGCTTTGGGGCAGAGAAAGTAAAGAGGATACATATTAAAATCTAGATTTCAGATTACCACATAAAGGAAATCTCCTACGGAAAAACAATTTATTTTTCTGGTGCTAAATGTCTAGTATGTAAAGTGTCATATAAATCTTCATCTAAAGGATATTAGGTAATATAGTGGGCAATGTCTTCAACTCTGATCTTCTGAAAGTACAGAACATTCTTCAAAAGGACATTTCTTATAATATCTTTCTGTGAAAGCTGAAAGTATAATGTTAAATCTCAACTCAGAAAAGACATTTCTCTGAAAAGTTAAGATGTTATTGCCCTGGTAGTTGTGGTCTGATGATTTACTTTAATCTGGGAATAGTACCTGAGCATCCTAGAGAAGGGGAGAGATGGCTAATTTGTGCCTTCAATCATCTTTCTGAAATATCTCAGTTTTCAAGCTAGTCTTTGGCAAGACTTAGTGTAAGATCCATTTCTGGTGGAATATTCAGACAGAAGCCTATATCAACATTAGACAGTCCTCCAGTTCATTAAATAAGTTCTTCAATTATGCTTATGTGTTATCTGATCATTGGATCAAGATCTCATTACTAGTTTTTTTTATCAGTAATATAAATAGTAACATTTTATGATTATAATTTTTACTTCAAAAATAGTTAATTGTCGTTTTAGTGGTTTGCATAGCTACTTACATCCTTCTTAGGGTTTGTAGTCTTTGACATGTTAAATCTATTTGGTCTGTGAACAGTTTCCCAAAGTGAACTTTGTAGAGATAGATGCCATTTTTGTCTGTGCTCACCTGTGTGTGCTTTTGAGTTATATGGACTCATTGGTGATTCTTAGTATAGAGATATTCCTCCAGTGCTAGTACAGACAACCAGGGAGCATTCCCTGATGACAAGGAAATACCTGAGCTTGGTCTTTTGAATGTGGAGACATTCCTTTCAGCCTGGGTATCATTCTACTGGTTTTTGATGCCTTCAGAAAGGTTAAGAGTTGCTGAGGGCATGGCTGTCAATTACTAAAAGCATGGTATCCAAAATTCCACCTTCTGCCATTCTCTTGGGAGCACTTCAGGGGATATTTCTGATAGATTTCTGACTCTTATTTCTTTGGCCCAATTATTCCTGACTACCATCTTTAAGATATATATATATATATTTTTTTTCTGATGCAATATGAGTATTTATTTTTTCAAGTAAAGTAAATTTTTCAAAATTATTTCTTTTATGTAAACACTAGGTATTTGATGCAGAGAATAATGAAGAATATGTTAGTTAGCCTTTTGCTGCTCTGACCAAAGTAGATGACAAGAACAACTTAGAGGAGGAAAAGTTTATCTCAGCTCACATTTTCAGGTTTCAGTCCATGTCCAGCAACTACTGCATTGCTCTGGGCCTGAGGTGAGGCAGAACACGATGGTGGAAGGGTGTGGCAGAGGAAAGCAGCTCAGATTATAGCAGTTAGGAAGCAGAGAGCAAGTGAGGTGTCAGGGACAAAATATAAACCCCAAAGGCCAACTCCTCTGTGACCTACCTCCTCCAGTCATACCCTATCTGCTTATAGTTACCATCCAGTAAAGTAGTTCTTTCAAGTTATTAATCCATCAGATTAATCAATCCCCACTGATTAGGTCACAGCTTTCATAATCTAATCATGAGCTTTTGGAGGACACCTCATATTCAAACAATAATAAGCACTTTGCTTCACAGGTTACATCTGCCATCACAGTTTCTGTGGGGTTTAGGATTTTAAACACTTAATTAAATGGCTCCATGTAAAGATACTTCTGATGAGTAAAAGTACCCAAATCTGATTTTAAACATGACCAGATTTTACTTACAGAAAAATGTAGAGGATGTACTCTATTGATTCATGAAGCTGAAAATGAACAAACCTAACATTTAAATTATGATTTTCTGTAGCTGAGATGTCTCTTTCATAGCTCATTGAGTGTTTTGTAGAGTATAACTGCCGGCATGGAAAATCCTCATTCAGTGATTTTTATATGGATCTTTTTATTTAGAAAAAAATAGTCAACTGTTTTTATATTCAAACCTTCGACAATTAAGTTTTATTTTTCAGATAATCTAAATTCCTTTTCTCTCCTGCAATACTCCTCATAACAATAACGCTTACAGTAATTTAACAGGGATTTTACATTTGTAAACTGTAAAATGCTGTTAAGAGATGACACGCCATTTTAGTTTCACAGCCTGCAATCTCAAAATTTGATAAAATTATTGTTTGATCAATTCCAGATCTGAAGAAAAACTAGACAAATGCTTCCTTTCACAGATAATATGGAAATGCTTACTTAAGTTATCAGATGTCAAGCCTTTCCAACAGTGTCTGGGTCCCTACCTCCACAATAGAGACCAAGAGGCCATGATGTGTAAGACTCTCTTCCTGTCTACTCTCCCAACACAGGTGAGTTAGTTTCATTCATTCATTTTCTCTCAAGTGTTTCTGTTAAGTTCATTTTAAACACAAAAGCATTCACATGCATATTAAGAAAAATCATGTTCATCACATTAATACCCCTCCATTTCTGCTTTCCTCTTGATTTCCTCTTTCCTCTTCCCCTTCCATCCTTCTCTCCTTCCTTTCTTTCTCTGGTACAAAGGATTAGAACTTGAAAGCAGATTATTCATGAGACCGAACTCATATTAAATAGGAATGTATGCTTTCAATATGAATAATAGCCTCTAAGGAGGAAAAAAAAAATCACCTGCTTTCAAATACAGGTGACCTAGTCAGCACTTTATAAATGGCTCAGGGAACTCAGTTTCTTACTCTGGAAAATGGAATTGATAATATTAAATATTTGGCAAAGGGCTATTTGGATGTGGAACTGCATAAATTATATTCATGATATTGGTATCTGATAATTGCATTTCCAATAGGAATTACAATTAAGACTCTTGCAATATGACATACTTTTGATCATTTTAATTTCCTTTGTGATTGCGGAGAATTAATTCTTTGGGGGACTTGACTCTAATTTTCACATTACAAAAGAGAGGTATGGATAATGGAATAATGCAGAGACGAAGGAAGGCTTGATCTCCAATCTCTTATTTCCCCCTTTCCCATTTCGGCAGTGGGGATGCCACCTGTGTTCTGCTCATTATAAAACTTTTAGCAAGAAGCTAATGAAATGCAAAGCTTTCTGTAAGACCAGCACTAGCCTTCCTATCAAATCATCTGAAATATTTATTTGCCCTCTTGAATAATTGATAGGGGCATCAGCTCTCCCGGTCAATTGATTTATTAAGGGACTGTTTGGAATTAAACAGCTTAAAGATATTAGATTTAGCAGTGATCTTGCTTGTTAGCATATTCATTTACCTACGGGAGCCCCCATTAGATATTGTTAATACATGACGTTTCCAGTCACGGCCTGGATCTCCTCAAATTGCATTAACGCCAGGCTGTTTAGCCACAGAATAACAGGTTTGATTGAGTGCTTGGGTTTGGTGTAATTAGATTTTCCTAGAAAAGGGGGGACTACTTTAATGCCATGTGCATTAAACGAGATATGTCATCAGCATTACTGTAATTGGCGAACAGGAACACTGGAGACCTCGCTGTGTGTGAATGTTTGTGTTTATGGCTCACCCGTCCATTCTCATAGATGGCACATAATGGCCATGCTTACTTACATATGCATGACCCTGAAGGGGGGGAAAAAAGAAACTGACCTCTTTAATAAGCATCTCTTTTGAAAAAGGTGGAAAATTCTATCCTGAGTAATAGGATCAATTTTTCGTTTGTTAAAACTGCCAATTATTTCTCTTACTGAAAAGGTCATGTGGCTGGTTAATCAATGATGAAAATGGTATGTGAAAATATGTGGGTATATTCATATATTTGATTTGCATTTCACTCTAAGCCTATCTGCCTCCACTTCTGACTGCTCTTCTTATTAGGGCCCACAACTATACTAGCAAAATTCTCTCGCCAAGGCTTTCTCTAAGAAATTAATTCTTTTTGTTATAGAGGTGCATATGGGAAACAAAATACTTCCTAATCCTTTTTTTTTATTATTTTGGAGATGATTCATTCTGTGTACAAACAAGCATTAACTTTCCACATTAGGGAACAATGTGACCCCACATATGACAATGTGCATAGTGGGTTAATTTAGGCATCTGAATGAACCCCTCATGCCAGACAAATAGGGTAGTAAGTCAATTTTTCTTTCTCATTTCCATTTTTATTTACCTTCTATCATCTCCAAGCTTAAAGTATCCTTGGATTCCTCCTCAATTTTCCACAATTCACAATGGGATTACTCATGTAACTTTGCATTTTCTGTTTCACTGAACTGCATTTTTGTGTTTTAAATTTATTAAGAGGTGTATTTGCCTTCTTCTTTCGTTCTTTAATATCTTAGTCATGATAAAAGAAGAAAGTATTATTTAATTTTATTTTGTATATACTCTAAAATGTAATAATCAAACTTGTAAAGATCACTTTGCGATTTACAAGGCATGGGGGACACAGGTGTTCTCATTCAGTCCCCCAGCCTTCTACTTAGTGGAAGAACTTGAGGCACAGGGACACAAAGCCACTTTTCTGAGCTCACAGGGCTAATAGGAATTCTGATATTTACATTTAAGTCACCGTGACCCAAGTACCTGACATAAACAGCTTAAAAGGAGAAAGTATTTATTTTTGGCTCATGGCTTCTGAGGTTTCAGTCCATGGTCAGCTGACTCTATTGCTCTGGACCTGTGGTGAGGCAGAGCACCATGGAAGAAGGGCATGGCAGAGGAAGGCTGCTCAGTTCATGGAAGCCGGAAAGCACTAAGAGAGAAACAGGAAGGGATCAGGATCACAAAATACCCTTCTAGTGCACCTGGAGGTCACTGAAATTGACCTACTTCCCCAACAATGTCCTTTGTCTCCAGTTACCACCATATCCCAATAGCCCGTTTGACTATCAATGGATTAATCTACTGATGAGGTCAAAGTCCACATCATGCTATCATTTCTCAAAAGCCCCAGTTCTGAACATTGCTGTACTGGGGAATGAAGACTATGAGGGACATTCCAAATTCAAACCATAACATTCCTCCCTTGGCCCCCAAAGATTTACATCCATTTCAAAATGCAAAATGTATTCAATCTACCTTCAAGAGTCCTCATAGTATTAACAGTCTGTTTTGCTCAAAAGTTCAAGTCAAAAGTCTTTTCTGCAACTCATCACAAACTCTTTATAAATATCCAAAAGCAAGTTACATACTTGTTACCTACATACTCTGTGCCAATGTACAATGGCATAGAGCAAATAAATATTTCCCTTCCTAAAGGAAGAAATAGGGGTGTAGAAAGAAAGTATGAGTCCAAAACAAGTGAGCACATGGTGGCAATATATGAGTCTCCAAAAGTTTGGAGCAACAGGGCATCTATAGCCTTGCTAGCTGCAGTCCACAAGGCCTCTCTCTTGTCCTGGGCTCTGCTTATTGCCTGCAGCTTTCTTCAGAAGACATTTCACATTCTTGGCATCTCTAACTTCCTGGGGTTTCCCTTGAACCCTGCTTTTCTTGGACTAGAGACAGAAGCATGCTCATTTTATGGCAAAGATTTAAGATACCTCTCCTGCCAGGCACCCACTTCAGATCCTACTCATTCTTTGAGAGAGGAGGAAGTTGGGACCAACTCAAGGGTTGCATGCAGATCAGTTCCACTGACCACTCGTAGGGCTGACATTGTCCTGTCTAGTTATAAATGGAGTTCATGCAAAATTTTTTTTTCAGAAGACATATCCTCTAAAGTTGTAGTAGCATTCTCAATCTGTCAATGCTTGTTCCAAAGCAAAACAATTCCTCAATTTTTATAAAAGTTTATGAACAATGAATTATATTACTGATTACCCATGAGTAGAAATGTAATCAAATGGGAGTAAAGAGGTGGTTGACATTTCATTAAGTTATCACCTTATGATGGCTTCAGTATTATTTATCATTTCTCAAACAAATAATCTTAATTGGATATATTTTATCTAATAATAACTATGTAGTGTGTTTGTCTATTTATATAGAGACTAATGATGATGTGCTTCCTAAAAAAGCAGATTTTCCTACGAATTAGAATTTAGAGTTGATATAATTTACTTACAAATATGTAATATCTTACATACATATAAAAATATGCTTATTGTCTCTAAAAGAAAACTATGACTTTTAATAATAAGATTATAAACTGGCTTCCAAATGTGAATAAAATAGGCAGGAACAGACAATTCTCAGTGTTGCCAGAAATAGTTCATCATCTCTTAAGAGAGCTAATATTCAGGGCATTATTAGAACAATTCTGCACTGTTTATTTTATGTAAACATAAAAATACATTTTATTTCCATGGAAAGATCCTTGTTTCTTATGATACACATGGTCAGATTCATGGGGACTTGACCAATGTAAGTCTTTATCAACCAATTTTCCCATAGGTGCTGGAAGCAGGTTTGAGGTAAGTTGCAGTAGATGCATGACTAGAGGTGTCTTGGAGCATTCTCCTGTTGTGGTAGCACTGTGGTACATCCAGAGGGCATGTTGGCATGTTCCAGTCCAGTCAGAATGTATATCCTTGAAGGGAGATTTCAATCCACTGAATGTGAGAGTCGAATGAGGAACTATTCTCCATGTACCAGGATGTCCAGCCTTTGGGTAAAGGACTTGGAAATCTACAGCCAAATTCAAATTTTTCAGTGGACCCTGCAAATTATGTAGCCAGTTCTAAGCATACACCCTCACAGAAAGGTTCAATATGAGGATTCCATCAAACATTACTTAGAATTATAACTTCAGTAATTATGAATGTTCTAAACACCACTCTAATCATAGACACAAACACAATTTAGACTGAGAAATAAGACTTTATTATGGGTTAGTGATTTACCTACATGTGCAGTGTTCTCTTAATACATATGTTGTTTACTGGGAAGCAATTAAATGTCAGTCAAAATCCCTAGGAATAGTGGGTCGGCAGGTTAGTTAGACAGCTTGCTAGAGCCAGCTTTTTCATCACCAATTTGAAGATAACAGTAATTGTTAATGACCAATGGAATTTTTAGCATTTCTGTGGACATCACTTATTATTATTACTACTATTTTTATAGCAAACTGGAAATTCTGGGTCAAATAATGCATGTGTCCACTTCCCACATGGCCTTGGGGGGTATTGTGGATGTAGATATATAAGTGCACTTAAACTCTTCTTTTTCTTTTTTCCCATCTTGAGTTTTCTTTACCAGCTCTTTTTTTATTTTTCCTCTTCTTGCCCTAGCTGTTTTGCAAGGCTTGGAGTCATCTATTAACAATGCTTGGCATTGCTTTAGGAACCACAAATGAAGATGCCTTATGTCCCTGATGTTGACAGTTCCTTCACAATAATTTGGGCCCCCCCACACCATAAGCTACTATTAGAGACATTTGGGAAGGAAACTACACACATATTGGTAATTTCCTTTGAGATCTATCATTTACCTATGTGCAACATTAAATTTTTGAGGGTTATTTTTTTTCCCTTCTTTTGATTAAAAAGTTCTACTTCCATGACTCTTTGTAAGTAACCATGAATGGGGATCAAACTGGGTGGTCCAAGGCTGGATCCAATTCCTTCCAGGGTATGACAGGGTGCAGGGACTTCAGGAGACCACCAGGCACAAGCCCACACTGGCTTCTGATTCAGGTCAGTTTGTCAACTGCTGTGAGTTCTCCATTCCGTATTTGTGGAGTTCATTGCTTTTTTCCTTCTTCTGTACTGTATGACCCTGCACTCAGAAGACCTCATTCTGCTTGTTTCTGACCATTTCTCCAAGTTGTCAGAGTCCGTTTGAATTATATTCCTGTATTCTGGAGTTCCAGTCAGCCTTCTCTGTTTGGTTCAAAGCACAAGCACAATGGATAATGCTCCACATAAAATCATTTCTATGTGAAACCTACAAAATTCTTTAAAATATCTATAGTATTATAAAAAAGATTAACAGTAAGAAATCATGTATATATGCTATCTTTCTATATCTGTAATTAGGTAGATAGAAGGATTAGTATGAATGGATACTTGTGTGTTGGGGGTATTATTTTGACTTACAAAAGCAAATTGATGAAGTAACATGTTTCCACCAAATAGCACATATCCGACGGCTTGTTATGCTCCTTCTGATTTATCCCACCTATTTGAGGAATTTTGATTATGTTATACACATTACTGAGTCTGACAAATAGGAAGTGGATGTTGAGTGAACAAACTACTGCTTACCTTCATTGCTTGATGTTTTATTTAGAAAGGCAATTCTCATCACACACACACACACACACACACACACACACACATAAGGGGAGATGAATATCCTGAAATATCCATTTTCTTTTTCAGGAGCATTCTATGCTTTCTCACTTTCAAGCAGCATGAATTCTCCTTGCTCCCTAAATCATCACCCAACTCTCTTTCAATGTCAACTTTGTCTCTACTGAGTTTTCTTTTTTTTTTTCCCTCCGTGTGTGTGTGTGTGTGTGTGTGTGTGTGTGTGTGTGTGTGTGTAGGCGCAGCCATGTGTCTGCGGTGGAGGCAACAGTCAGCGGAAGCAGAACCTTAATCACTGTTTACTGATTTAGTCCATTTTACTAGCAGGCAGTGCTTTTCCAGAGAGCTGTTTTCCTGGCGGGGTGCAAAGACTGCTTTCAGGGGCAAAAGTGTGTGTCTTGAGGCTGTCTCGCTCCCCATCCCTGGCGCGACTTGCCACCCCTGGCAGGGCCACTGCGCCAAGGCAATGGGCCTGCATGTCAGCCTCTGCCTCCAACGGTGCTCATCTGGTGGTGGTGTTAATGAGCGCTGGATAGAAGCAGGAGGCAGGGCACAAAGGACCCGACGGGGCATCCAAACAATACCTATGGCAGGCAGAGCCAACACATTTCACACTGCGACTCCACTCATGTGGTGAAAAGGATTGAAAATGACAGATCGAGGATTTTACCTTTCCCTCTGATGGGCTTTTTTTTTTTTGTTTGGCTTGTTTACACTGCTTTGGGGTTGTGTGGCTGTTATTGCTGTCGCTGCCTTTTCTTTCCACTTTTTCTTACAATTGTCTACATGTTACCCTTAAAATAATGGATTAGACATGAAAAAGAAAGAAGGCCAGTTAGGAATGGCTCCTATTTCTTGAATAGCTGTTCTGTCACCTTTAATAATCCCCTTCCCTATTCCCCTATTTCCCATGGTCAACCCCTGAACTCCTTGATGGAATGGCAAATCCAGATAATTGTGGAGGGGTTAGGCTGACCCACAGGTAGAAGGGTGTTGGGTGGCACTGATTTTGGACCAACTCGTGGGGATCTGTGTAGGCATGCAGACATCAAATGTATCCCTGGGCTCTCCTGGATGACAACTCTGAGTACCAAATGGCTGCAATCTATCTTCGTTCACAGATGCCACCTTCAAAACTGTTCAGGACAAAATGACCAGTTGATTGTGAGATGTGGGTGTTTCCATTGGCCCTGAGGCTGAGAAAATTCAAGTGCGTGATGTAAACCAGAGATGAGAGCCCCACAGGGGTAGAGGGGTAGGGTGGGGGCTTTTTGTAAAGGGAGGAATGCCAGCTCCATGGGGTTCCTCATAACAATCCCAAAATGAAAACTTGATTTCCCTGTTGGCCTCCTCATTCTACTACTGCTGAGTCTAGGTGCTTTGGAGGGGGTTTCTAGTTCTACTCTCTCCACATGTATTGGCTCAAAGGAGTCAGTCACTCATCCCAAGTAAAGCGGTTAACGTTAGGTTGGAAAGCCATACTGGCATGCAGCTGAGTGAAAGAAGGGAGGCCATGAGTGCTTCAAAACGTTCCTGGCTGCCATTTCATCCTCTCACTGGCAGGATGATGATCTTGCCCAGCAGGACACTTCTCCATCCTTGGTCCCCAGCCTTGTCCTCCTCCCACCAGCAAGACAGAACAGAAAATTCTATGTAGCCGGGCTATTTTTTTTTTTAACAGGTGGCCATGAACTTTTCCTTCTCCAGAACCTCAGTTTCCCAATGTGGCAAAATTTGGGAATGATATGATTATCTTTGGAGCATCTTGAAAACATCCATTGCAGACTGCACTGGCTATCCTAAATCACTCCATCCATCCACAAAGCATGAGCCTATAAAAAGCAAGCTCTTTCTAGATCATGAGAATTTATCAGGACCTTTGCTGGTAATGTGTTCCCTCCCAAATTCAGCTAAAGGCACTCTGTTCTTTTTTTTTTTTACAATCATTATTATGAATATTAATAACAATGAAGTGAAATATTACTAATACCTTTAGTAAGAGTCATCAGGTGATGTTATCTCTGAGGACTAAAATTTGGAAAATCAGAGAAACATCTGGTAAACTGAGGTCTCCTATCTTGTTTTAATCCTACTAATCGCCACCCCAAGTGTGTGAAAAAGAATTGAATTCTCAAGTGTGACAAATATGTGCAGCTGAGCATGCCCAGACATACACAGTCAGCACTTTAAGAAGCACAGTGGTAGACATTAGAACTCTGGACCCTGCTCTCTATAAGGTAGAGGAGGTAAGGAACATCCTGTAAAGGGCTCTCTGCTTCACCAGAGATATTGTTACACACATTGGCTGCTTTGCTTAAAAGTTAAAAGCAGAGAAAATCAAAATCAAACTAAAAACATTTCTTAAAAGTAGAAACTCCTGTAGGTGAAGGATAACAGTGATGGATACAAACTCTGGATTTTACAGGACTGAATTATCACAAGGATGTCCTTATCTTCACAAACCACAAAACAGTGTCTTAAGCATAAAGTTTAACTTTTTCTTTCTCTACCTAAAGCAGATAATAATGTTTGAGGTGGCACAGGGGAGGGAGAGAGAGAGAAAGAGGGAAAGAGAAGAAGAAAACCGGGGGAGAGAAACAGAAAGGGAAAGGAAAGAGAGAAAAAAAGAAGGCAAAGAGATCACCTTTGAAGCTCTTCTTTTCTCTTTCTTTCAAATGACACAATAGAATTTTTTTTTTTTTACTAAAGTTGTATTAGGGATTCACTTAAGCAGAAATGAACTGTAATATGCAAATAGTTCTAATTGGACTGCTAATAGAGCGTGTCTCTGTTGTTTTTTTGTAGGGAGTTTTATGCCTATGTAATCAGTGCAGACAGCCGTTAAGTAAATGAAGAGGCAACTAACAATGTCAGAAAAGAGACCGGGCGGTTCCGGCTGACACTACCCTAATCTTCCAGGACCCATTAAATGGCAGTTTCAACGCATTACCTACCATAACATCCTTGAATATCACTGATTTTATTTGCAGTATCAAACATTCCATTTCATGCCCCATTAACAGTGGGAGCCTGAGCTTTTTGACGCAGCTAAACATTTTACTAACTACCTGGACTAAGTAACCAATTAACTTTTGGAGACAATACGGCCAATTAAGCGCGAAAAGGTAAGGCTGTCATCCCCCACGAAAATTGAATTTCCTTTTCCTGATGGCACTTATTGTCGCTGCTCAATTGTTAATGGGGATTTGGTCCCTATTAAAGTATGAAGGCAAAGCGGAATGGAAAAGTTCAGGGGACTTGGTTCCTAAAGAGTAGGTCACAAAGTGTCCCCATTGGCCACTAATTCAGTTAACTTTTCTTCATGCCAGATTACTTATTGGATGTGACTGTGGCAGGGCTCTAATATGACATTCTGTGATAGTGCATTGCACAATCTGGTAGCTTCTGAGGAACCCATGGGCCCAGAGCTGTAGTTTAGGATCTTATATGGCAAGGTTAGGAAAAAAAAAAAAAAGAAAAAAAAGCTGTCTTTTTTTTTTTTTTTTTTTGAAAGCAAAAAGATCAGTGTCCGACAAGATATTGCCTTGCTTATCACTCGTGTAGACTCTTCAGAGAGAAAAACAAACCCATGGATGAAGAGGTGTACTCCAAATTAACCCTCTGTGGTTTGGAAAGTCATTTTCTAAATGGCAGACAAGGTCTCCATGGTGATTCAGCTCTGTGGATTTCACTCCAGTTGACTGGAATGGAGCACAAGTAATGAACCTGGATATCACATTTTGAAAGCTGGAGGCAAATTTCCTCCCGTTGGAGGAGTCTTTCATCTTTGAAGGTGCAGAAGAAAATTTGTCCTGCAGGGCATCTTCCATAGGCCTTGTATGAATGAAAAACATGAAGCTTATACAGAACCATCGTCCAAACGTAGAATTCAGATTCATATATCTGCTTTAAAAAAGAAGAAGAAAAAGAAAAGAAAAAGAAATAAAGAAAGAGAAGCACACAGCTTTTTGAATCACATCAGCTTTGTAAAAATGGTACTGTTCTAAACGTGCAAGAAATCAAGAGTTTTGAGAAATGGGTAAAGAATTGGATTCTAAATGCTGATCTTTCCAATCATTGTTGCAGAGATATTAAAGCTTGTGTGTTTAATATCACCAAATCATTACTAAAAGGAATACAATTTTTTTGATGTTAACTTAATGTCTGTTCACATACACTTAAAATCTCACTTGGGCCTGAAAACACATAAATAAAGATCTAAATTATGCTTAGAGTTATTAATTTCCTGTATTGTTTTTATGGCAAAAGTGTTTGGTACTCCCAGAACAGCTGTTGAATTGCCACAGGGAGGAAAACCCATGTATTCCCATTGTTATGTTAGTGTCCTAGGTTCATAACTTTCTTATGTGGTTTCTGCCAGATTCTATGGTGATAGGAAGCAGAAGCCAAAAGGATTGATGTTATATCCTTTCGACTTTAAGTGTCTTTTGAAGAATTTGTTAAGAATTGTTACTTTCAAAGAAGATTTAAATAAAAAATGTCTCTCCTGTGTTGGTACGGATCAATTAATAATGTGAATAGAAATTCTCTTTTGAAAGTTTCCTTGGATTTTAATATCTTTTCTCAAGAGACACAATTTTCTTTACAGAAGTGATTGCTGTAGGCTATTTATTTTAGCCATTTTCCCATGGCAGTGAATGATTTCAAAATGATTACAATAGTTTGAACTTCCTGTTATTTAAGATAGAGGAGTAAAGCCAGATTGCAAATGCTTCTCACTCCCACCCCCCAACATCCCTGCATGAGAATAAGGAAAACAAGCAATGACAAAATTACATCAGCAGCACTCACACTGAGTAAAGGGCTGGTGGCCAGGAGCTTCCAATAATCCACGCCATTAAGTAAAGGCAGCAGGAGATTCCCAAGCTGCTCAGCTCTTGCCAGAGCCTGGGGAAGGTCTGCAGAGGGGAGAAGAAGGTGGAGAGGCGCTAGGGAGACCCAAGTGCTGTTCACCTCAGCACTCTGCACGATAAAGGGAGAAGCCAAAGTTGCCTCTTGGGTTAATGAGAAATGAAAAAGGAGAGAAATGTAAACCATCTATGCTCCTACTGATGCAAAAACTTCCTGGAGCCCAGCACTGTATCTCCAACTAGAGTAAGAAGCCACCCTGAGAACTTGACATCAAACAATGAACAAGAGGAGAGGATTGATACCAGATGTAGCCACAGAGCTTGCATAGAAATCCCAACCTCAATTCCCAATTTGTGGGCTACAGAAAATTCATCTCTCAATCTCTACAGAAGTCACAGGGTGTGTGCGTGTGTCAGGTGGGGAGGGAGGAGGCAGTCCAATTATATGGGAAAACAAACAAAAAAGTCCAGAGACACTAACAACAAAATAAAATAGAAGAAAGAATAGGTGGATTTGTTTATCTTCTTGGAAGGACAGATCTTTCTAATAAACACAAAATTCACACATTTAAAAATGTGCTAGATATATTTAACTAAAAATATTCTGGAGAACAACAATAAGTATTATTATTATTTTTTTTGTAAAAGTCCAAAGATAAAACCAACCTAGGGAAAAATTGGTTCCTCATTTCAGAAAGATCTATTCTTTCAGTTAATATAAGTTTAACAGATCAATAAAAGATAGAACTCCAGGAGTTTACAAAGATACCAAATGGCCATTTGTGTTTGTGTACACACACACAGAAATACAATATCTCAATTTCATTCATAATTTTAAAAGTGCAAATAAAAATAACTGCAGGTTACCATTTTTCATCTCTTTGATGAAACAAATGCTAAGGTGGTTTCTCCCCAGATCCAGGGTGGCACGAGGCCAACTGCAGCCTCCTCCAAACTTTCTGGGGATGAATTTGCTGCTGTTTCCACATTCAAAACACACACTGTACTAAAGGTACTATGATCTCTCTTTCTCTCTCTCTCTCTCTCTCTCATACACACACACACACACACATTTTCTATATATAATCTTTATATATGTGTGTTATAAGTATATATATATATATATATATATATATATATATATATATATATATACATATATATATATATATTGCAAAAATAATGTTAAAAACATTTCTGGCAACAAAGTATCTGTCCATAGGGGAGTGATGAATCATAAACTCCACTGAATAGAAAAATTCTTAGGTATATTATGAAAAAATCAAGTACACAATGATAAATATGTAATATGCTTTTTTATGCCTATAAATATTCACATATATTTAATATGCATTTTATGTATTGTGTGCATAGACACACAAATACATACATATTCAAATATGTTGTATAGTTGACTCCATGAATGTTTAGAGAGTGTGGAAGAAATCATGAGTGGTGTTGTATGCTAGTTGCATTTGGAATCTGGTGGCCATTTTTGGGACAGAAACTCATATCTTTTACTTTGGATATTCTGAGTTTTAAAATTATGCCTAATGCATTTTATGAATTGATATCTATGTTGTTAATTAGACTACTAAGCTTATAGGGACAATTGTCATATTTGATTTTTTAAAATATTTTTTACTGGCGCGCGAAGGTGCGCGAGTCGACCCTCACGCAGGGGCCGCAGGAAACAATAGAGGCCGCGCGCGCGGAGCTAGCGCTCGCAGGCTCCCCACCCCTCCCGCAACGCTCGACCCCGGGATACCCCCGGCTCTCCTGCCGCCATGGCCGACCAGGAAGCAGCCTTTGACGACGCAGTGGAAGAGCGTGTGATCAACGAGGAGTACAAAACATGGAAAAAGAACACCCCTTTTCTTTATGATTTGGTGATGACCCATGCTCTGGAGTGGCCCAGCCTAACAGCACAGTGGCTTCCAGATGTAACCAGACCAGAAGGAAAAGATTTCAGCATTCATCGGCTTGTCTTGGGGACACACACATCAGATGAGCAAAACCACCTTGTGATAGCCAGTGTACAGCTCCCTAATGATGATGCTCAATTTGATGCATCACACTACGACAGTGAGAAAGGAGAATTTGGAGGTTTTGGCTCAGTTAGTGGGAAAATTGAAATAGAAATCAAGATCAACCATGAAGGAGAAGTAAATAGGGCTCGTTATATGCCCCAGAACCCTTGCATCATTGCAACAAAGACTCCATCCAGTGATGTTCTTGTTTTTGACTATACAAAACATCCTTCTAAACCAGACCCTTCTGGAGAGTGCAACCCAGACTTGCGTCTCCGTGGACATCAGAAGGAAGGGTATGGGCTTTCTTGGAACCCAAATCTCAGTGGGCACTTACTTAGTGCTTCAGATGACCATACCATCTGCCTATGGGATATCAGTGCCGTCCCAAAGGAAGGAAAAGTGGTCGATGCGAAGACCATCTTTACAGGGCATACAGCAGTAGTAGAAGACGTTTCCTGGCATCTGCTCCATGAGTCCCTGTTTGGGTCAGTTGCTGACGATCAGAAACTTATGATTTGGGATACTCGTTCAAACAATACTTCCAAACCAAGCCACTCAATAGATGCTCACACTGCTGAAGTGAACTGCCTCTCTTTCAATCCTTACAGTGAGTTCATACTTGCCACAGGATCAGCTGATAAGACTGTTGCCTTGTGGGATCTGAGAAATCTGAAACTTAAATTGCATTCCTTTGAATCACATAAGGATGAAATATTTCAGGTTCAATGGTCACCTCACAATGAGACTATTCTGGCTTCTAGTGGTACTGATCGTAGACTGAATGTCTGGGATTTAAGTAAAATTGGAGAAGAACAATCCCCTGAAGATGCAGAAGATGGCCCACCAGAATTATTGTTTATTCATGGTGGTCACACTGCCAAGATATCTGATTTCTCCTGGAATCCCAATGAACCTTGGGTGATTTGTTCTGTATCAGAAGACAATATCATGCAAGTGTGGCAAATGGCAGAGAACATCTATAATGATGAAGATCCTGAAGGAAGTGTGGATCCTGAAGGACAAGGATCCTAGATGTGTCTGCACTTGTGATTTTAGACTCCCCTTTTTTCCCTCTCAACCCTGAGATTGATTTAACACTGGTTTTGAGAGACAGACTTTGTTCAGCTATCCCTCTATATAGGTACCACCAACAATTGCTATTAGCCCAAACAGTGGGTTTTTTCTAAATATTAACTGGGATACTTTATTCAGCAAAGCCAGACTTATTTAAATTTTCTTCAGGAATTTTCTAGTAACAAACCCGGGTCTAAAGTAGCTACAGAAAGGGGAATATTATGTGTGGTTATTTTTCTTCTTAAGCTATATCCCCAAGTTTTTTGGACTCATTTAAGTAAAAGCTAGAGTGAGTAAGGAATAGAGCCAAGTGAGGTAGGTGTCTGAGCCATGAAGTATAAATACCGCAAGATGTCATTTTTATTCAGGAATTAGGGGAGATTCAAATCATATAGATTCCTACTCTAATATCTTCACACCTGACTTTCCAGGATGCACATTTTCCTATGTAGACCAGTCTCCTCTTGATTTCTACAGTTAAGTCAAAACTACATGTTCCTCCTTTCCCATATATTTTTGCTTGTTAGTGTATTTCTTGAGCTGTTTTCATATTATTCCTTACCTTTATGTGAAGTGGTTTTTTTTTTTTTTTTTTTTTTTTTTTAACTTGGGACCACCAAGTTTTAAAGATGTATGTTTCACCTGACAGTTGTACCACGGGTATACTGTCAAGTTGAGAAGAGTGAATTGATAGCTTGTATGTTTTTAAAATTAAATTAATCCTTGATAAGAGTTGCTTTTTTTTTTTTTCTTTTTTTAGGAGTTGGTCCTTGACCACTAGTTTGATACCATCTGCATTTTGGGTGACCTGTTTTATCAGCAGGCCTATTACTCCCATGACTAACTGTGTAAGTGCTTATAATGGAATAAATTGCTTTTCTACATAAAAAAAAAATAAAATATTTTTTACTGGAAACAAAATTACTTTTTATTTAAAAATAGCTTTTTTTTCCCTGGCTATATATGTGGTTATATAGTCATTATAGAAAAGTTGGAAAACATAGTCTTTTCCTCCCCTGATGACCTGAGATAATCAGTCCCTATTGGTGTTCTATGAAGGCTTATTATGCCCAGCACTGGGTCAGCTCTTCCCCCCCAAACTGACATTTCTATATGTATATGTAGAAATTTAAGAACGTACTAGATATATTTGCCTAAACATTTTCTGGAGAGCAACAATAAATATAATTTTTTTGTAGAAGTCCAAAGATAAAACCAACCTAGGGAAAAAAAATTGGTTCCTCATTTCAGAAAGGTCTATTCTTTTAGTCAATATAAGTTTGAACAGATTAATAAAAGATAAGACTCCAGTGGTTTACAAAGATACAAAATGGCCATTTGTGTTTGTGTGTGTGTGTATATATATATATATATACACACACATACACACACAATTTCTCAATTTCATTCATAATTTGTAAAAGTTATATATATATATATATATATATATATATATATATATATATATATATATTCTAGTGAAGCTTACAAATGATAATAACTGTGTCATTAATAATCCTTTAAAGCCACTTGTGAGGTTGCTATGACAAGATATAAATGAGAGGTCTAATTATGTTTGGGTTTGATTTAATATTTATCTTTTTGAAATAATATTTTCTAATTAATAAACTAGTTCAGCGTTCATTTACCAAATTTAGAAAAATGTAGACTTGTCAAAAACTGCCCCAGTTTGAACAATTTTAAGTCTTTATTTTGCATAAACATTTAAAAAGGGAATACAGGTGATATACTTAACTTCAAGGAAAGGGCAGTACTAATATTACTACTTCAATTATATCATACCATATATATTATCATAAATATTCCCTCATATCAGTAAGTCATCTTGAAAACATGACACTCATGATTCAGTGAGGAAATATCATTTATTTGAATAGTTCCTGGATGCTAAACAATCATTTTGTAACATATATGAGACTTATTTTTAGCTCTGGCTTATATAGGATCTTCATTTTGTAGGCATTTGATGTATATGTTACCTTACTAGTGAGGCTGTGGCATTTCTGTAAAAGAAAATAATGAGATGGAAGTGGTTTTACATAGGACTTCAAGAGATGATGCACTCATAGGCCCAAGTTTTGGTCCATACACACACCCTTTGACTTCCCAAACGGATATACATTGCACACAATGTAGGGTAAGCCTGCATTATAGAAGTCATGTTAGGAAGTGTTGATAAGCCTGACTGCTTTAAAACATTAACTTTTTGTTTGTTTGTCATAAGGAAAATTGGACTTGCAACCGTACACAATAGAATCCAAAAGACCTTTGCAGAAATGACTACAGAGATCAAGGCTTACAGGGGTGTAGGCTTGAAGGAACATGAACACAAAGACAGAAGAAGACAAGGATAGTGTTACTGAGCACTAGGTAGGACTCAGTGATTGGTCATACAGACCCCAAAGGATAGGGATAGAGGACTCTCAGGCTTCAGGTCATCTTTGTAACTTTATAATATGATCTTGACAAGCATAAATGAGAGGAGTAGAGAAACATGCTTCTTCAGATAAGCTGATGAGTTACTATTTGATGAAGAGTTATTGATTTTTCAGCACTAAGGAAAAGGAAACATAACCACCACTATTGAAGAAACTATAGAGCTGTGGATCTGGCATCTTAGGTGCCTAACAGCTGGCTTTGAATCTCCACCAAGAGTATAACTATTGAACTTAAATCAGGTCCATAGCTGTAGACCTGCATGGAAGAGTCCATGTGGAGTGAACCTGTGGAAAGCACTGAGCACGACACTAGCCCAGATTGTCACAGAGAGGAATGAAAAGATAAGACACTTCAAAGTGCTGAGTGTGAGGGTGGGGTTATAGGATCACAGACAAAATGGAGGAAATGGAAAGAGAGACTCAGACATTTTTTGTTATGGGTTTGAATTCATTCAAAGTCACTTAGACTGTAATAATGAGGTTCATTTAAGACCTGGGACTTGCTGAAATAATATGGTTAAAGCCATGAAACATTAAGATTGTACTTGCCATAACAGAACCCGTTTGGGCTATTATTAATCTAATCTCATAAGTGCACATAATACTCAAGCAAGCAAATCAAAGCTTTGAATTTGGTTTACACTAATAGTAAGACTATCTTATGGGCTTTTCACTGGGATTCTCTGTACCATTAAGCAATTACTAGTGGCTAGAACACTAGCCCACATGTCGCTATTTCTGGTTAAGGGATTTTCTTGCCTGCCTGGCTAAATCTTCCAATTAAATGCAATGGTACTACATTCAGTTCAGTTCATCATTTACAATGCACAGTGGAAAGTATTGTTACTTTAAGCAAACAGCTTTAGGAACTGTTGAGCCACACACATCGCACTGCCGATTGGTAACATTCTGCAAATGGTGGGAAGTCATTGTGTAAAAAGCAAAGGTAAGACCTGAAGACAAGGAGTCTTTTATTGATATTATACTGATATTTTATTGATATTATACTGATATCTTTATCAACCAACTGACTCCATCCAATGACACCTTCTAACTATTTCTTTTTAATTCATCTCCCTTAATTTCATCAGCACAGTTATATCTGAATTTGTTCTGTCTGAAGATCTACTGAAATCCAAAGTCAAAGTAGGGACAAAGTAACACAGCTCTCAAGTCCCTTCTATAATGTTTATCAGAAATAAAAAGTTCCAAATGAAATTGTGGTGGTAACGATGCTACTATTACTACTACCACTACTACGGCAACTACTGCTATTACTAATTCATTATTACATTTATGTGGAGATGAAAAGAGGAAAATAATTGCATTTTTCTCAAAACTGGATAGACGCATGTCTAAAAATAATATATTTAGTAGTAGAACCAATTTTTGAGCCATTTTTTTTATTATATACAGTAAGGAATTTTTTTCCCATAAAATCATGGCAATATATAGGATCAACACATAAGTTTTTCACAAATCTCAGAGAACCAGTAGAGATTATTTCTGAAACACAGGGTGTTAAAATCATGCTATCTGAACTCATGCCATAATTCTAGCATCAACTATCTCTGTACACTTTGTATATTTACTCACTCTGTCCATGTACCAGATTTATCTGCAAAAATAAAGGTCAGTGATACTACAAAACCCACAGAATTCCTGTGAGAATTAAATGAGATCCTAAATTTGAAACATACTACATTACCTTAATCACTTATGAGCAAGTTCATTCTTTGAATCCTGGGGACTGTACTAATGGTATAAGATACTGAATATAAAAGTATAGTATTCAAGAGAATTTAGATAAAGTCATAGGTAATGGTAGTTTTGGATTTTTTTTAATAGAATGGAATCAAGAGTCTATGGGATGTAGTTTGTAGATTTTAATGATATCATGAAAATTCCTGGAATCCCTGAGAAAATGCCTCACTCAAGGTGCTGCCACTGAAGTATGTGAGTTGAAGACCCATGGCTGAGTCAGAAGGATGATAGTTACTTGAGGAAGGACATATCCATCACACTTTGAATTGTGCAAGTATATACTTTGCTTTCATGTGAAACATCATCCTTATTCCACCTCTGTACTATACTTAGAATATTAGTTTCTCCAAAATTATTTTAAATGAACATATGTACTTTTTCCGACTTTTGACTTGACAACTGTCTTAGGAGTATCAGGATAAAATTTGTGTTGTATTCAACTTTGTGGTATTTTAAGTGTTAAAAAAATCAAATATAAGTCTAATTCTCTATTGTTGTACATGTAAATGATCCAGAATCCCATATAACACTACCATTTTATTATTTTAGCCACACATAAGGCCCCAGGGGAGGGAGAAGTGAAAAAAAGACAAAAAAAATTCTTAACCATCCAAATAGTTTTTCTTATCGATAACGATGCTAGTGAAACACACAGTACTTCCAATTAACCATAATACATTCATATTTTTGTTCTTCTGCTTTTTCTTAAAGAGTATTTAGTATTGAATTGTTTAAGTTTTTAGGGCTGTTATGGTTTGGATTTTAAATTGTTCCCAAGTGCCCATATGCTAAGTCCCCAACCAATGGGAGGTAGTGAAACCTTTGAGAAGCGGGCCACAGCGGAAGGAAGTTTGGTGACTAGGAACAAGGCCTTGGAACCCCAGGCCCTTTGCCTTCTATGTCTTCTTCCCTGTGGCATAAGTCCAGTCACTTTACTCCACTTTACCTCCTGCCATGATGTTCTGACTCACCACAGGCCTGAAAGCAACCAAATCAACTGCACATGGGCTGAAACTTCTGTGATTATGAGCCAGAATAAACTTTTCCTACTTTAAGTTGTTTACCTTGGGTATTTTATCACAGTGACAGAAAACTGAGTAATGCAGGGGCTTTCTCTCTGCTGTACGCCTTTTTTTTTTTTCCTTTTGGTTTAATCTTTGACTTTTAAAAAATAATAATTATTTTAATCTTTTCAAAGGCAAGAGTGATGTCCAGTGTTGATGAGTTTGGGGGTTTAATAAGATGAGAGAAACACTATTTCCCACTATAAAATTTTATAACTATTTCTTCCCACTTCTTTTCCAAACTAAAAGCCTTCTTCCCCTTAGAGCCCTGATAGAATGGAAAGCTGCAAGCCTCAAGTCCCCGCCTGCAGAAGCATTAGGCATTGACCCTGTGGCTTCCTAATAGATCTGCAAAGTGCTTTGTTCCTGGAAATCATCTGATGAGCAGTTCAGTGCTATTGTATATCTTGTTAGAGTAGCAAAAGTGCCACAAAATGAACTAAAATCTCCCTGCAGAGTTGCTGTATCATATGCTGAGAACATTCGGAACTTTCAACAAATTCATGTTACGGTTCTGGGTAGCCATGGTGAAGTCCGTACAAGGGTTAAGTGAGAAATAGAGGTCTGCTGTTAAGTGGCTTTGAGAGTGACAAAGCTCTGGGCACAGGGGGTGGGAGAGGAGGGATTCCCTCTCAGCCCTTTGCAGTGGTACCACAGGCAGAAGCAGCCATGTGAAGGGGATCAGGGCCCAACTTCCCCACAGCCTTATAGCCTCAGCAGGACCATTGACCCCCTGTACCTTGGGATTGTCAGCATGTGGGATGACGTCTCACCTACATTATGAAGTTCATTGTTATAGCTAAGCAGCTGAGAAAAAGGGAAGCACATTTGTTATAATCACACAGTTATCTCTCTCTCTCTCTAACTCTCTCTCTCTCTCTCTCCCCATCTATCATCTCTTATCATTTATGTATCTATCTACCTATCTAAGCAATACATTTCTTTTCTTAAATTGTAAAATATTCACTTTCTATCCCTTCCTCACCCCCCTCTCTCTCTTTGGAAAATTCTCATGCTTTAGATTCCATTTTGCCCCCCAAAAAACATTGCCCCATATTGCTCTCTTAAATCATCACTTTAAAAACTTCTTCATTGAGGTTTAAATTGCACAAGTTTGATGGATTTTGACAAGCATACACCATGAAACCATCACCACAATCAAGAGTAAATATGTCCATTATCCATAAAGGTTCATACAAACCCTCTGAATTTTCTCCTTCCGCCCTTCCATGCCCTTCCCTGGTCCTCAAGCAAGCATGGGTTTGTTTTCTGTCACTCTAGGTTGATCTGAAATTTCTAGGAATTTAGAGAAATAGAAATCATTCAGTATGCAATCCCCCTTCTCTGCATCACTTCACTTAGCACAATGACTTTGAGATTCCTCCATGTTCTTGTACCTATCAATAGTTCATTCCTTTTTTATTTTTTGCTGAGTACTAATTCATTTTATGGATATACCAAAATTTATTAGCATGATTCCTTATCAATAGGAATTTTGATTGTTTCTGTATTAAATAAATCTGCTGTGAACAAAAGTGTGTGTGTGTGTGTGTGCGTGTGCGTGTGTGTGTGTGTGTGTGTGTGTGTTGTAGGTGTATATATTTATTTCTCTTTGGTAAATATCTAGGAGTGGCATGTTGGCTCATATGGTAGGTAAGTGTTTCAGTTTTTAAGAGAATGCCCTCTTGTTTTCCATAATAGTTGTACCATTTTGTCTCCCTACGAGGAATATTTGTGAGTTCTAATTCCTTTACATCCTCACAGACACGTTACATGCTTTCCTGTCCCTTGACTTCAGACATTTGAATGGGTGTAGTGCTATTTCATAGTGATTTTTCATTTCACTAACGACTAATGGAGTCAAACTTTTTTTCAATGTTCATTTGCAATCTGTCTAATTTCTTTGAGATGTTTAACTTTTTTTTTTACTTATTTTAAAATGAGTTTGTTTTGTTACTATGAAGCTTGAAAATTCTTCAAACATTCTAAATGCAAGTCCTGCACTTTCCAAGTATTTTCCTCCCAGTCTGTGGCTTATCTTTTCAGGTTCAGAATAGTAGATTTGAAGAACCTAAGTTTTAAATGTGATGAAATTTAGCTATCAATTTTCTTTCCCTTAAGGCTTATGCTTTTGGTATCATTACTAAGAAATCTTTCTCTAGCTCAAGATCACAAAGTCCTCTTTCTTGACTCTTCCCACACCCACTGAAATCTCTTAGCTTTCTGTAATGGCCATAAGTTGCTCAAAGACTTCCAATACAAGAAACTGTGTTTGTCCTTCAGTTAATGTACCATTTATATAAAAACTGTTGGCCACATCCTGGGCTCTCCAGAAAATAGATGCCTTTGCAGAACCTGAGCCTATGACTCATTTGCCTCTCATGCTTTATGTCATAGAATCAACACCCCACAAACTTAATGAGACTACCATCATTCCTTAAGACACGATAGTGTCAAACTTGGGTCTTCTGGTGTGTTCCAGTCATCCTAGCATTGGACTTCCTGACCAGTGAATTTCCCCACTTTCACATTTATTATAAACTATTAAGTCATTAACCAAAAAAATTGACTCCTTCTGGGTAAAATATTCTGGGAAACTCTTTCTTGCCAGATACCCAAAATATAAATCGGACTCCTGTCTCCACGTGTTCTAAGGTGACAACCTAAGACTTTGCCAGGTCCTTCCTTATTTCCTTTGGAGTTAAAGATATCACTAGTTACAACCAAGACTTATCTTCCATTTTTCAAAACACAATGCTTGACTCTTAGAAGAAGCATTCACTAGAATTTCCAAGTCCTTAAAAGGTCCCAGATAACCAGTTTAACTGAGAGGCATAATGCTCTCTTCAAAAACTTCTTTTAAAATCACTGTCTCATAGATACACTCCCAAATGAACCTTTATGTTGCTCTAGGCCTAAATTATCTTATAAATGTTTGATCTTGCTCAGATTCCATAAGGGTTGGAGGCCAGATTGAGGGCAGACACTCTCCAGGGACTCATTTACCAGAGACTGTCCCGTGGGTCAGGCAGCAGCTGCTCGTAGAATATGGGACCAATCTGAACCTAAATTCTCCCCAAAAAGCAAAACAAACAAAAATCCCTTTCAGTTTTGTTGCACGAAGTTCTGTGAACTGTCTTATTTTTACTGATTTGGATGTTTACATTCATTTCAAACGTGCAGTTCCAAGATTTTCAAATGAGCCATTGCTTCAACAAAATGTGCCAAATGCTATGACCCACATCAGTGTGAGTCAGTATCAACTTAAAAAGGATGTTGCATGTTTTACATCCCAGGTAACTTTGTCCTGGCCCAAAATCTTACTGCTAAAGATGACATCACCTTAGAGGACAACCCCCAACCCCCAACCTCATCTATGGAGATGACTTCATCCCTCCCCCAGTGCCCTCTGCTACTACTCTACTCCACCAATGCCTCCTGCCTTGTGTCTCCACTGATAGCTTTTTTTTCTTGATTAGTCATAAAAAATATTTACATTTATTTTATTAAATAAATAAATAACATGACTGATGGTCATAATGTTTTTCTAACACACTTTATCATTCCATCAAAATATTACTAGATACCTTTCAAAGTTTCAGGTTTGTTTTCCTGGATATGGAAATATAAATGGCAAATCCAGAGTTTGAACAACAAGGACTCCGTACGCTTCTATTCATGTTCTTACTCTCTACTCTTACAATAGAATGTTTTCTATGCTACTTAAGACAACTTATGCCCTAAGTATCTTCATAACCCTTACTCCAAAGTTTTCTTTAATCTGATGTCAAAATATCAGAGGTCTAGTTTTCTAAGTCATATTTTAAAATTTTCTATATTTTAAGGTAATTTAAGGTCTTTGAAGGGCTTTTCTAGCTGGGGAGAGACTGCCCCTCCCAAGGCTAACAAATTCCTAGAAACAGTAATCAACTTGTCTTGTAGGTAAGTCTGCCTTCTATATTCAACCCAAACAATATACAACCCATAATACGTCAACCACCCCCTTGATCCATCTCTCATGTACCAACACAATATTTCCCCGACACTATCCAAACTTAGAAGCAGGCACCAAATTATGTGAGGCAGCCCATACTTCCCAATACCTGCTGGTATAATTTAACTTACCAGCCCTGATCTGTTTACCCTAGCCTGCTTGCCTCTTTTGTAGAATACACAAGAGCAATCATGCCCCAAACATCTCTGTCCATTGAAAAATATTTGATTTATTACAGAATCATGCAAAGTTCAAGACCTCTAGTGCTTGGACCAGGTCTAAGTGGCTAAGAACAACAAATGTTTTCCAAATAGTCTTAATCTGTGAGATCTACTATGGGACCTGAAAAATAGTGACCAACATTTAAAGATGGAAGCAATGCCACAGTAGAAGTTTGATATTTCTTTGGTATGTCTCCTCCATCCTCCCTTGAAGTGTTAATCCCATAGCCACAACTGTGAATGAATCTCCTATTCACGTATGCTAGTACCCTGACTTCATTTTCCTCCATAATTTAGGTTATTAACCTTTCCATTACTGTAACAATATACCTGAGATTATCAGCTTATAAGAAGGAAAGGTTTATTTTGGCCCACAGTTTCAGATGTCTTAGTCCATAATAAAATTGCTTTATTACTTTTGTGCCTATGGCAAGGCAGAACATCATGTTGGGAAGCATGTTGTGCAGCAAAACTGCTCACATCATGATGGCTGGGAAGCAAACAGAGAAAGAGGAAGTGGCCAGGATCCCATGATCACCTTCAAGGGCATGCCCCCAATGACCTACAAAACTCCACACAATGCCTTCAATAAATATAATTCTTTTGGTATGAAGACTTTAACCATCATGTAAAGCCTTCTTGTATCTTCCCCAGACTTTATACCCAACACTTTTCATTCTAACCAATTTGTCCTACTTTCTTTTCAAAAGCTTTGCACCAGTATTCCTCAACTGCTTAAAACCATCTAGAAGACATGCTGGGTTCTGCAGTTGTTTATTTGAAAAAGTAATGCTCTTGCCTTCAGAGAACTGAAAGTAAAGTTACAGAGAAGTAAATCATTAGATTGTTTCAGCACAGGATGATTAACTTCTATGAGCAGGGTATACATGCAGCCTGCTGTCACAAAAAGAACATATCGCTAAAATTTGGTAATGGCGGCAGAAATAAAATCACTTGTCATTTTTCTTATCAGTGAGAGTAGTTATATCAGGTACAAGATGGGTGTAAACTCTTAAATATGAAGGCAGATGTCTCTTCAAGCACAAAGGAGATATCAAAGTCTGTGGACTCACAGATTTGGAGTACAACTATTTTAGAATCTCTTCTATTCATCTGTATTTTGTGGAGTCTTGAGAATAAGATGAACTCATAGAATTTCTAGAATCCCACTATCTACCCTAAAAGCCCTAAGACTACTGGTATATTTCTAAAAAGTACAAAATAAATAAATAAATAAATAAATAAATAAATAAATAAATAAAGAAAGAAAGAAAGAAAGAAAGAAAGAAAGCAATGGGAAAGCAGTGTAGATTAAGCTAAATTCTGTATTCTTGAATTCAATTTAGAAAGGTGGCTCTTTACATTTGTCTCACAATCTTTAGTCTGCATTTCCTACTATGACCTCAAACAAGCATGCAAAATAAACAAAGCTTTGTAACCCCATATTTTAAAGAAGAAATAGAAAAGCTGGGACTTTTATTAAGGCCATCCAGTTTATATGTGCACATCCAAACAGGTTTCACACTCAAATCTTCCTACTGTAAGCCCAGCAAATTTCCCTCATACTCATGAGTACAATTAGAGAGAGCTGATTGGACATCATGGGCTGTAAATTTCCAAGATTTAGTAGTCATATTTTGTTAACATTTAGTTGAAGCTGTCTTTTCGAGGTAAAATAAAAGGTGTGTGAGACTTGGTATCAAAATTTATATGAACAGTTGAACTTATATGGTATGGTTTTAACTTGGCATGTAGATTTGGTTGTGTAGAATAATGGATATAAAGATTGTATCAATATGTATTTATGTTTACATTTCCACCTGTATGTACTTTAAAAATGATCAGTGAAATTACAACTGTTATTTTATTTAGTTTCTCCTACGTAGTCACATTAAGCCAACTGAACAGAATTTCAAGTCAATAACAACACTTACTCTCACAACAATGGTCCTAGACAAATAGGGTTGGGGGAAGGCACGTGTTGCAGACAGTGTGGGTGTCATGCCTACAGTGGAGGAACTGCTCAGGAGGCAGACTATGAAAGGGAGGTAGCAATGCTAACACTGGGAAAGTAGCCTCTAGAAGAGCCCGGAGTGGTCATTTTTCTTCCTTTAAATTCAGATAACATTCATGAATTATATAGAATAAAATGATGAACAGATCCTAGGGTCATTTTGAATTGTTGAAATAATTTTGTTAATGCTATGAAAGGACTATAACAGAAATTTTGAAAAATCAAAACAGAATATTTTATTGTACCATTAACCTACCAACACAATTACTATTTGTGTACAGTATCTGAAGTCTTTCTATCATAGGCATATGTATTTTATAATTGTGATCATCGTGCAGATGCAATTTTATGCTGTGCTTTTTCACATTTAATTATATGATAAGTACTTTTTCAAGATGCTAAACTGTTTTCATAATTACATATTTAAATAGTTGTGTGGTACTCAATTCCATACCATTTTGTTGGGATTGTAAGCTTTGATTTATTTATTTATTTATTTATTTATTTTGAAAGTATTTGGAACATTTTATATACATTATACCAAAATTCATGGGTATTTCTTTACTATAGGTCCCCAGGGTCTGAACATTCTATAAATATATCATATGTGTGTTCCAAAATGATGCTTCAAATGAACTTTTAGTTTACAGTGTAACTATATATTATATTTGTTTACTTACAACATGATTATTTCACAGCAAACTCCTCCCTCAAATTAAATTAATGTTATTATTTAAAGCTAGGATAAAATAAATACCAAAGATAGAGAAGAAACTGGAAGAATCATTTATGCAATAAGAAAAAAATAAAAAAAATTGGTTTAGCAGAATGCAATGAAATTGTCAGACTACTGAGGTTACATTAAAAGAACTCAAAGATCTTTGCTGAAGATGGCAAAGATGACAATTTTAACATTAATAAAAACAATAAATGGGATTTTTATGTTCTTCCCCAGATGAGAATTCCATCTAGGACCACTTGTTTCATTTATTTATCTCACCTTTTATTAGCATCTAACACTTTTGAGGAGTCCTTACCAATAATTACATGATTTCCATTTAAAATGAAAATCAAGGTGATTGAGAATTCTTTTGAGAATTTAGTACTCAAGGCATAGTGGTCATGTCAGAAATTTGAAAATAGAGCCATGCAACAGCTGTCTCAGGAAATATTTGCTTTTTATCACTTGGAGATAAACATCATTGGTTGCTTATCTTAGCCTGTCTCTCCCAACTAATTTGCATATAACTTTAGTATGGTGCATCTTAAAATGAAAAATTATGTTTAAAAGCATAACATTGAAGTGCTGTGTCCTAACAAGTCCCGATTGCTCTGAGTTTCTCCTGGTGGCGTTGGAGATAGTCCTGGCATTGAGGTCTCACTAGATCTTTCACTCTTTGCTGTCTTGCTTGCTGATGAATCAGGGTTCCAGGGACCTCTAAGGACTATAGGACCAGCAGAGCTGGAATGCACAGTTCTCTAACTAGTGTGCCTCAGACCGGCGGGAGGTCTTATGACATGCAGATTTTTAGATCCCATGCTCAGAAATTTTGATCCAGTAGGCCCATGGTGACATAGAAAGCCTGATGGTGAGAGGTTAAATCTCTGAAAAGATGAGGCTAACCACAGTACATACTTGTGCAAAACCTCCCAGACACGAAGTTATACTTCCAACAAATTCCTAGGGGATGCCCAGGCTGTCACACCCTAAAAACCAACAATGAAGTAGAAAACACAGAGCCCCTAAAACAAATGAACCTAAGTTCAAGCCTTATTCTACCATTTATACTTGACAGAATTTAAGCTCCCACCATGTTTGGTGTGTGAAAGGGGATGCTAATAGATACTTAGTTGAAAGTATTATGAATCATCAGAGGGATGAACTTTCTAAACCTTATGGTTTTATGAAGGCAACTCGTACTTCTGCCTTGAAGCCAATCTGGGACTACAGTGGGCATGACCTGCTGAATTTTATCTGTAATCTGAATATTTAGCTGACTTCAGTTTATAATCTGAGTTTGATTCAAGATTCCAAAATAATAGCTCAGAAATTATTCAGATAAGGTACCCATTCCTACAAACCTCCAGGGAAGGCTTATTTAAGGCCCTCACATCCTGAAACCCTGCCCACGTTCATGATTCTGGAGGTGTCTGAGAGCTCTAGAATACTACAAGGATGAAGAGATACAAAATCAAATTTAAGGAACCTATTCGGAGACTTACAAGGTCACTAATTGAGCTCAGGCTAGCTGACCATTGGCCAGTTATGTTATAATCAAGGATAAGCAGTGGCTATTCCTCTTATCATTTGATATTTAAGCCAAATAATATAAAGCTGTCTTCCTGCCTACATGTCTGTATGTCTTTCAGTGCCTCTTCAAGGTTTAGGTCTTTGGTTTTTCAAAAAGCTTGTTGAATTATCCACAAAGCTCAAACAATAATATGATGGCAATAACATTACAGAAGCCTCCTGTCTACCCATCTATTTTTCAAAACTCTTCCTCTCTCAGAAATCACCTAAACCCTCTGTCACTAACCTGCAACAGTCTCTATTGTTTTGACCTGCCTCTAACAAGTCTTTTATCTGGAAATTCCCCTTTGAGAGCCCTTGTTCTTTTAGCACATTAAACTACCTCTTACCTAGCTCAGGTACATTGCTGGTATGGGTAACAACAGTGATCTTAATGAAGAACAACAGTAAATAACAAACATGATGATAGATACAATATCATATGACAACTCAAATCACAAACTGGACCTTGCAATCAGAGTCTTTCGGGACTGGTCCGAAGCACTTTGTGAGAAATGGTAGCAGTGGACTCTCTGCAGGCTTTTAATCGGGGCTGTACCAGAGGTGCCCGACCTAAGTCTGCCATTGGCAGAAGTGGTTGGCTTTGTAGAAGACAAATGCAAGGCCACAGTCTGTGTTAGGAAATGCTCTGAGCTGAGTACCATAAATAATAATAAAGATAAATAATAAAAAAGTGAAATGTTTTAAATGAAAGGTGATGCACTGTGAACTTAACAGACTGACCCTCTAGCCTTTCTGTTAATAAGGTAATCTGATTGGCATTGATTTTTTTCACCTCTGTTACTAAGAAGGTGATGAAATGGTGTCCACACAGATGTATTGAATCAGATACTAAACAAAGAGCAACATAAAGAACAATTATCAGCAACCTTGCTTTCAGCCTGCTGATTATGACATTACCAGAAAGACAAGGACTGGGTGACTTAAAAAATAAAAATAAAGCAGCAGGGAGGGGTGTGTAGGTAAAAGGAATGAACGCAGGGAAGTTTCTTCCCAGTACTTATGTGGGTGTTCATTTCAGAATTTCACAAGGAGCCTTTTCTCTGCTCCATAGCTTTCAAGAGGGGCCATTTCTGCTTCTGCAGTTTAAGGATAGGCATTCTAGTGTGATCTAATTAACTACTTTTATTATGCCATGGAGAAAATAGCATAGTAGAGATGAGTCACTAATGCACATGTCTTTGCTATATAGATTGTGGCTAGGTGTTACACAGAAAAAAAGTGTTTATTGTTCTGTTGGGGTTCTCCAAGTAACCCCAAGAGTAAAGTCAGACCCTAAAGTACTCTGAAATGAAGGCCACATTTCTGACCTGTCAATGAACCTCCTAGATGTGTTTTGTAATGAATGGTTAGGAGACCTTGATTGAAATGTTATGGCAAAGATAGAATTAGCGTGCAAATGCTGACTTCACATCCTATGCTGAATTCATCTGCTAATCTCAAATATTTCCAGATTTTATTATCTGTTTCCTTTTCATTATCCCAGTTGCTTAAAGTCCATAGTAAAGATATGTATAGCTAAGCAATTTTCATACCTTCGAGCATATGCTCTTTCCTAGATGAAAATGCCTCTGTTATCTGACTCCTTTGATGATGCATGCTTCTATGCAGTAGCTCACCATGGCATTTTCTCAAGGGCAGTGCTCCAATTCTTCTGCCCTGCCCAACGTTGGCAGCCATTACTAATTGACTGTGAAAGTGGAAAATGCAGCGGTGTGAAGAGATCTCTTTTTGGAAAGTCCAATGCAGTTTGGGTAAGGGAGTCAACTGAAGCAAAACAGGCTCAAAAGGGCTACCCATATGGTGGCTCTAAAATAAAACAGGAAAACTCACAAAGGAAACAACTGCTCACCACACTTGGCTAGGAGGATTCCCTACGTATTAAAAGTGTCCATGAAAACATCAGAATTGGCATTATTGGCCCTGACACGACATTCTCCTCAGCTTCTCTCTGGAAAGAGCCTTGCAGAAATCATGCTTAGCAACAGAGGAAATATAGAAAGAGGAATAAGAAGTCAGAAAGATCTCCAAATTGGAGAACAAAAAATAAGAATAAAACTGGAAAAAAAATTTTAAAAAATTTTGTAAAGTTGGGTTAGAGATAAAAAAGCCTTTTTATATTTGACACACACACAAAAATGACAAGTCCACTTGCACTTCCTCAAAATGCACACAGATACACATGCCACATACTACTTAAGCTAGAAGTGGTAGAGTGTGGGAAGTTTTGTTGGGGTACCAGTGATTCTCAATCTTTAGCAGACATCATAATGACTGGAAAGATTTGCTAGGGTAATTGATGGACCCCACTCTTAGAGATTGTGTTATATATATTCCACAGACAGTTCTCAGGTGTGGTTTATAGAAATATTTTCTGGCATATGTAAGGTTTAAACTTTTGTCAGTGAAAATGTTTTTGAGGTCTATACAGGTTTAGTTGAAAGTATCAGTGTTATTACTTTCTAGTTTGTGAACTTGAAAAACTAAATGATAATTAAATCTGTGTTCTCATATGCAAAATATAAATAATAATAGTTTATATGCAGATTAATGAGATAAATTATGTAAAGTCATGTACCCTGAATCAGGCAAGTCCATAGTGAGTGCATAGGAAGACATACTTTTTAATTGTTCTCTTCTTGATTGAATTGCACATCTTGCTCTTGGGGAGAGAATGAGGCCTATACTGGCATATTTCATTGCAATACAGATGTTGACTCATTTCAGAGTGTTAATAAAAATTGTTTTATTGGCCAGAGCTTCCCCTGGGAAACTAATGGTAACCCTTGGGATTTGGAAGAGCAGGGACCCCAGTAATTATTTGTAGGCTAAATATAGCTGAGGTTAATTGTATTCTACTTAAGACTTGTTGCACTGATGAAATTATTGTGCTTCTATATCTCAAGGGGTGTTTTTAACCCATTTGGATATTTAAGGGCCACAAAACTTTAAGCTCATTCCTTACAAACTTCAAATAAACTTAGTAAGCAGGGACAAAGATAAGACATTCTCATACAAGGCTAATTATAATGTAAATTGACTTAATTAATATGACAATGTATATCAAAAGTCATAAATACTTCATACATTATGACTCAAGATTCAGTTTGGGGAACATAGCACAAGGAAAATAATAAATATAGAAGAAAACAAGATTATGTATAAATAAATCCATGAAAGCATTATTTGTATTGGCCTAAAAAAGAATGTTTAATAAAAAGAGGAATGGGTAAACCAATTATTGCATAGAAGAAATGAGAAAAACAGAATATATTAGGATATAAATTCACAATTATAAAGAGAAATAAAATAGGTTTTCATTCCAGCTTTGATCACTTCCTAGGTATGTGACCTTGAACTGGTAGATCTTGACTGTTGCAAACTTTTCTGTGAAGAGGATATTTGACAATGCCTGGAGACATTCTTGATTATCACAACCAGAGAGGGCACACTGCTGGCATCCAGTGGTGTATAGCCGAGGTTCTCTATAGAGGAGAAGAACCAAAGAATACACATATTTGTGTTTATAAAAGAGGGTTGTTAGACTGGTTCACAAAAAGAGAAGCTGAATATCCACACAAAGTTGTCAGTAAGCTGAAGAACTGAAGAACCTGTACCTGCTCAGTCCAAGAGGCTGGAGCCTCATAACAAGAGAGACCAAAGACACATATTAAAGACCTGCAAATTCCCTGAAGAATGACTAGTCAGAATCCACACTGGAAGAATGAAGGAGATAGATTCCAATGACCACTGGTGATGGCAGCAGCAACAGATGTGCCTGCTCAAGAAGAATTGAGCTTGTATCTATAGTGGCTCTTCTTCCTTCTGCCTTGTGTTCCATCTGGTCCCCAGGCTACTGGACAGTTTAGCCCACATTCAGAGCAAGACTCTTGCCTCAGTTTGCCATTCCACATGCGAACCTTCTCTGGAAATCCTGTAGACACACCAAGAGGTCTCTTTCCCAATGAAGTTGCCAATCAAGGTTAATAATAACAAGTGATTAGAGATGATGCTAAACATCCTAAAATGCACAGTATAGTCACACAATAAAGAATTATTTAACTCCAAGTCTGAATAAAGATAAGCTTGAGAATTTATTTTAAACAAATTTAGTAACTCCTCTAAATGTATGTGCTTCTAATCTAAAAATTGTTAAACAATATCTGAAGAGAATGATTGTTAGGAGAATTAAATGAGATAATTCACATAGTAAAGATTACTGTGATTTATCTACTACCACTCAGTACCATTTCTAAAAATAATAGAAGAAATGGTAGCAGTTAAGTAACTTTTAGACTCCTTTCAGCTTTTTAATACTTACCAAATTTTCTCTGATAAACATGTTTAACTTTATAATGATATTTTTAAATGTTATTTTTTTTGGAGAATGGGAAATTGAGGATTAAACTCAGGAAAACTCAGCCACTGAGCCACTTCCCCTTCCCTATTTTGTATTTTATTTACAGATAGGGTCTCACTGAATTTCTTAGCCCCTTGCTTTTGCTGAGGCTGGCTTTGAACTTGAGATCCTCCTGCCTCAGCCTCCTGAGCTGCTGGGATTACAGGTGTGTGCCAGGGCATTTGACTAAATTTTATTTTTAAAGAAGACTTTGTTTTAAAGATAATAAATATGAGTACATTTTTCTTATTATTAAGAACATGGAAAATTTGAGATCTTATATAATTAAGCACTTTTAGCAATGTTTTTTTTTTTCCATTTTAGAAATCAATCCAGAGGCTACAATATATCCAGTGAATTCTGTTAGCACCCCACACCAAACTATAGTTATTTATTTTCATATTAAGAAATGATAATGTTTCTGAGCATGACCTTGAGATACCCTTTAATGTAAAAAACATTCTTGTTTTGAAAATATCAATTGGAATTGGTAGAGAAATGAAAATTAAAACTATAATGAAATTCCATCTCATTCTAGTCAGAATGGCAATTACCAAGAATATAACTAAAAAATGTTAGTGAGGATGTGGGTGAAAAGTACACTTATATATTGCAGTTGGACTGCAAATTGGTACAACCACTCTGGAAAGCAATATGGAGAGTTCTCAGAAAATTTGGAATGGAACCACTCCTCAGTCTATACCCAAAGGACTTAAAATAAGCATACTACAGTGATGCAGTCACATCAGTGTTTATAGCAGCTCGATTCACAGGAGCTAAGCTATTGTGAATATTCCATCTAACTAGGTGCCCTTCAACAGATGAATGGATAAAGAAAATATTGTATATGTATATGTATATATATACACATATATGTTTATATATATACACAATGTTTATGTTTATGTATATATATACATATATATATATATATATATATATACAAAAAATATGTGTTTATATATACATACATAACAGACTATTACTCAGCCAAAAATGACTTTAGAACTTTTGTAAATGCACGAATCTAGAGACTATCATGCTAAGTGAACTAAGCCAATACACACAAAAAAAATGCAAAGGCTGGATGTTCTCTCTAATATGCAGATGCTAATACACAATAAGGGGAAGAGGGAAGAATAGTTCAGTGGAGCAGACAAAGGGGAATTAAGGGAAGGGAGAGGAGATGAAAATACGAAAGACAGTAGAATAAATCAGACATATTGTTTCTATGTTCCTATATGAATACACCATCAGTGAAACTCTATATCATGTTCAAACAAAGAATGAGATCATACTTAGAGGAACTTATACTCTATGTATGTACCATATATAAAATGCACTCTACTGTCATGTATATCTAAAAATAATGAATTTTTTAAAATAATAAAAAAAGAAAACAACAATTGGTTAATTGCTTCAAAAAGTTATGATTTTTTTTTTGAGATATTACAATGTTCTTGAGAGATTATCCTGGAAAAAGAAGAGAGAAGTAGTGATTTACAGCTTGCTTTAGTCAGCTTTTTGCTGCTGTGACTAAAGGATCTGACCAGCACAGCTGTAAGGAAGGAAAAGTTTATCTGAGAGCTCACGGTTTCAAATATTGTATGCAAGAGAAGGCCTATTCCATTCCTTGGGGCTTGAGGAGAGGCAGAACATCATGGCAGAAGAGTGTGGCAGTGGGAAGCAGCCCACATCATGGTGGTCAAGAAGCAGAGAGAGAGACTCCAGCTCCAGATACAAAATATATACCCCATAGCCCCTCACCAATTAACCACTTCCTCTAGCCACACCCCACCTTCCTCTAGTTACCACTCACTGATTGGGTCAAGACTCTCACAATCCAATAATTTCTCCTCTGAACCTTCTTGAATTGTCTCACACATGAGCTTTGGGGGGACACCTCATATCCAAACCATGACCGAGCTCCTCCCACTCTTTCTTCTCTTTCTGTTCTCCTCATTATAGTCCTTACTGAGAAAAGAGGAGAGGGAAATTCTTTCAATACTTAACTTTCATGCCAAAGTCTATTATTAAGAAAGAAAAATTAACACTATCCTCTGTCTTAGCCCATTTCTGCTGCTATCACAAAATACCACAACTGTCCAATATATACATAATAGAGATTTAATTCTCATAGATCTGGAGACTGGGGCATCAAGATCAAGTTGCCAGCAGGTTCAATATCTGATGAAGGCTCACTGTCTCCCTCCAAGATGGCTTCTTTGATTGAGGATATGGCAGAAAGGAACAAGGGCCTGGAGTGTTCCCTCAAACTTCTTTTATAAGGTCTCTAATCTGGGTATCTCATATGACGTCATTATTTCATAAATACCCCACCTCTTCATGATATCAAATTGATAATTAAGTTTGCACATTCTCAAATACAAACTAGTGGGCTTATTGGAAGGGCATATGGAACTAGCAATTGTGTACTAGACCTCCCTCCCTCCCTCTCCCTCTCTCTATTTCGTAGTAACTAGGTTTCCTCACTCCTTCCTTCACTTACTTCTTTCCCTCCTTCCTTCCCTCACTTTCTTCTTTCCCTCCCTCCTTCCTTCTTTTCTTTCTTCCTTCCTCCCTTCTCAAACCCCACAATAATGTGCACACCTTCATTGTGTCTTTGTTCATTTTGCCCTATCCTTGGAAATATCATTCAAGTGACAATTCTATTGAGAAAACAATTTAAGCCTCTAAGTCCTTCACTCTATATGCTTTTTGAAGCCCTCATTTTTTTCTCCTCCAACTATCCATATGTATCAAAAGGATTTGCATTTAAACACAAGATGAAGTCAAAAGTAAGATTGCTAACCCCAGTTGCTTTTCCTCCCTTCCTTTCCCTTTGGTTTCTAAGTAGCAGGCAATTCTCTTAAGTACACCATACTTCCTTTGTTTTCTATCAGTCCATCATGATGGATCACCATCCTGTTGACTTGGCTACCTGGGGGAGAACATTCTCTCTCTGCTATTTGGTAGGAACCTTGAACCTTGCCTTTGTCACTGTATCATGACATTTTCTATTAAGAGTTGACTTTATGTGATCAAACACTCTGTCTACACCCACAAGTGTTGTACAGGTCGGATTTGTACTGAGATATTCTACTCTTCAATACCATACTTTCCTCTCCATCCTACTAGGGATGCCATCGTTTGTCAACTCCCTCTGTTGTGAGTTTTCTTATACATCTTTAGGTCTTCTCTTTCCTTTAATCTCCACATAGAAACAGTTGCCAAGTACTATTTATTCTAGGAAAGAATATAATGAGTTATCAAGTCAGTCCTCCTCCATTCCTGTTATTTTATCTTCTTTGGTTTTCTTTTGCAAAACCACAATCACCTCCTAACTAGTCTGCTGCCTTCCATCTCATTTCCTCAAACGAATGCATGAACTGGTATTTGGAGGAGGGGAGACTTCAGCTTCAGATTATTCTGCATTATAAACAACTCCAGAATCTCAAATAACAAAGACATATTTCTTAAACAAGAAACATGTCCTTGGTCTACAGGAGTCTCTGGTTATCATAGAGACCACTACAGATGGAGCCAGATGGAGAAGCCACCATTATGGTTATCAGAGACTGGGGGGAATGGGGAGGGGTGAGGTAGGGCAATGGGTGAAGTGCTATTATTCAATAAAAGGAATAAGTTCTGTTCTATCACTGGGTGAGTGTAATTAGCAATGATGCATTATTACAATCTCGAAATAGTTATAAGACAGGAATTTGCATGTACTCACCCTAAAGAAATTATGAACATTTAAGATGATGTATTTGCTAATTAGCCTGAGTTGATCACTGAAATTGATCACCAATTTATATATGAATCAAAACATCACATTGTACTTCATACATGTGCACAGATATTACCTGTTACTCTGGTAAGTTTTTAAAAGATAATTTTAAAAAGAACATGAAGGTGAGAGTTACAGTACAAGAAATAATGCAAATTTTTTTGCAGGAAAACTCAAGCCAATGATTCAAGTGAATCTATGGGGTTACCTTGTATATCTCTAATTTACATTTGGCACATAACAATTATTCTCTTATTTGTAAAAAAAAAATGGGCATCTTCAGTCTCATTCCCAGTAAAATGTAAGTCTCAAGAAAGTCTGTCTTGTTTATTTCTGTATTTGTAGAAAATACAAAATGACCAACACATAGTATGTTCTTATTAGATGAATCAGTTAATGACATTGAAGAGTAAGCTAATTACAGCATATTAAATATTAATGTATCACACACAAAATATAGAAGGCTTTACTGACAAATAAGCCTATGTATACACATACCCCTACAACAAATGGGCCTAAGCAAAAACTATATGGGAAGATGGTGTTATTCTGCCTAATTTCTATTTTTGAGAAAACAAAAATAAATTTATTTTATTTTAATATTTTATCACTTATCATCACCGTTTTTAGTAATGAATTAGGACCAGAGATTATGAGAAACACCACATTTAGGCAGGGCATAAAGGGAAAGAACTGATTTGAAATCTGGTATTAATTCCAAGGGGATATTCATAGAAAGAAAGATAGATAAATAGATAGACAAAATATATACATACACATTCCTTTGAATTCATAGTTTATATTGGTTAACCTGAAGAGATGGTGAGAAATAATAAACTATTAAAACTTTGCCGAAACAATTATTTTTGTTTTTCTAAAAACAAAACAAAACAAAAAATAAGAATACGGGACAGTAGATAAATATAAAATATTTCTACATGTATTTCCTTTTCGAGGTGATTTATGTCTTCTTATATTTCCACATTAGCTTTTACTGCTTTAGTTAGAGGAGGTGGTAAGAAATATTCCAAAGTATTTTTTTCTTGGTAAAGTGCACAAAAAACAGTGTATCACGAAGTTTGAAACAAATTGAAGAAATTGAGTTTGTGGGAATTCAGACTCCTTTGTGAAACTAATTATGCCTAATATTTAGAATAAAGTTAAAGTACTTGAACTTCTGGGGGGGTATCCACTTTAAAACTCCCGCCTTATGGAAGTGACTTACTAAATTATTAGTGTTAGAAACTGTACTGTCTTTCAAGAGCACCTAATGAGGAAGCCATAGAAAAATGCCAGTATAAACTGGGAAAGGCTTCTTCTTATTTTTTAAGTAAATAAAACCCCAGAATGGATTTTCTTTCTAAGATGTGTTTTTGTTTTATCACAATGACCTTTCTAAGAAAAGATGAAGCCAGCCTCAGGTAAAAAGAAATGGCCACATTTCATCTACAGTTAGCCTCATGACCCCTGAACTTGGTTTTTCTATCTGAACCTCTTTTCATGCACCATTTCTTCTGGTGTCTGATAAGGGACACTCAAGTGCTTAAGCAAGGCCAGATTGAAACTTTGACTTCCATAAAATAGCCAGCAAACAAATTCTATTCCAATTTAATTGGTGATATTATTCCTCTGTAATTTTTTTCTTCTTCCTAACACAGGCTGTTGATAAACTGCAGAATTTAGAAGAGTTGAATGGAGTCTCTAAATCAGGCCCCATTACCAGTTGGAGATTCCCAAGTCATCACCTATGGTATATAAGTATTTATATACCTACACAACCACACACTTGTGTGTGTTTACACACGCAAGCAATATCGTCTCATCTATTTTTTTTTCCCTATCTCTAACACAAAAGTCAAGGGGTTTGAGAGCACGCACAAAAAAAGAGATTTCTAAGAGAGCAGGCGATTGGGCTGGGGTCATTCGAAAGGGTAATTATTGTTAAATGTCAGGTTAACTCTGAAGGCCTCAGCTCATCCAACTGAGAGCAGATTAGCCCAGATGGAGACATTTTCAACACGGTGCTGTCTGGCCAATCAGAGACAGCTGGGATTAGCCAAATACCTTCTCTCATCTGCTTGCTCACAGAAAGGTCAGTTTCTGCTCATTGCTTCTCTTTTAAGATGTGCTTTTTTTTTTTTCTCCTTCTTTTTTTTTCTTTTTCTTTTTTTTTTTCTTTTTTATTTATGGCAGCCGTGTGCAGGAAATCAGGTCCCTTTTATCAGCGAATTAAATATTCAACATCTAAAACCCACTTTTTGAGAGTCAACTTCATTCACTTTCAAGACCACTTTTATCTTGTTTTAAGTGCTGAAGATACACCAGGCGAGTGTCCTCAGTGCATATTTTACCCCCGCCCTCCCGCTAGGCTGGAGGTCTGCCTGTCCTGTTATGCGTATTTCTGAAAGCTTGCTTGTTTCATTTCATGCATTTTCTTCTTTAAGGGGACCGGTTTATGTTTCCTATCATTTTCTTCATAAAAAGAAGAAGAGAGAACGAAACTAACCCTGGAGTGCTCTAAAAGATAATCTGTTTTTATGTACAGCTTTTTTTTCCCCTTAGCAACATAAATGAGCACATGCATAAAAATCAGCAATGAAATGAACAGTAAAGGCGACAAAAATTGTGGACTTGTGATTCTTCAAACTGCATGCATGTGTGCCTGTGTGTGTGCATGTGAGCGCATCCCAAACACACTGTAAATTGTCTACACTGAAATTTGCTGAATATATTACTTTATATATTCTCCGTGAATATGTGTGCATTTAGGAAAAATACATAGTACCACATGCCTCTTAAAATGTAGTTGTTTTCCCATTTTAGAATGCAATCAGTGTGGGACACTGGAACATTTGTCTTCGGAAGAATTTGTCATAAAAAGCTGATACAGGATTCTGAGGAAACTGTTGTTGCTGCTAATGTGAACCTCTGTTCACTATTCCACTTCCATCCTGCAGTGTTTCAATCTACCCTTGACCAAATTCCTTCCATTGTTTTATGAAATAAAGATATTTCTAACCATACTATAAAAATGAGAGACAAAATAAAGTCTCTTATCCAGACAAATTACTACTTTTACATAATATAGTTGCTTTAAACAAATATTAGGATAAGAGGCAGAAGGCAGTCATTAAAATGATTAATTCCTTTAAAGAATGTCTACTGTGGTTAAGCTGCATTAACTCTAAGATCTAGCACCCAGATCTTGATTTTTAATAAAATTCTTCAATGAAAACAAACAGGTTATATGTAATGGCATGTGACTGGAGTCCTGGCTGCTAGGAAGGGGGAGACAGGAGGATTAGTTGAGCTCACTTATTCAAGGTCAGCCTGAGAGACTCCATTGAAAGAAAGAACGAAAGAAAGAAAGAAAGAAAGAAAGAAAGAAAGAAAGAAAGAAAGAAAGAAAGAAAGAAAGAGAGAAACTATTGATTGATTGATTTAGTTATTTGGGGAAAGGGTGAGCCTCTAATGCTACAAGGTAAGGAATTCCACAAAACAGAACTCCCTGTCAATGGGGGTATAGGAAAAGGATACAGGAGCCAAATAAAAGAGACCCCAGTAGCCAAAGCTGGAACAATAAGATAATGTTGTATTTTAACTCAAAAGTATAAAATTCATATCCATGACTCATAGTGATATAAATAAATGAATGGGGAGAATTGCCAATTATTTATGTAAGTACTTTACCCTCAGGAAGGCAGCGCACCTGCCTTTCCCTAAGTGTCAGCTGTGCATGGTGATTGCCTTCTTTAAACATAGCAATGGTAAAGTGTAGAGAATGAGTAACTCCGTAGCAGATAAGCCTGATGAACAAGGACCTGGTTAACAGATATAAATCATATTGACTAATGTCCCCTTGACCTGGTATGAAGAGGGTAGCACTTTACCTCTGTGCTCTTCCTCCCCAAACACAACCCCAGTTCATTGAGACAAATCCCAAGTGAAAAGAAGAATCTACAAAATCAGTATTCCTCAAAAAATCCAAGGTCATGAGAAGCAAGGGGAGGCCTAGATGCGGCTATAATTCAAAGCACCCTAAAAAGACATAGCTAACTGTGAGTGGTGTCCTGGATGGGATCCTACAACAGAAGAAGGACACTATGAAAAAACTGGGGCAATCTCAAAATAGCATAGACTTGGCTTTATTATAATACATTGATGTTAGTTCATTAATTGTGAGAAATGTAGCATACAGTACTAATATGAGAATAATAGGGAAAACTGTGTGTGGCATAGGTGAGAACTCACTGTACTATATATCATCATAATTCTGTAAACTTAAAGCTGTTCTTATTTATTTATTTATTTATTTATTTATTTTTGCATTTCAATTCTTAACACACCTTTATACCACAATTTGTCATATCACTGTTCTTTAAAATGATCATTAAATAAAACTTAGGTTTTTATTTTGGAAATTAACAAATGTCTAAACTTCTCAGGAATTCCAAAACACATCAGTTACATTGGGATGAAACAATTTCTTAGTGATTGAAAGAAAAGTGGAGAGCTAAAGAACTATCTTGAGAAATAAAAGAAGGAAACATGACAATTAAAAAAAATCAATCCATAAGTCTAATGTCTCTTCTCAGGTGAAGTCAGAGTCCATCGGATGTGTTGCTCCAGAAATGATCATTGCAGCTGTGGCTGTCCATTCACATGCTCCTCTTATGAACTGGCTCCCTCTTCTCATGTCCACTCTGGATTTGATTGAACCTGAAGTCTGATGATTGCAGGCTTCAATCTAAAAGACAGTCCAGAGGAAATGCAGAAAGATAATACAACACAAAATTCACCTCTTAAATGCTGACAGTCTTACCCATAGGCACTAGTAGTACAGAATTCATAATCCCCAGAGAGCATTCAAATAATACAAATAACATAACAATAAAATATTTGACTGGACCAGTAGTTCAGGGAGAAGCATTTTAGGTAATGGATATGAATATTTATTATAGTGCTTAATCCATTCACGGGACACATAACTTCCATGTCAAATTTCAGCCAATTGATTCTCATTTCATTAATAATAACTGTTCTTCCAATTGTTGCACGTGTTCCATGATGAACTAAACTACACAAATAATTTTCTAAATGTCTTCAGATTCTTGATTCTCAGGAGTGATCAAATAGTAACTTTAATGTCCACAAGACAAATTGACTTCTAAAGAGTAGTAGATAATATGGTTAAGCTTTCATTGCTTTTTTAGAGATAAAAATTCATTTGGCTACTTTTGGGAGATTTTTTTTTTGATTGGGGGAAGGCTGGATGAGCTATATTGCCAATTTAACACATCTTAAGACTAAGTCACACAATGTCTGTGATGTTAGGAAACATTAAAAGTTTTAGGAATTTTAATGTTTTTGAGCACCAGTTAAAAAATCAAAATCTCAGAGAAGGGGTTTACCTATACAATGACTAAAATAGAGCTGGGTATTTAGGTTCATAAAAGAAACAGAAAATTCCCGAATTTGCCCAGTGCTCTCTTGTAGCAAAAGAAAACCACAGAGAAATATCTTTTAAGGCAATAAAAGGAAGGTGTCTTCTAGTACAGACATATTTCAATTGTTATTGTTTTCTGAACCGACTGGATGATGCTGGATAATAATGGGGGTATTTTGACAGTCTCTTATTTATGTGTCTCTGGGTGAGTTTGTGTATGAGTGTGGTGAGCTCAGGTACCGCACAAAGAAGAGTAACCGCTGAGGTTAATGTGTTGAAATGAGTTTGTTTACACCCTAATTGCAATGATTTCTAGATTTCTTTAAAATAACTTTAAGTTGTTCATTCAGCACAGAGAGCTTATTTATATAAGAAGTTAATAAAAATGCAACAAATGATTTTAAAAATAAGATTCTGGGAGAACAGTTTAGCTCAGCTTTGTTTTTTGGACCTCCCAACTTGAAAAGTTGTTGAACTAAATTCATATTAATTTGTTGTAGAAATAATTTAATAAATAAAGGTATTTGAGCAGTTGGCCTTTCTTGTACAAATATTTATTGGTGGAGTTAAAATTCACTTAATATGGTCTTATAATATTTGCAAGACTTTATTTAAGATAATATATTTTGTAACCAAGGCTTAAAATAATAGGAAGGGAAAATGATTGGCTTTGATTTGTATAGTTATACTATGGTTTTGATTTCAGAAATTCATATGAAGACTAATTCACTTAAGTATCTGAACAGCCTGTTTGGTCCGGATCAGGTTTATTGAACATGACATATATAGCAAATCATATAGGTACTGAAAGGAAAAGCCCATTGTGCTTCCAAGAAGCTTGTTTTTTTATATAACATTTATAATCATTGCAATTTATTCATTAATTAATTAATTTATTTTTTTTGGTATTGGAGATTGAACCCAGAAACACTTAACCACTGAGTGACATCCCCATCCCATTTTATTTTTTTTATTTTGAGAAAAGGTCTTGGTAAGTTGCTTAGGGCCTTACTAAGTTTCTGAGGCTGCTTTTGAACTTGTGATACATCTGCCTAAGCCTTTTGAGCTGCTGGCATTATAGGCATGAGCCACTGCACTGAGCTAATTTCTTTCATTATTCATGTCAAACTTGTCTTTCCCTGTGGACTTATGCCTCCAGATGGCAAAGTTCATCCTGCAGTTTATCTGCAGTGCCTAACACAGAGTCTAACACATAGAAAATACATAATAGCTGTTGCCTGAATAAAAAGAACTAAATGAGAGACTCTGTGAGTTGTGGACACAATACACATCCTTCTTTTAAATTTTTTTATTATTAAAACACGGGACAATATTTCATCTCAAAAATGTGTTTCCTAGCCTGTCTTCCAGCTTCCAGATAGGTGTGGAGCTTCTTAGAATGTTCCCTGTACTCCACTTTTGCCCACCAGTCCTTGTTCTTGTTTCTAGTGAAGAACTTGAACACCTCTGCAGACTCTCCATTGATACTGGTCATGAAAACCAGTCTCTAGGCAAGATAAAACAGGAGAAATGGCACCCAAAGCCCTGACAGGGTCCTGGTGACCCAACCAGCAGGGAATCACCTACTTTCAAACTTATTTAGAATAATAGAAATAGAAACTTCAATCTTATTTAAACTATTGTTCTTTCCCTGTCTCTGTTGCTAGTAGCTCAATACAATTTTTGTAATTTATTCAGATCATTATAGGTTCCTATTGCCAATAATTAGACATGCATAGCATACGAGCTAATCCCGTTAACATGAGTGTGTTGGAATGTGTTACTTTCCCAATACTGAAGTTTCTTTTTGACTAATTTATATCACTGGTTCTTAGTTTGGGGTGATACCCTGCAACATCTGCCAATGTCTGGAGACATTTTTGTTACCACAGTTTAGGGACAGGGTGTTTGCTAGTGACATCTAGGGATAGATGTTGCTATGGTGCATTGGATGAACTCCTACAAAAAGAAGAAAGAAAGAAAAGAAATCAGAACCAGAATGCTAATACAGCCCAGATTTAGTAACTATGGAAAATCTTTTATTAATTAAATCGACAACACAGCTCACATGACCATAACATATTTTTTGGTGTGGATAGGAGCACTGGGTATTTAACTCAGGGGTGCTCTACCATTGAGCTATATCACCAGCTCTATTATTATTGCTGTTGTTGTTATTATTATTATTATTAATGAGACATGGTATCACTAAGTTGCTGAGTCTGGCCTTAAGCTTGCAATCCTCCTACCGCAGCCTTCAGACTACAGGCTTATGCCATGGTACTGGATGAATGTTGAATGTTGTTTGTTTTTATGTGAACCAACCAGTTGACTTTGCCTACACAGAAAATGATTCACTTTTCCTCAAACCATAAAATAATGTTTACTACATAAAGGTCTGTTTTACTTTGTGTGATTAGATTAATGGGGGGTAGAGTTCATAAAATCTCAGCCTGATGAATTCTCCCACATAAAAGAGTGATACAAAGAAACACAAGAAAGTGTCAAGTCATGAAAATGGGCCCATGGCACAGACATAATTGTGCAATGAACTAAGGAGGGTCATGCAGACCAGAGGACTTTTTATTAGAAATAAAGCCATGGCTGAACTGGGATTGGAGATGTTGGAATAAGAACTCTGACAAAAGATACAGGATGAGTTGGAAAAGCTCCTTTAAGAAATATCACTTTTAAGTCTCCTCATTGTTCTTTTGGATCCAAAGAACAGAAAGATAGAAAGAAACAAAGATCCAATGGAGGAAGGAAAAGAAGGGAAACAAAAGGGAAGAGGAGAGAGAAGGAAGGGGAAGGAAAGAAAGAAAGGAGGGAGAGAAAAAAATAAGTTTTTTTTTTAAAGTCAAATTAAATTGATAACAAAATACACAAAATCCGCTTCAAGCATGGAGTAACTCTATCCTTGTCGGTAAAGTCAAATTTCACCTAGCATTAAACAGTTAATATTTATAGGTAACTTTATAATCATGGCTATCAGCAGAAAAAAATGCTATGTTAATCCGATTGCCATCATTTTAACCAAAGCCTGTGTTGTAAAGCTTGTAATTTTCTGCTGTCACGCTCAGCCACTTTCAACACATTTAAATGAGAAAGGACTATGCTAATTTTGCTTCATAGCCAGGGTAATTGTTGTAAGACATAATTATCTTTTTTTTCCCCCAGTTGTTTTATTCTCGAGTTTTGTTTAAATTCAGTCTCGGTTACCCATGTCCTTTTAAGCCTGAGCCATCTTTAGCCCCCACCTTGCTGGAAATTTTCCTTTCATTTCTCTGAGCCATAAAGAGCTTAGATGTTCTTTTCCAATAGCTAGCTTTTCCTCTCTGATATTCCTGAGGAAGAGTGTGTGAGTCTAAGTTGGGGAGTTAACTCTACATTTAATTAAAAAAGGCTGCCCCTTTATTTTCCCTATATTAATGCTTAACATACCATAGAATTGATTTAAGGAAAAGTAGTACAAGGATAATAGTTAAAACACTTGAAAACAAAGATGTGGGGAGAAGGGAGGTTTATTGCTGCTTTTAAATACTAAAATGATAGAAGAGATTTATATAATGTATGAAACCAGTCGCCTAAAATGTACAAAATGAGGGGGTTCCAAGTAAGGAAACAAAACAAAAGAAAAGAAAAAAAAGAGCTGTAGTTGGTGTGGGTTTGCTCACATAGTTTGGCACTGAAAGTGTCAACTTCAAAGTTAGAGACACCTAAACTGGGAAGAAACAGGGACCAGACCAGCCAGCTCCTTTGTGTGAAGTGAGATTTATCTCTAACGAGCTGTGTCAAAGTAAGGTTGATATTGATCATACAGCATCAAATATGGCCAAAAGAGGACAGCAGACGCATGAAGGAATAAATACTCTTTTACTGGCTGAGTGCATGAGTATCTTCTGACGGCTTTAGCATGGGACACAGGAGAAAAGATGAATCTTTAAGTGTTCAATTGTCTGAGAAATCCATGCCCGTTGAGTTCACCTCTGTTTATCCGGTGTCCTTCTAATGATTCCTGGTGTCACTAGCCGGAGACTTTGCAAGTTACCTGCCTCATGACAAAAAAGTGACATTAGTGACATGGCTTTAAGAACTTGAGCAGATCGACTTATGGAGTGTCATATGTTTATCATTTATGTTAATGTTCAAGACAATCCTCGGGCTTTGAGTCCAGTCATGAGACGTCCCTGTTCAAGTTTCAGGTTCTCTATTTAGAAAGCCGGCACCAAAGGAAGAAGAGGGCTAATGCCAGGGAACATGCCCACAATCCTACCGCTCAGAATTCCTGTTTCTTGTTGAGCCTTGTCCCTTTTCATGCTGTGCATCTGAATGTTGAGGGAGCTGGAGTTGGAAGACAGAGACTAACGAAAGGACAAAGAGCCACTGAATAGTCAGAGAAATCTCAATTCCATTGCTGCCTGGCTCATGTGTGGCTCAGCTTGTTGTCTGATGGTTTTGAGAAAGACCTGGACAAAAAGGGCACTCAGCTCATTCCAGCATCCCACAGATTTGAGTAGGTTCTTGTCACTTCAAAGCACATATAATAAATGAGTTCAAGTCAATTCCACAATCCCAAATCATGTTCATTACACATATGCAACTGACACTCATGCATGTACATTCATATGCATTTATATAGTGCCATGTGTATAACTGGATGGCTCTTTAGACACTTTTGCTGTCATTAGTATAATATATTTTTAAAATGAGACAGTTTCTGGAGTTCTTGAAATTAGTATTTTATGCCTGTGGATGTTGACACATGTGACACAAGAAGGCAGGCCTGCCGGAGGGGTTGACTTGAGGATGATAAACATGCTTTTTTCAGGCTTTTTATTCAAGGTCCTGGCCTAGCATTCTCCCTCCCCTGGTACATCTCAGTTTCTTTGCCTGTATAATGGGGGTGAAACTGTGGCTTTGTACCTCTCAAGGGTATGTTGAAGATTTATGAGATCACTTTTCTAAAGCATTGTGAATGTCTTGGGAAAAGGTGCTATGAAAAATAAAGTATCATTATTCATTTTGTTCTGGGACAGGACCCTTGGGGGTCCTTTAAAAAGAACAAATAGAGTCATTTTTACTAGAGACAAGAGAGAAATGTTCTCATCTGAAATTCCAAATTCAGGGGAAAGCAAGGTTGCCAAAGATCTTTAGTTGAGGTTAATTCTTAAAACACTCTTCTTTGCATTCCACATATTTTTCCCTCTAGTTGGCATCCTGGAATGTTACAACAACAACTCTGTAATGGTGTGTGTGTGTGTGTGTGTGTGTGTGTCTTTGTGTGTGTGTGTGTATCTGTGTGTCTATGTGTGTGTGCATGTTTGTCAGAGAGAGAGAGAGAGAGAGAGAGAGAGAGAGAGAGAGAGAGAGAGAGAGAGAGAGAAAACAGCCTTATAAGCAAATACAGGTAGAGAAATTCATCCTGTTTCTTCTAAATTACTGTCCAACACACATTGGTGAGAACTCTTCCAGTGGCTTTATTAGCCGTTTCTTTGAAGTTTCAAAAAAAAAAAGACAGGAGTTTTGCTTTGCTTTGAATGGTCTAACTTCTTCTTGTAAAAGAGAAAAAATAGTTTAGATGGATCACAGAGCAATCATCATTATTAAGTATATTACTGTTCATGGTAATAGACTACAAGGGGATAAAAATAAAGAATTTTTTTCTCTCTATTAGTATGATATTAGGGTATCAATGATAAACTATTGGAAAGAAAATACAGCTTTGAAAAGAAACAACTTTCATTGGATTGCCAATTCCCAACTATTCCTATGTACATCCCTGCCTTAAAGAAACATCCAAAGGCTAGAGGAATGTTCTGCAATATCACCTCTTTCCTGGGATCCTTCTTGGTGCAATGGTACATTCTTTTTTTTTTTTTCCCACTCTCTTTTCTTCACTGACTGCTTAACTCTGAAGCCTCAATTGCAATCACCTTTGACCTGAACCGAGAAAAAGAAACATTAAGTGTTCTTTATATTTGACATTACAAGTACTGTAATGCCCCTTGGTTGTTATCCAATCATGTAATAGAAACTTCATTATTTGATTTCCTTTTTTAATTTAAAGAAACTTAATGCTGGATAGTTTGACAGTTCTGAACATGGACTGCCCTGTTTACTAGGGCCTTCTGATCTCCAGCTTTCTTTTTACATGGACAAGAAACAGAGGAGGTGTTTTATAGGCTTTGAACTCTACGTGAAACATTATAGGATATTGATAGCAACAAGTCTGGTTCCACCTTCACCCTCAGGTCCTGAGGAAGGAACTTGCCTGCAGAATTCACAGTGCAGCTTCAGGCTGGGAAGCAGCTACTTTGTAGGATCTCTTGTCTTTTCTGCTTCCTAGGACATGCTAACCTTGTCTTCCTCTGTCTCCTGAGCTCTCTTTTACCCCAGCTGCACTAGACACTTGTGGGCATTTCAGATTTCAGATACCATGCCATTTTAGAACTGCAGAATCTAAAGAATAGAATCAACTTCAGAGATCATCTTATCTACTGGTACTCAAAGTGTGGTCCATGAATCAACATTATCAGCATAATCTGGGAGGTTGTTAGAAACATCGACTCCTAAATCCCATTTTAAGTCAAATAAATTCCTGTATGACTATTCAAAATCTTCAGGTAGTTCATAAACACATTACAGTTTGAGAAGCATTGACCTAATTCAACATATCCATTGATTGAAGGATGTTTAAAAATAATATGCCACACAATAAATGACCTGGAGATTTGGAAATTCTGGTTTATCAGAAAAAATCTTCATGCATCAGTTCCCATCCCAATGTGATTCACATGTGAATTTAGAATTGGGAACCATGGGCCAGGCACAATAGCGTACACCTATAATCCCAGCAGCTCCGGAGGCTGAGGCTGGAGGATCACAAGTTCAAAGCCATCCTCAGCAAAAGCAAGATGCTAAGGAACTCAGTGAGACTCTGTCTCTAAATAAAAATACAAAATAGGGCTGGGGATGTGGCTCAGTGGTTAAGTGCCCTTGAGTTCAATCTCTGGTACTGCTACTACTCTCCAGGCCCCAACAAAAAAAGTGGGGGCGGGGGGACCATGTTTATCTCTGAAGCAGTGGCTCTCAAAGTCTGATCTCCAGACCAACAAAATCAGTATAACCTGTTAAAATGCAAATTTTCAAAACATAGCTAGATGGGCCACATCTGAAGCTCTAGATTAGGAAACAACAATCTTTTTAAACAAGTACTTTAGTTTACCATGTTGCAAGTTCCACAGATTTAAACAATAGGGATGCCCCAGTCCACACCCTGGAAAAATAGGACTTGGCTTATACTGTTTTATAACTGTTTAAATGTATTATATTCATTTAAATAAAATGAAATTATATATTTTATTCCTCAGTTGAAGTAGCCACATTTTAAGTTTTCAATAGCTATGCAGGGCTAGTGTCTCCATACATATGAATTAACAGAGATGTGGAACCTTTCTATCAACAGAAAAATTTCTAGAGGGCATTATGGATCTAGACCTCAGATCAGGGAGAGACAATGTTAGCAATCATAATCATAGCAATAACAATAATGACAAAAATAACAATTCACTTAAAGTGGTTGCTATTTGCTGGGTATTGAGCTAAGACATCAGTTGATATACTGCTCACTAATGTACAGATTCCCAAATTACAATTTAATTGTTTATGATTTAATTTAGTTTAAAATTTAAAATATGAGTTTTGCTTTGGATGGTTTAATGTCTTCTCTTCTATAAAAGGGGAAAATAATTTAGATGGATCACAGGGCAATCATCATTCTTAAGATGAAGAATTTTAGTAGTGTTGAGGAACAAGGAAGAAGAGTAGGGAGAAGAGAAGAATAACATTTAAAGAAGAGTTATTCTCCACCAATGAAAGATTTCAATTGAGTAAACAAGTTAATGTTCATGCAAGGGAACAGTTGGAGTACAAAGAAACTGCCAGACCACAGGGAGATAAATCATTCACATAGAGCTTTTAGAGCTTTTCCCTCTTTCCAAGACTAGAATGTTCTATGGAGTACTAGAATCCAAGAACAATTAAATAGACCATTTAGGATTCTGTTAGCTGCACCTTTTTGTGCATTTGCATGCAGAGTTGAATCTTTCCTCAGTTAACCTGCTGCAATAGACATATCTGCTTCTGTCTACAGAAAAGCATTGCCTTTTACTTATGTGCTCAATGTTATATTGCACACACAATGGATTCCCTTCCTCCTGCCCCTAAGCTACTTCAGTAGGCTTACATTTTATCGCCTCCCTGTGCTCTGTGACAGATCCACTCTGCCCTTTCCCAGGTTCTAGCATGTGGTCAATCAGTTTGTGCTCTCTGACAACTGCTAGGCCTGAAGATATTAGTGTCATCATGGTAGTGCTTTCTGTCATGGGCCTAAAGTCTCCTTATTACCCTTTCGAAATCAGAGCTCACAGGACACAGCTGCTTTCTTCTCTGGATTCTGGGAAGACATACAGGCAGGTTCCCCTATCACCTCTGAGACTTCAACCTAAACATTTACAAGTACTTTACCCAAACCCTATGGGACAGGAAGTTCCATCTGACTCTAGAAGCCTAGAAGTGATGATCCATTGTGCTTCTGGGACACAGCTTTACCAAACCCTCCAGTGTCCATGACTACCCAGCATGTTTAACATCTCACTTTGAAGCACCGATACTTCAAGGAACAAAAGGTTAATGAGAAGGTTTCACTGAAGTGGTCCCTTCCATTATAAACAGAAGGTCTATCTGAAAGGCAAATTCCAGTCTCCACCTAGAGAGCTGGAACTGCTTGAAAGCCTGGGGGCGGGGAGGTGTGGTTTCCAAAAATTAGGGCTTGGTCTTGATTACACTCTTTGTATTTTACCTCCCACTAACCAATCATCCCCTCTCTACTGAGACCCAACACACAGGCTCCCTGCCCTTTTCACAATGAGAAGTGAATAAGACACAGAGGGAGTGTGGGTATGGAGGTGGGGAGGGTGTGTCAGCCTTGGGGTTCCCAGGAGAAACTTTATTGCTTCCACTTGTGAATATGAGTCAAACCCCTACCCCCACATTTTTATAATTTTTGAATCTTCTGTTCTATAGCCTGGGTGCATAGTAACAATTTCATGTTGAAAGCAACTTATAGGTTTTCTACCCCAGTAGACTTTCAAGTATATTTTAAAGGAAAAATTTTTTGAAAGCAAAAGCTTCCATGAAAGTCCAGTATATGAAGCAGGATAAAGCAATGCTTCTCTGGTAGAAACTAGGAGTGTCTCAGGGACTGTCCCACCTTCTCCCAGTTCTGACTTTGATCTTCATCTGAAATCATTGATTTCTTCCAGCTTCTTATTTCAGATATGCAGAATTTAAAACCAAGAGAAGTTAAGCAACTTTCAGAAGCTAAATTTGAATGAGCCTCAAAGAGACTCTGACCTTTTGGTCACCAGTCCTGCTTTCCTTTGTCTACCCTGAAATACTTATAATGGGGTGGTTGTTCAAGTCCTCAACTTAAACTCTCATGAATGACTAATTCCTTCACTATGAAATGGGAACATTGCTGATACAATCTCTCTCAATTTAGCTACTAGCTTCTGACATACGTGTCCTTCTATACTTCATATAACAGCAGATGTAGAATATTTAAGCTTTAGGGTCAAAGGAGAATTTGTGAATGACCTTACCTAGAATTTTAGCTACAGATCTTGTTATACATTTTAACCCATTAAAGAAATGTTTAGTATTTTCCTTATATGCACTAAGTTATATACTTTATGGAAAACTGTTAATATGCCATTTTCTGTGTTAAAATTTTTTCATGTAGCATCACATTTATTCCTTAAAATGGCAATATAAGAAGGTATATTTGTGATTCCTATCTTACTGATGAGACAACCAAGGTTTGGGAAGTCATGCAGGGTCAAAGGCACTTACTTGGAGAGTGAGATGGACCCCGGTTGTCTGGGTCCAAAGACTGGCCTCTTCTCAACTTTGTTATGCTACAACTTTGGGATATGTAGCTTCTAAGATATTATTTATATAGTCACCATTCAAAGGGGGATATAGAGAAAGCCAAAGAATGTGTTGCTCACTTCCCCTTTCTTCACCCATTCCATTAATTTTGCAAAATAATCAGCTAGTACACTGGGCAACTAGTCTACACTGATTTAATTAGGAATAGCAAACTTCTACCATCTCACCTTTTTATCCCCCAACCTTGAAGTCTGGGGTTAGAATGAGAGATTATAAGCCAAATTGAGCCTCTTTGCTATAGGTGCTCCCATTTCTATGTCCAGGACTGTTTCACTAAGAGGTTTAGGGGGAAAAAAAGACAGTAGTCAGGGATTATACATAGACCTAGGGAACTGTAGGAACCATTGGTTATGACCAATGTATAGGCAGGTGTTAGACTAGTGCCATGGCAGAGAAGGAAGAGGCCCAGTAACCACAAAAGCTCTTCCTGAGAGTATTGTGATATGTGAGTTGAAGTCACCCTTCTCTTAAGCCCACATTCCTGAAAGGCTTTAACAATTTTCTTGCTCCCCTTTACTACAGAATAACCTAGAAAGAGTGGTCTGTGCTTCCTGTTGACTTCTTTTTTTTTTTTTTTCTTCTGGGACTCCCAGGAGAAACTTTATTGCTTCCACTTGTGAATATGAGTCAAGCCCCTACCCCCACATTTTTATAATTTGGTTCAGTTTTTGTTTGTTCCTATGATTTTCCAGTACTGGGAATTGAACCCTGGGGTGCTTTAGCATTGAGTGACATCCTCAGCAATTTTTTAACTTTGAGATGGGGTCTTAATTCACAGAGAGAGCATTGGGAACAATTCCCGGTTGCAGCATCAGGTTCATGTTCTTCAGTGGGGCCCCTTAGGGTCAGTGCTCATTATGGCTATATGTGTACAATTTGAAAAAGGCTCAAAAGAGCAGCAGTGAAAGGCAGTGGCAGGGAGGTCCCAAAGCCAGGGCCTCTCAGTGGTCTTTACCATGGGACTGTCTTTACAATGGCCTTTAAGGATATTCACTCTTAGTGTCCATACTACCTGGCTGGCCTTGAACTTGCAATCCTCCTGCCTCAGCCTCTGGAGTAACTGGGATGACAGATATGCACCACCATACCCATCTCTAGTCAGGTTTTATTATTCCCAACTCTTGTCAAGGCCATCAGTGGGTTTCACCCAGCTAACCCAAACATCAGTCCTCAGTCCCCCGTTACTAACTTGAGCTGACTATAAATTGATCATTCCTATTTAATGTACATTCTGCACTTGGCCTCTAGCACCCCATTCCGCTCTGACCTTACTGCTTGGTTACTCTTTCTTTTGTTCCTTTCCTGATTTCTGCTCAATTCTTCAATCTATAACCCTTATTATGCCCTAGGAATTAATTCTCAAACCTTTTCTCCATCTGTACTAACTCTAGTTAATCTCAAGAAATCCACTCCAATACTGGTTGCTTCAAATATTGTTGGGAATTTCCTTTGAAATAGAAACTTTTATGCCCTAGACTCTATTTTTCTTTTCCATTTGGACGTATAACAGGCATATTAAACTTAACACGTACAAAACCAAACTCCTGATGACCACTCCACCCACACTATAGTGCGCATGAATGTCTCCTTTTTATAAAAAATGGCAACTCTCCTTTTCCAGTTGCTCAGGAAAATAAAAGGAGAGAGGAAAAAAATGAAAGGAAGGAAAGAAAACAAAAAATACACTTGGCTGATCTCTAATTCCTCTCATTCTGTTGTTGACTATCATCCATCGCTCAAGAAACGTGGCCTTCAAGGTATAACTGGAGACTTTTTTCTTACAACTTCTTTCATCCTGATGTAAACATCCATTTTCCATTGCCTGCACTGCTGTGCAATAACTTGTTCCCTGCCTCCTTCTGTCTCCCCTTCAGCAGTTACTCAACATAATAATACAGACAAAGGCCATTAAATAAAGTCAGATTGCATCATTCTGTTTAAAATCATCAATTGACTTCTCATATAACTTCAAATAGAACTGTCATCATGGTCTTTAAGACTATTCACTCTCTGTGTCTTCATTACCTTTCTGACTTTATTCTTTGCTCTCCCTATTAGCTGCTTTACTCCAGCCTCTGGGCCTCCATGTTCTCCCTGAACAGTTCATGAATCCTTGCCTCAGAAACTTGGGCTTGCAGTTCCCCTGCTAGGAACTCCCTTTCTCCAGATATCCTCATGGCTTGCTTCCTCATGACTAGAACTCTGCTCAGATATCAGTTGATCAGTGAGGCCATCCCTTTATCCACTCAGGCAGCTGGTCTCCAAAGCCCACTGAACCTCGTCTTCTGTTACTTATGCTTTGATATTCCTCTTTCCTTTTATCTGAAGGTCTCTGTGACTCTGACTTGCTTTTGACCAGCAGAATGCAGAAGGAGTAACACTTAACTACTTTGCAGCTTCAGTTTGGATTTCTCATCTCCCTTGCTTGGGTGGGAGGCACACACTTTATAATAAATCTAATTACCAAAGTGCACAGTAAGGAAGCTCAGGGAAACCATATTGAGTCTGAGGAACAAAGAATAGTCATCTGGAGGCTGAGAGACACCTGGTTCAGACTCCAGCTGTTCTAGCTGTCTCTGCTGAGGGCTCAGCAATGTGAGCATTCAAGCTCTTGTAAATATCTACCCCATTTGGTCCTTCAAATGATTCCAGTTATGGTTCCTGAATGATATGCAGATGCATGAAAACCCCAGTTAGCAACTGTCCAGTTGGGCTCAGCCAAGCCATAGAATCATGAGAAATAATACGAAATACCATTCTAAGCCACTAGAATTTATGTTGCTTTACTGAGCAGTAATGCATATCTAAAATGGAAGTCAATTTAAGATGTAACCGTTTCTTGCCCCATGTATATAGTAATGCCCCAAGTCTCCTTTCCATGCTTTAATTTTCTCCATAACTCTCTTATCAGCATCTGGCTTAGTGTGCATTCAGATATTTGTTACTGACTCTCTTACCCCAATGGAATAAAAGCTCAGGGTAGGTTAGAATGCTGTCTTCTCAATAATCATTAAAGTATTATATCTCCAGTGGTGGGAACAGTGTCTGTCATGGGTCAGGCACTCAAAAAATAAATGTTGAATGAGTAAATACGTTTAATTTGTTTTTTCCCCTAAGTTTTCTTTTTCCAAGCAAATCATGCCCATAGAAATAAGGAAATGAGACTATTTAAAATACTTTCATGATCATAGTCCTGCCTCTTACGTGGATAACATCTGGTGTGGCTGTCAATGCTTGTCTTCACCATTCCATTGAAGCAAACCTTCTCTAGGTCCTAACACACTGACTCTTGGGGAAAGGAAATTGAAAGAAAATCCTATAAGAAAAGCTCTAAACCTGACCTGAATGTATCTGGCTATTAGAACCCAGCTGGACTCTGGCAACAAGTTTCTGTCAGAGACTTGCAAGGTGCCTGCCTCTCCTCCACTCATTTCTGGAAGGACTTAGAGGTTCCTCTTTACTCCACAAACATATGTGGAATATCTCCTCCTGATCAAGCTCTGCAAATATAGAGATGGAAGAATAGTTTATTCTCACTTTCAGTTCAGGAAAATGAAGAGAATAAAGACCATGCTAAAATTGAAAATAAATTTTATATAAATTGTTAAAGATTATTTAAAAGTTGTTAGTTGTTGGTTTTGAATATAGTTCAAACTATCTTTTCATTTAAATAGTAGTGAAGTTAGCTTTGTTTACTTTTTTCTGTGGATACTTTTATAGATTGGAAAAGTAGTCTTAGGTGTATCCTGCAGTGGAAGAGATCTGATTAAAAGTCTCTTGATCCACTCTTGAAATGGACTTAAGAATAATGAATTCATAAAGTCATTATTGACTTGATAAAGATGCACACATGAAAACCTATCATTATAATGATGTCAATGGCATGCAAAATAACTACAACTCATGTTTGTGAATAACATTCATGCATTCCTATTCTTTAACTAATTAAGGAGTGACCTGTCTACAGTTAATGCCTACTGCCTCCCACTTCCTGTTCTCCAGAACAGGAAATATCAGAATGCAATAACTCAAGCACAGCTGCCAAGAAATGCATTGCCACTCCCTACCCCTCACCCTTTCCCCATAGCTCTACACCCACGGAAGTTTTCCCACATCAATTACACCCTGAGTTGGAGGGCAGCTAGTAATCCAACAGGTGTTTTACCTCTTCCTAGGACTGAGAAGTTTTTATGAATAACAAAGTTTAGTATTTCTATCCCTCAGGTTCCTATGGGAATTAGTGGACCAAATCACCCATGAAATGGGAATGAATACAGTCTAAAGGTTTTCCTCCCCTCCATCGCAGAATGGAAACAGGTGGTCGCTTGTCCACACTGGCCCCGACCCCAACCTGCTCTCTGGCTCTGTGTTAACAATGCTCCACAACTCCTCGGCTGCTTGGATGATGTGGATTAGTGCACCAAGTCTGAAGGGATCTGCCTGTGAGTTGGGGGCAGCCATGGACTGGGCTCTGGAGTCTCAGAGGGAAATTTACAACATGTGAGTCAATGCCCAGATGAGCTCTTAACAAGCAGTTGCAAATGCAAGATAAATGGCAAGCTGGAGCCACATTCTGGTGACGTACACCACCTTGACCTCTCTACTGCTTACTCTGAAGTTATTTTTCCATGCTGGGGTACATCAAGGAGACCACCCATTGATTCATTTTGCTTTCTTGAAATGCTTATTATCCTTCATCCATGGGGTGGGGTGGGGGAGAGGCTGTCCAGAGAAACAGCAGAGGGAATTTCTTTTTCCTAAAAGGGGAAGGTAATGATGGTTTTTATTAACTTTGCATGGCTCTTGCTTCCCCTGGAGTTGCCTTCCCCATGTGATGGAACAAGAAGGCTGGATGGATTCTCTCCTGGTGCTGCTACCATGCCAGCTGGAGCTTCCTGCTTGCTTTTAACCTTAATGGGTTAACTTCATAAAACGGCAGCTCTTTATTCCAGCTTGAGATTTCCCATCATACTTTAGGACCAGCGAACCGTCCCTTCTTTGATGGCACCTTTTGGCTCCACAATAGAAGCCAATTTGTTAGACTTCTTTACAGGTCAGGGGCTGCGGGGGGATGTGGAGGGCGCAGCAGTGGGCACTGGAAAATGAAGTTGTATTCGCTTGGCAAATTATACGTCTGCTGCACTTTATGGGCCCTGATTTTCCTTCCCTCTCCCTTCCCCTCACTCTCTCAATCCCCTTCCCATTCTCCTGCCTTTTCTTTAAACTGAGGAAGCGTGTATATGAGATATCGTCACATATCCAGTTAATGTAGGTTAATAGATTGATTCCAGTGACACGGATCATAATGAACAGTAAATTGTTTTATCTCTTAAGTCTTATTTGGTCAGCCAGGAAAACATATGAGGTAATATGGCTTGGACTAAATGGACCGTATAATAGATCTCCTTCTAAAGAATAAGGACAGGGGTGACAGAGCCTCTTATGATTAATGAAAATAATAATGGTCCTGAAATTGAAATTTTTCTAATTTTTTTCCCCTTCTCCTCTCTTGACTGCCACCAAAAACTTCAGCCAAGGGATGATTTGTGTACAATAACTAGCTCTGATTTCATCCTAGGCTAAGAATATACATTTAGGCAAGGAGGGGGGGCTTGAGAAATGAATAGGTTTATAGAATTCAAAACAGGCCACTTGGAGGACCAGGGGAGACTTCGCATTATAGAGTTCTAATGCAAAGATCTTATACACAGTGTGAAAATCTGGGTAAAAGTCTTTGGCATCAGATATATTAGAGGTCTATCTAAATTATTTACCTAGATTGAAACATTCTCTGTCTATAGATTTATTTTAAAACCATGTCTTCCCCCCTTTCCATTTCCACTTTTTCTTTGAGCAGAGTTTTGATCTGTTCCATATCTCCACATCAGGGCCTATGTCTTCTCACTGCTTATCAGAAAAAGCAAATGCATGTCTCAATTTTTCACAGTCATACTTAGAAATTCCTTGGGAAGAAAAGAAAGGAGGAAATATGTTGATTGTTTATCAGTACAAAGGCATTGCCACATTGGAGGGGAGAAATGACAGCAAGTTACCATGTATGTTCTATACCAGAGGCTTGCTCTACCTACACATGATGGCAGACCATGGGATCATGATGCAGTCAGAGAAGGATCCTATTCCTTGAGATATGATGGGAGAAAGGGATCAGGCCTTCAGCGTTCACCTGATTAAGGACCATTACCTTCAAGCCATTTCTTCCACACCATGGATCACATATCATTTGGACAGCCGCCTGAGAAATGTGTTCAGGCAGCTAGGTGGAAGTGGTTCACATAGCTGAGGCTACCCATCTTTCCCTCAGATTCTGGGCAAATTCTGTACCAATTGATTTCCCAAGAATTTCACTTGTAACAGTCTTAAGTAGCTGCTTCTAGAAATTCTTTATGGTGATATAATCTATTTTCTCCAAGTTTTGCCAAAGCAAAAGGGACAATTTTGGAATCAGACAGCATGAATAGCTAACCTTTGATTGCAAGTCTTTCGGTAATCATTTTAGAAAAACATTTTCTTTGGTCAAATGTTTGTCATATAAGTAGAATCCAATTAGGAGAGTATATCAATTCACTACAAATGATTATTCAGTGTTATGTTGAAATCAAACTTCCTTAAAGAATTCTCCAAATTTGTTCATTGGTATTTTTACTTTTCAAGCAGTCATCATAGCAAGATATAAAACAAAAGATTTCACTTATAAATAAAAATGTTAACAAGTATTAATTCTGTTTGGTACTTAAAAGGAAAACATGTTTTTACTAAACTAGTAATTTTTTAAAAAAACAAGTAACAATATATGACACAATTCTATTTATTTATTTTTATATATGACAAAGGAATGCATTACATTTTTTATTACACATATAGAGCACAATTTTTTTTATATCTCTGGTTGTATACAAAGTTTATTCACACCAATTTGTGTCTTCATACCTGTACTTTGGATAATAATGATCATCACATTCAACCATCATTTCCAACCCCATGCCCCATCCTCTCCCCTCCAACTCGTCTGGCCTATCATGCTAAGTGAATCAATCCCCAAAAAACAAATGCCAAATGTTTTCTTTAATACAAGGAGGCTGATTCATAGTGGGATAGGGAGAGGGATCATGGGAGGAATAGACAAACTCAAATTCTCTTTATTTATGTTTATGAGTTTATATATACAATTAAAGAGTATATATAATTTATATATAGTTACATATATGTACATATACTTACTCATGCTATTTGTTGTGTATAAATAATCATATACTTAACTTTTTTTAAAGAGAGAGAGAGAGAGAACTTTAATATTTATTTTCTAGTTTTCGGCGGACACAACATCTTTGTTTTGTGTGTGGTGCTGAGGATCGAACCCGGGCCGCACGCATGCCAGGCGAGCCCTCTACCGCTTGAGCCACATCCCCAGCTCCTCATATACTTAACTTTTGTTAACCTTTGTTTTGCATGGTGAAACAAGGAAGAATTATAAATTTTTTGATAATTTTTCTTATTATAATAAGCAATCATTAATTTCACAATAAAATAGAAAAACATCTACATCTTTTGTTCCTCTAGAAAAGTGAGCAATACATTATAAAGAATCTGAGAACAGAGTCTGAAAAGTCCTAATTCTTTTAAAACCAATTTGTAAATTCCCCATCCAGAGCTTTTCTTGATATTCAAAGATAGTCATATAGTAAGAAGTATTTCCTTGAAATAATAAGAACACATTGTTACAAAATAAATTTTATCTGAACTTAAGGAATGAAAAAATTTACCAAGCATCCTATTGTGACATTTTTATATCTGTTGTTGAATGTTATCATGCCGTTTTTTATAAGTATACTTGAGATTTTTATTCTTAATCCTTTTCTTTACAAAGTGTTTTTATTAATTTTATTATTTTGTGGACAAAATCTATACTATCTGAATTTGGAAATACTCAAATTGCACCTAGAATACTAAATATACTTAATAAAAAGAACTCTTGAACCTAAAAGAAACACTTTGAATGTTTCGAAATCAGAATAGATTCCTATTGGCCTGAATAGTTAGTGTTCAGTCTTCCCCCAACTTCAGGGATAGCTGCCCCACTTGAGAAATCGAGTTGCAGCCTGTAAACTGGGAAGAAGTTTTGGTCTGAAATCTTCAAACTGAAACTAAATTTCAGAAATATTTTTAATTCTAAGTAGAGATGGTAGAATTGTTATAATCCACGAGATTTAATGACATTGGACAATTTTGGAACCATCTCACGCCAGGAATTATTGTATGATGTGGTAGAAAACGTTCCTAAGCACCAAAACGCCAAGTAGGTGAGCAGTGGACTATCCATCTTAGTTCATGCTTCCAGGTATCATTAATAGAAGGTCCAAATAAACCATATAAACACTTATTCAACTGCAATGTCTCTTTCTTTCATTTTTTTTGGTCATCCAATCTAACCATTAGTACTGATTTTTAATTAAGATTATATTTGTCAACATAAATAAATCTTTCTGACTTAGATTTTCAATCATTTATTTTATGAATAAAAAACAGAGGAATGAATTTTGAGGAAGATATGAAAAAGTATGAATAGACACCCTTGAATTCCTAAATTTGAATGAAAACCTCAGGGATTCAACTTTTGTTGTGTCCCTGCTTTCAAATTTGAAAATATTTTGTAACCATTTTCTTTTATTATTGGCATTCCTCATTTACTAGTCAGATGTTTCTTTTTTATCACCCAAAGTATATAGAAAAAATAGAAATGAGATTTTGTTTATAATGGCATACATGTGTAAATATCCAGAGGTTTTGATTAGCTAAACTTTGTTACACACACACACACACACACACACACACATGCATTGATAAATGATGTTTAATTAAAAAGAGAATAAAAGAAAGAAACAAAACATGACTATACTGTAATTCCAATTTTGTTAAAAAAATACACAGGAAATAAGAAATAGAAAAGATAGTAAACAATCATTCCAGTTTTTAGGATTAAGATATCACTAAAAAAATTTATCTTTGCATATTACACAATTTTGACAGGGTTGTATTACTTTATAATTAAAAATAATAATAACCAATTATTCCTATGTGCTAGGTACTATTTTCAATACTTAAGAAAAAAATAGGTTTAATTCTCATAACCACTCCTTGAGATAAATATTACCTTACCTCATTTTAGAAATAAGGAAATAGAATGTCACAGCTGTTAAGTAATTTGCTCAAGGTTATATAGATGGGGTGTGATAGAGCCAAGATTTGACCTCATGCTCTCTGGCTCCAAAGCACAAGTTTTAGAGTTTTAGTACACTTTTTAAATGATATAAATTATCTAAGCAGCATATCTGTGATTATATAATTCTCTAAACTAAATGTTATTACCCAGGAAGATAACATTAGCTCAGGCAAATCCAAGTATAAGACATCTAAATCTGAATAGAAATAAGCACATTAACATGCTTCTGATGTCAAGGTTCAGAGTTGTTTAATTTTATATAATTTAATTTTCTTTATTCTAATTGTAGACTTTGCTAAGAAGTTTATGATGAGCAATTTTGACCTTCTGTTTTCCTGTGCAAAGAGGGCATGCCATTAAAGACTGGGCTCTGGAAGCCGTGTCCACATGTTACCAAGTAAAGTGGTTGATGGATCAATGTGGATGGACTGTTCCAGATGCCCAAACGAAACATTTTTTTTTTTTAACCTCATGTCATCAAATGAATTACAAAGTTGTGGAATCTCTAGTTTAGTTCCAAATGTGGATGGCCCTTGAATATAACAACCTGATTTAAATATGTTTGCTTTTTAGGAAAGAGCTTTGTTCAAAGAGAATAGTTATACAGGAAAGTAATCTCATGAGCCTATTGATCCCCAGTTTTCTCTTGTTAGGGTCCTTTGGAGCTCCAAAATTCTAAATCTAAATATGTTCCCTTTCCCCAAAAATATGCCCCACCATCTAGATTTCTAAGTGAATAGTATAGAGTATATAGTTGGTCTTCCATTTCTGTGGGTTCCTCATCTGAAAATTCAATGAATAATGGATTTTAAAAGTTAGGAGGAAATAAATCGAATCTGTACTGAACATGTTCAGATTTTTTTTTCTTGTCATTGTTTCCTAAATGATTCAGCATTATTAATACTTTCAAAGCACTTACATTTTATTAGTAGTATTAGTAGTGGTGGTCTTAAAGTAAACAGGAGGTATGTATAGGTTATATGCAAATACTATGTACCATTTTATCTAAGGATATCCTGGAATCAATCCCCATAGATACAGAGGGATGACTATGGTTTCAAACTATGTTCTTATCTGCACCTCTGCCCAGTTTTGTGCCTCTGTGCTCCTCCTCCTGGGTCCTAAGTGTTTTAGGATACTTATCATGCTGTCTCTTTGCACCAATCTTGCTTCCTGACTACCCCAACCCAGAGACTGTGAAAGGCCAAGAAATTTGTTCTTTTGACTTATATCCTCCACAGCTCAGTTGTTTTCATCTGAGACTACTTTGTTCACTTCCACCCTGTGTATCTTTATCTCTACTTTCTTCCAGATCATTCTCATTTATACCTCTGACTACTTTCCATCCTTTGAGAGAAAGTAAATATTTAAATAAAAAAACTAATTATGCCTGATTAGTATAACCATAAGCCTGCATCAGTATTAAGGGAAAAGAAAGCTATATGTTTTTAAATTAAACTGCCATTTAAAAAAACAGTGTCAACAGCATTGAAGCTCTTATAATTATCCTGAAAAAGTTCTTCAAAATCTCCACAAAACTTTACTCCTCCTTCTCTCATGCTGCTTAATTTTCTTTGAATGCCATATGAGTAAATCACCCACCTAAATATTTCTTATTGCATATGTGTTATCAATGATGCAAAAGAATTGCTCAGAATTTCAACCATGTTATATAAGTTTTATTTTATTTTGAGCTCAGCTGAGAGCTTACATAGCATTTGAGAATTTTTTTTTCCATAAAATTCTCTGTTCTAGATTTCTGTGACACTGATGTATTCTTTGCTTCTGGTAGAGAATGTATGTCTTTCCATATTTGCAGATTCACATGTGAAACTTGAGATTAGCCTTCGGGAGGCTTGTGTTAATTAAAAAAGGGAAATCAATGGGCCTGTGAATCCACCTTTTCCTGAGGTTGATTAAAATCCAAGTAGAAATTAAGAAGTTAAACAGAAAAAGAAAAAAAAAAAACCTACATGGGTGGGAGAAATATATACAGTGTACACACAACTCTCTCTCAAGCACATACAAAATACATTTTTTTCTTGAAGAAAAAAGATATTAAAAAATCCAGTGACTGATTTTGCTTCTTGAACCAAATCAAATATTTTCTTGTCAGAGCGCTCATAACTGCAGCCTGCAGAGGTCACGGCCTTAACTTTCTCCTTCAGATGGTCTGTGAGTGGAATGTCCTTAGGATTAAGGCTCCTTTTGTTTTCCTTGGGAGGGTTTTGCTTACACTGGCAAGCGCCTGAGACGATCCAAGGTTCTCTAGACTCTGTTTATTAGATTTTTATCTTCTTATCAGAGCCCTCCTTCTTAAATCATGTCAGCATTTTACCCCTCTTCGGGGATTCCTGGTGTTTTATTGTCTACGAACTGCTTGGGGGGTGGTCGGGGAGGGAGCTAGCCTAACAAATATAACATTTATATAATGGTAGGAATTGGGAGGATGCTGCCTTCTCTTATTATTCCCACACTCACTGAGACTTCCTCTCTTCCTGCTCCTGAGCCCCAGGGAATCCCATCGCCAGCTCAGCCCTTGCTTATTTGTCAACAGGGTGACATGGCTTCTCTGTGGACAACCAGCTTTTCACTCGTTCTGAGTGGCTCTTTAAACCCACATGTACTTGCTTAAGCCATTTTCAATCATCCAGAGAGACCATGGGCTGAGTGGCTGAGAGCTCTGAACCAAAGAATGTTCTTAGGTTTTATTCACAGACGTAAACTGGTTGGAGAAGGCCCATTCGTATGTATGTCTGCGCTTTCTTTCCACATTGGACTAAAATTATAAAACAACCTCATGCAAAAGTACCCCAAATTGGCCCAGCTTTAGATAAGAATGGGATTTTTATGGGACAGTGGAAAGAGAAGAGGCTGGAAACCAGGAAACCAAATGGAATTCTCACTGCTGGGAAAGTGAATCATGCCTGTTCATTGCTACCCACATGACTCATAATAGTATCATTTTTTTTTTTTAACCATAGTCTGAACATTCCAAGTTACATGTGCTTTAAAAAAAAAAAAAATCTCCTAACCGATAAGGGTAGCTAGAGAAAAAAACTCTTGTCAGAGAAAAGATGCACATCTCTCCAGTCATGCCATAAAGTGACTTTACTGTGTTGTTATCTATTGCTCTCAGAATTGGCCCAAACTGTAAAACGATTAGAATACAACAATTTCTAAAGAGACATGAGGCTCAGAGGAGGTGGATTACACTGGCCCGAAAATTCACTTGGATATGAATTGATTTTTAGCTGTTTCCCATACACTCACATGAGATGAGAATTTGATCTATAGTGGGAGAAATATAGTTATTAAAGAGCATTATTGTGCTTCTGAATGTTCATCCAGCCTTTCAAAAAATATTTATTGAGTGCTTACCTGCATGAGGCATTGTTTATCTTGGAATCCCCAATCTACCGGGACACTGGAACAACTGCACAGTGTACACACAGCGGTCTGTGTACTCTGCCTTACTGAAATGTCCCTAAGAGCACAGGACTCTCTTTTCAGTGACAAGTAGCTGGTTTGCTCCTAGCCTTTGTTAAGGTCTCAGGGTGTGTTCAGCATTCCGTGGCAAGGAACTATGAATTCTATGGAGAATCATATGAATCTTGAATGGCATGTTTTTTTTTTTTTCCTTAACAGCATTTTCCAAACTTATTAAAGCAATAAGTTCCTGTGGAAAAGTGCTTAACATAACAGTTTCACAGCCAGCTTTCTCTTCCAGGCGATAACATCACAGAGAAGGAAGAACACAAGGTTTGGAAATTTGGGACCAAATACTACCAACATGTTTTTTAAGATAAAAATGAGTACTGCTGAAAGATGTTTGAAATTTTTATCATGGAGACTTATGTGTGTTTTTCAACTGAGTTTCTGCTTGTTTTATTTTATTTTTCTCAGTTCTCTTATTACTGCCAATCACACTTCAGGATCTCACTTTCTTAACTAACCCATATTCAGACTTCATTTGCATGATTTCCTGCGACTATTTAGGTTCCCCTTATTTCTTGAATTATCATGTATTTCACCTTCATCATTGATTTCTTTTATCTTTCTTAAAAAAAAATAAAATTCTGAATAAGAGTCTGGTCTTCCCTGATGTATAAAACACAACTGCTAATGGAATATCATAAAAACACTTGGAAGGAATATGAGTCTCCCGAAACCTAAGTTTCCAGGGCTTTCTGAAACTAGTGAAATTAGTTATCTTCTCGCTAGTACTGTTTTAATTATCTCTCAAAGATCCTGTGGTTGACCCCCGGTTGTTCATTTAGTCATCTTTCATTTCAGCCAGCATTTATTTATTAGCTACTATCTCGCAGAGATAATATTGGGTTTTATAAGAGGAATTAAACATAAGAACTATTTTTATTATGAGCTACAACTTGAATTTCTTTGAGTGTCATTGGGATGTGAACAAATATTTATAAGGGTATATTTAAGTGTTATTGGTGTCATGATAGAGGAGCCTTCCACTGCCTGGAGAAGACTCAGTCAAAGAGAGTTGGGTCCCAGAGGAAGAGGAGAAATTTGGAGGAGAGACTAATATTTCAGGCAAGAACAAGGGAAGAGTACAGCAGAGTTTCTAGTAGCTAAGAGGCACCTAGGGATTGATTGGAAGTGACTTCAAGGTCAGGAGAGAGTTTGGTTGTGCAGGGTTCCTGTGCCATACTGAGTTGTCTGATGTTGACCTCATCCCTGTCTTCTGTTCAATGAAAAGAAAGTTAACTTTTTGACTGAATATGGCCAATTAACCTTAGTAATATTATTCTTCTTAATTGTAAGTATTTTGCTAATTTTTGTTACTACAACAGGAGACATGACCATTCATACCCATTTTAGCTGTGGCTTTTGTCAAAAGGGAGTTAAAATTCTCCCTCTACAACCTGGTACAGGGAGTCACATAACTCTGCTGCCTGACACAGAGGTTATGGCCATTCCAAAATATTGACTTCTTGGAACATTAATTTATTCCATGCATATAGGAATAAAACGAAAACAAACAAGCAAAGGCAACATAGTCCACAAAGCCACAAATGTCTTATTTTCTACTTTAGGTCCATAGGCAGACTGTGAGGTACTCTAGTGGGGAATATATAAGTAGGATCAAGGATGTATTTGTGTGTGAAGTGTCAGTTTGTAGAAAAATCCTGTACCAATTAAGAAACAAACTGGCACATAAATTTGTATATGTGTGTGTGTGTGTGTGTGTGTGACTAAAATAATTTTTTATTTTATTTGTCAAAAACATCCTTTTCCTCTTAAATTATACATATACACATATTCAAAATATCATTCCAGGGTTTAAAATAAGATTTAATATTTTAGGTAGCATTTAAGTAAACTTGAAGACTGAAGCAACTTTAAGATTCAGAAAACAATGCAGACTGTTGAGCGCCAGGGAGATGGGACTCCATGAAAACCAGCTTAGGTCTTGATAATTCAGCTTCCAATGGGGTTGATCATATAAATGTCAGAATTCACGCAGGCCTTAAAGTGCTTTGGTGACATGAAGTTGTCCGTTGGTGCTACAAATGCAGCTAACTAGACAAAGTATTACACTTCTATGTGAGATTCAGAAACATTTTAAAATGTATAGAATACTAGAATTATTTTTATATTATAAAACAAAAAGTCAAGTGTTCTTTTTAGTTACTAAATTCAAGGGGAACTTAGACTTATTTTGTCACTCAAGGTGAACCAGACAGAAATCTTTAAGCTATGGCTGAATAACTTTTCATTACCAATGGGACATTTACACACTGTCAAATGGGCTTTTGTGACTTTTCTATCCAAATCTTCAGTCATATCTTTCTATTTTTCCTGAACAAATAAGTTTGCAAACTTAGGTAAGTGAGATTTTATCAAACATACAATCTTTTTGGAGAAAAGACTTGATGAAAAGACAAATGTAGATAGTTGCATTAAGAATTGTTTCAGTCCAAATGAAAACGTGAAGAAATTCCAGGTGCAGAGGTCCACACAAAATTTTACATTTGACTCATTTCCCAGTGATCACATACTTTAGCTTCAGGTTAAATAATATATGTGCCATATCTTGTTTCTCTCTCTCCCTCTTCCCCCCACCTCTTTCTGTTTTTCCTTCCTATTCCATTTCCACCTCTTTCCCAGTAGTACCACATCTCCTCTTGCCTCTCCTTGGTGCACACACAGACACACAAACACATACACAGACATACACACCACTCATTTACATTCAGACACAAAGACACAAACCACACACAGTGCTCCTTCACACATACTTGTGCGCACAGACAGACAGACAGACAGACACACACACACACACACACACACACATACCTTTTGACCTACTATTTAATTGTCTCCATTGCTACAGAATTATGACTTGGTTATCACAAGTATTTGGAATTGGAAGTGTTCTGAGCAAGGACTCCTGTTACAAAGGGAGAAATTAAATAAGGTTTTTGTAGAAAAGTGGCCATCTAATCCTCATTCTATTCTTGCATGCTTGATGATTTCTCATAAGCCAGTGAAGGTCAGTTCTGCTCCAAAGCATACCCACAGAGAAAACCGTGCTAAAGACTTCTTCCCCTGGGACTTGGAACTGAAGTGAGGCAATTTGATGTTGAAATGAGATACTTGGACTGTAGACCTTGTGTAGACCCTGGCTTCACACCATCCTCTCTCCAAGATGGCAGATTGGAACTTCCCTGAAGAGAACTTTGTTTTGTTTTGTTTTCTAATTTTAAACTTCACACATCTTAGATACTAAAGGAAACAAAGTACTATGAGTATAAACTAGCACATACATATTTTTAAATTAAGCAATCGACAATATACATCAAAAGCCCTTAAGAGGTAATGCCCCCTCGCCGAGCAATTCGGGTTTTTAGAGTATAAACCAAGGAATTTATCTGAGGTGAAGAAATCAAGTTTTATGCTTGATGCCCCTATAGAGATCATTATCATGTCATTTCTAGTTACAAAACTTCAGTATAAAAAAATCCAACAATAAGAAAATAGTAAATAGTGAAGTATTATCATAATGGAATGAATCGCCATTAAATTTCTTTTTATGAATCGTTTGTAATAACAAGAAAAATGTATATGATAAAATTTTAAGAGTTGCAGCAAAATTTAAAATTCTTTGTACAAACTGATCTCAATCATAAAAGTGGGCTAAATTAAATAAAAGATAATTTTAAAAGATGGATACCAAAATACCAAAGTTCTTTATAGATAATACGATTATGGATAATATTTTTTTCTGATGCTTTTAAATATTTTCCAAATTGTTAACCATACAAATGTAATTTAACAATAAAAAATAAATTAAACAGGCCTTATCCAAAAAATACAATGGGACTGATTAGCTCTGTTTATTTAGCTTTACTGGTTTCCTTTTTTCCACTTGTATTATTATTTAAATTACCTTATAATTAGAGTAGAATTCTTGGAGACAATGCAGGTGCTCTGGATGCACTAAAACATATCTCCTAGAAAAGTCTAGACAATAGAGGAAAATGCATCAAATATTATTTAAAACTTTTAAAATTCACGCTAACACCATTTTTTCATAGCTAGTATCTAATTCACAGGAAATGTGAGACATCTTTATTATTGTTTACAAATTTCAAACAATCTGGAATATTCCTGCTTACACCCAAAACTCTAATAGGAGAATGTTAAGAGTGAATTATTAAATTAATTTTTATCAAATGTGAAATATGGATATGAGGCTTACAAAAGATACAGTTAACAGAATTTTTTCTCTTCGGTGGCAGGGGACACAGGTATGTACCTACATTTCCAGATGGGTTTACAGCTGCTTTACATACAGAGACTGAGAGCAGAGGTAAGGAGCTGAGCCTCTGGAATGATACAGAACTGGGTTTATTTTTCCACTCCAGCAGCAGAGACCATGTGACCCTGGGCAAGCAGCACACCATCAGAGTCCTTATCTCCACATGGGTGTAGTGGTGGCAGCGATTTCATTTGAGTCAAACATGAACAGAACAAGACATGGAAAACCTCCCCAGAAACATGTGGCCCATTCCTAGAAGTCACCGAGGGATACTGGAGGTGAGGGTAGAGGTGGGAAAGAAGGGACAGGGAGGTAAGGTCAGACAGGCCAGATGCCAGACAGCAGTGGAGTTAATGCCTCCAGGTTTTCATTTTATACTGAGCACTGAAGTACCACAATTGGATGAGGCGAAAGGGATGTGCTTTTTAAGCATTTCTAGAATTTAGGATAAAGAGTTAAAACCCGCTCTGACTACATCACCAATTGCACATAAATCTTGTCCTAGGTCATATTTCCAAAACAGGCCATGGTTTACAAAAGGTACAAAGTGTCTTTAAGGAAGCCTTCTCTGACTTCCTAGGTATTAGGGGAAGGGGAAGGATCCTGATCCTGTTCCCTGTTTTGCCATGGAAGCCCCATGGAAAAACCAACCAGTTCTCTCCCCACCTCTTTTCCCTCCTCCCTCTGACCTCCCCTGGAGTGGAGCTGACTCTTCCTACAGATGAATTTGGCAGGAGGAACTGGCCCTCCTTGCTCAGGGGGTCCTGCAGAGGGTGTGCACTCATTTGATCTCCAGACAGGCTTAGCAGAGAAGGCCTGACCCTGACAGGGCTCCCCTGTTTCCAGTGTTATTTGACACACAGGGGTGAGTTGAAATGAAAAGAAAAACCACTTCCCTTCTAGACCTCATTCTCTAACCTGACCTGAACAATGGTAAATTTTGATCTCCAACTACAAAATTCCTGTCCTCCTAAGTTGCTCTGAACTGGTCCGCCACAGCCCAACAATTGATGTTAGCAGCAAAATCTGCACCAGTAACTTTGGTTTTGAAGATCCACCACACAGAATGAATATGTTTAACAAATAGAGTAGAACAGCTTTATAATATTCGTTAGGGAGACCCTAACAGCTGCCTTATATGCTAGACATATTACAGTATGGCCATGTAATTATACTTCAAGGGACAAGATAGGATTCATTTTCCATCTAAATCCATGTAATGATGAGCTGTGTTAGCATACGCTTCTTCTGAATATGGGAAAATGCGACGCAGCACAGCTTTCTTGTTCTTGCATGCCATTAAAATGCTGTCAGTTTGTAACAACAGAATTACAAAAAGCCCCTGATGTCATCAGACACTATGCTAGCGTCAGCCAAGGAATCTCTGACAATTTTGGCCATAATGGCCACAGTGTGTTCACTGCTATAGAATGACATGCTGTGGCTTATGGAATTTTCACTAATATAATTATGCTGTTTGCTATGCATTAATACCCAGTGGATGAACAAAAGACTACGTTTCTTTGCCAAATTCATAATCAACAATGAAAAAAGTAGCCACTATTTTGAGATTGTTACCAAAGTTGATTCTGCACAGCATGACATTCATTCTTAAGATTTTTTTTTCCAATCATATGGCATTTCACCCAAGTAGAAATCCTATGTATATTTTGCAAAGTTATGCTGCAATCATCATAAAAAGGAATTTAGGGGTCATTTAGAGTATTGAACGTCAATGAAGGGAGTGTGTTCTCTAGACTTAGTTTAATAGCATTGTCTGAATAAATGGACTGAACAAATCATTTCTACATCAGGATACTTACACCAAATTCCAAAATTATTTGAAGTTGTCACATTGAATTTCTCTGCTAAACAGCAAAGAATCAAACTGACCAGTAAGCTTTCAATGACTTAGAAATTTTTCTTTTTCAATCCTCCAATCTTCCAGGGGAAATTCCTTCTCTTTCCACCTTAATGTTTTTGATATTTCTAACTGACATGATGAAGCGCATTAAATTGTCACTATGCCCCTGGCTTCAATCCACCAAAATTGGGGAAAAGGAATTCTGGTTTTTAGTCTCTCTGTCTCACTTAAGGATTTCTTTAAAGATCAATTGACCCTCTGTTGAAGGTAACAATAGTAACATGTATGCATACTTTAAAGACATACATGCACAAGAAAAGACACATTTATAAAGAAACAGCCAGAAAAGTTATCTTTTCCCCATCCTCTATCAATTCTTTAATTTTGCCATTAAAAGTCTATGACACTTCATAATAAAAACAACTGCAGAGAATGAGGACACCTACAATAGCAAAACACTGTGTTTCAGTAATTCATCAAGGGTATGATTAATTCAACAGTGGCACTACCAAAAGAAAATGAGCAACAATTACCCTTTTATTGCAAATACAAACGGTTGTCCATCATCCTTATTAATTATTGTTATTATATTATAATAAGAATATTTGATGGGGATGGGATGGTTAGGCACTGAGCTGTATTTTTTCCCTCCTTCAATAACAGCTGCTTTCTTTCTCCCATAGATGTTGTCTCTACAAAACATTTTGGCATACATCTTTTGCATGAATGCATTTGCTTACAAGTACAAAATTTTTCTTCACCACAAATACAGTACACGGATTTTGGTTGGAGCACTATTGAACACTCTGTATTTCTGCAAGTTATCAGTACTCTTACTGGTATTGTGTGTACTCTGTTCCCTCGTCCTAAAACACTTTTCTCTCTATCCTCTCTTTCCTCTTCTTGACTAGACAACTACCATCTTATCTTCAAAGTATCAGCTTACATGTTACTTTTCTTTCTCACCCTGGGTTGCATTCATTTGCCCTCATACCGAGTTTCATAGCCTCACTCTAAAGAGCAATTGTAGGTTATTTTTTTGTATTGTTTTAGTACTCATAAAGAGTCAGTATCTTATCTTCCTTGGAAGGAGAAAGCCACCATCATAGTTATCTTAGCACATGTATGAGATCCTCTCTTTCTCTCTCTCACCTGTGTGCAGGGCCTTCAGCTGCTTATTCTCATCTCAATCAATATGGAAGAGACCAGCTAATTTCTCAAGGAGGCCACACAGCAACCTGGGGGCACAGCCCATTAGCCCCTCACTTCATACCTGAATCTCCCAGGTTTCCTCCTGAGGCTGAAACACAGGCAATCCAGAAGTGCGGGGGAATTGACACCTTGTATGGAAAAGAAATATAAGCCCGGAGCCAGAGAATAAAGGCTTCTTCCTTCCCATTCCAGAATGAACTGTCCTGAGATGCAGATATTTCAATGATTTCATGGAAAGCAGTTCTGCAAGTTCAGGTTTAATAAATATCTGGATGAGTGAGAAACCCTCACATGGGCTGATCATTTTCCTCTATCTTATTCTTCTTTTGTTTTCCCAGGATTGCACTAACAAAAAGGGAACATGGAAGTCATTGTCTTAGGCTCTCACTTCTGAGAGACCCAGGCTAAGACAGGCAGAAACCAGGACAGAGTTGTTAAACAAGTAGTTATTGCTATGCTTTCAATGCTAAATGTCCCCAGAAGCTCAAATGTTGAAGAATTGGTAGCCAGGTATTGGTGCCTTGGGGTGGTGGTGACAACTTTAGGAGTTGGGGCCTGGTGGAATGCTATTAGGTCACTGGGGATTGTGCCTGTGAAAGAGATGCTGGTGAATCGGTTTCTTCCACCACACACTTCTGCCACAGTGTACTGATTTGCCACAGGCCTGAAAGCAATGGGGGCCAAGCAACCAAGGACTGAGAACTATGAGCTAAAATAAACCTTTCCTGTTTTTAAGTTGATCATCTCAGGCATTTCTTTCAGAGAAACAGAAAGCTGACTAATACAGTTATCACAGTTATTAACTGAATCAATAAGAACTTATAAAATCGAACTGTCAAAAACAACTTCTTAAATAATTGGTTTGTTTAGTTTCTTATACACTGAGGAAAAAAAATGATTTAGTATTAGAGTTAGCCAGTATAAAATTTATAATTGTTAGAACTAAATTTTAGGGTTGGGGATATGACTCAGAAGTAGAACTCTTGCCTAGCATGGACAAGATCTTGAGTTCTATTTTCAGCACAGTAAAAGTAAAAAATAAAAATTGAAGAAATAAACAGAAAAAAAATAACTTTAAGTACTACATAGTTACAGATAATGCTTTTTCTCTTGCTAATTTACAAAAGTATAATAGTTGGTAACTCAGATCTTCCTCCAACACCATCCTTAGCATCCTTATTTCTATCCCAAGGGGAGAAATATGGCATAAGAATAGCTATACGTTTTCAAGAGGGCTGGGAAGAAAAGAATCATGGAGCTGAACAGCTTGCTGCCCCCACCGGCCAGTAAACATTTGCCTGGAACTACCAGTCAGGATAATGATACCTATTATTTTCAGATCCCAAGCTCCCCATATCACTGTAATACTTCAAACAAAATTACCATCTATTCCAATTGAAAAGACTGAATTTACATAGTTAAAATAATTTTAAAGTATTAGATCAATAAGTACAGAAAAGAATAGTGAAGAGATGCACACCAAAGAAGCTTAGTAGTGCACATAGTCTTTTTAAAATGCTTAGTATATTATTACACACATTCTCATAACAGATAGCTTTTTTTTTTTTGGTGTTGCCATGGATTGAACTCAGGACCTTGGCTATGTTAAAAATGTGCTCAAGAACTAAGATATATCACAGAAAGTTGTTTTTGTAAGAGGAAAATTAGCTCTGTTTTTGAAATAGATCTTTGTCAAAAATTTCAATATCTACAAGGAACGTGTATATGTTATTCTATTAAATCTCAATTTTTGATTATTATAATTTCTTGTTTGCTCTCAGACCCATTCCAATCAATCACAGATTAATTAAACATTCTAAGCAAGAATTAGGCTCTAGTTATCTGAGGGCAAAAGAAAGATTCATGTTAAAATCTGTGTCAAGGTGGCAGAAAAAGCATAAGTTAAAATGCTCCCTTCTGTTTCAAATACATAGAAATACTAAACAAATAACTTTAACACAGAACATTAAAACCATGGAAGAGCTAAACACCAAAAGAAAGCATGTTACAATATGAACCTGGAGTAACATCCAAAGGCTCATGCATTGAAGGTTTAATCCCCAGCTGGTGGAGCTACTGGTAGTGGAAACTTCAGAATGCAGGGCCATGTTGGAAAAGGTGGGTTACTGTGGACATGTCTTTGGAGGTAATATTTCCCCCTGGATTCTCGCTACCCCCTCTATCTCTCTCTGCTTCTCACCTAGCATGAGAATAGGAGCTATATTCTGCCATGCCTCCCCCAAAAGAATGTATGTCTCATTGCAGGCCCAGAAACAATAGAGTCAAGTGATCATGGACTTAGGTCTCTGAAATCATGAGCCATAATAAATATCCTTGTTTAAGTTGTTTTTCCCAGGTGTTTTGTTACAGCATTGAAAAACTGACTAGAACAGAAGATTAATCTTTAAGAGTTATAAACAAAAAGAAACTCACTGTTGAGAAGTACATGAACCAGTAATTTTCAGTCAGTAAGTAGGGTACTTTCAATCTGGGTACAATCCATGGGAGCTAGGGTTAGAATGCCCAGGCAGGAAATATTAGGTTTGAGAATACAGGTTCCAAAGACATAAAGGAATTAAAATTGAGCTTTTCGTAGGCAGTTAGAGCTGGGACCATAATATAGGTCCATAGTCTGTGACAAGGATTTTGCAGTCGTCCACCTTCCAGTTCAGAGATTCAATCAGGATATAAACCATGCATTTCAAACTATGATAGAAAAGAAGTACTGCAATGACATTGGAGCATAAAGCCTGCACTGCAGGAGCATACATGTTCTGAACTCCAACTATTTGCGAGTATGGATGGCCCAAGGTAGGATGTTAATTTAAAAGTAGGTTAAAGTTGGTAATGTAGGGAAAAGGCAGAGGCATACTCAAAACTGTAGAACAGAGCATCTCCACAATCTTACGTAGAATAACCAGTAGAAGATGGGCTCAGTTACAAGTGTCAGAATTATAAAATCTGAGGAAGTATGGTACCTTATAAACTAGTCTTTAGGTACCCCAAATGGGTACATTGATTCCAGAAAAATGAAAAGCAAGGGAAATAGCAACCATAAAATTCTTAATTATAATTATATTTTAAAATATTCAAAGATATATTTGAAAGCCTAACAATCATAAAATAAGATTCAGGAATTATATAACTTTAAAATATGGTATATAAAACAATAAGTAGAAATCTGTTAAAAATAATCTACTCATAATAAAAAAAATATATTCTCAAAAGATTGTTGGAACAATAGATTAGAAATCATAAGAAAGAAAATCAGGAATTGGGAGAGAGAAAACTTTCACATTGACATAATGGGAGAACTCATGGACAAGAGAATTGAGAGATAGAAACAGAGGCTGGGCTGTACATCTTCTAGGAATCATGGAGGTAGAAACTAAGAAGATTAATGGAAAGTCAATATTCCAAAGGGAAAAATTGATGATGAATATCAAAAAAGTGAAAGAAGTCAAGCAGTTAAAAGTTTTTTCAAGTACCAATTGGGGAAAAGCTCAAGTATTTTGTATTAATGTCACAATATTTCAAGAATGAAGAAAAGGGCCAATATCCTATAAGGTATGACAGTTAAGTCAACAGCAGACTTTGGACACATCCCTGATTGGGTTAATGTCATTAAGTATCAGATTTAAAAATATATATAGGAATGAAGGTGTATGCAATAGAACTAAACTTGAAATTTGAAATCCTGTGGTTCAATTTCAATTCAGCACCTAATTGAAATCAGAAATGCCCACTCTTGTTTCAGGGACTGTTTATTTTTCCAGAATATGAAGTGAAAGGTTGCAAATCACAGATCCTGCCATTTGGTAGTTTCTTACACAATTCCCTTGATGTATATGCTGCTCAGTTCACCCATTCAGCCTCCCTGATCTTCCTCTACTGCATCTTGCTGATCTAGTGCTTTCATGCTCAGGAGGATAAAAACATGCTCAAAGTGCTTCAGACTCTCTGTTGTGCCATGGCTCATGTCTGGTCCACAGGTGAGAGAGATGATACTTTGATAACCCAGAGCAGGTATTGGTCTTTAAATAATGTCCAAAGTGTCTGTGTTTCTTTCCCATCATCATGCACAAAAGAAAAGCATTTAGCGCTTCACCAGCAGCACAGGTTAATCACACACTGGATTGCAAAGTGCCTACAGACTTGACAGTCCAGTGTCCAGACACTCATCATGCAAAAGATTAGTGGATTAAATGCACACACACACACAGAAAATAACACATATAATTAAAATTCATTCCAAAGTGTTTTAAAACATTGGTGTGTGCAAAATTGTTTATAATTGTGTATGTTTGTATGTTAATTATCCATACACACATGGATTTGTATACATGTGTAATGCTTTCTCTTGAAGGCATTTATGAATTTCACAGCCAGATAAAACAATGTATATCTTCTATCCAAATATACACAACATCCAAAATCTTTATTTGTCTAAATAACAAATACTTTTTCAATTAATTTTTATAATTCTCATTTAACTTCTCTTAAATGGAACCAAAAGATCAAGTTTCCTTCTTATCTTGTCACAGGAAACATATCATCTCAATTTCAGTATTATTGAAAAATGCATCTTGAGTTGGAAATGACCCACATTTTCCTTCTTTTCTATATTACAAATCTGCAACTTTAGCGGAAAAGGAGATTTCACAAAGAAGACCTGTTGGTTACCTTGTTGTGGAATGACAGACATTGTAATGTGAACGAATCAACTATGAAAAAAATTCTAATTAAATAAATGAGGATGCTTTGAAATAATTATGTAAGACATCATTGCCAGAAATGTTTAAATTCTGATATATATTTTGGCCATCTATGAACACTGAAGTACCATACGATGTTACTCTAGAAAAGTCCAGCAAAAGCCAGTCAGATGTTCTGGGCACCACTGATTAAGTAGCTGCTATGAGTCTTACAACCTCCAAACAAGGACTTCTTAACCTAGCTTGGAGTCCTAGGCTTGTTGTCTCCCAAAGAGAATGTGTGCGAGAAAGTAGGGAAATCAGTCTTCTCAAAGACGTGGTGGACTGTTGGCTTGTTTGTTTAAACCTGCTTTCTGGGATTAGCTCTATCTTACTTTGTGCGTTTTGGGCTGAAGGTTAGACAAGGGTCAAGTAGGAGATTTCAACACATCTGATAGAGGTTTGTTCTTCTAGAGACAAGGAAAGCTTTCCCCCAGTGGAGCTAATGCCCTCTTCACAAACTCTTTGTACTATTTGTATGTGTAAGGAGGCTCAGGGCAGGATAGGGCAATTTTAAACCCCAGTGCACAAATCCATAACATTCATCATTATCTATCTTTGGGAACCATTCTACAGCCTCAAATCTCCCTGTTCAAATATGGCCTGGCATTAGCATTGGTCAGGTCATGCTATTTGGAGTCAGTGGATTAGAAACTGCATGAAGGCTTTTTTTAAAAAGAGAAATTAAATTATTGCAGCTAACTATTTGTGAAAGCCAAACAAAAGAGTATTGTTAGATATTCAAGTGTTATATTTACTTGCTATTCTTTAAGGAAAATGTCTGCAATGATCTTAAAGTTGTTTTACCCAGTTGACTGTTCATTCTTTAAACATGTGATAATTTGTGGCAATAGATACAAGTTTTAAGTACTTCAATAAATCCCTATAACTGGAATTAAAAGTTCCACCTATCTAAATGACATCACTGTTTTCACAACTATATTTATTAGACAGAGAAGTAAGAGAAAAATGGTAAAGAGAGAGGATGGTTGGCCCCTGCTTCCCACCATCAGTGTCTGTACCAGAAGCTGCAGTCACACAAAAGCACCAGCTACTCCTGGAAGGTCGAGGGCTGGGAAATGTTCTCTTGCCTGCATCCTCCATTCTTTGCATCAACTGGTACCACCTTCCTCCTGGTGTTGGTTAGGAGACGTTTTCTGAATATCCAATGCATATTTCTAATGTTACATTCATCACTCTGTATTTAACCATTTGTGTCTTCCTTGCTCAACTATGGTTAACTTGAGTAGAATCTCTGTCTCATTCAACTTGCATTTCTAGACCTTAGTACAGTTCTGAGAACAGAGAATGTGCTTAATAAATCTTCAACAAGTGAGTAAATGAACACTCAGGTTGCAACTCCTTGATGTAAAGAGAAACATCCACTGCCTCTCATCTCCTGATACACGTAACATTCAGGGCCTAAGCAAATAAATTCCACATGTTTGATTGGAGACATTGTCTTTTAGACACAATTCTTCTGTCCTTCAACTGTCTCACATAGAATGGTGCCCAGCTCTGCTTTCCTAACTTGTCCCTAACTTGTACTGAGTTATGCAAGATATCTGAAACAGCTGGCAATAAAATATTTACATGCTTCTTTCCACCCTTGATACCATAGCTATAAACTAGAGAGAAAACTATTTTAAAATTATGTAATAATATCATAAATAAGGTCAAATTGCATCTTGTGGACAAAACAGATAGTAAATAAAAAACAAGGTAGAAACTGAGGTTGTTCCAAGATGCACAACTGAGAGAATATAAAACAAATCGGCTTGAATTATATGACAAGTCAAATTGAACACAATTGTAGAATAATGGCATAATTAAATATTTTCTTCTGCAGCACTTCCTAATTAAATCCCGAAACTAGTCACATTTTAAAATGATCCTCCACCAACTTCCTCAGTGTGGAGAGCTATGCTAGCAAACAGCTCAGAATAGTCTTTACCCTCTGTATACTATTTTATTTTAAAGTCAAACAGAACATGTGTTAAACTGTGCATCACAATTTTTCTTATGCACTGTGGTTTTATTAGATAATTGTTATGGTTTAACTGTGTAATTAAAATTGTAGTGATCACCTCATCCTATATCAGAAGAGTTCCAGAAAAAATGACCCAAACGCGATATGAAATATGGTTGGTTTTTCCTTTAGGATACCATCACCTTCTTACCTTATTTTGCAGATCAATAAGATCCTTGCTGCTCATGACACTTTTTTTTTATCAGTCGTTTCCCATCTTTTCAAAGAGGATTAACCGTGTCCATGACATTGAACACACATCTTTTCGTTCCCCAGACTGTCTTTCCTTGCTCTCGATTTTACTTTTAAATTTCACATTTTCTCTTCTCAGTGATTCTCCTTTTATTCCTAAATATCAAGATCAGAATAGAAGACAATTCATTTGCCCTTGGTATTTTAAATAACCTAGACTTTGCACTCCCATTGAAGATCACAAACACCTTTTCTTGGAGCCTCAATCTTGCCAAGCCACATACTAGCTCAGCTCCTCTCCCCACAGTGAGACATTTTTCTTGCAGCCCCTATTCACACAAAACTGACCATCTTAATCTACTCCTGTCCTCTGTTGGTTCTTGAGGCCTTCTCTAAACAAAACAACCCTCAGTGACATTTCTCTTCCTAAGTCAGTATGGCAATTTTCCACAAAGTTTCCATTTAACAATGGGTAATATACTATAATTCATTGTTTATTCATTATTTAATTCTTGATAGCGTGGCTTGTCATGAAGTAATAACAGGGGTTACAAATTCTTTCTGTAAAGGGCCAGATAGTAAATTTTCAAGATGTTTTAGGCCCTACAGTCTCTGTCACAATTATTGACCTCTGCCGTGAAAACAATCATAGACCATATGTAAATGAATGAAAATGAATCTGTTCCAATAAAACTTCATTTTGGAACACTAAAATTTATACTTGTAATATGTAATCTTCATAGGATGCAAAATATTGATAGTCTCTTGAATTTTTCTTTCAACATTTAAAAATGTAAAAACACATTTTTGGTCCTCAGACCACAGACAGGAGATTGGCTTTGACCCATGAGCAGTGGTTTGCTGATCCCTGAATTATACCATTGTTGAAGGCAGAAACTGATTTTTATAACTGTGCATGTCTTCCACTGTAACTAGAAGTGCAACACTCTTTTCTCATTCCCAGGAACTGTCTTTTCTAGCCTAAGGCAAGAACCACTGATCTTGGCTGGCCCCTTTGGGAACAGTCAGAGGACATGTAGAACTCTGAGAAAACTCCATATGGTAGAGGTTGATATTCCCAAGGAAGAGAGAAGCAAAGCCTCGACTTCTCTCCAAACGGGGCAAAGCTTGCAAGATGTCTATGTTCAAACACAGTATTTCTTTGAACTAAGTAGAAATCTCTGAAAGGGCAGAAGGCAGGCTCAGTGCTGCAGATGCCATTTTGAATTCAAGCTTCATATGGTCTCCGTGGGAGTCTGTAAAACCCAGCGCTTTCCTCTGTGGGAGTTCTTCACTTTTAGCGTGATGGCTCTGTATTTAATTACACTGTATATTTTCTTCTTTAGTGCTGTGATACAGAAAGACAGAGATCCAGAAAGTGGAAGAGATAGGAGAGGGCTGCACTCCAGCCCTGCAGATAAGGAACACCCTCAACATCCAAACCTTGGAGCATGCTAAGAGACTCCCCCTCAACATTATTTATCTAGAATGTTCACTGTGAGTTATAGTACCAAAGGGGGGAAATACTCATTTAATGAAGAGAGAGTTTGGTCCAGTTTAAAAGCCATAATTTTGTATGCATGTCAGAAAAACACATAATCTGAACAATAAATTCACCCAGCCAGACTGAGGACCCACTTGCCACTGGAATCTGTTTTTCTTTTTAACATAATGAGGTGACATCCCTTTCCTTGGAGAGGAGAGTTCAATAGTTTAATTTTTGTTAACTGAGATCCCTTGTACGAAGGTAAATTACATTGCCTTTTCTATTACTAGCTCTGTTAATTGTCAAGCAATCAGAGTTTATGCACTCATCCAAGACAGCGGAGAATTTCCCATAATGTTACAAAATAAAACCTGACAAAGCACAATAATCTTTAGTTTATTGATGTGCTACCAGGCTGTTGAAAGCATCAGATCAGTAATGTGCTTTGGTTAGGAAATTGGGGTCTAGGGAGAAATATTGGGAGTTAGAGATAGAACATCAGGGCTTGCAGAAAAAATATATTAGAAGTTAAAAGGGGAAAAAATGTTTGTGGTGGGATTTTAGATTTTATGAAAAAAAAAAACACTGTGATATTGTATGGATTTTGAAGGACAACACATCTGGGGTGGACAGATGAACTTTGATTCCAGTGGTCAAAGGAAATTTATTTGTGTGTGTGTGTGTGTGTGTGTGTGTGTGTGTGTTGGGGGGTGCTACATATCATCATATAAATAACACACACAAATACCAGATTTCCAAGAAAAACACATTCTGAAGAGATTCAATGCAGATAACAAGAGCTACTACATCATGGTTTAATGAACAAATTAGGTGGTCAGGATAGCAAAGCTGAATATAGATTTAGTTTGAAAAAGTTAAAAAATAGGGATTCAATAAAATATTCCAAATGCTTTCCTAGTCTCCTCCAGAATATTAACTTCCCAAGGTTAGGTAAAAAAAAATAACAATAATAATTTTAAAAATGTGGTTTGAGCCTTGGAGACCTTTAAGACCTGCAAAATGAATTTCTGAACGATGAATTTCATCTCGTCATGCTTTTTCCTGTGAGGTCCTCTTCTTCCCCCTGTCCTGTATCTGAGGAAGGATTCTTCCTTGGACTTGTCATGCTAGACATTCTGAGGACACGCAAATGCAAGTGACAGTGACAGTGCTGTGACCACGATGCTGGCAGCAATGGTGCTGTGGTCTTAAGTGTTTCCTTCTCAGTATTTGGAGTATTTGAGTTTTCATTTTAAAAGTTTGACTTTTGTACTCATATTGACACTAGGAATTCAGAAATGAGCTGCCTTACTAAATTGTTCCCACAGATTGGGATTTGAAACTCCAAGAAACTGAATGCTTTTCTTGCTGACAGAAAGCTCATTTGGGAGTGAGCTTTATATTAATATTATAATCATACTCAAACTTATTTTAGGAGTCAAAGGAGTATCAAATTAAAAAATCTTCAACATATATAAGAAAAATGCTGATTTAAACAACTATCTTTATACACTCAAATGCAGCCGGAGTGTTTGTGTGTGTGTGTGTGTGTGTGTGTGTGTGTGTGAGAGTGAGAGAGAGAGAGAGAGAGAGAGAGAGAGAGAGAGAGAGAGAGAGGAGAGAGATTGAGATTCTCTACCTTGCAATAAAAGATGGCAAGGTGATAAATTAGTGCTCTCAACTGAAATTGATTACTTTGTGTTCCCATCCAGTTCATATGGCAGCCACACAGATGCTCTGAAACACCTTAATGACACATTGGAGAAAACTTCTCAAGTGGGCCCCTTGCAGTGTTCTTTCCTTTCCTCCCCCTTCCTTGGCTCCCAGAGTGAACTGCTATGTTCGCAGCATACATTAGGGAAAGCACCATGCAAACATTCCTCCACTCCCTCTTGCACAGAGATGTCTTCATTTTATGTCTCAGGAATCCTTTAGACAATCCTAGGAGCCTAAATGCTAAAATGACAAATGTAAGTGATTTTGTCTTCTCAGTGCTTGGATCTATCTATCCCTAGCTCTCTGGAGAGGCGGCACATATAGCAGAAAGATGAAGCAGCACCGAGCCACCTAGAGGCAATCTTACCCAAGCCGGCCCAGCAAAGCAAAGCAAAGTTATGAAGCTTACTGCCATAATTGTAGATTAAATGAAACTGCCTAGTTTACTCACAAGGGATTGAGAGGGACAAGTTCCCGATACACATGAATTTAAGGAATACTAGACGAGATGAAACCTTTTTTATCAAGTCCTTGATTTTAAACAATTTAGGACATCTCCTTGTGGTAAAATCCCTGTTGGGATGTATTGATAACTTCTGAGATATAATCAATTTCATTCATTGTGGGAGCAGGAGAAAATTTAAGAAATGTCAAAAATATTTAGAAATATCTGAAGAAACTAGAATTTTTAATAAATATTAAGTTCTCAGTTACTATAAGAATTTTGACAGGTCTCAGAGAAAGTTAGAAATAATGTTTCACTGCTTGAAGATCCTAGAACTTCAAAAAAAAAAAAAAACTCATATTTCAGTGTTCCTGTAAGTATGTAACTGGCTCTACTGACTTTTGCGAAAACACTCTGAGTTATTCATACATTGTTTTTCAGAGGTTTAAGGATCTGTATATGTGTTTTGAATATGTATGCTTAATAATTCTAAATTTTTATGAACTACTTTTTTAGTGTTCTATATAATCTTTATCTCATTTTCATTTGGAGGTCTTAACAACAGAGCAGTTGTCACTGAAGGATGGTAATTTGATTGACTATCATCCATGTAGGACATTCTGGTGGTTGATAGATGCAGGCAGTGGTTTAAGTACTTCTAGTATCCATCAAGCCCATTGATTACTACCCCAATGAGTCCAAAAACCCTGGCACCTCTCCCATGGTATTCTGCAGCCCAGAGCACAACTCCCTCCTACAATTTCAATCCTCTCATTCTCAGAAGGGTCCTTTTCTCTCCTGGCCCCTTCCCCAACTCTTCTGTGCCCTAGCTTTGTCCCTTCCCCCTCACCTGAAGTGAAAAACACTCCCCTCCATGTCCCTAAGTATAAGACCAGGTGATATAAAGGCCAGAGTCTGAGGACAACCTCCTTCAGAAAGGCTGAGTGACAGTCACACCTTCATCCTGCTGCTACAAGCATAGTGTGGTATTTACCCCCACGACATCCACACTAGCAAACTCTCTGGAAATGCCATATATTAAAAAAAAATTAAAGCACATATTGTTACAAAAACACTGTTTTTGGCAAAGTAAAACTAGTCTCTTACTAAGTTAAAAAACTTGGATGTTTCTCCACCCTTATTCCTCAACAACTAAAGAAATAACCATTCATTTAAAAATTTTCAAAAGTACCTTGTACCTTCCCCCTTTTTCTGAGGTAGGGGTGAGTCCTGAGTCTGGAAGCCAGAGCTTTAGGCATTCTGTATAAGTGCTCTATCATTGAGCCACAACTTCAGCCTCCTGTCAAAGAACAAAGCAAACCACCCCCCCCAAAAGCAAAACTACATCATTGTTAATACAATCTAATAGAGAAGGTCATGGTTAAAGGCCCTAGGCTTAAACAAAAGTTTCCCAAAATGTAAAACTATTTCATCTAGTTTCAATACCAAAGAAATTTAGCTGACTTAACAAAAGCAACAATTACATGGTTATTGTTGTCTATTTCATTTCTCAAAATAGTCCCTTAGTATGATCTTAGTTAGTATTCTCAAGATAAAGGAACTAGTACATTTCCTATTTAAAAATGAAGAGGCTAGGAGCTCAAATGACTGGTCCAAACTGGGTGGTGGATAAGCCTGGCCAAGTGCAGCTAGATTAGAGTGTATGAGGTTTAGGGATGGATAACTCACCTGTGTGGTAACCAAGATTTGTAAGCAAGTTTTCCAGTGGTACCCATTCTGGATATGGCAGAACAAATAAAACTGTGAATTCTATAATGCAATTTCATGCAGTTTGGGCCAGATAATTTTGATTATAACATTATATTTCTAAAGTTCTATGCTTTGTTCCCTGTGAAGTTCAATATAAAGTTGACCCTTTAAATCCCTTAATGTAGCTCCTAGTAACACCATAAAGCCCTAAGCATCTCTCAGAATGTCACTACTACTAACAAAACAAAAATTTAGAGAATTTTGAGGAAGGGTGGAAACAAGACTGATGAAAAAGGAAGGTCCCTATCTTTGTGTCTTGCATATCATTTTAATCATACAGACCATTTATCATGTTTTGCCAAGAGAACCACCATATTCAAAATGAATGGTTGCCAAACATTGTTTTTAACAGCAAAAAGTTCCCTTTTTATAAACAGACAAATGCTACTTTCCTCAACAAAGATCGCTCATTGCTCCATTTTCGTGTTTCTTGAAATACCCACTCATAGCCCTAGAACTCTGGAACACCTAATATGAAAATAACTCTCCTAAGCAATCAAATTAGAAGCATGATGCCTTGAGCAGAATCCTCTTCCTGTATGTATTTGATGAGCTGATTCATTTCCTCACCTCATTCACTCCCCTCTCCACATTTCTTCCCTTGAGCCCAATCCAAAACCATCTCTCTTTGTGTGTGTGTGTGTGTGTGTGTGTGTGTGTGTGTGAATGTGTGTGAGTGTATGTGTGTGGGATTTGATTAAATATTCCTTCAGAACACTGAGTGCTTTCCCTACCACATTCCTTTTACCTTCACCCTCATCCAACCTCCAAGAATACCCTTCCCATCCAATGATAATTTATGGAGTGTCTTCATTGTGCCAGGTACTATGAAACCTGAGGATTTGTGTTTAGAAGCCAGGAGATTCAATTCCACTGTTCATAACTCTTCCTTCTTTGCTTTCTACTTAAATAAACCTTGGGTTTTTCAGGGATATTTAACCAAATTTTTTTTCAAGAAGAAAAATGTTCATATCCATTTTAATCTTCAATTTAGCAGAACATGTACGATTTATATAAGAGGGAAGTCACATTCAATTGTACTCAGGAAGTATAAGCAGACTTTGTAAAATAGTTGTTGCATTTCCTCATATTGAATAAAATAATAAATTATTTGAATAGTTCTATTATCTATCCTTGGCTGAAACATACAGTGCCTGTCCTATTTCTTCAAAAAGCTTGTTAATATGCAATCACCTAGTACAACTGCTAAGTTTTTAAAGGTCACCCATGTTTTATTCATAAAGGGTGGTTTTCTGGAAGGGAAAAAGGTTACAATGTCATGTAATACCAAATTCTGATGGAATCTTTGCTTTCCAAGATACGTTCATTCTAATGGATTGGATGGGGTACAAGTGAGATTTAGGGACAGGGATGTGAATCGTTTCAGAGATATTATTTAGAACAGGAAAACCTTGAAAAGTAAGGGAGAAAAGGATTATTCTTTTTTTTTTTTTTTTTACTTTTTTTAACTACCAAGTAAGCATGGCAGCTTGTGTTACTGATCGAAATATTTGATTGTTTTCTAAGGCCAGTATCTGAAAGTAAATAGTTTCAAGCCCCCTAGAAGTTAAGCATAAGTACGTCACTAGTTCTGTCCAGTATAATGTGAGAAGAAGTAATACATGATGCCTTCAACAGCAGCTTTTCCTTAATAATGTTTGAGCCATACCAATTCCTTCTTCTGTCATGGGGGAGGAGAATGTTCTGGGCACATGGATTATGTCTGGGGTCAGAGTTACTGCTTGAAGAACAATTGCTCCAGAAATTTTTCAAATGCAAATTTGATTGGAAGGATATTGCCTGAGGAAAAGATGAACATTTGCTGTGTTGTCACTAATGTTTTGAGGTTGGCAATTTACCCTCCAACATTGGCTTTTTCTGACTTTCTGACTAAGGTACTGAGGAAGATAGACCTTTACACATATAAGTAGTCCCTTCTTTGTGGCTAAACTTTTTTTTTTTTTGGCTAACTTATTCACCAAAAGAGGAACTAAATCTACCTAGCTTATTACCCTTTTATGGATATTAATTCAATTTTTCATTGTAATAAAAATTCTCCAAAATTAGAGAAAATAAATAATTCATATGTTTTATTCCAGATTCCAAGACACTTGCATAGTGTATACACTATATTTTAAGAGGAATAATAGGATCTGGCATGTTCATTCTTGGGTAATCTTATCTTATCAATTACTTTAATCTGCCCTTTTATGTAGAAGACAACAAAACTAGTACCTCTGAGAATTTCCCTTGAAAATTTCTTGAATTATCTCAAACTCAGCCATACAAAACCAAGATCATTCTCACTAGGAGTGATGTCATTCATTGTCACAGTCATAACAATGTCAAACATTTCTTTGTAGTAGAGCTCAATAAAGGTTTGACTTTAATGGAAAGAAAAGTCAACTTTTTTTCCACTTTGATTCATCTGTATGATATCTCTGTAATCACCAATGTTAGACACTTCAAGGTCATCTTCAGTTTCTCCTTCTTCCTGAACACTAAAGACCAAAAGTCTACCAGGAACTTTAGTATTATCTTGATCTTGGCTCCAAACTCTATACTCTTCTTTCTTGACTATCAGTTCAGCCCTTCATCTCTCACCTTCAACCTACCTTTCTCATTTTTCATCTCTGAGTATTCCAACATCAGTATTGGGATATTTCCTTCTATTCTACTTTATTTTATCTCTTAAAATTTTTTTTGATCTGAATATGTGTGTTTTCTACATGTGTATGTGTGTATATATATATACACACATACACACTATACACTTTTTTCAAATAGAAAGAGAGACAGAGTTGTGGTGTATTGGTTAATAAGACAGATCTTAAAGCCTACATATCTGGGTTTGCATATTGATGTCCAGTTTTGCAGTTCAGTAGCTGTGTTTTCATCACCTACTCAGTTAGGATTTGGGACCTTTCGTTTAACTTTATTTATAGTTATGACCTATCTTTACAGTTACATTTACCATGTTTTTATATAGAGGTATTCTAATAAAACTTAGTTCTATACAAAGGCTGTTGCATACATACATCATAGAGAAAGAAAGAGAGAGGGAGAGGGAGAAACATAAAAAAATGAGAGATTATTCTTATTTGAGAATATGTGGAAATGAGAAATGTAGAGAAGTGTAAAAATGTAGAAATATTTAACAATTAATAATTGTTAGGAGAAATGAGAAGGCTCATGCATTATTTCTACCCATTTTCTGTTGGCTAAAAGGAAACAAGATTATTGGTTAAACCCTTGATTCAATTCTTAGCTATAAAACTATGGCTAAGAAAACCTCCCAAACTTTATATATACACATTTTGTAGTACCATAATAGAGGATCAAGATAAAGCAAGTTCTCCTGACACAATTTGAGTGAGATGGTACCTGAGTTTGGCTCTACCATTTTTCTTCCTGACATTTTGGCAGACTGTCGATAAAAAAGCCTCCAGTAGTTCTCATCTCCTGGCATTAAACCTCTTATGTAATCTCCTCCCTTCAAGTGAATGGTGGACTAGAGATTGCTTCTTATCACTCAAATATGATAAATGAGATAGAATTTTACTTCCATGATTAAGTTAAAGAAGCTGAAAACTTCCTTTTCAATGACACTCTTTTTGTTGCTTTCTGGATTTCTATGCTTAATAAATTATATTGCTTTATTGCAAAGGCTCAGATGGAAATGACTGAGGTCTTCAGTCAAACAGCTCTCTAGGTAATGAACTCTTCTGGTAACCTGAATGAACTTAAAGGGCCCAGCTCCTTTGAGGTGGGATTCAGATGCCACTCTAGCTCCAGCTGATATTTCCATTGTAGTCCAGTGACATACCCCCAAATTGAAGAACTAGTTAAGCCAGGTGCCTAATCTTAGAAACTGTGAGATAATAAACATGTGCAGCTTTAAATTGTTAAATTTGTGGTAACATGTTACACAGTAATAGATAGTATATCATTATAGGTAGTATTAAGATTATCTAATATTTATATATGTACATATATATGTTACACATATATGAATGATGTATACATATGCCTGTGCATGTATGTGTCCACATATATGTAAGTATAGATACAAATATGCATGTATACAAGTACACGTATCTATCTCCAGATTGAGTTAAGTTTAATGGTTTTACAATCTATCCATAATTTATCTAGAGAAATAGAAGTTTCTAGATTATCAGAGAGAACTCACTATTAAACTGGAAAAAAAATGTACACTAATATGGATACTGAGAAACCCAGGTTTATGGGAAAAAGAACAAGGAGAAAATTTTTAGGTTAGAAAAAAAAATAAAATAAAATGGCTATGTCTGCAAATATTAGTAGTGCCTAGTAAGAAAGGTGAAGGTGTGTTCAAATTGTGTTAAAGTTTAGTAAAAATGTAATATATTAGCAAAAACTCATAAAAATGCTTGTTTATCTGTTTTCCTTTATGGCAGTTTAAAAACTGACAAGTTTTGGTAAAGTTTTGTCTAAACAAAATATATTTTCATACTATTTAGCCACAGTAGCACAGTCTATCAATTTGGCTTTACAAGAACCAGATGCATTTTCTTGAAAACCACCAGTCCCTCATAGGTCCCCATTTTCCCTCCATTTTCCTCAGGATGACATCATAGGCCAGAGGTAAAACTTAAATTGTAAGGAAATTGTACAAGATAAATCCTGCCAGGTGAAGTAATAATACAAAATACAAGGGGTTAGGCCTAAGTTTTTATTTGTTAATATTGCTGCTGTTATATTTTAAGAATATATTGTAGTAATGATTTAATTACACTTCTACCCAGAGGCTTTGCACAAAGAATGTAATTTGAAAATGCAATAAATGGATTAGATGGTGCATGTGTGTATGTATAATGTACACTCATTATGTGTCTCTGAGTGAAAAGAACCAGTCAGAATGGTGATTTGATGGTTGATACTCAAATGTTCAAATTCACTTCATTCTGTATTTTTTTTCCTCTCAGAAACCAGAGGATAATGCTAAACGTAAGTAGTTTCGGGATTTTTCTTTAGATTTATTGGTAAGAGAAAGAGCTGACAACTTAGCTATTTCTGAGTTTAATACTTGAGTTGACCATCAAATTTACCCATGTTTTCTTAACTCTTGCCCCCTGCAGATAACAAGAGGACCAATTTTATCCAGAACATTAGATTCTCTGGCAAAAAAAAAAAAAAAAGCTACCCTGAGGTGCTTTTGCATACACTTTTCTATATAAATGTCTTCACATGCATAAATTAAAAAGAGGAAGAAGGTACCCAATCTACAAGTTCTCAAATGACTATATTCAGGATCCATGCTTAATTAGCCCAGTCTTCCAATTAAAAATGCAATATGCCCAATAGAAAGTTCATCACTATTGTCATACCACAATGCAGATGAATTTACTCTAAAATGCATTTCTGAGCAGTTTAAGTGAGATCTGCAGAGCTGTAGAGGGTGAGGCTTTGAATAGATCGGGATGAAAATATTTTGATAATTTAGCAGTAGGGAATCTCATCCAATGTGCTGAGCAGTGAGTGGGGTAAATGACATGAACAGGACTTGAAACTCAAGGATAGGATGAAGGGCTGTGAGAGGGATCACAGATGCTTGAATTCTCAGGTTGGCAACTGTAATAGTAGCGCTCAGGAAAAGAAACAAAAAGGAATGGAGGTCATGGTGTACAAATCAAAGATTCTCACATTTTCAGGTAGAATTTAATATAAAACTTTCTTTTGAAATTCTGTGTGTATGCATGTGTCAGCGTGTAATCCGAAAATTCAAATGGCTCATGCCATGACCAATTTTCTGATTGTAAAATTCTTGAAAAATAAAACTGATCTTTCTTTTATTTTGTTGGTATTCAAATTATATACTTTGGGCAACTCTGACTTTAAATATGTTGTTGTTTTCAGGCTTTACAAATAAAGCACCAAAACCAAAATTTCTTTACAATTTATTATGCAATTATCATTTTTTGTCATCTTTATCATGTTGTCCTCTGAAATGCAATTTCCACAAAACAATTTATTTATCATATACTAATGTGTTTATCTCTTGCAGTTTCCCACCATAAAAGATCACCAGATGAATCAGAGGATGCCAAATTACATGTAGATGCTGGATAAGCAGTAATTACCTTTTCAATATATTTTCATGCCAGATATTTGCCAGATTTATATGTAACAGGTGAAAGTATCCATTGCAAGTTCCTATGGACTATCCCAAGAAATGAGAGGTACAGAAACAAACCATGCACTTGACATAGGATCTGTAGTCTCATCTGCCTCACTCAGCAACTTTGGATACACTAGATATTTCAGAAAAAGTGGGCAGAACATCTTCTGTGTACTTGGGACATGCTTGGTATTAGTTTAGTTGCAAGATAAACAAAGCAATGGCCCTACTGAAAAAATGTGCTTTAAGACTCTAAAAATATCATTTTAAAATATTATTCTGTCAAGCTTTTTCTTAAACAAAAAAATTAAAGTGAAGATGCAATATATGCAGAATATAAAAACCTAACTGCTATGATTAAGGACAGAGATATGACTTGGGATATTTTGGCTCCTTCTTCATTGAAGACTGATTTTCTGCAGTGACCTGCTTGAAACATCCAGGGCTCCAAACCACACAACATACAGACCAGACCTTTAATCCCTACTTTGACTGACAAGCTGCAAACAAGAGAACAAAGTGAAGCGAGAAGATGTGAGTCATACTGCTGGTGGTGAACCTGTTTGGCCACTTTTTCTCCAAAGGTTAACAGAGTATATTTCAACATGAATGCCCTCTATAGAAAGGTTCTTGTTTTGTTTTATTTTTGTTGACTTTTCTCCCTGCTTGGCAATATCGGGAATTCTTTGGTGATTCCATGTTTTACTGTATAGAAAATTTTCATGCTCAGATTTGGTAAAACAGCCCATCTGAGGACATCTTGGCAAAGATGTAATATCTGTTGGAAGATAAAATATCAGTAAGAAGTATCCTAATGTGGTTGGCCAGACATGCAAATTCTTTAAGGTATGTGTTCCATGGGCATATTATATTAAGAGAAAAGTAAAAAAATGAGTCACTGAGAGAGATTTTGTTTTGGCCAGGCTTCATTAGGGACCATTTTTTAACCTCACATGGCTAAAGGCAAAACTAAATGCCACTTAACTCAAAGATCTGCCTGTGTTTGTGTAGGTGTTTTATTATTACCACTTTATTCAAGCCTGAGAAACGTGACTCTGAATTGTAAGTGAATGAAGCAACTTTTACAACTAGCAAGGTCCTTGGAGTTATTAAACCAGTGGGGGGAAAATAACAGTTTGTTCCAGCATTTAGACTCCAAGGGTGCTTACTAAATAAATCTCAACATAAATAAGATCCTAAATCTATGCATTCATTAGGACGGTTTGCCAGCAGTGACATTTCTTTGGCCTCTGTTACAGAGTTTCTATTCTGCTCTTAAACTTGAGACTTTGGCACTATGAGAAAATAGAGAGTTGAGTTGCCACCCTTCCCAGCACCCCTCTCTTCCTTTCTTAAAAATGTGTGATTTGTTTCAGAGATGGGTTCAATCACCAGTACCAAAGGGGGTGGGGAATAACATATGATTTGGGATGCTTCAGAAATATGTCCATCAAAGCAAAGGGCTCCAAGAGCCAAAAGGACAGGACATTTTAAAAAGGAAGCATGTAACCAAGCTAGGTTTGCCTCTCTTCTGCATCATCACTTTTCCTCCAGCCACAGAAGTTGAAAAGAGCAAATTTTCTCACCCACCCTCATTCCCAGGTCTCATTATCTTAAACCCATCAAAGGTGCATTTGTTTTACTGAAAACTCCCGTAAGTCAATGTCAGAGCTTCTCTCCCCATTTTTACAAATGGAACCATACATCAACTTTCAATTACCAGGGAAATCTGGTAGAAGAGAAAAATTCATAGATTAATCCTGGATCTTAATTTGGCAGTTGGCTTCAGTCTTCTCTTCTTCAGAACGATTCACAGCGAGCAGCCAGAAGATCTAAAAAAGTGACTGAACTGAGTAATAATAGTATTAATATTAATAGTATGACTTTATGGCTTCCAAACTGTTTTTACATTCATCATCTCATTTGTTTTAGAGAAACTCTCTGTGATGGAGATAGAAAGTGTGTGCTATATTTTTTTAAGTATGAGGAATGAAAATTTCAATCACCCGCTTCTATAATTTAAATCTTGAATGTTCCTCAAAGGCCCGTCTATCGAAGACTTGTTCCCAGTTGGTCCTTTTGGAAGGTGGTGTACACTTTAGGAGATGGAGCCTACTAGAGGAAGTGAGGTCATTGGTGGTGGGCTCTGAAAGGGGATATTGGATCCTGAGAACATTCTGTCTCTTCTTCCCAGTCACCATAGGATGAACAGCAACCTCACTATATGCTTCCATGGTGACATGCTTCCTCACCAAAAGCCCAAAGAAATGGGGCCACTCAGCCATGGACTGACACTTGTCAGACTGTGAGCCAAAACAAACCTTTCCTCTTTTAAATTTGTCATCTCAGGTATTTTGTCACGGTGATGGCAAGCTGCCTGACACACTTGCCTATATAATTGACTTGATTTTCTTTCTTCACTATATGATACCTAGGCTAAACAGCCACAATATCACTTTTTTGTGTGTGCGTCATATTTGATGAACTGATAATAAACTAAAGAATTGGGAATATGAAGGAAGCAAACCTAGTTCAAAGCAGACATTTTAAAGTTCCTCAGGATTCCCTTCCAGTATCCTGGGAACTCAATTTTGTGAATTTTCTAATCACTATATGAATTTACTAAGCCTATCTTTCCTTTCTATGTCTATTTGTATATAGGAAGTCATTGTCTACAAAACAATATAAGTTTTATATTGTTTATAAGCTTCATACTGTGAAAAGACTGAAATATAAGATATCATTTTCAATGCAAAGCTGGACAGCAAAGCTATCATTCCAATGAAAGTTTCCCATTCGTCTTGTGCACTGATCAACCCTGTGCTGTTTTTTAATCCAGATCCAAACACATGATATAGGAATGAAGTTCTCCAGAGAATCAGATGTCCTGCCTCAGGTCTTTTAACTTCTTCCTACTGTGTATAAAGAAGACATTTTTCAGGTATGAAACTATGAGTATAACACTAATTTGTCTTCTTATCAACTCCCTGGTCTCTTCCTGTTCAAGAATCCAAAAACGACTACTCTATTTCTGGGTTTGGCAGAAGATGAGAAACAGGAAAAAAATAAAATGGAAATATCAGTCAGACAATACTGCCCTTATTATATATATTTTCTTTCCTAGAAATAATTATTCTGGCTTAAATGGAAGAAGAAAAACTAACAAGAAAACTCTGTGAATCTGTACTTGGTTTCAATATTCACTTAGAGCCAAAATATCAGTCAGGGCTTAGGTGAAAAGTCAATTAGTTCCCTCTGTGTTAACCACAAGTTCAAAACCTGTCATGTGGTCCTTTTCTGTTAGATTATCTCATGGACTATTTTCCCTTTTCAATTAAAAGGCATGAACAGCAAGTCTGGTTTTCAGTTTTAAATGGAGTAAAGTTTTAATTAGAAGGAACATGTAAATTGATATTATCAAAAATGCAGGCAGCCAAACTCACCAATTTGCACCTCAGGCATTTCCAACATACTAGATTTTGCAAGCATCTTGTCACCTCTTACACCTCCCCATTAACAGGCCACATTCTGTTCTTTCCACGACTTCTCTCTGTTCCTGAATAAACTTCATTTATCTTTCAAGAGTTAGTTTAGGCATCACCTTCTTTTTTTTTTATTTTTTTTATTTAGTCTGTTAGCTTTTCAGCTATTATTTTTTTTAATTTTTTTTTAATGTTGGTTGTTCAAAACATTACATAGTTCTTGATATATCATATTTCACATTTTGATTCAAGCAGGTTATGAGCTCCCATTTTACCCCTTATACAGCTTGCAGAATCACATCAGTTACACTTCATTGCTTTACATATTGACATACTCATGTCTGTTGTATTCTGCTGCCTTTCCTATCCTCTACTATCCCCCCTCCCCTCCCCTCCCCTCCCCTCTTCTCTCTCTACCCCCACTACTGTAATTCATTCCTCCCCCTTGTACTGTTTTTCCCTTTCCCCTCACTTCCTCTTGTATGTAATTTTGTATAACCCTGAGGGTCTCCTTCCATTTCCATGCAATTTCCCTTCTCTCTCCCTTTCCCTCCCACCTCTCATCCTTGTTTAATGTTGGTCTTCTTCTTGTGCTCTTCTTCCCTAGTCTATTCTTAGTTACTCTCCTTATATCAAAGAAGACATTTGGCATTTGTTTTTTAGGGCTTGGCTAGCTTCGCTTAGCATAATCTGCTCTAATGCCATCCATTTCCCACCAAATTCTATGATTTTGTCATTTTTTACTACAGAGTAATACTCCATTGTGTATAAATGCCACATTTTTTTTATCCATTCGTCTATTGAAGGGCATCTAGGTTGATTCCACAGTCTTGCTATTGTGAATTGTGCTGCTATGAACATCGATGTAGCAGTGTCCCTGTAGCATGCTCTTTTTAGGTCTTTAGGGAATAGACCGAGAAGGGGAATGGCTGGGTCAAATGGTGGTTCCATTCCCAGCTTTCCAAGAAATCTCCATACCGCTTTCCAAATTGGCTGCACCAATTTGCAGTCCTACCAACAATGTACAAGTGTACCCTTTTCCCCACAACCTCGCCAGCACTTATTGTTGTTTGACTTCATAATGGCTGCCAATCTTACTGGAGTGAGATGGTATCTTAGGGTGGTTTTGATTTGCTTTTCTCTGACTGCTAGCGATGGTGAGCATTTTTTCATGTACTTATTGATTGATTGTATGTCCTCCTCTGAGAAGTGTCTATTCAAGTCCTTGGCCCATTTGTTGATTGGGTTATTTGTTATCTTATTGTCTAATTTTCTGAGTTCTTTATATATTCTGGATATTAGGGCTCTATCTGAAGTGTGAGGAGTAAAGATTTGTTCCCATGATGTAGGCTCCCTATTTACCTCTCTTATTGTTTCTTTTGCTGAGAAAAAACTTTTTAGTTTGAGTAAGTCCCATTTGTTGATTCTAGATGTTAACTCTTGTGCTATGGATGTCCTATTGAGGAATTTGGAGCCCGACCCCACAGCATGTAGGTCGTAGCCAACTTTTTCTTCTATCAGATGCCGTGTCTCTGATTTGATATCAAGCTCCTTGATCCATTTTGAGTTAACTTTTGTGCTTGGCGAGAGAAAGGGATTCAGATACATTTTGTTGCATATGGATTTCCAGTTTTCCCAGCACCATTTGTTGAAGATGCTATCCTTCCTCCATTGCATGCTTTTAGCCCCTTTATCAAATATAAGAAAGTTGTAGTTTTGTGGGTTGGTTTCTGTGTCCTCTATTCTGTACCATTGGTCCACCCGCCTGTTTTGGTACCAGTACCATGCTGTTTTTGTTACTATTGCTCTGTAGTATAGTTTGAGATCTGGAATCGCTATACCACCTGATTCACACTTCCTGCTTAGTATTGCTTTTGCTATTCTGGGTCTTTTATTCTTCCATATGAATTTCATGATTGCTTTCTCTATTTCTACAAGAAATGCCGTTGGGATTTTGATTGGCATTGCATTAAACCTATAGAGAACTTTTGGTAATATCGCCATTTTGATGATGTTAGTTCTGCCTATCCATGAACAGGGTATGTTTTTCCATCTTCTAAGGTCTTCTTCAATTTCTCTTTTTAGGGTTCTGTAGTTTTCATTGTATAAGTCTTTCACCTCTTTTGTTAGGTTGATTCCCAAGTATTTTATTCTTTTTGAGGATATTGTGAACAGAGTGGTTGTCCTCGTTTCTATTTCAGAGGATTTGTCGCTGATATACAGGAATGCCTTTGATTTATGCGTGTTGATTTTATAACCTGCCACTTTACTGAATTCATTTATTATCTCTAATAGTTTCTTTGTAGACCCTTTTGGGTCTGCTAGGTATAGAATCATGTCATCTGCAAATAGTGATAATTTAAGTTCTTCTTTTCCTATTTTTATGCCTTTAATTTCTTTCGTCTGTCTAATTGCTCTGGCCAGTGTTTCGAGAACTATGTTGAACAGAAGTGGTGAAAGAGGGCATCCCTGTCTTGTTCCAGATCTTAGAGGGAATGCCTTCAATTTTTCTCCATTCAGAATGATGCTAGCCTGAGGCTTAGCATAAATTGCTTTTACAATGTTGAGCTATGTTCCTGTTATCCCTAGTTTTTCAAGAGTTTTGAACATAAAGGGATGCTGTACTTTGTCGAATGCTTTTTCCGCATCTATCGAGATGATCATATGGTTTTTATTTTTAAGTCTATTGATGTGGTGAATAACATTTATTGATTTCCGTATATTGAACCAACCTTGCATACCAGGGATGAATCCTACTTGATCATGGTGCACAATTTTTTGATATGTTTTTGTATCCGATTCGCCAGAATTTTATTGAGGATTTTTGCATCTAGGTTCATTAGAGATATTGGTCTGTAGTTTCCTTTCTTTGAAGTGTCTTTGTCTGGTTTCGGAATCAGGGTGATGTTAGCCTCGTAGAATGAATTTGGTAGTTCTCCCTCTTTTTCTATTTCCTGAAATAGCTTGAAAAGTATTGGTATTAGTTCCTCTTTAAAGGTTTTGTAAAACTCTGCTGTATACCCGTCCGGTCCTGGGCTTTTCTTAGATGGTAATCTTTTGATGGTTTCTTCTATTTCCTCAATTGATATTGGTCTGTTTAGGTTGTCTATATCCTCCTGACTCAATCTGGGCAGATTATATGACTTAAGAAATTTATCAATGCCTTCACTATCTTCTATTTTATTGGAGTATAAGGATTCAAAATAATTTCTGATTATCTTCTGTATTTCTGAAGTGTCTGTTGTGATATTGCCTCTTTCATCCCGTATGCTGGTAATTTGAGTTCTCTCTCTTCTCTTCGTTAGCATGGCTAAGGGTCTGTCAATTTTATTTATTTTTTCAAAGAACCAACTTTTAGTTTTGTCAATTTTTTCAATTGTTTCTTTTGTTTCGATTTCATTAATTTCAGCTCTGATTTTAATTATTTCTTGCCTTCTACTTCTTTTGCTGTTGTTTTGCTCTTCTTTTTCTAGGATTTTGAGATGAAGTATGAGATCATTTATTTGTTGTTTTTTTCTTTTTTTAAGGAATGCACTCCAAGCAATGAATTTTCCTCTTAGAACTGCTTTCAATGTGTCCCATAGATTCCTATATGTTGTGTCTGTGTTTTCATTTAACTCTAAGAATTTTTTAATTTCCTCCTTGATGTCTTCTAAAACCCATTGATCATTCAGTAACCTCTTGTTCATTCTCCAAGTGATGCATGATTTTTCCTTCCTTCTTTTATCGTTGATTTTCAGTTTCATTCCATTGTGATCAGATAAGATGCATGGTATTATCTCTACTCCTTTATATTGACTAAGAGTTTCCCTGTGACATAATATATGATCTATTTTTGAGAAGGATCCATGTGCTGCTGAGAAAAAAGTGTAGCTGCTTGATGTTGGGTGGTATATTCTATATATGTCAATTAAGTCTAGGTTGTTAATTGTATTATTGAGTTCTATAGTTTCCTTATTCAACTTTTGTTTGGAAGATCTGTCCAGTGGTGAGAGAGGTGTGTTAAAGTCTCCCATGATTATTGTATGGTGGTCTATTAGACTCTTGAACTTGAGAAGAGTTTGCTTGATGAACATAGCAGCCCCGTTGTTTGGGGCATATATATTTATGATTGTTATGTCTTGTTGGTGTATGGTTCCCTTGAGCAGTATGTAGTGTCCCTCTTTATCCCTTTTGATTAACTTTGGCTTTAAATCTATTTTATTTGATATGAGTATGGACACTCCTGCTTGTTTCCGCAGTCCATATGAGTGATATGATTTTTCCCAACCTTTCACCTTCAGTCGATGTATATCTTTTCCTATCAAATGTGTCTCCTGCAGGCAGCATATTGTTGGGTCTTGTTTTGTGATCCATTCAACTAGCCTGTGTCTCTTAATTGGTGAGTTTAAGCCATTAACATTTAGGGTTATTATTGAGATATGGTTTGTTCTTCCAGCCATAGTTTGTTTATTAATGCTATTAAACCTGATTTGTTTTCCTCTTTGATCATTTTCCTCCCTTTACTGTCCTACCTCCCACTGTTGGTTTTCATTGTTGTTTTCCATTTCCTCTTCCTGTAGTGTTTTGCCAAGGATTTTTTGAAGAGATGGTTTTCTAGCTGCAAATTCTTTTAACTTTTGTTTGTCGTGGAATGTTTTAATTTCATCTTCCATCCTGAAGCTTAATTTCGCGGGATACACGATTCTTGGTTGGAACCCATTTTCTTTTAGCGTTTGAAATATGTTATTCCAGGATCTTCTAGCTTTTAGAGTCTTTGTTGAGAGAACAGCTGTTATCCTGATTGGTTTACCCCTAAATGTAATCTGCTTCTTTTCTTTTGTAGCTTTTAAAATTCTCTCCTTATTCTGTATGTTGGACATCTTCATTATAATGTGTCTAGGTGTGGATCTCTTATGATTTTGCACATTCGGCGTCCTGTAGGCTTCTAGGATTTGGGATTCTGTCTCATTCTTCCAGTCTGGGAAGTTTTCTTGTATTATTTCACTGAATAGATTGCTTAATCCTTTGGTTTGGAGCTCTGTGCCTTCCTGTATCCCAATGACTCTTAAGTTTGGTCTTTTGATATTATCCCATAGTTCTTGAATGTTCTGCTCATGGTTTCTTAGTAGACTTGCTGAGCTGTCTATGTTCTTTTCAAGTTGAAATACTCTGTCTTCATTGTCTGATATTCTATCTTCTAAGTGATCCACTCTGCTGGTAGTATTCTCAATTGAGTTTTTAAGTTGGTTTATTGTTTCCTGCATTTCTAGGATTTCTATTTGTTTGTTTTTTATTACCTCTATCTCCCTGTGAAATTGATCTTTTACTTCCTGGATTTGTTTGTCAATGTGATCTTTCATTGTCTGATTTTGCTGTCTCATGTCTTCCTTGAGACTCCAGATCATCTGAAGCATGTATGTCCTGAGCTCTCTATCTGACATTCCATCTGTTGCAGCTATTACCTCTTCTAAAGTTGAGTTGACCTGCATTGCCTGTGGTCCTTTCTTTCCTTGTCGTTTCATACTGCTGGCGTTTCTTTCTGCTTGGTGAAATTGTTGTGTCTTTGATATTTTCCCTCTATTTATTTATATTGCTCTTGTATAGTTGAAAAATCACCCTTGCAGGGCAGGTAGTGGCTGTGATCCTCCTCCGATTAGTGTGATCCGTCTACCACACTGGCAGGCCCTAGGTCTGCTCTGCTGGTCGGTCAAAGGTCCGCCTACCCAGCAGGCGCCAGGGGCACCTGTGTCACTCCGTAGGTTGCTGGGCCTAACCTCCCGATGGGTAGCAGGTTCCCCTAGCTTGCAGGCACTGAGGGAGGGGCCGGTTCCGTCCCTCAGCAGGCTTTGGGCCCGCTCTGCTGGTGTTCACAGTCCCGCCTACCTTGCAGACACTGGGGGAGGGGACGGGCCTGCCCCTCAGCCGGCCGCCGGACCTGTCCTAGTGGGTCCGGTCCGCGTTCCCCGCAGGCGCGTGTAGCTGCTCTGTCACTTGGCTGGTTGCTGGGCCTGACCCGCCCGCCCATGGGTTGCAGGTTCGCCTAGCTTGCAGGCACTGGGGGAGGGGCTGGTTCCGCCCCTCAGCAGGCTTTGGGCCCGCTCTGCTGGTGTTCACAGTCCCGCCTACCTTGCAGACACTGGGGGAGGGGACGGGCCTGCCCCTCAGCCGGCCGCCGGACCTGTCCTAGTGGGTCCGGTCCGTGTTCCCCGCAGGTGCGTGTAGCTGCTCTGTCACTTGGCTGGTTGCTGGGCCTGACCCGCCAGCCCGTGGGTTGCAGGTTCCGGCATCACCTTCTTCTAAAGTCCTCCCCAGCTCTTTTGTGCACACTGTTTGTCCTCAAAATCCGATGCACTTTCTTGGTGTCATTTCACATTTTATATGTCAAACCTGCATGGTGGACCTCATTCTTGCCATTTCATACATAAAGAATTGGTCTAGTGAGGCAGAAGAACCTACCCAAGATTTACACAGTTGGGTCAGAATCTATTTGTGGTTTGGATACAGAGCCCATCTGCAGACTGTGTGTTCATGACCTCTTCCTTTGAAGGCAAGCTGGTTTATATTACATGAACCTAAAGAATTGGGATGGGAATTTTGGTAGTGATGTTTGGAAATGCCCACGAGGGAAATGTTCTAAACTAAAATGCTTACTGACAGGCTATAGGTTTCTGCTGGAGAAACCTAGTTCAGTGACACACTTCATGAAAAGTGGGGCCCATAATTGCTTCAGCATTGGAAAACCTGAAAAACCTGACTACTTTTGGAGATTTTAACATTCATGAGCCTAGGAAAGACTTGGAGGAATCCTGTGAGGAAAAAAAAAAAACAACTTATTGAACTTCTTTTGGCCATTGACTCCTAAACTTATTTGCTCTTGGAGTAGCCATAACATTCTTTAGAAATAACACTTGCTGAAGAGCACAATTTTGTGTGTTTAACCTGGAGACATGGCATACTGGTTTCCCCTGGAACTAACTAGGATCAACTCCTGAAAGAGAATCTTTCCTCTTCTGAGAAGGAGTAGAGAAAATGTTCACCCTATGATGAAAGTACATTCTCACTCCTCTGCCTAGAATTAGTTGCAGGATGTTAGGATGCTCCTTTTTCAAGCTCCACATAGTTCATGCTCAATATTGCCACCTTAAACTCTGTTCTTCAACCCTACCAAGAGTCTCAATGTGAGATGCTCCACTTAGTAATCTTGAATAAATTAAAAATCAAAGACAACAATTTTATTCATCAGAAATGGATGTAGTAATATGCCCTCTTTAGATTCATTAACAACCATCTCTCTTCCCTACTGGAATGATAAAGTTAGTTTAGTTTGAAAGTCAGTTTTCAAAATTCTATGAAAGAGCTATAATTTTTCTGCAATGTTTTACCTCCTCATAGTCTTTTTTTTTTTTTGCTGTATTTTATATGGGCATTAGATCTCTGGTATACTTTAAGAACAATTAAAAGAATCATTGCATCAAACTGAATATTTTAATTACTGCATGAATGTTGGCAAGCCTCCCACTCACCATATAGTACAACATTCTCTCAATGAGCATCTATGGGAGAATTTTTCTTCTCATCGTAATATCTGAAAAGTCTCTCCCACTGGTTTAACAAAATGGCCTATTATCTTGGAAGTCTATATCTAATTGAGTGCCCTACTTTGCTTTGATCATAGGCAAGCAAACTTGAAGTCAGAATTTTTAAATTCTTCTGTCGACTTCATAATATTTTGAGAATGTTATTCCTTATTGTTCGTCTTCTGGTGCCTTTTATCTATACACTTATTGGTCCTTTACCAGAAGTCCCCCAATTTATTGTTTTTATCCTGTACACACACATACACAGCACCCATACACACCTGCATAAACATATACCTGTGTATAAGTGTTCATGAGTAGTCACAATGCCTCTATGGAATGGAGTTGGACCCCAATAAATATAGATATGTGCTGTGCCTGTGTGTGTGCACTATTTTGGTGTCTAATACAATGCCTTATACATAAAAGGTACTAGAGAAATATTTCCAAAATAATAACTGAGGAAATGAGATTTCCTGGAAACATCTATGTTGATTTCTCCGACAACTTATTTATGGAAACCTTTGTATTTTATCCATATTAGAAAATGTTTTCAAATGAGCATTTGCTTTGTGAACACTTACCAAAGAAACTTCAGAAAGATTCTGCCAGGAGCACAGTGCGGAGGTGTCTGAGGCTAACTTCAGCCTCCAAGGAAAGAGCAAGATTGATTAGTGCCGTCTGTAGTGAGTAGAGGAGGTATGTGTATGTGTTGGGGGGTACATTTGTCACACACTCACTATTCCTACATAACAGTGGTATTTAATCTCAACAAAACAATTTATTTTACTTTGCCTCTATTTAATCGGTGACACAAAACAAAACCAATTGCTTCCACTTTAACACAGGTATATTTAGCCACCAAATAATCTTCAAATTGTCATTAGTTTCTCCAGTTATTCCTGCAATTGGTGTCAAAATCAACGGAGGAAGTTGCCTTCAGCTTGGCATCATTTTAATTCTGTGAGCACATTAATCTTCTATTGCCCAAAAGGTTTAGAATATCACTAAAATACCTTCCTGTGGATTCCCACATGTATTTTTCACACAAGGAAGATTGAAATCTATGTAAGCATGTTTCCGAACATGCTGGTATAAAAACAGGGATTAAATTTTACTCACCACACTCCTAACTAAATTTCACAGATGTTTTATGTGAATTAAGGATTGTAAAGCACTTAGAACAAAAGAGCAAGTGCAGTGATTACCTTAAACTCGGTTTTAATGCCAGACAAGTTATTGCATCTGTTACCAAATGGAATTTCAAATTAACAAATCTCTACAACCTGTTCATACCATTAAATGGAACTCTGGTATTTAAATGTCTAAATTGTAAAAATTTCAAGTGATAGGCATGAATTAATTTGTTTTGAGATTTAATACTCGTATGGAACTTCTATAGTGGAAGGAAAGTCGTTTTGTAAGATCATTTTCTAGAGTCTCAGCCTACCATGCAGTCTTTAACTAAATCATGCAACCCTTCTGGGTGAAATGAATATTTTGGTTCAGTGTCATATAATGTGTCCACTGCTTTTCATATGAGGTTATTCTGTTACCACCAAGAATTCATATAGAAAACCTTTTAAGATCCAAAATTTTGGGAGTGGGAAGAAAACAAAGCATAGGTAGATAGTAATCATTTTCCATGAATGGTTGTATTTCTGGATTTCCACCACTTTACATTATCCAAATAGACCTCACATAGCTATATTCTCTAAAAGATATAAAATGAAGTATATTGAGATGGATTAGCCTAGTTAATGCATATGAACTGGCCTTTCACCCCAACAGTTGTAGACAAGTTCAATATAAGAATTTAAGTCACAGTTTGCTGTTCTAAGCCCTAGTGGACATCAATTCACATCATATAATTTGGCAGAGTTTGCCCAGAAATGAACTTGCCATGGATCTGATCCTCCCAGTCACTGTTGGGGCCACACAAAGAAAGAAAATCCAGAGCACACATGTTCACACTCACAGTGCACACACATACACCAAAGCGCTGCAGCTGTCTGGAGTTTGAGGAAAAAAAAATTGAAAGCTCCACTTTAAAGGATTCTAGTTGAATTCACAGGTTACCAATGAAAATCATATAAAATAACATTGTTTTTCACCCTGCTCATCATTGATTTAGAGAGAAAAATCCCAGTTAAAAGTCAGAAACAATCTTTATATATATCTAATATAAGCTAACTGGATATTTAGCCTCTAAAATAAATAGGGTTTTATGCATAGAGTCATCAACAACATTTACCTGAGTTCCTCCTTAGTTTGGTTTTAAAAAATCCCTAAAAGAATAAGATTTCCCCAAATAAGAGATCTTTTTTTAAAAAACTCATATTTCTATTGCAATTACAAGTTATACACTCTTTGTGAAATTATGTAAATATAAATTTGCATACATACATATATGTGTGTATATTTCTTTTATTCATAACTAGCATACAGAACTGCTTTTCTGTGGGTTCCCAGTTTTTGCCCAAAAAGGAAATCATGGAGCATAGTCCCAGCGGTCAGAGTCAACAGTCAGTTCAGGACAGAGGTCCCTGAGGAACTCCCTGCCAACTGAGTAGGCCAGGGCTGAGGGCAAGGGGTCAGCCAGCCAGTGTGGGCGAGCTGGTTTGAATCAGAAAGCTGTGAATGACATGGCAGAGGATAGAGTTCAGAGAAGCCTCTGTCACGGCAGCTCGGCTAGCATGATGAAGCACTGCTCTGGGCCTTGGAGAAGAAGATTGCTATTAGTGAATATTTGTACATTTGGCAGTAAGAATATTATTTTACTGTTAATGCAATTTTCTTAATGCTTGGTGGCTTAAGTATATAGCACAACCTTTTCTTAAAGGTCACATATCCAAAAAAAAATAAATAAAAAGAAAAAGAAGTAATGCAATTTTCTAAAAACAAAATATTCTTTTGTTTTAAAAAGTGCTATGTGAATTTATGCCAAGTCTGAAGTATTTTAGTGAAAACATTTATCAGTATATAGTTGGATGCCAAATTTAAGTTGCTCATTTTTAAGCTCTAAATGCAGAATCCATTTGAATAGATGTTAGAGGCCTCTAATGAAAACATCCACATCTAGTCGTTACAAGTCTCTGATTAGGATACATTACAGCCGCTCCTAGCTGATTTTGCTCATTGAAACTCTGCTTAATCTGTACATTTCATTTTTTTAGGGCATTTGAAAATATGCTCCTTCAAGTAAGTAATAAATAAATCAATACCAAGATATACATATCTCATTAATAAAAGTATAACCATTATATACAAGGAATACTGGTTACCTTCTTTAGCAATAATGTCCAAGATTGTCCTTAAATATATGCTTGATGACTAAATGTTTTAGGAAGGTTGAAATAAAAAGTATTAAGCGATTTTTTAAATTTTTATGAAATTTTCTAATTTTATGAAAAGACAAACCACACACCCAATAGCAACAGAAGTTAGCAAAAAAAAAGCACAGTTCAACAATATAATTATTAGATAACTATGCATTTTGTTTCTGATATGTAAAGGAGTCAAAATAAATTGGTTTTGTTTACAAGCTCTTTGCCATTATCTCTCTTTGCATTCCCCACCCTGCTATTTTTTCTCTGCTAAACTTCAGCAAGATTTAAGCCATCTTTGTGTTATTAAGAGAGAGAATGAGAAGTCATAAAGATTGTAAAGATTTATAAAGATTAATTGTGCATATCTATTTTCCTTTAACACATGGTTACAAAGACTTTCTGCATCAAAGTCTCTGATAAATTCATTCTGATGAGAAAGTCTGAAAGTTGGACGTATTTATACCAGTCATGGGGAATGTGCATGTAGTTAAATAGGTCATTTCCAATTTTAACAATTCCACCCCCAACTTCATTCAGCATCTTTGACACAGAAACCCAGTTTAAGTCCTCCTGGGAGGGGCAAAGCCCTGGAGCAGCAATCCCCGAGTGGGGCTGCGTGTCCCTGGGATACCTCCTGTACTTAAGGAGAGTCTCTTCAACGTGCCTGCTGCTCCCGGCAGATGTGCTGCTGGGGCACCAGGGAAGGGAAAATTATTTAAAACATAAAAGGAAATTCACAAAATGTATTAACTGCTATGGCTGAAGGAGACTAAAAAGACACTAGTTGTTTTAAAAAAAAAACTTGAGCAAGACCCCGTATTGTGGCTCTTGTATGTTCATTCATCACTGAGAACACTTCGCATGCTCTCTCTACATTTATTTCCTTTATAAATCTGATGCTGTGTGTTTCAGCTCCAGGATTTCTTGGTAAAATAATGAGTATGTAACTGTCAAGGACACCACGGACCGTGTTCCTTCTCATTGGAGAAGCCACGTTGGCATCTGCTAAGGGGCGCAGAGATGGCATTCGGTTCTCTTTTTCCCTATGTTTACAAAAAAATGAGAGACCCTCAAACCTCTTGCCAACTTTCACCAAGTTGCAATCCAGAGTCACCTTTCACTGCCTGCATAATTTGGCAAAACTGCACAGTGAAAAAAAAATAATGTAGGTAGTAAAAGCTTTGCAAGGAATAACAATGGTTACTGCTACAGAGGCGGATGGCAGAGTAAATTGGGTCATTGACCTCGAACCTCTGAAGGCCTGAGGTTAGATCTGGATTAAATCACGAGTGAAATGATCACAGAGGTTTTGCCTCAGAAATTAGCACTCAGGTTGATTCACTTTGACAGGAGGAGGCGAGGATGCCAGCGACTAAATTAAATAGAATTAGATGGTTATGCCTAAGTGGGGCATCTGTTAAGGATAAAGCTTTATTCTCATCCATCTTAACCTAATGAATACCCAAGTTAGATTTTTTTTTAATAATGCATGGTTTAAAAATAGTTTGAGATGGTATAAAGGATATCAAGGCAGCAGAAGAGGCTAAAAATGTACAGTGGCTGCACTCGTTTGACAAAAATAGTTTTGAAATTAATTACAGTTGAGTGCCAGTCCTTGAAACCTAACTAGATACATCCATGTTTCGTTCTCCTCTAAAATGTATTGAGATTCTCTATAAGTTTATATTCAGTTTCCTCCTTTATCAAACCTCTCCCCAGTATTTGGGAAAATATCTCCATTTGTCTTATGGGTATTGGGTTTGTGTGTGGGACCTAGTAGCTCAAAAATCTGATCTACTTTTAAAAAGAAGTAAATCATTATCTAATAATAGGTACCATTTATGTAATACGCACTCCTTAAGTTCCAAGACCTTTGAAATACTGGGTGTTTATTGTTGCATACTTTGCAAAGAACAGCATTAGAAAATTTTAAGTGGCACAAAACAACAGTGAAGATCTTATATCAGAGAGTTATAATAAAATCACTCCATTTTCAATTATTTCACTTCAGAAAGTACAAGTTCTCTTTGTATAAGTACCACATTCACTTGATTTGGAATTCTTAAGTTTATACAGTGAAAATCTTCCTTTCACCCCATGTTCCATTCATTCTTTTCCCATTCTGTAACATGGTTTTGTTAAACTTTCTTAGCAATAAATTATGAGATTCTCCTTAAATTTATATTTGATGACTAAATATTTAGGAAGGGTGAAATGGAAATTAGTATATGATTTTCTAACTATTTAATTTTTCTAGATATATTTTAGTTCACATAAAATAAATACATATATACAGGTATGTGCATATATGTTCATATGGCTGTAAATATACTACATATATTGTTTTCACTTTTAGCAATATATATTTAAAGTTATTTCATATCAATAATCAAAAGCCTTCTTAATGTTTATTTTTATTCATGTAATATTCCACCCAGTTTTGTTTCAATCCTCAGTTATATAAGGAAGAAACTTTTGGTTTGGTATTATCATTCTGAAATGGATTTTTAAGAGTCTCCAACTTTTTCTCCCTCTCTCTCTCCCTCTCTCTCTCTCTCTCTCTCTCTCTCTCTCTCTCTCTCTCTCTCTCTCACACACACACACACACACACACACACACACATAACAGACCCTCAGGTACCTGGGTACTTGACCTGATCTTAGGAAAATTAACACAGAGCCTGGCCAACATAAGTAGGCGTCAAGAGATTTACCAAAATTCAGTAACATAGAAAATGGGGTCATGTTATGGGGGGATACTGAAGACAGCTTGGCCAGTTTTCAGCATAATTTTGCCAGAAATTCTCAGAGTCACACTATAGGACTCAAGCCCATCCAGGTTATATAGATGCAGCTTGGTTCCTCCTGACAATAGTCGTCAGTTATTACTTAAATATCAGTAAGGATGATCCTCTATCCTGCAATTGGTCAGAATTTCTAGGACAGTGACCACGATTTCAGGATTCTCCCACTAAGTTTGTTTCCATTTTGTGCACCTGATACAGAGAGAGAAAGTAGGTCAGAGGATTCCAGGAAAATGTTAGCATTCTGTTACTAAAAGAAAATACCTGAGATAATCAACTTAAAGAAAGAAAGGTTTATTTTTGCTCACAGTTCTGGAAGTTTCAGTCTATGGATGGTTGTCACGTTGCTTTCAAGCCTGTGGCATATGGCAGAAGTCCCTAGTAAAGGAGGCTGCTCACCTCATGGTAGCTGGAACTGAAAGAGAGATGAAGAGGAAGATCTGACAGGGTCCCCAACATCCATCTCAAGTACATTCCCCCAGTGACCTAACTTCTTTCCACTAGCCTCCCCCACCTCAAAGAATCCACAGACTCAAATGGTGCCATCAGCTGAGGACCAAGCCTTCAACGCCTGGGTACCCTGCTGTCTGTGTCCTAGCTTCACAAAAGTCCATCTGTTGTCTTCCTATGTTGGAAAGAGTATGAATCCATAACTTATTAGTCTTTACTAAAACTCTGAATTTCAAACTTTCACCGTATTAAAAAGACATTATAAATTCTTATTTTACAGGAAGGAAGGGAAAAAAAGAAGAGGGAGGGTCAGAAAGAAAGGGGAAATCTCCTATGGTAGCTGACTTATGTAGTAGATGCTCAACTAATTGTGGTTTCCTTTTTCACTTTCTGAAGGGTTAAGCCATTTCTTTTGTTCCTTTCTGCTCTTTTATTTGAAAGCATGAATGATTATCCTAAGAAAATCCCAGGGACTCATGAAATCCTCCAGGTATTCAATTCAGCATTTAATAAGCTCAGATATGTTTTTAGAAGAGGACGATGAACCCAAAGTCTGAAGCTCAGAGGGAACCACATTTTTAATAATACCCATGGACCCCTTGATCATCTGACTACCACTCAAGGGACCCCAAAAGCTGGCAAAATATTTTGTTTGTAGTACACAGCAACACTGAAACTCATAATCACCAACAGTGGAACATCTGCTTGCATAGTCTGGATTCTATAAATTACACTCATATTGTCACATTGATTACAAAGGAATATACAAAGAAGTCTGGAGATAGGAATGGTGATTCTCTGGGTCATAGGAGGTAAATTAAAATTTTCAGGTATCCAAAATGCATAAATGTAAGGTCCCCACCAATTTTTGTTTTGAAAATTGTTCATGACTACAGAAGACCAAAAAGAGTAGTAATTCAATGAACACCTGCATACCTGGCAAACGAATCCACCATTTGTTAAGATTTTGCTGAGTCGTTTTAAAGGGAGCTGCAGTTAGCAAACATGGCACTTCTAAACACTTCATCAGGCATCTCCCAGAGCAAGGCCATTCTTCCACATCACCACATAGGTGGCCCACCCAAGAGTTTTCATTGACTGAAAGTATGTAAGAACTGCCCTTTGAAACCACATTTCTAAGTGAGCACCTCCTGGGGGATTTTGCTGTTGGAGAACTCTGCCCCACTAAGTCGGATGATTGGTGCTCAGTATCCCACTCCCTCACTGAAACTGATGGGAAGGGAATTCAGAGGACAATACTGAATCTTTGGAGGTACTCTATCTTGGATTGAAATTCTTGTTCTACCATTGAAATTGACCCAATTTAATCATAACTAGCCTCTATTCTCTAGTTGTAAAAAGCTATAAGATAACACAACTCTGGATTGTTACTAGAGTACATGAAACCAGAGAGACGATGAGTATGGTCAATAATTGATTCTCAATAAATATTGGTTTTCTATGAAGTCCATACCAAAACACAAACACAAAAACAAACAAACAAAAAGGCACCTTGAAACTTTAAAAAAAGCATCTATTTAAATAAAAAGATGAAATCAAAACCAGAAAACAAATAACAACAACAATGAACATAAATTCTTCCTACAGTTCCCAATGGAACAAAGAGAATAACCAGAAGAAGAAGGAGACCTGTGAGTTCCCCAGGAGCTTCACTCAGCTGGTCTGAAATGTAATGACAGTGACTCTGCCTGCTTTCCAGTTGAAGAATAGCTCAGAATTTTAGGAGTAAATACATGGGTTATTATTCATCTTCTTAAGAAGTTTGTCTAGATTTAATAAAACATTAATAATGTTAATAGTGGTGGTAGATATGAGCAGGAAAACCTGCCTTCTGCCTGCCCACTTGTATTTCAGTTTGAGTCTTACTGGTCAACACAACTGGCATAGGCAAAGGTTTTTATTGATGTTTCTTAAAAATCCCAGCTTGTTAGAACAGGTTAGATCCACATTCCCAGGGAGTGACTGAAAGAGGAGAGCATCAGAAAAGGGGCTTACATATTTTTAGTGAGTTTTAGGGACCAGACTTCTATCTGAACTCTTCACACCCATCTAAAGCAATCCTAGTTCCACACCCTTGTGCACCAAAGTATCATTTTACATTTATCAGATAAGCAAAGTGAAACTCAGAGAACTGAGTGCTTTTTACTTATTATTGCTTGTTTGTTTTTGTTTTGTTTTGTTTTTGTTTTTGCAGGCTTTAACAATGGGATTCATCTTTAAACCTTTTGAAGAGACAGTTATGTATTTCTGCTCTCTTTTTTCATTTAAATACATTGCATTGATCAGTGAAGTATGTATGTTTCTATTGGAAGAAGAACTATTGGAGGCTGATGTTAATGCCAAATATTGCTTCAATTAAGCCCTCACTTAAAAATTTGTAAAGTTCCAACCTTATCATCTCTCTGTGGCTGGTTATGTGATTTAAGGATTATTCCCAGAATACTCAGATAATATTATATCTTAAATAGGGAACTGAAATGCTAGCATAGTTTCAAGTAGATAATAGATGATATAGGTATTTTTTTCCCCTGCAGGACCACCAGAAAATTCAGTATTTCTGAAAGTCAAAACAATGTTGCTATGACTCTCAATTAGTTTCCATTTCCATGCTGCCTCCAAACTTCCTGATTCCAGCTGGGATTGTGATCAAAAATGCAAAAACATATGTAGAAAAGTTATTCTTGTGGAACATCTGACCGGAAGCAGGAAATGCAAGATATCTCACGGGACTGCCTGTTATCAAAATATACTCAGTCCAACATTACAAAGGCAAGAGAAGTTTGTTTGTCAAACAACCAGATAAAGAGAACCATGGAGAATTCTGCTGTGGACACATCACTGGGAAATGGGAGGGACCAAAAATATCCCTTGTAGGTTCTAAGTCCCTGACCACTGCGTGACCACTGCGTTATCACTGCGTGAACTTGCAAGGTCTCCCTTGACCTCTGCATGCCTCATGGAACACATCTACAAAACAAATTTGAATAACTAATGCCCAACCTAGAGACTGAAGTTCATAAAATTATGCTGTATGACAGATTTTTGTTAAATAAGTAGACTTCAGCTGTTCTTGTCACAAAAATCTAGCTTTATGAGATGATAGATATTTTAGTCTGCTTCACTGTAAAAACTTACTATATGTATATATATATATATAAAATCCCATAGCATCACATTGTAGAAATAAAATGTACACAATAAAATTTATTTTAAAATATAATAATAACTTTAAAACACATATCCTTTAGGACTGGATGTAGCTCAGTGGTAGAGCGCCTGCCTTGCATGTGTGAGGCACTGGGTTTGATCCTCAGCACCACATAAAAATAATTAAAGATTAAAAAAAATATTCTTTAAAAGGCCTTTCAAATGAGAAATGTCCTATCATTATTGCCCACTGATTAATAGATTTATACTGAAAGTAGTAGCTGATAAAGATTGACACAGTAGCTTACTCCATTCCTATGTGCAAAAGAAATATAACTGCTATTTGAATTTACAATCATGCATTTGGTTTTTCCTGGTAAATCTTGCAAATATTCATTTAGGATTTTCCAATAAATTAAAATTTCACAAAAGCATATATTTAATTTCAAAAGTAATTAAATTTTAACTATATATATATATATATATATATATATATATATATATATATATACACACACACACACACAGAAGAGAAATGCCCCTTAAGAATTCTAACCATGTATTCTAAACTCATCCATCAAAAAATCATTGGCACACAGCAGGCAACTGAAAAAAGGATACCTTTTAACCTTGACTGGCATAAATATGTGTATTTATTTTTAAGAAGTGAAATATAAACAGACATGCTGAGAGCCAAGTGTTTTATGAATTAAAAAAAAGATTCTACACACACACACACACACACACACACACGCACACACGATACATAAAAAAACTTTCCCCAGTGGGCCACTGAGGATTTATGTGGATGTGAACTCTATTTACTGTTAGTATTAAGGAAATAGTGGCTTTTTAACAAGTTACTCATGCCTGGAAAAAATCCCAGTTTTGCAAGTTATCCAAGATTCTTTGCCAACTGTCCGTGGGAATCACTGGGATGGGAAAAGTTCAAATTTGTTTTAAAAGAACTTGCTTAATGGAAAAAAAAAAGGTAGAAGAAAACCAGCAACCCACTCTGCTAATCTTTTGGTTAAATAAGAATAAAGTGTGACCTAAGTTGCCTTATTTTTCTTCTGTATTATTTTAAGGAAAAATAGAAATTTTCTTTTTCCATTTTTATGTTGTCTCATAAAAAGTCCTATTTAGAACTTGGTTTTAGTTATCCAAGGACGTGATGACTTGCTGGCTTTTTCTGACCTTACCAAAAAGGGGCGGGGGGCCCTTTGTCAATGTCATTCAACCAGTTATCTTCTGCTAAGTTCTTACAGTTCTTTCCTGTTTCATTCAAACAGCAATATCCAGTGACACTGCGGCCATCAATTTCAAAGCTACAAAGGACTAAAGAACTCAACATTAAGAGTTGTGCTATTCACAATTAAAACAAAACAAAACAGTTTTACCCTTTTCTGGCCTCTAAAGGATGCCAGAGAGTGGTCAAGTGCTTCTCTTGATGGACTTGTTTCTCCTCTTGTGATATCCTTAGTGTGGCTACATTCACTTTTTACAGAGAGCAAATAAGTGGCAAAGCTGTGATTGAAACCCAGGTAGAAGGTTCCAATGTCCTTGATTTTACCTCTTCAACTCTGTTGATTCTGAGAAAGTGCAGTACACACACACACACACACACACACGCAGAAAACATTTTTTTAACCAAGAGATGTTGTTAGAATGTATCACAAATTAATGTGATTATAATTTGATATGACAGAACACACTTTTCATAAAACATGGAATGGGAAAGTGGCAGCTTTGCTTCTCTGTTTATGATAAAATAGATGTGAAAGTTACCTTGCAGCCATCTTTCCAATAGGCATGCCTATTCTAGTTTTATTCTTCCAAAGGACAGTTGTGCAGAATAACAAATGTAGACAGACTTATATTACGGACAGTTCCTAACTCAATAAACAAACAACAACAACAACAACAAAAACAACCCCACTATGTTTCCCCAAATAAATCTAGATAAAAATACTTACTTTTCCTGTCCAGAAAAGTAAGATGGCAAAAGAAATATCCCAAATATGTTCTACTTCAAAGAGATTGTTAAGAAAGCTAGTTCTCCTGGGGTAGACATTTGATTAAAAAGAATTTTTCACTGTCTTAATATTTATATATTTAAAAAAGAGTAGTTGAGCATGGTCTAAAGATTCTGCCCATCAGTTATTTTTAGTATTCATACTCCTATGGAGAAATAGCGCTGCAGGGTCTTTTTTTTAATTCCTGTGCATTTATATTCCTTGACTTTTTTCAGAATTTAATATCTAGGTGATTGCTTTCACTTGGCACAATTGGGAAACACTGCCCGGCCAAGTCTAAATATTTTCACATATAACAACAACAACAAAATCCTACTCTGATAAGCTCTGTTGATTTATAGAGCTTTAAAAAAAATGGGTTTCGGATCTGATTTTGCCACATTGTAAACCAAGGAATCTTAATTTAAATTTTTCCTGACAGGAAGCTAATTCTTCATCTGAAATAAAGTAATTTAGTATTTTTCACATGCATAAAATAAAGCTTTTAAATTGCATTCAAGCTGGAATTATTTATACTGTGCCTTTTTAATACCTTGATATGCAACATTAACATATGATATTTTCACTGAGTACAATCCCACTGGAATGACTTGGACAAAGTGCATGTCACAATTCAAGTTATAATTTTTTATGATAAAAATACTAGTCAGCATTATTCTATATTATTCAGTTAAAATTTAGATATGCTTGAGAATCGAGGTTGCAACTTCAAAGATAAAAGTAAGTTTAACTTTCTAAATAATATCAATGAGTTTAAGAAGTATACAATTGATAAAAAATACTGAACATATTCTTTTATTTTTAATACATAAAATTAACAATCCTATTTTCACAAGTCACGGAAGAAGGTCTTGTCTTACTCAATCACTTTCAGGTTTCTATTCAAATATGCAAGATAAAGGAGGCAATTCAAACTAGATTTTGAAAGATTGAATTATTCACTAAAACCTGCTGGATTGAATTGCTATCATTTGGGCAAGAAAAGAAAAAAACAACCTAGAATCTTTCTTTGCATCATTTACCAAAATAAAGTTCAGAGATATCAAAATTTAAATGAAATGAAGAAAAGAAATAAATGAATCATTAGTTTCACTTGATTGACATGTCTCTTAACACAAAGTAAGTCTTTAAATTAATGTTAGTTACAATTATTGTAAGGGTGAATCCTTTTTAGGTAGGACACGATGAAACAGTGATTGACGGATTTTACTTCATCAGGAAAAAAAAAACTGTTATCAATCAAAAGATCATTATAACATAATGTCAGGCAAAAAAATACTTGAATGTAATATTCAAAATATTTGACACACAAAAGAAAATGTGCTTTATACATAAAAATTTTAGAATTCAGTAAGAAAATGACCAATACAAGAATAGAAAATTGTCGGTACATTCAATAGATTTATGTGTATAGATACAACTTTACAATTTAAAAATCCGATTAAAATAATTAGTACATTTTTTTCTTTTTCTGCTTGTTATGAATGAATAAGAAACAGTGTACCTGCTGATACAGTGTACTATGGTGTCTTCCAGAGGACAATTTCCTTTAATCTAGTTACTTCACTTTTGGAATGTATCCTCTGTGTGTGTGGTGGGGGTGGGGTGGTGGGGTGGTGGTGGTGGTGATGGATATTCACCAAAGAATAGGTTCAAGGAACTTCATTGCAGTAACTTGGATGCTAGCAAAAGTTTGAAAGGAGAAAGATTTATATTCATATATATTCTAATAGTTATAGAAATATTAGATTATTTGCAGAAAATATAGAACATTGCAAAGTAAATTATCTAAATATCAAAACTAATGTCTAGAGGCATATTTAATGACATAAGAATGTATCCATGATATAATATTTGGTGAAATATTTACTTGCAAAATGATATGAACACATGATTTCACATATGCATATTTATGGTGTGTATGCGACATAGTCCCTCCCCTCATACACATGCAAATTTATGAGAAACAAATTTGAATAACTGAATTCTGTTATTTTCCTTATTTATTTACATTTCCAAGTGTACTATTTTTCCTTGATGGATCTTATATTGCCTTTGTGATTCTAGAAAAATGTTTTAGCATTCTTACTTTATTGATTCAGATCTTAAAATACTATGTATTTTACTACTTTCCAAAACAAATACCTGAAAACTGAAAACCCAGTTAAATGTGAAAAAGTTTAATTGTAGTTTTTGCTCCTAATTTTAAAAAGTGGAACTTTAATTAAATATTACTCACTAATATTTTTATGTCCTTAGAGTAAAAGTTTTAATAAAAATTCTGTCCTATGAAAAACAATTGAGACATGTGAAGGTGAAAAGCCAAAAGCCCACTCTTACCTTTCTTATTTCTCAGCTCTGAAAAATTATAAGTCAATGATATTCTTAATATTAGAAATGATAAGTTATGAAAACCCAGGGAAGCCATTAAATTATCAACTACTATTTTCTTTATGTTTTTCTTTACGGGGTCACAGTATTATTTTAACCAAGGCCAGAGAATCTTTGTTATTTTTATTTTATTTTTTATCCTGTTCTTATTTTGTTGGTGTAAAAAGTAATTTAAACTTCATGGTCCATTTAAAACAAGATTATTCACATCTGTGTGTGCATGTAATTTTCTTCCAATGTTATTACTTCTCAAATTCTTCCTTCTTGCTTGAATTTACTTCCATTGTAAGTTTGCTATTTTTCACTTCAGTTAGTTATAAATTATAATTTTTTAACAGTTTCTCTATGACTGACTTTTTTTTTGTGTGTGTATGTGTGTGTGTGTATGTATTTATGTGTGCTTGACTTATCCCTGTTCCTTTTTTTTTGTTTGGTCTTTGACACTTAGCCTTTTTGAAGAAGGAAAGAAACTTAAGTAAGCATTATGCTGCTGGAGAATGTTTTAATCAATCTACTCAGTGATTAGTTTAGAAAATTATACCCAAAATATTATTATTGAGGATACATAGACAAAATACTCCTTTGAAAAGCTTAACTTTTAATCAGTAAGCAGAAGAAAATTTTAAATTAAGTTTTCAAACCTTTAGTATAAATTTAATTATTTTAAACTGAATTTGATTTAATTATTTGTAATAAATTTATTGAGTTTTTTAAGCCCAGGATCTTGCACATACTGGGCAAGCATTCTACCACTGAGCTACATCCTTAAGCCTTCTTTTAAATTTTAATTCCAGAGCTTCAATGAGTTATGAAATTCTCCCTTATTCCTATAGACCAGGGACATTTCCTATCAAAATCTAAAATGTCATGCTTATGACAAGTCATATTTCCAAACATAAAATCATCAAAGATCCACTAATGTTATATTTTAAAAATGGGATATTTATGACAGCACGTTTACTGTGGTCATTGGCCATTCTGCCTGAAAGCTCCCTAATGAAATGGCACGTCATTTCCTGTGAGCTGGTCAGTACAGCCACATTTTCCATTTTGCCATCTGTGATTACATAACATGTTTGTCTGGAGAAGAATTTTAAATGAACCCTTGGGCCGTTAGTGATGCACCAGATAATCTGAAAACTTTTCCATTCTTCTATCCTTTCCACCTCCCATGTTCCCCTGCCTCTAAAAATTTGACCTCAGGGCAAAAATGTGACCATTAATCATGGTAGGTTTGAACTTACTATATTTTCACATTCCTTGTACTTTTAATTTTTCTGTAATTTTAAAATTTCAGGATACTCTGTTCCCCATGTCCCTCTCTGATCACACCTGAGATGCACAATGAAGTTGGCAGTGGCAGTTTCTGTGTCTTTACTTGTTCATTAAAAACAAAGAAAATAAAATGATCAAGAATTGTAAGAGCAATTTGGGGTAAATCTTAATATTTGAAGAAAAGTGGGGGGAACACCCATAAAAAATAAATGGCTCACCCCAACACTAAAGCTTGAAAAACATAGGATTATTCTAAGCTCCAGTGATTTCCACCTGAGGTTATCTCTCTTTCCATTAGGAAAGGACAATATGGAGGTTAAGTTGTTTATACAAGAAGGTGAGCACAAGTGGGATGTCTCCTAGGGGTAGTGATGAAAGGATTTTTTTCTGCAGAAATCATAAGTAGCCCTGCTGTGTGGTCTTACATAAATTTCATTATGGAAGAAATCTCATTGTTCTTCTAAGTGGCACCCAATTCAAATTAAAAAAGAAACCATTTAATCTAAATAAGTTTATTGAGAGTGGCACTAATTATTGGTCTTCATTTTTTTTTCATAAACTTATATAAAACTTTCAGCTTTACGCGTTTTGTTCCTACTGACAGCTGGATGGGGCTAAACTTCTTGGGAAAAGATGAAGAACAAAAACAGAATACAGCCTGTAAAACATTGAACATTCATGTTTTTTGCCGGAGGGAAGCTGTTACTTCCAAGTTCCTGGAGTGCATGCAAGTGTCTTTTGTATAAGAGTTCATGGTTTAGGAGTTATAAATTGTGGGCTTCCAACCAAGGAATTTCTCCCCAACTCTGACTCAACCTCTTATCTGTTTTTGTGATTATTATTTGTTAATAGGTAAACAATTATTCTCACCTATGCCCTGTTACATAGTACTGTGCAATAACATATTCATAAGAGAAATTCATAAGTAAGACCCTCTAGCATTCTGTTTTCCAAGATAAGATATAACAGATATTTTATTATTTGGAGTAAGACAGATTCCCAAAATAAACTCAACAGGGGAGATGGAAAAAAAAATTCTCACTTTGCAGATGCATTTGCAATGCATTACGATTAATATTGATATAATGCCTCTATAGATCTACTTGGCACCTGTTGAATCGTTGTACTTACCCATTAGCACTCCATTTAATACCAGAAGGCAGTTAATAAATTCTTCCTTCCTGTTCAGGAAATTGACTAAAAAGACACAAAATTAGCTTTTAAATTTTAAAGAATTAAGATCTGTATAGCTGACATTTCCTTTATACAGTTACCTAGAGGATGGATGTGCAAACTCATCCTTTGTACAGCTAGAACCCTTCAGATCGTCAGACCTGAGACTTTGCTTCTATAAAAGACACAATATCTGTCCTTTCTTAGATCTTCTCTGCAGCAGTTCTCAGGAAAGATCCAGGCTTGGATGATTGTCTAGGCCTCAGGCCTCAGAGGCCAGAGAGGTCAGGCTTTTGTGCTGGGATGTTGCCCGGATTTCTTTACTTCCTTTGTCTGATAAAAGATAGTAATGGCTTTTTGCTCCATCCACACTCCACCCCCAACTGTATGCACAAAGGCATGCCATCCCAAAAGGAGAGGAACCAAAGGAGGACATCTTTATGGCTTCCATGGAGATTTTATATGGCTATTTTAAATTTAAGAAACAAAAAGCCAAATTGTCCAAAAAATACAATGCAAGGTTTTTGATTCTTTGCAACAAAGCCCCAATGCAAGACAAGTGCATATAACAGTATTGAAGTATAAAAATAGAACCTCTGAGTTGATAGCATCCCCACATAGAAAGAGTTAGGAAGTTTTATAAAGTATAAGGTCCACAGAAATCTCCTGAATTGGTGTTACAGATTCCAAAAGAAGAAGAAAAAAAAAAACCTAATAATCTAGAAGGACAATGTTAGGACAGTAGTGGGTTTTCTCATTTGTTCTTTGTTGAACAGATTATGTGTCTGTTTATAACATTTACTTAGTTAACAAGAAGAGAGGAATATGTATCATTCTTTTGTGTTTTCACAGGAATGTCTGAATTCTTTCTCTATGATTCTAACCTTCCTCAATCTTCGTCAAAGAATGCATTTGATTAGAAAATCCTGCAGAAATCATTTTTTCTTTATCTTGTTATCTAAGGTCTCATCCTCCTGGACCAACTGTTTCCTTCAATGGTGGTAGAAATCTACAAAATCTCACCAGCACCTACTTTAGAAGAGGAGAATTTATACCTCCCTAACCAGGTGCCCTGTGATCTCTGAGACACCCATAAATTGTGAGGGCACCACTGAGAAGAAGGATAGACGTTTATATTAAGTGCTCCTCATGGCAGCCCTTGACTACCTGTTGAGTAAGAATGTAGTTGGTTGTTGAAAGCAATTCTCTATATAGAAAATAAATACAGATCATGAGCAAAGAAAATAATGGGACATATATTTTTTACACTTTATCTCTATTTATCTGGTGCAGTATTCAAAAAAAGCCTCATAATAGAGAAACAATTCACTTTAGGGACATGGTTCTAGGAGTTACTGTTGCCTCTACCACTCTTGAGATGCTTCCTTTCACATCAAAGTGGTACATATATAAGAAACTCATGTTTCTCTTTAGTAAGGATAATATTCTTTTTCAAATATTTAATAGTAGTCAGTTATGATTATTTTAAATGCTTGGCTTCAGGGCAGTAGAGAGTGTTCCAGCCTGCAGTCTTTCCTTGCATCTTATTTCTTCAGTTTGGTTTTTTAATTCCATTCTTCCAAGTTGATTTCTTTGTAGGGTAATAAGAAATGCTATTTTCCAAAAGCTGGAAGGAGTTATCAATTATCCAGCAAGTGCATAATTAATCTGGAGAAACTTACCAAGGAACTCTCCATTGGGCTAAATTCTCCAGGTAATTATCACCTAAGCAGGAAAGGACCGTTGGTGGAGTACACACAGGATCCTCTGGAGGGTCCTGCCGTGGACGGTGCTGAGTGCTTCACAGCTGCCACAGGCACACTGCATTTGCCATTAGCATTGAGCCCTCTGTAGACTTTCTGAGTCCTTAAAATAAACATCGCGTCCAGGACTGAAACATAGCCTTACACTGGTCCCGACTACAACTAGGGAGTTGTCAGATGATGCATACCATGCCATTTAAAGGAAATTCTTGTCTCCTCTTGGGCAAGAGCCTAGCTGTTTCTGGATCATGCTCACAACCGCTCATATGCATCCATCATCAGGGCTTTCCGCCTGCCATGGCTCTTTTGCCCTGGCCTGAGGAATCTCCATCATTTATCCATTTGACAAACATAATTAGTTTCTACTTTATTCCAAATACTGTATTAAATAATGGGCAAAAAGTCTTTAACAAAATTGATATGTACATGCCACCAATACATAATTAAGATGTATCAGCCATATGCCTAGCACCATGATAAGGAGATACAAAATGATCCAAAGGATTCCTCTGTCTGTATAGTTCTGTAATCTGGTTGAGAAAACACACACACACACACACACACTCACACACATAAACTGGAATCTACTGTGAAAAAATGTAAGATGATTTTTTCCCATTATAAGAAAATTCTTCCTCATAAATTAAAAAATAATAATCTTATTCCATTCCTGTGAAATGAAACATCTCTAGGATGATGCAAAAACCAAATGTATCTGATTTCCACAGAGATTTTAGAACACTCTTTTCTTTGAATCCTGGGCCTCCACTTGCAGCCAAGAGAGCAAAAATTAGCTGGTCTATTGGCTAAATTTCCTAATTATTTGTTTGTTTGCTTATTGATATTGAGGATTTAACCCAAGGGTAATTTAAAACTGAGCCTCATCCCCAACCCTTTTGATTTTGTATTTTGGGACAGTTCTCACTAAATTCTTTAAGGTCTCACTAAGTTGCTGAGGCTGACCTTGAACTTGCAATCCTCCTGTCCCAGCCTCCCAAGGTGCTAGGATTATAGGCATGTACAACCACAACCAGCTAACTTTCCTAATTGGTAAGCCTAAAGAGTAAATCATCATCTTTATAATCAATTATTGCTTTTTCATGTTCTTTTTTAAAAAGTATAGTTTTGTTATTGACCCTACTTTGGAGAAACCATCAAAGCTCAAATTATCAAAAGAGGGTGTCACGAATATTCTGGGTTCTATTTTAACAGAAGGATTGGCTCACCATGGGTCCAGAGGCAGGATCTGTGTGTGTCTTTTACTTGTTTCACCAGCTTCTCAGAACATGCCTCTTACTTTATCTGTGCTTATCAGATAAAACTGGAGTTTCATGAAACTTATTGGATGAAATGATGAAACTGGAGTTTCATCCTCTGATCAATTCCATTGAATTTTTAAAGTTGTTACTATAGCTGGTCTACAAAGCTGGAAACTCTAACTTCCAAGTCCTCTTTCAGTCAGAGCTCACAAGACAAGATTATTCTACCTGGTCACCATCTTCTTAGACACAGAGAAGGGCTCTGGAATGTTCATCTGGCTGCCACATAGAATGGGATTTCTTGGTATCTAGTTTGTAACCACTTTACTACTACCCACAGTCCATCTGAGATTTGGGCAAATTTAAATCCAGAAAACATTGGTTTCATCACTGCCATGTTGTTCAAATCATAAAACCATATAAACAGAGCATGGGAAGCCATATTTTATAAACACCCTAATGTATGGCACATGACTAAGTGATAAATCTTGACACGTTTACCAAACAAAGCAGAAATCTTCATTTGTCTTAGGAAAAGAGGAGTGCTCCCATGTGTTTGGACATCTGCACAGTCAACATGTGGCAACTATTGTGCAAAAAATAGGATCACAGTATTTGCCGTCGCAAATTGTGGCTTCATTGATTAGTATCTTACTCCCCCCAAGAAGTCTGCACCTTATCTCAAATAAGGAGACACAAAAACTCAAGGCATTTGAAAGATTTCCACCAAACTATTTTAGAATAGATTTAATCTCAGCAGTCTATCTGCACCATTGCATAGTCTTTGTTATTTGTTTAAGGATATCTTGAGAATTTCTCATATACTCCCAATATATGTTCACTTTAGCAGTAAATTAAGTACACATAATAAAACAATCTTCAGCAAACAGAATTAATCAATGGAGGACCATATTACTATGAAGATGGATATTCCACAAGAGCGTAAGGCACATTGTTCTTTGTGGAATATAGTGTTTCTGATGCTTTGCTGAGAATATTTGAATGGATATCAGTTAATTTTAGTATCTTGGAATTGCATACAAAGGCTGGAAATCTCACAAATAAGCTCATCCCAAACCATGTTTCCAGCTCCTTATATAAGACTTTCTGTCATAAAACTATAATGCAATATACATGTCATAAAATTTGGGAAATTGATCAAATGAGGATTAGAGATCCCAATTGAGACTTAACTCTGAAGATGTTTCTGTTTAGATTCTTACTTTGTTTTCCTTCTGCATTCTCCAGGCTTGGTTTGGAGTTGATTATTTTTCAAGATATCTATGAGGGCCATTCTGAGATGATGTCAAACTCCCCTACTACATCTATCAGAATTTCTTGGAAAAGCAAAGAAATAAAATTTGAAGCAATTATCCATGAGCTGCACCTGGCTTCTATATAAACATATGAAGGACTGATTATTTCTGCCATTTCTGTCAAGTCTGTGTTTGTCTTTATTTCACAAGCAAATTTCATACTATGCTGGAGATGCTCTAAGGCCTGGCTTAGGTAGGGAAATGGAATTTAGCCTTTGAACCAATTGCAGGGGGAAGTTAAGCTGAAGTTCAGATTCATTTGCTTCCTGTCACAGTTATATAAAAGGGCACAAACTGGTAGGTGTTCAGCAGGGCTCTTGTCTTAGAAAGCAAGGATAACTCTGATGATGGAGGTACACAAAGCAGACTGGCTCTGGATAAACAGATTCTGATTAAGGAGAATAGTCTTTCTTTCAGCTTACATGGTACAGTTGTTCTGCCCTAGTGGCTCCACCAAAGAGTGTGGCTGTTGGCATCACTAGGATTACTTGCTACTTCCGTGCAAACTTCACCTCTACTATAGTTTGCATCTGGAATGTACCCCTAAAAAATGTACCCCTGTGATAAAGATTTGGGGAGATGATGGAATGTTTGGGGCATGAGGCCTAGTGGAAGAAAGTTGAATTATTAGGGGTGTTCCCAGGAAGGAGGCACTACAGATTCAAAGAAACAGGGCCAAATGAAACCTCCAAATCTCTCAGCCAAATAGAACTTCCCCTTTTTAAATTTATTGTCTCAGGTGTTTTGTTACAGTAATGGAAAGCTGACTAACATAATAACCAAACCATTCTTTGATTGCTACAATAGTGAATTATGTAAATAGCACACAAAGAGAAATCCTGAACCTACCCCCTCACGATCTGGCCAGAATATGGCATACTCATTTCTCATATCTCATAAGATGTAGCCTGACAGTCAACATTTCCTTGGCACAAACCTCGGGTTGTGGGTTGGTTTCCTAAAGATTCCCTTTCAAACACCTGGATAAAAACCCTGTCCTCCAGCCCCTTCCTTTATCCACTCCTTGAAAGAATTCCCATGGACACAAGTACATCTATTTAAAGGTGAATCTTTTCCAAAAACTGGGCTCACTTAACCTGTTTTCTCTCCTGATCGTTTCAATTCAGTTTCCTAATGGTTATTTATGCATGTGGGTCTCCCTATAGGAAACACAGGAAAATGGGTTTTCTCTGGAGATGACTGATGTGGAAAATTTACCATCTCCGGTTACTAAAGGATTGCAGGAGGAAGGGTAGGAAGCTGCCACTTGTTGAACACTCACCATTGATGACACTGGGCTGGGCACTTACACAGATGTCCTCATTTGATCCTGTCGTACCCCGTGGAGAGAAGGTCAAACTTACAAATGATGAAACTGAGGCTGGTAAAGACAATCAGTGGGAGACCCTGCATTTGAATTTTATGTGTGTCAAAATTCAAAGCTCTTGCCTTTGCTTCAAATTGCTTCTTATTGGTTTTAGTGACTTTTTAAATAACCCTGCCTATAGCTCATCACTGGAAAGACTTACCAGCACCGTTGAAGGCTAATTATGTGAAAAATCTGCTGTGTTATGACAAAATGCCCTAATGCCAGAAGTGAGGTTGGCAATCAGCATGCTGGGTGAAAGATCAGAGCAGCTGGCACAGAGGTATATAAATGGCTCCATAATTGTCCTTTGCCATGGCTTGCCTCTTGTATGATGTAAATGTGATAAACTATAGAGAGAGATAATCTCAGTGCTTGGCACCAAGGAGACACTTGCTTCTCTGAAGTTGGAGTCCTTGATGTAGCAAGTAAATATACAGGATACCCATTAAACGTTAATTTCAGATTAATAGATGAATACTTTTTATTATAAGTAAGCCCCAAGCAATATTTGTGATATGCTTATACTAAGACATGAATTATTTTCTAAATTTAGAATTCAAATTTCATCAGGCATCCTGTATTTTTCTCTCCACTCTACCTTTAGTACGATGAAAATTAAAGCCTAGTGTGATGCTTATACTCTCCAAAGAAAGATACCTTGTCTTATTATAATAGAGAAGTAGTTGCTTTGTAGGTTGCCATAAAGGTGGTTGGTATCCTGTATATAAAGCACTTTGTATCTGGTTAGGTTTTAGTAAGATATATATATGTGTATATATATGTATGTGTATATATATATATATATATATATATACACACACACACACACACATACACACACACACACACACACACACACATATTTTCACTCAAGTTCAAAGCTCTGAGTCCCTTAAAACTGTGCCTAATTCGAGACCCAAGTAGAAGACAAAGGCAAGCTGGTTGCCACTCTGAGTTGTCTGCTATACTCTGTCAACCTTCTGAGAAACTTTGTAGCCATGGGAGACTATAGCTTTTAAAAAAACAGACAAAAATCTGTGTCAGAAACTGTTTTAAATGAACGGCATATATCAAATCATTAAATCCCTCAACAATCCTATACAGTTACCACCTCCACTTTTACAAATTTGCCAGTAATAAAGAAAAAGGCTTAAAAAGTAACTCAAAGAACTTAGGCATCTGGCTCCAGAGGAAAAATACTTCCCTGTCCACCAAAACACAGGACCCCAGCAGTGCTGACGAGTCGGGACTTTATCATGCCCAACTGCATGGAATTGCATCCGGTCTGACCTTTGCTATTTCTCACAGCATTCTTAAGACAAGAGTTTTAAAAAGATGGGTGGAGATGGTGTGATTTTGAAACTGCCCATGAATGACGAATATTAATCTCCACTTGTTAAGTCCTGTCAAGTGGTTAGATAGGAATCTATTTTCTATGTGTGAAGTGGATGTTGCTTTTGCTTATGTGCCTGGGAAAGCGGTCCTTGGATATGCATGATTGTGGGGGGAGTTAGGGCTCGTGCCCTACAGTGCTTTGCCGTCCCTCACAGTGAAACATCTGTGTGTAAGTTGATGCTTCCTGCTGCTGAGAACATCCTGACATAGTGAGGGCTAAACCCTTGCCAAGTGGGCATTGGCTCAATAAGCCAGAGCCGTTTCCAGAGGCTATGCTGCAAAGGAGCAGTTACAATCCACTGTGCCAATGAGTGGCTGATGAGCTGAGCATTAGGGGTCTGAAGGGCCTCCTTGAACCCAAATGGATTTCAATTAGGCTCTTTCTTTAATACTGTTAGAAAATAATGCTTATTTTAAAGCACCATTAAACTACAAAAACTGCAAGGAAATCAAATCAATTCCACCCACAATGTACACACATTAGTTGATGTAGTTCTGAGGCAGTGGATTAGGTATTAGGAAAAATACCCTGTATTCCTTTGCCAGGTAAATTTTCAGTTATGGATCAAAGTAGGTGGGGAATACTCAGTGCTTTCTCTGGAGTAGGAATGAAGGCAAACAAGGATGAGATGGGATGAAGGAATGCCAGGGGACCTCATCAGGAGGATTCAGCAAAGATTACATTTCTAACAGAAAGATTCAAGATTTTCACTGGAAAACTTGGATTTAAAAAGCAGGTTTTCAAGAGCTACCAGGTAGCCGTACTTGAACTCTTTGCCATTTAACATTTCTCTAAAGCCCATGGGGAATACTTACAGAACACACATCTTATCCAGAAATTCTGTATCATATTCCAAAATTCTATATTTCTATTTCCATATCAAGAGAAATCAGGCAAGAGTTTCCACATTAGAAATCTCGGGGGGAAGAGCTTGATGTTACCCGTTTTTTATCTTTCAGGTGGTTGCTTGGAACATTCTTCACTCCAGTGTTCAGTATCACATTTATAAGATTTTCAGGGAGGAATGCCTATCTGAAATCAGCACCAAGAATAGTTGTGAATCTCCAAAGCAACCGTTTATTATTTATTGCATAGATGCTATGAACTATGTATCTGAAAGTATTTCTCATATTGCGTTGGCAGCTAGGATTAAGCAAGGATATCCATGGCCAATGTTCTCAGTAATATCACTTTGTCACTATACTTCTGGGTTTTTTTTCCATTGATTTTAATTCATTTTACTCTGTTATTTCACATGTATTTTAAGGCAGCCAAAAAGTTGTTTTTAGAAGGCTGTAAGGGAGGAAGCAGAGAATAGGCAATGGCAGCTTCAGAAAGGTGCTTGTGTGATAGTCTGATGTAAACTGTGAACTGTTTGATATATATGATGCATTTGCACTATTGACAGTAGTAGTAGTATCCAATAATGGTAATGTTAGGGGACAGATGAGGACGGTGGGAACATGAGGTTAAGAGAATAATTCTATAAAATGGGCCCACTGTGTTGACTCGCACATGCTTTCTTTCTTAAGAAGCAATTTACCTGCAGCCCTGCCTCGTCTAAGTGGACTGGATATATCACATTCCTTAACAAACTACTGTTCATTGCAAGAGAAACTCAGGCCCAAAATAATGTTGATAAGAGGAACCCAAGTTTCCCTGAAGGAAGAAACTTTTGTGACCAGATCCTGAAACTTTGGGAGATAAGCATAGCTCTTCTTAATCATAAAATCTGTAAGAACGTATGGTTAAGAATCCAGTTAGAACTCAGCATAGGCCAACTGACCTAGAGTTGTCAGAGAAGGAGGGACTTGAAAGTCGGATGTCATTTACTATCAGTCAAAAGTGAAGAGGTGGACCTGAACTGGTCTCTCTGGAAACTTCTCTGGGATCGCAAATAAAACTGGAGTGCAGGTGGAGAGGCATGTTTTTGCTCTCCTCTCTGAGAGGACCCACTCTCTCCCTTGAGTGTGTCCCAGTTCCATTTCCTATCCCTTCAATAAACTCATTCCTATTATTCTGAGTGTCTGAAATCTTTCTAAATGGGTTGCAAAATTGGGGTTTTGAAGAGGGGGTCTTTGTGCTGCCTGTTTCCAGAAGGCCCCAGCTCTGTAACAGTATTATTACCGCTATTATTGGGATTAGGGTTTCCATTTTATTGAGGAAGTGGTGGATGGAGGGAAGTGGGGAGGAGAGATTTAGCATAAAGCCAGACTCAGGGCTACTGTCAGCAGATGATTTCATTCGATCCTCAGGAACAACCAATGGGAGCAGGTGTTGATAGTTTCAATGCCTCACTGAGAAAAGTGAGGCTCGGGAGTCGGGGCTCAGGTCCCACCTCACACTGGGGCTGGTGTTGCCAGCCATGTCGGTGCTTCTCATCATCCCCCTTCCTTCCTACACCTATGAACAAAGAAGTTATAGTCTAGCTTTGTTTCCCACATCTCATCTTTCTCATGAAGTAGATGGAAGGTGGTGGCATCTACTGCTTATTTCACACCTGAAGCTTCAGTAAGATGCTCCTGTTCCCAGGAGGCTCCCCTGAGGACCACACAGCATTCCTCCCCTACCAAGGCATTTGCCTCCATTGCCCACTGGCTGGAGCATGCTGCCATCAGGGGCTGTGGCTATCTTCTCCGGCACTGGATTTGTGGCACATAGAAGAGTACCCACTGATGGCCAGAGCTGCTAGATAAATGTGGAATAAACACATGAAGAGCCACTTGAGAGTCTGAGGCTGTCAGGGTGTGCAACTCACATTCTCTTCTGTCAACCTCCCCTCTGTTGCAGGTGACCAGCTATCTTCTCACGATTGGACCTTCCTGCTTCCTATTGACTGCTCATCCTCTGCCTCCTTTAAACATCCTGTTAGTTTCCTGCCAACACTGTCAATTTTTCACTCCTTATGCTGGGACTGGTTCTCATGAGTTCACACATTTCTGCCTGATCTGTGTTCAGGTGTCACCCCACCTAGCTTATCATACAATCTACCTAGAGAAAGGCTGAAAGCTGGTCTTGCCTCACAGTGCTCTATGGGAACTCCCAGTACTGGGCCCAAGTATTAGGTATTCAAAACAAAACAAAATCCTTAACATAAAATAAAAACACAAGCAATCCCATACTCTCTGAAATATACCTCAATTGGGGACAGAGAATGAGTACCCTACTGGTGTCATAAGTCAGACCAGATAAATGAACTGATGTCACCCTTGGAATAATACTCTTGTTATTCTTTTCTGACGGATTGGAAATTTGAAAACACTATTTTTTCCTCTTTCTTCAATAGTGGATTTTCTTCTGTTTATATTCTGTATTTCTGAATTATAAAAACCAAAGGTATTTAAAAAGATAGAATGCTCTTTCAACTCAAAATCTAGGAAAAATAGACAAAAATGAAAAGGGAGACAAAGCAAAACCAAAGTGCTCATTGCACACTTTCTAATTGTTTCCTATATTTCCCAGATGCTCTTCATGTTAGGGCAGGACCACCAGATTTTGACCAACAAGCAATGAATTAAACTAATGACCGGGTGTTACTTTTTAAAAAATATAAATATTTTTATTTTTTTCAGTTTTAGGTGGATACAATATCTTTATTTTATTCTTATATGGTGCTGAGGATCGAACCCAGTGCCTCACATGCTAGACAAACACTCTACCACTTGAGCCACAACCCCAGCCCATGACCAGGTGTCACTTCTGCTTGAGCATTTTTAAGTGAAGAAGTACGTTCTTCCTCATCTGCCACAGACACTCAGAAAGATGGGTGTCCCAGAAATTTTACCTACCTGATGCATGCAGTATGAATCCCTGGAGATCCTGCTAAGAAGTGGGTCACTCTGGAAAACTGCTGAACCTGTATAGGACATTGAATAAGCAAAAAACTATTTGTGTGTGTGTGTGTGTGTGTGTGTGTGTGTGTAGAAAAACCACTTAGAGTGTAGGATTTGTTGTCAAAGTATAGCCTTTCCTCCTAATCAATGTAGAAATTAGAACCAGATGTGAAAACCTATCATAACAAAAAGTAAGAATATAGACATTTGCTAAACAGTGGGGCCGTGGAGGTGAGGAAACAAATATCATAAGTTAGAAAAATAGAGATGGTTGTTATGCAAAATTTAATATATTATATATTTCAAAATTTACAAAAGAATAGATATTAAATATTCTCTCTCATAAAACTGGTGAACTGATTGACATGTTAATTAGATTGATTTAAACATTCCTTAATGTGTACATATAGCAAATGAGTATAGTGGATCCCATAAGTGTATAAAATTATTTGTCCATTAAAAACAAAATAATAAAAATGAGTCTCTTTAAGCACTTCAAAAAGTTACTTAGAAAATCAGTCACCCATGTTCATTGTAGAGGTGGAGTCCACCTATTGAAATAAGGGAAAATGTTGGAAAAGAGGATGTTTAACTACTATTAATTGAATATAGCAAGATATTATAAAAGTGAAATGAGCAGAGCTCAGGAAAGAATTTGCCAGTTTGCAGGGGGTAATGAAAAGGTGGTTTCAAATATTCCAGACCTGGTGAGATTAGAAAATAAAAGTATGTCTAGAGATAGGGTTGACAAGCCTTGGAGAGACAAGAGCTTGGTGAGCATTTCAGTTGGTTAAAGATGGCCAGGGTGAAGGTTCATTAAAGGGTGTGGAAGCCTCCCAATAGATTGAATTCCTCAGAGCAAAGATTATAGATCCTCCTCAACAGACCATGCAGTTATTTCCTGAAAACCCATCATAACTTTAAAATATTTTAAGACAAAAATACATTGAACACACCTGATCTAGTGAACAGCCTATCTTACGATGCGGCTTGCTATAGGGCTTTGGTTTTTGTCCACTTGAGATCATGTTGTTGCCTGGGAGCTTTGGCTCACTACTTGATTATCATGCCAAATGTTCTTAGTGTGGGTAAAGATCAAAATTCAGAATTATAAGTATGGTTTTTGCTGAACATATATCATTCTCTTGCCATTGTTAGGTCAAAGTTCAATCTGAATCATCTCATAAATTGAGACCCATCTGTACACTGTGGTATGTCCCCTAAGGAGAAATTCAGAAGTCACCACCTAGGTGCCAGGGAGTTCAACGAGAAAGACCTGAGAAAGAAACAGATGAGCAAAACAAATAACTGAAGACCTCAGAACATTTTGGAGAGAACTTTGGAGGTGGCTTAGGCATATAAAATGTATAGAATATATCAAAGATATCACTGGATGCCTTGAGAAGACAGGTGCTCAGCAATGAGAGACAAGATAAAAAAAAAAATAGCCACCCCTTGCCTCCCTCCAGGCTTGGAAATTGCTCAAACATGGAAGTAGACTATTAATAATTGCTATTATTTATTAAAGTCTTAATTGATGCCAGAGTTGGTATTAAATGCATTTATTCTCATCCCTGTGAGGTAAGCATCATCATACAGATGAGCAAAGTGAGGGCTTCAAAACCTTAATTTTCTGAAGATCTTTGAAGTGTTGAGCCACAGAGCTAAGATACTAACCCTTGTCAAAGAAAAGTAGCGCTGGGCATGTGTTAAAGGTAGTAAGACAGAATGCATTCAGACTACTGCAAGGGGAGGGAAATACCAATATAAACTGAGCTCAATTCCCACTAAGACAAAGATGGGACTGAAGTTTTAAAGGAGGAACAGAATGGGACCAAAGCAAAAGGCTATGTAGAAGTTATGGGGAAACAACTGTTGAAGAGGTATATTATAGTTTGACAAAATAGTATTTTCAGGAGCAAAGACTCGGCATGGGACTTAGAATCACCATCAGGAACATAGTTGAGGACAGGTTGAAGACAGCTTAAATTTGGTCAAGCCTCTTAGCACAGCACCGGGGCAAGTCCATGTGTCTTATTGGAGTTCTCTGATACCCCACAGACCACTGGCAGTGGGTGGTTGCCTCAAGAACCCAACTTGGCCTGGAAGAGTAACTTTCACTCAAATCCCACTCAGTGTTGAGATATGGAGGAGACTGGAGGATACCAACCTCAAGAACCGGCAGAATGGGGAAGAAGCCTTCTGAGATCAGGGGTGTGGGCAGTTGCATAGGAATTAACTTGGTGGCAAGACTGAAGGCAGTTACTCATGCATTTCCTGCCACTCCTTCCTCCAGAGACACCCATGGGTGTCTGTCACTAACAGAAAATAAAAGTATGTCTAGAGATAGAGATGGGAAAGAACTCCATGATTCCACCACTCCCCACCAAGAGGAGAATGCTGGGGTATCCTCCAGCAGTGCCTCTCTCTACTATCACACCCCTGTACCAAGCACACAGCCTAAGAAGGTTTCCATAGAAATTTTGTCTAGCTATGGCTGCTTCCCACTCTTTCTCACTTCTTTAGCTGAAGAAGTTTGGGGTATGTTATAGCTACCAGCCTGCTCCTGAATACACACAGTCCACAGAAGCCCCAAGAAGAATCTTACCCTGTTCTGGCTATAACTCACTCCCACTCATTGCTACCTGGTAGACTTGAAAACTGAAGGAGTCATGGGGAGAAAGAGTCATGCCTAGGAGTACTCTGAAGTTCTGCTCCTGGGAAGGTATGCCCAAAATAACAGCAACAACTCCTGCTGCCTATACCATTCCCAGTGTTAGCTATCTCAGCACCTTGTCTGAACACGCACCACTGACAGGACTGGATGTAAGTGCCACAGAGTGGGACTGTGTTTCCTATGTTCACCTTGCCTAAACATACCTGGGTATGTTCAAAACAAGTCCTCAGGCCCCTCATAACTACTTGTGCATCCAATGACAGAGACCCTAACAAGGAACACAGTTAATATCAACTATGACAGAAAACCCCCATTTGGGCCACCTGATGGGGATGCCATTCCCACCGTCGGAGTGACAAAACGAGTACCCCATACTCTGCTGTCTACTCCACACCTACCTGAATGTCTAGCATCTCATAGTTTCTCTGTGAACTTCCATAGGCTATGTGCCCTGCCGGGGAGGACAGTGACAATGGAGTAAGACATTGCTGGAAGATACCTCAGTGTTCTCCTATGGGTGAGGCAGGAGTGGAAGCATGGATTTCATTCTTTCTTTTCCCTCTTGCATGACCCTCAGGGATACATGTTCTAACATCAACACAAGTAACTGTTGTGGCCAAACTTTCTAATCAAAGCCAAAGGAGTTACAGGGAGACTACTTTTTGGTGCATAGCTGAAAATAATGTCAACGTTTTCTAATAAATGCAATACTGCAAGGCACATCTTCAGAAGCTAGGTGCTTATTAAGAAGGCCATCCCATAACAATGGTAGAAATATCTGATCTACCAGATCCACGAATCTCAAGGTAAGAAATATGAAAATATGAGGGATTATGATACCTCCAAAAGATCACAACTCTCCAGTAATAGATTCCAAAGAGATCAAAATGGAAGAAGTGCCAGATAAATAATTAAAGATAATGGTTTTTATACAGATCAACAAGATCCAAGAGAATGAAGTTGAATTTAAAAAGTTAAATAAAATTAACTTAAAAAAAACAGTTAAATTAAATTAGAATATCAATACAACAAATTTAGCAAAGAGATTGATATTTTGAAAAAAGAATCAAACAGAAATCTTGGAAATTAAGAGCTTCATAAGTCAAATACAAATTTTAGTTGAAAGCCTTAACAGTTCAAATGGAAGAAAGAATATGTGAGCTTGAAGACAGGTATTTTGAAATAATTAAACAGAAAAAAAGAAAAGAAAAACACTAAGAAAAGTACTAAAAGCGTATTCAAGATCTTTGGGACACCACTAAACAATCAAATGTCCTCATCACTGAAATACCCAAAGGTAAGGAAATAAAGATAAGAGCACAGAAAAACTATGCAATGAAATAATAGCAGAAAATTTTGCTAATCTTAGGAAAGACATGGACTTTCCCAAGGAGAGGAAACTCCAAATAAACATGATCAGAAAAGTTCTTCACCAGAACATATTATAGTTAAATTGTCAAGAGTACAGAATTTTAACACCTGCAGAAGAAGAGTGCCAAGTCACATTTAAAAGTAACTCTATTAGACTAGACTACCAGCAGATTTATTGGCAGGAACTCCACAGACCAAGAAAGCATGAAAATATTTATTTGAGGTACTGAAGGAAAATCACTACCAACCAAAATTACTATGCACAGAACCCTGTTTTAGAAACAAGAAGAAGAATAAAGAACTTCCAAGATAAGAAAAAACTAAGGGAATTCATGAACACCAGACTAACTTTACAAAAGATGCTTAATGGAGTCTCACACCTAGAAGTGGAGTAAAGGTCACTTCCATCATGATAGCATGTGAAATTATCAACTCTCCTTGAATAATAGATACACAAAAAGAGAAATAGAAAAGAATGAATACAGTGAACCAATAAACCACAAAAATGAATAAGAGAAGCTAAAAAGATCAAATATTTTTCAAAACAACTAGAAGAGAATCATCAGAATGACAGGCATAATAACCTTGGATGAGAACAGACTAATTTTGTCAATTAAAAGATACAGACTGGCTAACTTCACTTAGCATTATCTTTTCCAACTTCATCCATTTACCTGCAAATGGCATGATTTTGTTCTCGTTTATTGCTGAGTAATATTTCATTGTGTATATATGCCACATATTTTTTTATCCATACATCTACTGAAGGGCATCTAGGTTAGTTCCACAGTTTAGCTATTGTGAATTGTGATGCTGTAAACATTGATGTGGTTGTGTCCCTGTAGTATGCCATTTTTAAGTCCTTTGGGTGTAGACCAAGGAGAGGGATAGCTGGGTCAAATGATGATTCCATTCCCAGTTTTCCAAGGAATCTCCATACTGCTTTCCAGATGTTGGCTGTAATAATTTGCAGTCCCACCAGCAGTGAATAGTGTACCTTTCCCCCACATTCTCGCCAACACTTATTGTTGTTTGTCTTCATAATAGCTGTCATTCTGACAGGAGTGAGATTAAATATTAAGCAGTTTTGATTTGCATTTCTCTAATTGCTAGCCAATCCCCCCAAAACAAATGCTGAATGTTTTCTCTGATATAAGGAGGCTGATTCATAGTGGGGTAGGGAGGGGGAGCATGAAAGGAATAGATAAACTCTAGATAGGGCAGAGGGGTTACAGGGGAAGGGAGGGGGAAGGGGGTTAGAAATTATGGTGGAATGCGATATCATTATCCAAAGTACATATGTGAAGACACAAATTTGTGTGAATATATGTTATATACAATCGAAGATATGAAAAATTGTGCTCTATATGTGTAATATGAAATATATTATATTCTGCTGTTATATATTAAAAAATAAAAGTTACAGACTGGCTGAATGGATAGCAAAGGAAACAATCAATAACATGAAGAAAGAGCCTACAGAATAGGAGAAAATCTTTACCACATGCATCTCAGATAGAGCATTAATCTCCAGGATGTCTGAAGAACTCAAAAAAACTTAACACCAAACAAACAAACAAATAACCCAATCAATAAATGGGCTACAGAACAGACACTTCACAAAATAAGAAATATGAATGGTCAAAAACATATATGAAAAAATGTCTAACATCTGTAGTAACTCGAGAAATGCAAATCAAAACTACTTTAAGATTTCATCTTACTCTAGTCAGAATGGCAATTATCAAAAATACAAGCAACAATAGAAATTGGAGACGATATTGGGGGAAAAGGTACATTCATATATTGCTGGTAGGCTGCAAATTCGTGTAAGCACTATGAAAAGCAGTTTGGAGCTTCCTCAGAAAATTGGTATGGAACCATCATTTGACCCGGCTATCCCACTTCTCAATTTATACCCAAAGGATTTAAAATCAGCATACTACAGTGATTCAGCCACATCAATGTTTATAGCAGCTCAACTCAGAATGGTTAAATTATGGAATCAACCGAGGTGTTCTTCAACAGATGAATGGATAAAGAAAATATGGAAATTCACACAACAGAATATTACTCTGCCTTAAAGAAGAGTGACATGATAGCAGTTGTCATTAAATGGATGGAGCTGGAGAATATCATACTAGCTAAATAAGCCAATCCCCCCAAACTGAAGGCTGAATATTTTCTCTGATATGCAGATACTTATTCACAATGTGGGGGGTTGGGGTAGTCTAGTGAAGAATAGAAGTACTTTGGATTTGAGAGGGAAGGGAAGAAAGGAAAGGGGGGATGAGGGTAGGAAATACAGTAGAATGATTCAAGTATTATTAATGTATGTGCATGTATGACTACATGATCTGTGTGATTCTATATCATGTACAACGAAAAGAATAAGAAGTTAGACTCCATTTATGTACAATGTGTCAAAACGAATTCTACTGTCATATAACTAATTAAAACAAATTTTTAAAAAAAGAAATACAAGACCCAACTACATGCTGCCTATAAGAAAGTTGCTTCACCAGTAAATAAATTTTAAAAAGCAGACTGAAAGTGAAAGGATGGAAAAAATCATATTCTAAGTTGATGGAATCCTAAAGTGAGCAGGAGTAGCTATACTTATATCTGACAAAATAGGCTTTATGATAAAATCATAAGAGGAGATAAAGTCATGATATAGTGATCAAGGAATCCATTCATCAAGAAGGTATAACAATTGTAAATCTATATGCCCATATGGTCAGCACACCCAATTTTATAAAACAAGGCTATTAGACCTGGTGGGAGGGAGGCTCAGTACAATAATAATGGGGAATTTTAATACTCTACTGTTATCACTGAACAGATCATCCAAAGCATCAGCAAATAAATATCAGAGGTAAACTGTACTGTAGATCAAATGGACTTAACAGGAAATTAAGAACATTTCATCCAACAGCTGCTGAATACACATTCTTTCTAAAAGGGCATGAAATTCCACTGGGATAGTCTATATGTTAGGCCACAACACACATCTTAACAAAATCAAGAAAATTAAAATCATGCTCTATACCATTTCAGATCACTATGGAATGACACAACAAAGTCAATAACAAGAGAAGTTTTAGAATTATACAAACACATGAAGACTGAATAACACACTTTAGAACCAATAGTGGGCTATTGAAAAAAAAAAAAAACAGAAGGGATATTTAAAAAATATTTTTGAAACAAATAAAAATGAAAACATACCAAAACCTGTGAGATGAATCAAGGGAATACTAAGAGAGAAGTTTAAAGAAATAAGTGACTACATTAAAAGAAAAAGAAATATCAAATAAGCAACCTAACAATGAAGCTCAAGGACAAGCAAGAATAAAACAAAGCAAAATTATTAGAAGAAAAGAACATAAGAGCAGAAATACATGAAGTAGAGTCTTAAAAAAAAAAACACAAAAGATCAATGAAGCAAAGAGTTGATTATTTAAAAAAAAATTGTCAAACTTTTACTAGACTAACCAATATAAAAGGGAGAAGACCCAAATAAATAAAATTAGGGATAAAAAAGATATATCAACACTGATACCATAGAAATGCAAATTATCATTAGAGATTACTTTTTAAAAATATATGCTAACAAATTGGAAAATCTAGAAGAAATGAAAAAAATTCTGGACATGTATGAACTATCAAAATTGAACACAGAGAATATTTAAAACCTATGTAAGCCAAAATCAAGGAGGTAGAGGAAGAACTCAATAAAAGTGCTTTGCCTTCAAATTATATTCTGTCTCCATAGTTTTTCTCTGAAGTAGATCTGTCTTTGTGCTTTTCCAACCAAAAATACTATCTTTAACCCCCTGAAAACTTGCATAATGTTTGTGTTATGGCTTCAGTGTGATATTTTTCAAAATCAATGAAGATCATTTCAACGCACCAGTCAATCTTAATTGGCAAGTTAATCTAAAATTACCTTACCAAAGAAAAAGTGCAATTGGCCCAAACAATTGTGGGAAACTCAGATAACTATGGATTAATGAGACAGGCAGGATTCTGCTCAGGAAGATTTGGGCCCACCTCACGTGACTTGCCATGAAGTCCACCTGAACCCTTTAGTCTGCAAAGTGATGACCTTTATAATTGTATTCATTACATCAACTAATCAATTCAAAGACCTTGAGACTGATCATTATTTGTCCCTTCATCTCAAATCCAGAGGTTAGCACTTATTTTTGTCCTCAGGCCACCCATCAAGCCTGAAAGGAAGTTGTAGTCATAACACTTGGAATCTCAGGATTCTAACCTCTATCCTGAGACCACCGGGCTAGGCCGCCTCGCCCCGGAATAGCTATTTTATCCAAGGGAGGCCAAGCCTCAAAAATACTGCTAGTTCTGTTTTTTATGAAGTTCCCAAAATTGTGCATGCTTATCTGAAGGCTATCTGAACTATGCACATCTCTGGGGAAAGCATAATTGGACTGGAAATTTCCTAAAAACAAACTTTCTTGTAAATGTTTCAGGCTGTCCTGCTTTGGAACGAGCCAGAAATATTCCTTATATGGCCCTCTGGCCTGACTTCTGCATCTTCCTGAGGCTGATGACAGCTAAGACAGGAGGAGTAAGTTCCTGGTTAAATAACAACAACAACAACAACACAATGATAGGGAAATTTCAAGTTTCCCAATATTCCCTCAAAAGTTTGAGACCAGGTTCTACCAAGATCTGGAAGTCTGGAATTATTCTCATCATCTGAGCCTGGAATGCCAGGTCCTTTGGGCATCTCTCCAAGCATCCTCGTTACTGGTTAATTAAGTAAAAGGATTTTCTCACTTTTCCCTATAGAAAGTAATATTTTAATAAAACCAAGGCATTACTTTCTTGGGATAACAACTAAAGAAAAAAATAACAAGGAACACCATGCCTGGAAAACTGCCCAGAATATAGCAGAGGTGGCTGTCAACAGAAAAGCCATGAAGGAAAGAGAAGGCCGAGAAACACATGGAACAAAAAGAAAGGAGAAAGGGAACAGCGATATGCACTTCCTGGGGCTAAGCCATCATTTCTCAATGTTGGAAGCTTAATAAATGTCTGGTGTTTGATTATTCCAAACACAGTCCTAAGATACATTCACTTGAATTTCTTTTCTTTTTTTTTTTTTTTCTTATTTGGGTTTCACCACACAGAGACAGAAATAGCTTCTCAGGCTGCCATTCTCCTTTTAAAATGTAGATGTCAATTTTCCTTTTATACAAGGTGTATTGATCACTTTCCAAACAAATATAATTCAAAGAAAATTGAGTCAGCTTTGTTCACTAATAGTTGGTATTTTCTCTTTTAGGCTGTGTCGTGTAGCTGCAAAGTGCGTGGAGGTATGAATTTTCACATTATTGTATCTGACTCTTGAGTGAAGTCTGGTGGGATTGTAGGTGATTTGTGACAACCTAAGGAATTCTTTTTGCAGCCTGAAGTAAGCGTGAAGCACATTATTTAAAACCAACCAAGATCATTGATATATTGTCATCTTATGCTTTTAAGAGGGCTCTTTCCCCTGAACGTATAATTTTCTGTATGGCCTTTAGCTTTTTTGTCTCAGATCTTATTCTTGGTGTGATATTGTTTTACTAGTAGAAAACCCCATTTAAAATAGCTATCCACTTATTAATTCAATTACAGGTACTTTCTGCTTTTCATTATTTCCTAATTTATTTCAATAAGCATTTACTTAACTTTAATAATGAATGCAGTAAATATAAAAATATGGTAAATGACTCTCTCCTCTTTGTCTTCTGTTGCAGGTGGTAACATCCTAAAATATGCAGGATGCATTTATTCTATTCTTCTCTGATCTGGTCCTTAATTTTCTTTATTTTGACTATTTTATAGAGCAGCTGCTATTTGCTAGTGATGCTCCACAAGTGATCACATTGGTGGAGCTGTTTGTTCTCCTCCCTCATCAAATTGAGGCCTCCCCTTTAATTGGGGTTAACCACTACACGATGTGCTGCTGACCCAGTTCCCAGTCGATGACAGAGCTACGCAGATTCAGCTTTGGGATTTTTCAAAGACTTAAGACTTTTAAGGGATCAGGCTACCCCGATGCTATTTTAAATTTCTAAATTTTAATATTGGGGCCAGCACTAATGTGGCACTTCACATAAACAGAGGGGGAACTTTCCTTCTCTTAAGTTTTGTCTGGATGTCAGTGACTTTATTGTTTGTTTCTCTATAGCTGAAAACAAGTTTAAAATAAATGATTTCAAAGACATGACTGAATTAATGAGCACATAGACCATTGGGTACTATTAGAAAACTGGTCAGTCAGGGTGATAAAATGCTATATCTGAAATACTTGAATACATTATTCAAGTCTAAATTTTATTTATTTATTTGGTACCAGGGATTGAACTCAGAGGCACTTAACCACATCCCAGCACACTTTTTTGTTTCTTTGTTCATTTTCTCACTAAGTTGTTTAGGGCCTTCCTAAGTTGCTGAGGCTGGCTTTGAACTTGTGATCCTCCTGTCTCAACCTCCCAAGCCGCTGGGTTTACAGGTGTGTGACACTGTGCCAGATCAGATTAAATTTTGGAGTTATGATTCTGTTCCAGGAAAAGTGAGGTATGTAAATCCGTATTACTGAAACTGTGGTAGGAAAGACAAATCCTCAATATCACTAGAGCTTATGAAAAATGTAGAGTCTCAGGCCCATCCTGCACCTGCTGAATCAAAATCTGCATTTTGATAAGACCCCAGGTGACTCCTGGTAATTATTAAAGTTTGAGGGGCTGGAAGACACCTGCTTTTCTTTGTTCTCTGTGACTATACCAAACGAACATGCTGAATAAATGCTTTAAAAATATAAGAAAATAAATACGATTCTTTGAAGGAGGTATTATTTGTGATTGATTGTTTCACAAACACAGGCATCCCGATGTCAACAACATCCCCATTCTCTGAAGACTCCCAAAGCAGCCACAGTGTCACCCAGCTGTGACAGCCTGAGTGATTTCAAACACCACTGATTGACATCTTAAACGTTGCCTGGAAATGCCGCGCTCTGCAAAATCCTTCATCACAAGAACACATCTGCCTTAAAGTTGGCTGTCCAAAAGCAGGGGCATTTCCTCCAGAAAGCAAAACACCGGGCTTTCATCTCTTCAAAGCAGATTCTCCTCATCTTTTGGTACAAAGGGGAGTTTTCCCGCCTCTTCCAAGAACTTGAGTGCCCCTCCTGGGCAAGCATCAGCCCTTTGCTTTGGACCCTGTGCACAAAATAGCCTGGGTGCAAGGATTATGCAGATGATAAACCTCAGAGCTACTAAGCAGTTGCCATATATCCTGGGATCATGTTGTGTGAATGGTTGACAGGAAAAACCCAGGGGTATCAGGTTACAGGAAAGGGCTGTCGTTTATTTATTTATTTTCTTCCTTCTGTAACTAATTCCAAAAACAGACCCCTGCTTGGGAGGCTGAGTACAAGAGAATGAGATAAATTCTGCAAAATTCTAATTGGGGAACAGTTGATTTAATTGGTGTCCATTTGGCAGACAATGGGAAAAGCTCCCAGCTGGTCTGGGAAAGGACTCTGGGGGGATATAGCTTTGCAAGAAGCCCCAAAGCTCTGGGGACCGATTGTTTCCTGAGGTGAAACCTGGAGACCAGAGCTTGGATTAACTCTACAACTGTCAAGCTCCATTAGGGGCAATCAGAGGAGACAGAGCCTGGGTTAAACACAGGAAACAGAGCTGACAATAGAGGCATATGTCTCTCAGAGCAGGGAAGGGAGACAGGCATATATATGTCTAATAACAAACATAAACATTTTTCTTTCAGGTTCAGATGTAGCATTGATGGGTCAAAGATATTACTCACTATGGGGTGTTAAATGTCAAATATTTGGAACCAAAGTGCTTTAATGGCACACATGCTTATTTTATTCAATCTGATGGTGTTGGAGATGTTTTCTGAGCCTATGAAATCTATGGAGAGTTAGTGCTGATGCTGAGTATCAGAGCCTGATGGGTGGCTGGGTCAAGACCCAGGAGGACCAGGTTCTGCTCTCTGCTCTGCCATTAACCCACAGCCTGCCACTGTGGAAACTTTCTGAGCATTCCAGGTCCTGGTTCACCATTTTAAAAATCTAATGTTTTATCAATAATTTCTGGGGCCCCATGCATCATCAATATTCCAGGTATCTTATGTCTTTTTTGAGTTTCAGAAACACAGAATCCTTTTTTCTTCTGTCTGTGTGTGTGTGTGTGTGTGTGTGTGAAAATGTATGCATTGCAATTTTGTAAAATTTTTAAAATTGTACTTTTAACGCTTAATAATAGATTAAAAAAAATCACAAACCTTACCATAACAATACATGATGACTTAGATAAATATTTAAACATGTTATGAATAAGAGTCAAGGTCATATTAAATACCAACATAGAGAGCATCCACAGACCAACTGGGTTAACAACTTAAAACAACTCTTATCTGTGAACCATCTGAATGTATTTGTACTCTGTTCCTAAGAAAGTAGTAAATTTCGAAACTTTATACCCAAATGGTTCATCCCCATCCCCAAAGACAGGAGACCTAAACTCCCTTGTTTATGATGAATTCCTCTCTTTGACTATGCTTCTCAAGGGCAAGAGCTGTGGAGAATTCTGCTGTGGCCAGAGTGAAGTGTGTATGAACAGAGACAGGCCAGACATGCTCACATCAGCTCAAGTTGTCACAAGCAGAACTTTGGTTCATCAGAGAGCATACATGCTTTTGTTTGATCTTTAAAGCTCTCCAAGAACAAACCTCAGAGTGAGAGTAAAAGACCAGACAGGTAAAAGCAGGAAGAAGATAGAAGCCCAGGCAGCCCGGAAGATGAACATGTAAACACTGAACACAATTGACCACTGGGATCTGGAGCAACGGAGACTGGAAGGGAGGTTATCTCACATGTCGTTTTTTTTTTTTCTTTTTTTTTTTTTTCAGACTTGTCCAAAATCCATAGATTAATAAATTAAACATCCTTCCTCTACCTCTAGAAGAATAGAACACATGACAGGAAGTCATTCTGCTGTCGTAAACACAGGCATCCGTGGGGCAGGCATTTGAAGTCCCAGACAGAGCAAAGGAAGAATTCTCCTGCTTTTGTTCTTGGGCATTTCCTGAGTCCTGAACATAAAGTGAGGAGCTGTAGACTGAAAGCACAACACTGGGCTGCAACAACCTTAACCTTTAAAATGGGAGGTTGGCAAAATCCATTTTGATCTGAGCTCACCTGCCTGCCTTCCCTCCTCTTTGGAAATGTCAATCTCACAGAAGAATTTGGTTTTCTGAGATATGGAAAAAAAAAATCTTTATAGGCAAAATGGATACTTAAATGCAATACTTTCCCCCCCTTTTTCCTCCTAGATTGACCAGCAAGGAGAGCGATGAATTTTATTCTTTTTGTTTTGTTTTGCTTTTTGTTTTCTTTTTTTTTTCTCCCTTCTTACCTTGCAAGTCTAACTTTGAATTAAGGGAAGTACCATTACTGTCCCGTGAGGAGTAATTAATTCAAAAGAGGTTTTTCTTATTCGGGTCAAGATATTTTTAAAGCAAGTGAAGTTGTTACTAGTGATGATATGAGATTAAGAAAAGAGGAGAAAACCTTTGTGACTAAAGATGGATTATGCTGAAAACTAAAAGCAATAGTAGTGAGAGTGGAAAGTACAGCATTCTGCAGCCCAATTAAATCTTGACAATGCAATGGAATCATCTGGTGTTTTCCTCTCAAAATTTGAAGTAAAGGCTATTTTCTTGTTCTCTGTGGTTGATGTGCTTTTTTTTTCCATTTTGGTTTTTGTTTTTGCATTCTAAGTGCACCACTGTGCTTTACCCCTCTTGTGCAGTAGCTATTTCTTTTATTTATCTTTAATTCCCCCCATCCCCGCATACCTGTAGTGTTCCTTTATCTTTGTTCTTTGCATCTCTTACACTAGGCCCACACCAGCCCCAGGGCTTGTCAATTTTATGATTCATGGGTATATTTTTCCAAGCCTCCTACAGAGAAGGTCTTGGAGTAATTTTAAAACAGGTATTTCCATTGGTGAGCTGAGTTGAAAAAAAAAATCCCTTATTGACTGGTCTCATCTTGTATAATATAATCTAATAATAAGACCTGTCCTCAGAGGACATATTCAATAGATATTATACTGGTAAAGCAGATTTTTAGACAGTGTGCTCAAATGCATTAAATACAACAGAACTGCCCAGTTAGTTTCTATTTACCATGCTGTTCTAAAAGGAAGTGATACTGTTTTTCTTTCAGTTCAGAGAGTTTTCTCCCCACACTAACATTTCATAGACTTATGAACCTAGGATTTGCATTCCCTTTAGACACACCTTGAGGCAATAATTAAGTGGCCACTTATTTACAGGGTTCTCTGCAGTTTTCCAGGTAGTTAAAGGCAGAACAATATAATTAACTCTGTTTACTTATAGCAAATAGATAATGCAGCTTCCTTCACATACCAATAAATTCTTTCATCAACTATCATTTCCTGAGTGCTTACATTTTGCAAAGCACTTACACATGCATGGTCTCCACCCACCACACAACTGTGCATACATGTCCATGTCACTGGGGTAAGAGGAAGGAAGCAGGGGATTAGAGCAGTTATGAGGTTGGTAGTAGCAAGACCAGGATCAGGATTCAAGTAGTTGGGCTCCACAGTTCCTGCTCCTAACATCACATGATGCTGCCAAGAATTTTAGATCTGAGTCTTTCACTTAATTGCAAGTGTTAATTCATCCCAGAAACTGGACTTGGAACTACAGGAGAAAATATGACAGGGACCAGCATTTACGGAACATTTATTATCTGCCGACTCTCTGCCCAACAGTCTGTGTTGCTTGGTTAATTTGTATAGAAAATAAGTCTAGTATATATATTTATATAAGAAATGTATATCTAATATATATGAAATGTAAATTTTTGATGTATTTATATATATATATATATATGTATAAAAGAATCACGTATATTACAAAACAGCAAAGAAACTGATGAGACTCAAAGGGCTAAAGAACTTGCTCCAAGTCAAGCAATATTATTTTTTCAATGTGAGACTTAAATCTACCTATGTTTCTCTCTAAAGCTCATTCTTTTTCTACCAAAGCCTCATGAGTCCTCTTACTTTCTTAGAAGCAAAGTCTTCAACTTGGTTTCCTGATGTAAATCCTTATCTGTAGTATATCATCTTAAATCTGCCTTTTTCTTACTCTTATTCTTAATGAGTCCTTTGCATTTCATGGCTTCTTTTATCCATTCAGTGTATGTTTTCTTGGTCTACTTTCTATAAATCACATGCATGTTTGTCAAAACATAGATGGTAGCCATTTCCCAAAATCCAAGAAAACTGTTCTATGTTCTTAAGGCAACAAGAGACTATTGTTAGTTCATCACCTCTCACAGTACTGAAAATCAGTCCATAAATATTTATCAAGAGCCCACAGTGTGTGAGATACTGTGAACAGAAATTTCATTAGTTGTAAGTAAAAATTTTTCCTATTCTCCTGGATTTAACCTGTTTCCTAAACTCCATGTGCCTGTCCCAGTAATTTTCACTGAAGTTCCAGAAACTGACATAGACATAAGTTGGAGAACTGGTTTATAGTCTTCCTCTCCCCTTTCTCATCTAGACTGCATTCCAGGAACAGTGATAACCACTCAGTAAATGGGCAATTGAACTGAATTTGCCAGCCTCACAATTAAAAATCTTAAAGTTTTTAAACCTTGAAACCATAAGCTGCCCTTCCACATACTTTCACCCTCACATGTATCCTTGGAAAGTGGGATAATTCTATTCCTCCTTTTTCTTTCCTGATCCACATGCTCCTTCCTTATCATTGCTCAGTGCCCACTCTGAAGTCCTAACTCATTGTTTTACTCAGCCTTTTTGATGCTGTGTCTAATGAACCTGACCAGAGGAGGAAAAGTTTATTTGAGGGCTCACAGATTCAGAGTTCCTAATCCATAGAAGGCCGACTCCATTCCTCAGGACTCTAGGTGAGGCTGAACATCATGGCAGAGGGTGTGGTGAAGGGAGGCAGCTCATATAGTGATCAGAAGACAGACAGAGGAGTATCCACTTGCCAGATACAAATATATACCCCAAAGTTATGCCCCCAATCCCCACCTCCTCCAGCCATACCCTACCACTTCAGTTACCACTCAGTTAATCCCTATCAGGGGATTAATTCACTGATTGGTTTAAGACTCTCATAACCTAATAATTTCTCTTCTGAACCTTCTTGCATTGTCTCACAAGAGAGTTTTTGAGGAACAACTCACATCCAAACCATAACATTCATCATCTGGTTAAAGAGCCACAACTGCCTCCCCTTCAGTATATTTCAATATTCTACCCAAGATACCATAAATCCCTATCCTCCAAACTTGGTAAATTAGTTTCATTTTTCCACAGGGTTAAATGTCAGTAATACAATGTTGTTCACTGAAGAATAACTTATGGTTTTAAAATTTGGAAATACATCATAATATCCATCAATAGAAGACTGTTAGGTAAATTATGATATATTCATATATGAATATATCACATGAAATGATGTTTAGCAATTAAAAAGAATGAGGCAGTACTATAAATGAAGAATTTCCAAGATTTTTTTTCTGTGAAGAAAGCAAATATAACTTCCACTTGTGTCTTTAAAAAAATATATATGTAATTTATCTCTTGGAGGGCTCTGCTGAAAACAGCTAATAACATTGCCCCTAGTGAAGAGACAACTAGGAAGAGAAACTGAAATTTCACTATGTACCCTGTTGAAATTTTTTTGCATTTTTTATCATGTGCATATGTTACCTATTCAAAAATACAGTGTTTAAAAAAATACTGTGCTTAACTTCTAAAACTTTTCTTGCTTGTCTGTATTCTGACTTGTCCCTATCATCAAATATATTTTAGTAAAGGGATGACCGGAGCATACCTTTTTAAAACTAAAAACTTGCTGTTTTCATTGTGATAAAATACACATTACATTTTTTTTTAACCATTGTGACCCTTCTTTAAGTGTAGTTTCCTATGGTATTAATATATTTACACTCTGATGCAATCATCACCTTCATCCATCCTCCAGAAATGATTTTTCTTCCCAAACTGAAGCCTCTCCCATTAAATAGCTCCACTCTGCTCTGCCCCTACCTCTGGGCAACAACCACTTGTAAGCTCCCCACCTCTGAATCTGACTGCTCTGGGGACTTCGAGTAAGTGGGTCCATGTACTGTTTGTCCTTGTGTGCTGGCTTATTTCACTTAGCACATCAAACATTCTCTAGGTTCATCTTTGTTGTGGCATGAGTCAGAATGTCCTTCATTTTTTAACTGAATGCTATCCTATCATCTATAGATACCACATGTTATTTACCCATTCATCTACCAATGAACATTTGTGCTGAACATCAGTTTTAGCATAGGCAATATTTTTGATCAGCCATGTTCCAAGGAGGAATCCTTTGAAAAAGTTTGAAAATTTTAAGACCCAAATATGTATCAGCATGTTGTACTGGTACGGTTTCTGCCGGGCCACAACTAATATACCTAATAGCTCTGTGGCATGAACACCATAAAAATGATTTCTTAAAAAAATTTTCTTATTGAGCTGGGAATGTAGCTCAGTGCTAAAGCAGTTGCCTAGCATGCACGAAGCCCTGGATTCAATCCTCAGTATTGCCCTCAAAAAACCAAAAAGTTCTTATTTAACAATATAATCAAGATTAAAAATTCTTTATATGAATAACACATATAATAGCTTTTAAAAAATATTTGGTTAATAATATTTAACATAAAATATGGAATATAATTAAAGCAGTACTTTAAATTAACAACATGGGATTTTTCACAGCACTTAAAGCAGAAGAATCTTAACCTGTGAAATATTTAAGTGCATCTTTTAATAATTTACCAGAATCATAGTGTGAAAAAGCAGAACTTCCAATGTAAACATATCTTTATTATATTCTAGCTTAAAATTGCCAAAATTTAGTTATTGCATTTTATGAATTTACTGTGCTTATAAAAATTATACCATTAATTTAAATGAAGTTCCTTTGGAAACTTACTTTCTTCATTATCATAATGATTATCATGATTATACGTATTTTACCTGGAAAAAAATCCTGACGTGTCTAACATATTTGGGCCATAAATCTTTAAAGAAATTAGGTCTTGAAATTATATGTGTGTGTGTGTGTGTGTGTGTATGTGTGTGTGTGTGTGTGTGTGTGTGTGTGTGTGTGTGTGTGTATAACTAAACTACAGAGCAGTTGGATATCAGAAAGCAACCAGCCTTGGGCCAGACATTGCCTTTAGATAGGATACAAATGGAGAATTTTGTTTCCTTAGCAAATTATTTTTTGGGGGTGAGCAGGTTCTGAGGATTGACTGCAAGGGTGCTTAACCACTGAGCCACATTCTCAGCCCTTTTTTAATATATTTTATTCAGAGGCAGGGTCTCTCTGAGTTGCTTAGGGCCTTGTTAAGTTGCAGAGGCTGGCTTTAATCTCATGGTCCTCCTTACTTAGCCTCCCAAATTTCTGGGATTACAGACATGCATTACCATGCTTGGCTTTTCTGCCAAATTCTATTAATCATTTCAATATGTGTTTATCACTTTCTGTTTTATAATTAGTTATATTACCTATATATGCAATTCCATACATATAGCCTCTTGAATAAGAGCGGGACTGTATTTTTAAATTGCTGTGCATAATAATTAATGAAATCAGCTTTAAGTGAGATCTTAGTATGGAGAAGTGAGCACAAGCTTTTGAATCAGAGAAATTGATGTTTAAAATACAGCTTTATTATTTATGTCCTTAAATAAGTCATAAAATCTCTGAGTCTTTGTATGCTGGGGAATAAAATACAAAAAATTAAATGGGTCCATGAAGCATGCAATGTGCCCAGCACATGGAGAAGCCAAGAATATAGTAGGTATTCAATAAGTCTTGGTTTTCTCCCCTTCCTGAGTTCTTATCGTGTAATTTTTATGAGGGATTCCATTAAAGAGGTACTTCTTTTAAAATATAGGCTATCTAAGAGCCCACAAACTCTCCCTGTTTCACCAGATTCAGTTCTTTGCAATGGAAGTTTCTACAATTTTCTACATTGATTTATAACCTTTGAGGGGAAAAAAATCTTAATTCTCCATGGTTTCTGATCACTTAGGCTTTTCTGGACTGGGGTAACACAGCACGCCACATGTTTTCCTAACAAATTGCATTCGGACACTTTCCGACACTTTCATTATTTTAACTCAGGTAATAATTAGTCACTGTCAGAGGAAGGACTTAGGTTGTGCAAATCAGAATAAATTTACCTTGCCGTAGCAGCAGTCACAAATGAAGCAATAAATTAGAAATAGCAAATTGTTACGGACTTAAGAGATCACAAATCAAAATCGCTCCCTGAAATCCAGGAAAAGGTAGAAGACTGCCAAGATTTCTTTGAAAGCTTAATTTTTCCAGATAAACTTCTGAGTTGGCTCAGTTTGTGACAAAACCTATAGATGTTTCAGACACTGATCACAGAGACAATATTCTGGGACTTTACCAATGTGACATGAGCTACTTCATGTGGCTCCTTACGAGAAAAAAAAAAAAAGAATGTATTTTCCTTTCATGATGCTTGGAAGCTCCGAAATAGCGCTCTCTCTCTCTCTCTCTCTCTCTCTCTCTCTCTCTCTCTCTCTCTCTCACACACACACACACACACACAACTGTAAACACCATATATATACACCCACACATACACACCAAAAGAACTCAAGTATTCCAAAAAAGTCCCTTTGTGTATACAAATGTTTTCTGGAGTACCTGTGTTGGAAGTGACTAAACTTGAAGTTATGAAAGGGTCCTAGCCTTAGCAGAGCATCTGCTCCCATAGGAGGCTAATTAATGAACTCATGTCACAGAGGGAAGACATTTCTGAAGGAATTTCACGATCACCCTGTGCTGTGTCCTGTCTTGCTCTACATTTTTATCCAGGATCAGAAAGATGAAATAGAAGACATACTGAGAAAATTCTCTTACACACAAAACCAGAAAGGATCTTGGACAGTGAATGACAGAACCTGAATGTGATGGGTCAGAATACACAGTAGAGTAAGTGGAACACATGTAAGGCCCTGCACTTTCACCCAAAGACATAAAAGGCCTGAAGTGGTTTGATGAGAAACCTGTGACTTAATCCAATCCTCTCTGGAAAGATGAGTGACTTTGATTGTGAAAAAAGTATTGTGTCAACAATTTGATGGGCCACCCAGTAAGCTAACACAGTGCTGCCGTTGACTCGAAAAGCAGAGGTCCTTTGTTTTAGGGGGACATCATCCGACTTAAGTCCCGATCAGGGAACAACCAGAATGTGGTGCTCATTTATGTGTGCTGCATCCCAAGAAACAGAAACACGGAGACACTAAATGGAAGCAAATCCTGATCTATGCTATGAGCAGAGCCTGTACCACTCAGAGAAGACAAGTTCTGGGTCAGGATTTCCGTGAAAGCTGTCTTCCATACTGACATCAACACCATAGAGTAGAAAGAATAGATTTGTTCATTGTGGATCAAAGATAAAGAACAGACTTTGACCCCAATGGATGTAATTAAACCTAATGAGTATATTGCTGGCCTTTTAGTGTTGGACATCTAAGTTTTCCCAGGCCAGCTGACCATCAAGGTTTTCAAAAAATTATTAAAAGTTGTCCAACAAGGGAAAAGTCTGAGAAATCCATGGAGACCGAGGTGGACACCACAAATACTGTGTTAGGAATTCCTGGTCTCCATGACCCAGGTATGACGGGCTAAAGGAAGACTTTGAATCAACTAATGGTTCTCCTTCCTTGTAGAACAGCACAGCATCATCCTGAGTAGAATCCCACTGACATTTCCCATTTGTAGGCAAGAGGCCAAGACACTGTCAGCAGCTTGTGCTCACCCAGGAGCCCCACTCAGCACTGTCGCTCTGTGGCTACATGAGGGAAGCTGGCCATGTCTTCAGTTGGCAGTCTGATGTGAGATGTGCTGTGGGACACCACACCAGGGAAGGGCCATATCCATCTATATTATTAGTTGGAACAGAGGATAGGTTGGATTAGAAAGGTGCATGTGGATTTCTGTTCCCCAGAAGCAGGTTTAGCAGTCCTAGTCCATTCAGGCTGCTATAACAAAATACCATAAATCAGAAGGTTTATAAATAACAGAAATGTATTTCCCACAGTTTCAGAAGCTGGAAAAAGCAAGAGGAATTTGCCAACAGGCTTGATATCTGGGAAGAACCCTTGTCCTGGTTCACAGCTAGCTATCTTCTACTGTGCCTTCACATAATAACACTAATCCTATTCCTTAGTGCTCCACCCTCATGATCCAATCAACTCCAACCCCCCCCTCCCTCCCAACAGTAATAACACTGGAAGTTAAAATTTCATCATATGAATTCTGAAGAAACACAAATATTTAGCTCATATATTTTTAAAGAAGCAATTCTAGAATTTCCCAGGGTTCTGTCTCTCCACACATTTACCCCAAGCTTCTGAAGCAGGAAGGAGGAAATACAAAGTAACGTTAACCTACCCACTGGTCTACAATCTGGTAAAATGATTCTAGTTGAAAAGAGTTCAGCATTAAAAAATTAAAAGAAAACTCACCTACTAGATTCACAGGCAATATATGGCTGGCATCAACTCCTCATTGTAGGTTATTAAATGGAAAACATATTTTTTAAAAAAATCATTATAGCAGAAAAAACATCAATGTTGAAATGTCTGGCAACCCGTAGAGGACAATGAAGCACCCACCAAAAGGGAATCTTAAGCTGATTATTTGGGGAAAAATGCTTATGAAAAAATAATTAATTTATTAAATATCTAGTTTATGCTTACAAAAAAGTTTCATAAAATTAGACTCTGAAGTGGAAGTCTGAGAAAAGCAAGCTGTTGGAAAAGGAATAGACAAGGACAGATTCTAATGCCTTTGATTAGAAAGAAAAAAAGTCTTTGATTCACTTTCAATCAAGTTTCATCCATGATGAGAGACAGGGGTTTAATTTCATTTTGTTATACATGAATTTCCAATTTTCCCAGCACCATTTGTTGAAAAGCCTATCTTTTCTTCAGTGAATGTTTTTGGTGCTTTTGTCTAATATGAGATAAATAGTTATGTGGATTTGTCTCTGTGTCTTCTATTCTGCACCGTTGGTCTACATGTCTATTTTAGTACCAGTACAAGGCCATTTTTATTACTATGGCTCCATAGTATAGTTTAAGTTCAGATATTATGATCCCTCCTGCTTCACTCTTCTTACTAAGGATTGCTTTGACTATTCTGGGTCTTGTATTTTTAGAAATGAATTTCATGATTGCTTTTTCTAGTTCCATGGAGAATGTCATTGGGATTTTAATAGGAATTGCATTAAATTTGTATAATGCTTTTTGTAATATGGCCATTTTGACACGATTAATCCTGCCTATCTAGAAGCATGGGAGGTCCTTCCATCTCCTAAGATCTTCGATTTCTCTCTTTAGCATCCTGTAGTTTTCATTGTAGAGGTCTTTCACCTCTTTTGTTAGATTGATTCCCAAGTATTTTATAAATGATTTAACACTCGAAATTGCTGGTGAAGCATTCACTCATTTGCATTCAATTATAGACCTCCTGAATATCTAGCAATGTGCAAGATGAGAAACTTCTTTAGGAGGGTTACTAAAAATCCATGGAGTAATGAGAGCACAACATCAATCTATGCAAGAGGAAATAATAACCAGGTAAGTATAGATGACTTCCTTAACTACAGAAGAGTTGTACTGCAAAGTCAGTGCTATTGAACAGCCAGTATGAGATGAAATAGTGTCTGGCTAAAGTTTTGACAAAAGTTTTTTGGAGGCAGTGAAACTAGAGATAGAACTCCAAAAGTTCAAGTGTCATCACAAAGAAATGAGAGAAAAATCCTTTAAGTGGGAACTTTAAACTTAAAGCATCTCATGGGAGAAAAAAATGTACACTCCTAGCCATACACTGTAACAAAAGCTACAAATATTAGAACAGGGAGGATAGGTTCAAGGGCAAGAAGAAGATAAGACTAGAAGCACACTCCAGGGGATAAGGAACACCCTTGATTCCCCAACAGAGGAACAGTGCTTTCTGCTATCCTCATCTGCTTTCTTTGAAAAATAATGTTCCATTTTCTGTACCTCCTACTTATGTCAGCCCGGTTTACATAGATTGCTTGTGGATATGCTTCCTTCCAGATAGGTCCCTTTTGGACCCTCCACGTTAATTGATGGAATTACACTTATTCACAATAATGTATTCTTAAATAAACTTTGATGATTCATACCTGAGTGCCTACTGTTGTATTCATCCTATCTTATATATTTAATATTTAATTAACCTCAAAGCCTTCTTTGTCCTTTCCATATGATTTTAGGCTGCCATGATTTTCCCCACAGACCTGCTACTATAACCTCCAGTTCTCAGTGTCTACACATCAAATCTTTCCTATAATATTCCTGGATATTTTTTTCTAAAACCTAACAAATGAATTTTAAATCTGGTGTAGACCTTGGGTATCTACTTGAATATGTTCTAAATTCTCTTCTTTAGAATACTGGTTACTAAAAATACTCTGCAGAAAGATGTTTCCCATGGAGTTTGGGAGTTGCTCTACTCTTGAGCTTCCCTTTGACATTCATGATGCACTGTAAAGGTTTATAGTATAAAAATCAACTGAACTGGGTCTGATAGAGGTGATTCCAGGCATATTGGACCCCATTCTGTGGAGGAACTTTGGAAAACACTTCTATAGTACAATGGTCTCATTTTTTTCAGATATTCTCCAATCAGGTGAGCTTACAAATCACTATACAGTGTTTTCTGACTTAGGGTGTCTTTAAGCCTTACCATAGCTCCAGGCATTGGCTCTTTAGAACATGCTTTCACTTTAAAACATTTACTCAATCAGGTAAAATGATTTATCTCACAGTTGCTATGCACTTCCTCGAGGACTCTAATTTCCTATGGTAGCTGAAGCTATGCCACTTTGACATACTACTCTCTCTGATGCTTAGACTACATCTGATACGTTGTAAGTGCTCTATAATATTCGATGGCTGCCTAACCAATGGTATTCCAGAGAGAGTGTGTGGAAAAATCTGGGTCATATCCAGCCACTCTTCAATTTTGCACAATTATAGAATAAACTTCCAAATCCAATTTGGATGGATTCATTTTAGAATGAGGAGACTTTATATGGTGAATACCACATAACCAGATAGACATCTCAGATTGGTACAGTTTGTGAAATAGACATGTGGGCTGTGGACAGATACAAACATATCCAGGCTGGAAAAGAATGCTGGGATTTTTATATATTTGTGTTTATTACACAGATAAATGAATGAACAAAGAAATAAGGATTCCTGGACCACCAGCTCCAGAGGTCTACTTGCTATTGACTCCAGGTAATATTAGGAAGTGGGTATAATCTGTAGTGATAGCATTCTCACTCTCTTGTTGAATTGCCTATTAGACACAAGTTAAGTCCATGGCTCCCACTTGATGTCAGCCTTCCAAGATTTACATAGATGATTATTTCCAGCCATTTTTCCTCCACCTCATTAGACCTACTACCCTGAGCCCTGCTCACCCATTGCCCTGGTAGGCTCCTTTGGTTCCTGTTTTTTAGTTGCGGTTGTGATTGATCAAGTTCCTTGATTTGAAGTCAGAGAATTGGAGTACAAATCCCAGCTCTTTCTCTCAGGAACATTGTGAAAGTGAGTAAAACCTGTTTTTTCTGAGCTCTGCTTCTTCTTCTTTTTTTTTTTTTTTAAAGAGAGAGTGAGAGAGGGGAGAGAGAGAGAGAGAGAAAGAGAGAGAGAGAGAATTTTTTTTTAATATTTATTTTTTAGTTCTCGGCGGACACAACATCTTTGTTGGTATGTGGTGCTGAGGATAGAACCCGGGCCGCACGCATGCCAGGGGAGTGCGCTACCGCTTGAGCCACATCCCCAGCCCAGCTCTGCTTCTTCTTGATAAAATCCCCTCAACAAGGCTGGCCTTACCCACAGCATGAATCTCTTGAGAGAACCAAAATGTAAATGTTTTAGGCAGCTTTTTCACTGCTGTGACTAAAGGACCCAACCAGCAAAATTACAGAGGAGTGAGAGTTTATTTGAGGGCTCACAGTTTCAGAGGACTAAGTCCATAGAAGTTTGGCTCCATTTCTTGGGGCTCAAGATGAGGATGAACATCATGGCAGAGTGAGTGGCAGAGGGAAGCAGCTCACATGGTGGTGACCAGGAAGCAGAGAGAGCCCACTCTCCAGATACGAATATATATACCCATAGCCACACCTAAATTCCCACCCCTTCAAGCCACACCTTACCACTTCAATTAATCCCAGTAGGGATTAATTCACTGATTGGGTTAAGACTCTCACAACCTAATCATTTTTCCTCTGAACCTTCTTACATTGTCTCACATGAGCTTTTGGGGGACCTCACATCCAAACCATGATAGTAAATAAAAGTACTTTGTTAATGATAAGCACCTCTGTATGTTAGTCTCCCAAAGCTGTCCATGAAAATCCTAATGATGGGAGAAACTAAAAGATTTCTGTGTTCCAGTGGGCTTGAGAAAGGACATATACTCTATTCCTGTTTCAGATACCCATGGTGCACCTTAGGAATGAGCAAATAATCCTATTTGACTCAGATTTCCCAAGTCATTTGATCACAAATCCTGTCTTTGTTTAATTGGTTAATGAAATGACTATTACCACCTGAACAACATTAGTGTCCCACAGAACACACTTTGGGAAAAGTTGCACCCAGCTGCTATAAGTTGACATCATGGATAATGTGCCATGCTTTCCTGAAACCTGTTCCTGTTAGAATCCTGTTCCTTTGTCTTAAGGAAACTTTACTTCTTAAACTAATTCGAGTGAGTTGCATGGGATAACAGGTATGCTGGTTAAAAAAAAAAAATGCTTCTGAAACAAGGAACCTCTGATTCACTAGAGAAGATAGACTGCTCATGCCTTAGTCCTCAGTACAGATCAAGTTCTCATTTTCTCTCCCCTGTGCTAGTTTAACAGCCTCAAGGCAGCCTCTGTGTCATGTGCAGTGCCCTTGGCTGCTGTAGATCACCCTTAAAAGGCTCAGCTTTTCCCTTGTTTTCTTAAGAATTCTCGGTAACTTGGATTTTCTCATGTTTTGTTTCTTGTGCTTGTTTTATAGGATAAAGCCTGAAGAGCTTAGCAAAGGATTCCTGACCTTTCGTGGGCTCACTCTGAACCATCCCTCCAGCTTCACCTCTCGTCTGACCATGCCTATTCCTCAGTAATCGGACATTCCACTGTTCCTTGAATGTGACACAGCGTTTGGGGACACCAGGCTTTTGAACACACACTGTATTTTCTGCCTGGAATGTAATCATTTAGATTTATTCCTCTGACCCCAAATCTGATATAACCATTTGCTCATCAGTGACTGCAGTAGACAATCAGCCTCTGTCTGTTTTAGGATTAACCAGACCCACTACCATGAATGTGACTGCGGCTATGCACCAGCCCCTGGCATTGAGAGGCAGAGTTTGCGTGTAGAGTTTTTCTTAGTCTGTTCAGGCTACCATAACAAAAATGCCATCGACTAAGTGGTTTAAACAACTCATATTTTTTCTCCTAGCTCTGGAGTCATGGAACCAAGGTCAGGGTGCATCCTGATGAGGCACTTCTTCCCGACTTGCAGATGGCTGCCTTCTCTCTACGTCCTCACATGATGGAAAAAGAGAGTTTCTTGGTGTCTTTGAGGATGGTCATCTCATCATAAAGGCCTCCATACCCTGGTGACCTCAACTAGTCCTAATTGACTCCTATGACTTGAATGTCCCCTTCAAAACCCATGTGGAAATATAATTGCCATGATAATGGTATTAAAAGGTAGAATGGTGAAGAGGTGGTCAAGTCATAAGAGTATCACTATCACAAATAGATTATGGCCATTGAAGATGAAATATATTATTTATCACAATGGGTTCCTGATAAAAGAATGAGTTTGGCCCAGTTTCTCTCTGTCTCACATTCCTTCCTCCTTGCCATTTGATGCCCTTTGCCATGCTACTATACAGACTCTCTCCAGAATTATGCAGACCCTCTCCAGAAGCAGCTCTTGTTCTTACCATCCTTGGACTATAAGAAACTAATCTCTGTTATTTATAACTTATTCTGTCTCAGGTATTCTGTTATAGCAGCAGAAAGTGAAATAGGACACCACCCAAATGGCCCCATCTCCAGATATCATCACATTGGAGGTTAGTTTTTCTACATATGAATTTGGGAGACAACACATGTAGTCCATTACAGAGTTATTCATAATTGTATCTCATGTACGGAGCACATAGCATAGTGGCTGACTGTCGTGTAGGCACTTAGTAAGTTTTCATAGATAAATATATTGACAAATAAATGAACCCACATAATTATAGTGAAGAAGGTAAAGTCATAGAATCTCAGGAGATGGTGATATCTATATTAGCCCAGTAGTTCACAGCAAGAAGTACCAAATTGTCAGAGAAACCAATTTGAGAGGTCTGGAGCAGAAGTGTAGAGTGCCAAATGTGTTAGGATCCTAGAAAGGAGAAGAAATCATCTTTCCTGAATGTCAAAGGCAAATGATGTAAATGGATTTACTGTACATCTTGCATTTATCAGCTCAGCATGGTCTATAGAATATATTTTTGAAATATCAGTAGAAATATTGTTGGCTTTCTCTATCTTTAAGGGAAAAAATGGATATTAGATAGTGGAAAACATTGCCTTTAAATAAAGAAATTCTCTAGCATTTTAGTCTCAGATTTGAAATATATGCAATCTACATAATAGATTAATTCTGTTAATAGAGGGATGGGGTTTGATAGTTTCAAAAGAAACAGAAATCTAATTGTTTTAAACCCATTGTAAACATTATGTCCCCTTTGGACACTCGGGAATGTGAGATAAATCTTATTCCTTCAAAGTATATTAGCTGAGCGTCTACAACATGACACCCTCCAAGGCACTGAGCACTGCGTGGAAACCAATGAGCAGAGCCTATGCTGCAGAATGAGGAGTTTGTCTCTCAACACTGGAGATGGTCTCAACCAATTAAAGAGACTGACGTCCATTTGTTACCTCCTTAAATGGCTGAAGGAGCTGCTGATTGCCGGCTGCTTTGCTCAGGAAACCACCATATTTGCAAACACAAATGCATATTTACACTCTGATGAATAATGAAGGTTATTTATTGCATGTGCTTGAAATAATGGTTGATTTTGGAGTGCCGTTCATAAAACCCGCATCAAAAAGTGTGTTATGGCCTGACGTTTTCATTGCAGTTCAAGTAAAAGAGTCCTTGGAAATTGTCTTGCTACCAAATTGCAATCATAAAGGCAGGGGTTCAGACTGAGAGAATTGCTTTATATTGTGAACTTCTGGATAATATATAACATAACGAGTTTAATTGAATCATTCAGTTGGGTTTTTGCCCAGAAAAGTGGGAATTTAAATGCTGATACAGCTTCAGCCTCCAATGACACCAGTCAGCACTCCTTAGATTGGATGTAAATAATCCTATTTGCAGATATGCAATATGATAGGAGGATGCTTGTCTGCAAACTTGGTAGCAAAGGTAATTAAATAATTCCATCATGTCTTAATACACATGAAAAAAAATAGACCTCAAAGAATATTTGGTATGCATTTTCTTCCTAGCTACTAGAAAAAGGAACACCAAATTTTTAGCAACCTTTATCTTACTTTGGAACTGCAGAAGCAAGATAGAACACACACACACACACACACACACACACACACACACACACACACAACAGAGGCTCAGAAGTTACCATAACAACAGTAGCATCTACTCCTGACCTGAGTTTGGAAAAGTTTGCCCCAAACACAATCTGACCTGCTTGGGTTGTGTGATGTTTCTTTCCTAGGATTAGAGATTCGAATTTAGTTCAGATTCTACATTTTAAAGTTCATCTTGATTTAAATTCTGAACTTCTCAAGTCCTGTTTCCTGAGCACCAGCCTTATCATAGAATTTGCAGGAAAATAAATCAGCTGCAGGGTCACTTAGAACATTATGATCGAGTCAACACACAAGAAAAATGAAATACATCTCAAAACAAAAAGGCTGCTTGGGGTTAGCTTGGTCAGAAAAGAACAGTTCTCAATATGCTCAAAATGGGCTAAACATGGAATTGAGTCATAGGCAAAAAAGAAAAAAACAACTCATGGACAGAAAATCTGAAAACATTGTTACAGTACCCTTTCCTTTGGAAATCCACCTACCTGGTATCAGGCAGGCTGGTGACATTAAGCACTGTATTTGGGTATCACCTTAGATCCTCACACTTGATTCTTTAAATGATCTTTTTTGGGGGTAGAGGGGACCACTTTTCCTTCTTAGTCTCCCTTTTCTGCTTTATTTATGTTCTCCTCACTGGCTCAACGTTTGAACATTGTTTCTCCCAGGGTGCCCTCATCTCCTTTGTCTTTCTCATTAAGTGCTTTTTGCCCAAGTGAGTTTGATCGCCATGGACTCTCCACTTTGCTACCCAATCACTCCAATCACTTTCTCTAGACAAGAGCAATCTCTTGAACGGCTGCTGAGCTGCTGAGCTTCATCTGACATTCACTGATGCTGAAGCCCAAGATCACTGCCCTCAGGTCAGCTTCTTCATCTCTGTTAGTTGCTCCTTGCTTTATTTTTGTAGTAAAGTGTAAACATTTGAAATTATATAAAATGTTCCCTTAACCTCCAGTTTCCTTTCAATGTAGAGAAAATGTTGTGTTCTTCTTCAGTAGCACATGCAGAAATCTGAACCTTTTCATGTTCCCCGAGGCTGCCTCTAGTCCATCCCTCATCATCTCTTCAGGACTACTTCAAAGGGTTTCTGAGCTGGACCCTCATCTTCCAGTCTGTACCATTTTCTACACTGCCCAGTGGAGCTCTGTGCAGAACCCCAGCATGGCCTCCCATTGCCCGTGTGGAGAGGCCTAATTGCTTGGTCTGATTTCAGTTTTCCTTTCCTTTTATTCCCACCCACCCTGGCACAGGTGAGCATCCTTGTCCTATCTTTCCACAACTCTTCTATCAGAGCTCATGACCTACACCATCTCCTGGATGCTTAGGCAGGTATAAGCCAATAGGGAGTAATAAGGACTGTGGAAAACTTGAGTAAGTATGATCTGAAGCAATTAAATATCATCTTAAACACTCTCTCCTAGGCAACCAAAACTGTCATGGGATTATATGTGACTTTTAGGGAAACAAAACCTCTACTTTTACTCTGGCCACACCAAAAGATTTCTATCCTGTGGATAAGTGAGGCACTTCCAGGACTCTGAATCTTTTCATGTCTTGTTTTCTCTAGATGTTTTTCTGGGTATCCATAAAAATGTACTCTTTCCAAGAGAGGATTTTTTCTCTCTCCCTGTTCTCTAGAGAAACTTAGCAATTTATCAGTAAGTGTGGCCACCTGGGTTAGTTTTCCACGGTGACAAAAATACCTGAGATAAGTAAAATTAAAAAAAAATGAAGTTTTATTTTGTCTTACAGTTTTGGAGGTTTCACTCCATGGAGGATTGGCCCACTCCTTTTGGGCCCATGGTAAAGTAAAATACATCATGGAAAGAATATGTGGCAGAGGAAGTTTATTTACCTCATAGCCAGGAAGCCAAGAGGAAGAAGGGTTGGGTCCTGATACTCCCTTCAAAGTTATCTAACTTCCTCCCACTAAGCCCCACCCCTGAAGCCTCTCCCACCTTCGAGCACTGCCAGAGAGTTTCAAACAACAAGCTTTCAGCAAATGGGCCTTTGGTTGTCACTTATCTTATGATAGTGTGACCGAAGCTCTCCTACTTACAGCCTCTGTATCCCTGGGTCCCTGACTGTGCCAGAACACAGATTGGGTGAGGTGTTTAAAGTACTGTTTTATTCTTCTTTATAAACCTGCAAATAATAACAATGCAGTTTTACATTTGTATGGAGCCTGACAGCTTTCTAAATACTTTTGTACAGTGGCTATGTGGGAACAAAACTTTGAGAGGTAGGAAGAAAGCGATAGGAAGGGGAAGAAGACTTATGGGCAAGCTGTGGGCAAATCACTGTGATGTTGCTCTAACGATTTTTAAAACAAAACAGAAATTAAACCCTCAGTCTCTGTTACAAAGGCCTCTAGAATCACTTCCAACTTTCAAACATGTGAAAATCCACTTTATAGATCACGGCAGGTACGACGTGCCCTACATTTGGTTTTTGAAAAGCGCATACCAAGTTTTCTTTAATTATAGCTACACCATGCTTCTACGAAGGTTTCATATTTGAATTTATGGAATTGTTATATTGAAATGGAATTGTGTTACACCTTTAAACCTCAAGTGGCTACTAATATTTTATTAAATACAGCTGCCACCAGGCAATAAAAATCTCTAAGGGTCCAAGCAAAGAGCGCGGTGTTTTTCATATCTGCTTTCTTCTTGGAGCAGCCATATGCTACCAATACATATATGCTGTCTGGTGTTCAATATATACTCCAGCTCTGCACAGAGTTAGCCTAGAGCATTACACCGCACCTGCATAATTTCAAAACAGTGAACACTAGATGTCACAAAACAAAAACCCTCAGCCGCGCTCTCAGGCACAAATGCATTTACAGTTGTGGTTAATGAGATATACAGAAAGCTGCTGCAAAGCCAAAGAAGTTAATTTCATTATACAAGTTTAGGAAATAATGGTGGACTTTTGAGGACAGATATTCTGCAGCCATAATTAGCTTTAAGATAAATCCATTTGGTATGCATTTGGTTTTTCATTAGGACATGCATTTTCACTCCCATGTGCAATGTTTGAAAGGTTTACATTACATAAAATTAGGGCTGCATAAACTGTGTGCTTCATCTCTTTCTCTAATGTGATTGCGCCTTCCCTCGAATACAGTAGCCTAAATGATAGCCCCCATTGTATGCCATGCACGTCAATAAATACCGAACATGAATGTGAATCAATATTGTGTTAGTACTGGGATTAAGCAAGCTATTTTCTCCTCCTCTTCTTTTTTTCTTCTTCTGGGGAGATGAATATGAGTAAATAAAATGAGTGTTTGTCTGAAACTGTGTTGGGGGATTAGGCTTCGTGTTTTCCCTTTGAGGAGCAGCATGCCAACTGGCAGGACTTTGCTGGCTACCTGGGCCACACATGGGGAAGGAGATGCTCACCCTTGTAGCAGCCAGGCCTGCTGCTTTGAAGGACGCAGGGAGGCGGACTCCTCTCGCCCAGAAAAACCAGGTGCAGTTTCTGCAGCAGGGAAAGGTTATGCTTCATATGACTTCGTTTTCTCTCTGCAAATTAAGGGACAATTTATGAGTGTCTAGACAGGAATTAATCGGAATAATATTGGCTGCTTTTGACCCGAGAGTGCTATTACAATAAAGTATATACAACACAAATATAGGACAAAATCATTTATATAGCCTATTATCATGCCAGCAATCCAGAGGCACCTTACAATAATAAAATGATTTACAAAAGAAAACACTAACAAAAACACATCTCCGATGATGGATGGCTTTGAAAAGCAAACTTAATCTGTTCCTGAAGTTATAGTTAGAGAGAGTCTCTGTAAATGCTTACAAGATAAGGAGATTTTAAATGATGGTAAAATAATAAAACAGATTGGTGGTGAGGACCACAGATCCAGGACAGAAGTAGTTTCTGCGATTTATAAGAAGTCAGTATGTGAGAATCTCCCCAAATCCCTGTAAGTACTAAGGCTGGAGAATATATGTTCAAATCCGGATGTACTAAACGCCTGTCAAATGAAACGGAAATCTAGTACGGTAAAAAAAAAAAAAAAAGTAAATAACGTTATCTGTTTTTATGAAACAAATGAAGGAAAAGGTTTTTAGGATGGAAATTTTATACAAATAAAATTCATTCTCATAACATGTGTGTATATATTTTTTTCTTGAATTTGCTGAGAGAAAGCATTTAAAGAATTAAACATTTCATAAAAACAACTATTATACAATTGCAATTCTGACACTTTGCCTGGTTTAGTTGTTGTCTGAATTTACTTAGATTGCTGAATAAAAATGAACTTTTTTTATTATTCTTTTATTTGGCCAAATTTAACTGTTCTTTTCCTCCATATGAAGACAATAGGGTGTTTCATATTTTATTATTCTCAAATGTTTCCTAATTACTTGATTATTTAAGGAACACAGCTCATTACACAAAACTTGGAAAATATACAAGAGTATCAACAAGAAGAGGCGATTCACACCATCTCCAATTCCAGAAGTAATCACAGTTAATATCTTGGTATATTTTTTCCAAAAATGATAATTTTTTTCAAATTAACTCTAAATTAATTCCAGCCACATTTTAAACTCAATAAAATAAGCTATTTCTATTAAAAAAAAACATTCCACATAAAGTAGAGGTAAGAATTATGACCACAACATGGTTAATTTAAATAATTTAAATTTTTGAAACACTTTTAGCAACCCTGAAAATCATTGCAAAGCTATTCTAATTGTTCCAGCTTAGGAAATAAAAACAAAACCAACCATTGATAATATACACACACATATATACTAGCCTTACAAATATTACATGTGTGCACATATATATTACAGGTAGGCATGCATATAATTGCCTTCCTCCTATTCTCTTTATTGTAAGGCTAGAAATAGTTCTACTTTTCTACATAGGTCTGCTTTTTCAAAATAGACAGAGCGGGACACAGGCAGGACACATTTTGCTTGGTTCCAGCAGCCTGGACCTGTGTGCTTAATGGACTAGGAATGTGCTAGGGAGGCTGGACTCCCTGTCTGACTCCACACAGCGCTGGCTCTCTAGGGCCAGTACGCCGACACCTTGAGCTCGATTTTTATGTGGATTGTTTCAAATGATTCAATCGTGAATTTCTGTTCTGGTGGGAGAAAGATCAAGGTCAAATCTTCACAAAGGAAATACAATGCAAAAGAATGTGAATCCTGTCAGACAGAAGCCTTCTAATTTGGACTTTTCTCAACCCTTTGCTGTTCCTGTGCCCTGAAGCTTAAGCATATATACTTAAAGACAGTGGTAACTGGGGCTGGGGATGTGGCTCAGTGGCATCGTGCTTGCCCAGCCTGTGTGAGGGCCCTGAGTTCAATCCCTAGCCCTGCATGGGGAAAAACAAAACAAAACTCTTTTCTCCACTGTCAACACAACTTACCGTATTTCTCATCTCACAGCAGGACATGCCCTTGAAACCCTCTTGCTTTTTCTTTTCCCGTACCAAAAAGACAGTTTCAGAGGCAATTTTGCTTTCTTGTTTATTTATTTTTTCACCTACGTCACTATTCCATATCCTCTGATGGTGGGTGGGGATTATCCATTCTATGGCGATTGCCTTTTAAGAAATTTAAATACAAAGTTTAATCTAGTCTTACAGATCACAGAGGATAGATTTGTCAGTTATCCTCTAAACCTTGCTCTGGCCTTTAGAGAACCTTAGGGCTACAAGGAAAAACTTACATCACTTGATTTTTCTGGTAGTGTGGAAAGTCGTCTCAGTTGAATTGTACTTCTAGTACTTTCTAGGGATGTCGGGGAACATCTCCCTGTCTTCTCTTCCTGAGAACATGGCTGTGGCAGTTTGGATGCGCTCTAAAGGTTCCTGTGTTGAAGGCTTCATCACCAGTTGGTGGCGCTATTGGCAAGTGGTGGAATGTTGGACCTGGTTGAGGAAGTAGGTCACTGGGTGTGTCCTTGAAGGACAGCTCTTATTCCTGGGCCCCTTCCCCAGTGTATCTCTCTCTTCTTTCCCTCTCTCTCTTTGTCTCCAGCCAGGAGGTGAGCAGGTCTGTTCCTCTTCACGCTCTCCCACCATGATGTTCCGCCTCTCCACAGGCCCAAGTGACAGAACCCACTGACCATGGTTGGAAACCTCTGAAACGATGAGCCAAAATAAACCTTTCCCCCTTGAAATTGCCTTTCCCAGTGATGCAAAGCCAACTCACACGATGGCCGACTTATTTTTCTTATGTCTCTGATCTACCTTGTGTTCTCTGTTACAACAGCCCTGTGTCAAACAAATCCAGTTAAGACATACACCACCACACAGCCCAGATATTAATTCTGAGAAGTTGTCAGAACTGAACCCAAACAGGAGTTCTCACTATCTCCAGGTTTCAAAGGATGTGTCCTTCTCTTTGCCCTAAATGCCTGGTTATTGGTTTTACATTTCTAAAACATAAAAGAGATTTGATTTCCCACTCTATATGATAACTAAATTGAAATAATTCTGTATCTGTTGGTGGGTTTCTTCCGAGGAAGTATGAAATTGTTAAGAATTCAACTGGTGTTGTTGTTTTCCTCGATAAACTTTTGAACCCTCAGCTCATACTTATATGGGTTCTCCCATGAGCTCCCTTTCTTGAGTTGGGCTCTCTCCTGCTAGAGAGAGGTGGCCCTGCCCACATGTACATGCAGAGGCCCTTCTAGCCCATCAAAGGCTGAAGAGAACATTCCAGAGCTCATAGTGATGATGGAGTCTTGAGAGGCAGGATTACATAGTAGTTCCTAAGTTGGGCCCTAGAGTCAGATAGCCTCATGCAAAATCTCCACCATTCCACATGCTGGCTACGTGAGTGTGGAGAAACAGTTAGTTGTCCATTCATCAATCCATAAAACAGGACGATAGATAGTAGCATCAATTATGATGATAGCTACCTACATTTGAGGAATTCAGGAGTCAGGTGTGGTGGCTCACACCCGTTACCCAGGATACTGATGGGGTGAGACAGCAGGGATCACACGTTCAACACTTGTACAATATTTTGCACGGGCTCTTCCATCCTTTGAGAAATGATAACAGTAAACAGTAATTCCTTCTCTCTCGGGAATTTTGTGAGAATTACATGAGATAATATATTAAAAGTTCCCACCACTTAACTAACATTTACTTTCACGCTTTATTCAGGCTTATCTCACGTTGCCCTAGAAAATAAACTAAATATTTTCTCTTTATATTGCTCTCAGACCACTGTGATAGACTTTGCTAGCTAAGCACTCAGCAACCAACAAACACTGCTCTCTTGCTCAGTATTCCTGCTGCAGGTTTATGTCCAAACCAAGGCCCTGAGGAACAGTCTCATTCTATCATGACAATGTTAGTTAGTTAGCTATTTCTCCAGTGTTATTTGCAGCAAGGAGTAGGCTACACAAGGGAAAACTCTTGTGGCTCTTGGGAAAGATTTTGTTCACTGATAAAAGAAAAGACCCTTTTGTATTTGACCTTATCTTTCTGCATTGAATAAATTTGGGGACATTTGCACTGGCTGGATCTGTAGCAGCCATATTGCAAACAAGAGGCAATACGGAAAAGTACTTAATGACATCACTGAGACACTGTACTGATAGTAGAACTGCCTATATCTATGCTTTCTAAATGAGGAGCTACTTAAATATCTTTATTGCTTTACTACAGTTAGCTGAATATTCTGTTACTTTTGGCTGTAAAACTATATATCTCTAAAACTCCAGGTTGCTGAATCTAGTTCTCTGATTTAGTGTTCATGCTGGCTAAGGATATATTATAGAAATATAGGTAAGCATAGTTATTTAGGTATAGTTATATGTATACAAATATACTTAAAATCTGTTATCTATACATTTATACAGGAAGTCTTTATGCCTAGCATAAAACAATAAGAAGAATTAAAACATATCTGGATACTTCCCAGGTTGGGACACACTGTATTTACATTAACATACCTTCAGCCTCCTCAAAAATCAGAAATAATATTAATGATAATAACAATGATTGCATTTTTTTCTTGGAAGCCTCGTTACTAAACCCTTTATTTGCATTTATTTTACTTAATTATTTCTTGGAGGGAAATCTTTTACTCCTAATTTCATAGATAAGAAAATGTATTTAAAAAATTAAGTTCGACTGGAGTTATTCTCCTCAATTTTCCTATGCTTTTTGCTTTAATCTATTTTCAATGACTATAACAAAATACCTGAGGCTAAGAATTTTATTAAGAGGCTCATTGAGCTTATAGTTCTGAAGGTCCATGGGCATGGTACTGGCCTTTAGTGCAGATCATGGCAGATGGCGTCACAATGACAGAAGCATTGTGGGAGGGAGAGATCAAGAGGTGAGATGGGAGTCTGAGGGTGATTCAGGTGTCAGGCTAACCCTTATAATCTTCTAGTGACAACGAACAAAGTTCTTACAAGTTCTCTATCAGTTCCCTCCATGGGAAGCCCCACAATGAGCTCCCGTCTCCTGAATGTCCCACTGCCTCCCAACATCAGCACATCCAGGAGCAAACTTCTAACACCTGATCCCCTGGGGGACACTGCAGCCATATCCAGACCTGCCACTGTCCCTCTGACTTCCTTCACCTTACCCTCCCCAGGCCTCATCCCTCCTGAGCGTCTGAACCAAGACCTCTCTTCCTTGGAAGGGCTTTCATGACCTCAGGCTGGATGAGCTGACTCTCCTAATCATGGCACCACCTGGAATTATGTCCTGCTCCTCCCCTTCTGTTTCTTGGGAGTTCTCACGTGGCTTTCCTGCCCGTCATTTCTACCTGTTGGCCTTGCTGATGGTGCTGGTTGGCCATGATGTTTTTGTGTCCTTAGCACTGTTCAGAATGGGAAAACTTTTCACCGCACATGACAAGGAAATTAAGTCTCACCCCATACCTGGTCATCACTGTGCAGCATTGACCATTGTCCCCTTGTTGCTGGTTTATCCTCCCACCCTGTGCATACAGGGGCTGCTAAAAGCCACCGTGGTGACAGTTATGGATTCAGCCAGCAAAATGCGAAGGGCAGCCTGACATGTTGCTCCTAGCTTGGAGGAAATTTTCCCAGCACAGCTTGCACCACATAAGCCATTCAACTTAGTAATCCCTTCCCTGGGCCTCACTCTGGGTACTGCAGTGAATTCTACGATTTTTCCTTCCAGTTGCCACTCAATCTTTTTTTCCTTTTATTGCTAGAATCCCCACTTCTCAGTTTGGGGCAAGTGGCTGCCCATGTAAAAGGATTCATTTTTTACTTCTTGGCACCTTGTGGCCAGGTGCGTGTTCTTGCCAAATCCTTGGAAGTAAGAGAAGATGTGTGCCTCTCCTCTTTACTTCCTTGTCATCCTAGACCTCAAGGACCTTCCTCCTTCCTGTGGGCAAAAACCAGACCATGAAACACATGGATCACATTGGACTACATGGTCCAGGAATTGTTCAAAAGCCAGAGGTCACTCCAAAAGAAACGGGATCTGTAACCTGTTGTGGTAGATTGCATGAGGCAGCTTTGTATCGCTGTGACCAAAACAGACAACAAGAACAACTCAGAGGAGGAAAAAACTTATGTTGCCTCACGGTTTCAGAGGTTCAATTCATGGTCAGCTGATTCTATTGCTGTGGGCCCAACGTGAGGTGGAACATCATGGTAGGAGGGTGTGGTAGAGGACAGCTGCTCCACTCATGGCAGCTGGGAAGCAGGAAGAGAGGTCTCGGACCAATGCATGGCCTTCCCTAAATGGCAGGCTATGTTGACGTTGTCATCTGTCCCCTGGAACAGTAATTTTTACCACTGGGCCAAACAGCCTGCCCATTACTTTCCAAGGTATCTGGACAGGGAAACAATGCACTTGAGCAAAGAGAGAGTTGGAGGACTCCACCTGGAATTGGGGTGTTGGATTTTGGTAAGGATATATGGATTCAGCTATCCTATCTTCACCAATGCTGTGATTATCTCTGTCTGCACTTTCTCACAGACACTGCCAAGTTCAAGAGTAGGGTGACAGGATTCACTGAATCAATAACCAAATTGCTATAGAGAAAAAGAAAGTCAGACACAAGGTCTCTGATTTTTCTTCCTAACAAAAGCAATTGTTTTTTAGTTAATTTTTTCCCCCATGGTATTGGCACACAAGTGACCAGGTACATGACAATGACAATAATGAAGGGAACAATAACATCGGATTGTGACAAACCTTTGATTTAAGCCTGCCATCAGGGAAACAGAAAATACAGAAAAGGGGAGAGCAGAGTGGAAAATGTAAAGGGCGAGTGTGGTCCCCAGAAATGAAAGTCAGACAGGCAGGACTCATTATTGTCGTAGGAGGATTACAGTCATCATGGTTAAGGATATAGGACTTGGCTGGGTTGCTCCCAAACCAGGAAAGAGCTCAAATTAAAAGCAAAAAGCCCATCAATTTTGCATGTGAGAAGCTTTCTTTGCTGTTTTTATTGTCCTCACACATTTGATTATATCTCTGGTAGGATGGTGTGAGCTGAGAAAACTGGACTGCGTTTATAAAATATAAATATCTACATGTAAAGCAAATCTTCATTATTTATCATAGAGGTCTGCCTGGGAATCATAATAAACAATTATATGGTGCGCAATGGGGGCCGACTCAAGTCTGGGCTGAACATGTCCCCCCTCCAGCCATGAAGAAAAACACTCTGGGGTCAGGCCGGGCTCCTCTGGGGATCTTGTTCAGAATAACAAACTAAACAGGCATACTTTAGTCTCAAAGTGTATTTCAGAATTACATGATGATCCAAGTCAAATTTTAGACATCTCAAGTTGATATAAACATACTGATATTTGTGTCTTCAGCCTAGCATATGCAGAACATCAAGAGTTGGCTGTTTACCAAATAAATAATTCAAGTTGATAGACAAAAAAAAAATCAGGAAGGATGTTCTAGAATATGCAAAGCTATTAACTAAATCCAAGTCAGAGGCAAAGTCAGTAAGTTTAAAGAATCTGCAGAGATAGGAATAACCAAATGTTCCTGCAAAAGGCAAAATGAGTAAGTAAAATACGTATGCTACTGATGTTAAAGTATGGAGAACAATGTTATGTTCCTCGGTTGTGTTTGGGTGTATAACATCACTAAATAGCTATCTTATGTGCTCTTGGAGATGTAGGTGTGACTTTTACTTCATTTATAGTTCATGGCCACCAGCAAGTGAAGCACCCTCTCAGAAGGTGGATATGACAAAGAGAAATGAGAGCAACAGAAATGAGCAGATTAGTCATAGAGCAGAATGAAATAGAGCTGAAGGGTTAGGGGCAGGGGTCAACTATGCAGGACCCAGAAACATCTGTTTTATGATTTTCTGAGCTTATGGTCAAGGGATAGAAAGTTTTTCATCTCAGAATTCTGAATTCATTATGATGTGTGCTCACTATTTCTTAAGTATTTTCCAATGGAGGTATTTACTAATTAGGTGAGTAGATTTTCCATAAAAATATGAAAAAAAACATTTATAAAGAGGAGAATATATATATAATTTGTTATGTATCACAAGTTCAATAAATAGTAATAAAGATCTCCTACATCCTTGGAATATAGTGAGTGGGTGTATCATCTGTCAGACAGCCTTCATTGACTGCTCATAAATTATCTCTTTTCGTCCTCATGGTTCTGCTGTGAGATAAAAGCTATGTGATCCTTAGTCACAGATGAAGAAACGAATATACAGACTCACCCAAGGTCACATGGATGGCAAGGGTCACGCTGGGAGTCAGACCCAGAGCCTGGCTCCAGAATCTGAATGAGGGACCTGTTTGGGGCACCACTCCCTTGGACACTTCAGCAATCTTCAAGTACAAACAACGCGGAACGCATTTAATTTGGGAGAAGGCCAACATTCACATGACATTCAATAACATTACAAATAATGTCTATTTCTTTGTAAAACATCTCTTGTTTTTTCATCGGAAAACAAGCTCACACCATCTTTCTCAATTTGTCATGAAGATATTATAAATTCGCTTTAATACAATGTAAGACATTGAATTAGAAACACACACACAGATACACACACAGGCTTGGACGAGCTTCCATGGTTTTTGACAGTTTAAGGAAGGCTGAGTTGTGGTTTCATCTTCCAGGTGATCTCAAGTTGGAAGTGTAAGGAAAACATGTCCTTCAAACTCACAGTGCATAAATTAATGTCCGTCCGTCACCAACCTCTTCTTTTTCCTACTTACTGGGTCAAGGGCACCATAGCCTCTTCTTTCCTCCCTAAGAAGATTTGGAAGGTACTTTAAAAACATGGCTCCTGAGCTGGTAGTAACTTCGTTTGGGTGGCTTTGTGAATTTGTCCAGAAATTATTTCTTAAAGAAGACAAAAGTGACTTTGATCGTCTCCAGTTGACAATATGAGCTTGACTATGAGAAAGGTGACCACATGCTACGGTGCAAACCCAGATGCTTTTGAGTTTAAAAGTGGTACTAACAGGAATTATCCTGGGACAATGGCCCCAACAGATTGTCACAGGCAAAAGGGGATCTTGTGGGCCAAGATAGGGAGTGGTTTCCTTAACCAGAGAGAAATAGGAAGCCACTGACCTTTTTAAGGGAAATAATTAAATGCATGTTTTGAAAGTGTAGGTGGCACAGATCACTCCGGGGTGGAGACATATTGCAAGGGCAACGATGACTATGTGAAAAAGGGTAGGCATGATATACAATGGTCATCTAGATGAAGGTGGGGCAATGGAAATGGATAGAAAGGTTGAGATCCGAGAGACCCAGAGCAGACAAAGATGAACTGCACATGAATGGTTCCAATGGGGTTGGAGGACCAGGGGGAAGAATGATCAAGGATGATTCCTGTATGATTTACGGAACTAGAGTGGATGGTGGTGCCATTCATTGAGAACTGACAGAGGGCTAGGATGGGGCTGTGCCAATCTGCAAGATCTGCTCCTTCACCTTCTTCAGTCCTTTATCCAAATATCATCTTCTTAGGAAGCTGTCCCCTGACACACTTTGAAAACATTGCCACCTCCTACTCCTCCCACAGTCACCCCCCTCCCATCATGCCAACTATGTTTTTTGTTTTATTCTTTGACACTTGCACCATGTAACACACTTTACACACACACACACACACACACACACACACACGTACTACACTTATGCATAGATAGAAATTCATTTTTTTTATTTATGCATATATTTTTGTGATGCTAGTGATTGAATCCAGGGCCTCACACATGATGGACAAGCACTCTACCACTAAGCTGCATCTCCAACCCTGAAATGCAATTCTGAAAAACTATCTCTTGCTTATTCTTCATATATTCTTTGTGTTACCCAATGGAATATAATCCCCCTAAGAAAAAGTTTTAGGGATCTTGTTTGTATCCCAGATGCTGAGAACTATACTTCTGCATATATTAGGACCCTGATAAACAGCTATTAAGGTGAAAAAAAGTGAAATGAACCAACAATCAACTAAAATCAACCTTGTATTACCATATCAGATAGTGCAGTTATTTGTGGAGTGCTAAATGTATCATGTGTGATATTTCCAGATTGAGTTGGGCAGAGGAGAGTGTTGTAAATCAGACTTGATGTTGGATTCTGTTGGACTGTTCTCTTCTCTCCATGGAACTCCTCAGTCACTTTTGGAAGGTTGGGGGCTACTTGACTCATCCCACTCTCTGCATCCTGCCTACCCTACTCAGGTCTGGACACTGACCTTATACCTCACTCCCTCTCCTGAGCCCAGTCCTTCTAGTGCCTGGCAGACACAAATGTGATTTGGACATGTTGCACTCCATTGGACACGCTCTAAAGATACACCTTAACCCAACAAGAGAAGACTTAAGGGAAAGAAAGGGAAAACACAGGGACCAAGGCTACTGAAAGGGAGAAGAATGCAGACTAAAGCCAGAGAGGCAGAAGGAACCTCTGTCTATCTTTCTCCTGGTTTCCCTCCAGAGTGCGTCATGTACCCACTTACTCTCCATGAGTCTCTGCAAGACCTAGCAGTATTCTCCTAAGAGTAATTTCCACCAGACGGTTGCCTCTTTAGGCATTTTGGGCTTCTTTACTTCTTTGGCAGAAATATTTAAGGTTCCATCCACTTATTAATTTATTACAATTTCAAAAGGATTTATGAACTCATTCCTATTGACAAGAAACATGCCAGGGATGGGAGTTTCAGTGATTAAAAACTTGGACATGATGTTGCTCCTTTGGAATTTACTGAGGTTTCCCTAAGGCCACTAAGGGAGATGCTATCCTAAATATGACCCCAGTGCTCCCTGAAGGTCCCCCTGAGCAGCCCAGCCTACTCACTGTAAAGCAAAGCAGAAAGTCACTCAATCCTTATCACTGTTTTTCAAGAATATCATATTCTTGATGTCTAGACAAAGTGTCTGCCCATTAAGAGCACCATTGCTGCATCACCCACTCCCAAATTATTCGAGACAGTGTGCAAGCCAGAGCGCCATTTGTGACCTTGCTTGAAAGGACACGGACCCTTTTAAGGAGCTTCGGATATTATCTCTTTCCCTTAAGTGGTAACCAGGTGACCTGAAAAGGCACACTGTGCTTCCAAAAGGTGCTTAACAAAGAATGAGGGAGATACTTTGGCCCTAAGAAACTCCAAATCATTAAATAATACTTGCCTTAAATGCACCAATAAAACATTGTACATTAAGGTTTGGCAATCAGAGGGATGAGCACAGAGACGGCGTCTTAAATTCCTTTTAGAGGAATTGGAATGGAGATCCACTTTGCTCATCTGCCTATCACAGAGAGTCATCTCCCCAAAGACTCCATTGGCAGCAGATCCTGCCAAAAGGGCTCACAGTGGACACTGCCCTCATCTCTCCTCCCTGAGAACCACAGTCCCGTGAGAAAGCACGTTCGCAATGCTCCACGGTGGGAAACTCCAGGAGGAGGACTTTTCCCAAATCTGTGTGAATTGAGAAACTGGAAGCAATGCTCACAGGCTTCCTTGTTTATGTTATTCTCTGTAAAAATATTGGAAACCCAAAACAAGTCAGAAGCGCGTTGGCACTGAATTATGTCAGCACAAACATTCAATTCAAAAGAATTGCTGGATTTATTTTAATAGCTGAGAAACCTGGAGGTATGTGCAGTCTATTCTGGCTGTCAATTTATGATCTTTAAAAACATTTTTTAAATTGACTGGTCCTTAAATACATCCCACCTCATCTTGTTCGAGCCAAGTTTTACAGATGCCATCTTAAAAATCAATTCAAAGAGCAGCCATAAACTCAAAAGCGTCCTATTTGAAGTGTATATGGCAGAATGCAATTTTGTTTAATTTTAATTGACAGAGATGTCAGCCTAAGAGAATATTTTAGAATATTAGCAGGAACAGTAAACTTATGCCTTGACATTTTTATGGTATAATGGTATAATTCCCTGGGAAAAAAAGCTTCACTGTCAGGATTTACACTAAAGCAATCCATGCAGGAGTCCTTCCCCCCACTGGCAATCAGTAAAGGAATCACAAATGTATTGTTAATTACACAATTTATTTTGTGGAGCTGTAATTAATATGTTTTCTGGGTTTTCCACCACAATTAAGCTTCTTCTGAAATACTGGATTCTAGAAAATTCTAGTAAGTGAATGAAAGAATAGAAAAATATTGATTTCAGCTGTAGGAGAGACTCGTTGCTTCCCCTCTTACTTGGAAATCCTACCAAGGGCGCTGCAGAAGCTTCTTATGACAGTTGTTTAGGACTGAAGAGACGCTGAACTTTACCAGAGTAAGAGTTTTTCAACAGCATATATGCAAATCGAAAAGGTTAATTTCCTATATAGATATAAATATAGATGTGAAAATTTAGGCTATAAGTTCAACAACAGTAGACATCAGGAAGAGTTTGGGCATTTAAACCTCATGTTAGGGCAAATGCCTCTCTCAGGACTTCATTGCACCTGATACACATGTTAACCTTAGAATTTACTTCATCTTGTTGAAATCAAGACTTTACTTCATCTTGTTTATATCTGTGTCTTCCACATTAGGCTACAATGGGATGCTCTAATTAAATCTGTACCCATGATGACTTGCGCAAGCCTTCGCACATGATAGGTGCTCAAGAAAAGGGAACTGAAAACAAGTGGTAATTTTAACTCAGCTAATGTAAAACAAGTGATGGCATCTGTGCCACTGTGGAATTAAACAAAGATTGTCAACCAAAACTGGTTCCTGCAACTCCAGCAATTAACCTTTGGTGCTCCAAAGAAATGCGTCGGGCTAGAGCATAAGATATTATGCTAACTTCTCGTAGTTTGATGGTCTGAAAGAGTGTCCAATTTAAAATAATTCATGAAAAAAAGCAAGGCGTTAATGCAGGATAACTTTAGGACATTGACCAAAGCAGAAGAAACCTGAGAAGATGGCATAATTTTATCTCAGTCATCCAATTCAACATCAATTTTGTATCATCCATGAATGTCAATCAACTTCATTACATTCATGCCCTCTCTGTTAAAGGGAATGATAGTAGGGAGGAGATTGGTACTTACCAGGGCATCCGTTATTCATTTATAAGACCATGGATGCCCTACCTTAGCAATGAAACTGGCTCAGAACAAATACTTAAGAAACAGGAATTCAAATAATAAAAGCTAAGTATAACAGGAGAAAAATACATGCCCACTACTAGCAACAGTATGATCTTTAAGCAGGAAACAAAGAGGAAATGATTAGGTATAAGAAGATAAAAGAGAGCCTGCTAACATCTCATGTGGCTCTTCAAGGATGGGTACAATTTTAAGAGTGGCCATAAGCATAAAAGTATTTTTAGGTAGAAAACACCAAGCCAAGGCAAGAGTCAGGAAGTGCCTGTGAGGTTAGAAAAATGTTTGGGCTGGGGATGTGGCTCAAGTGGTAACGCCCTCTCCTGGCATGCGCGGGGCACTGGGTTCCATCCTCAGCACCCTATAAAAATAAAATAAAGATGTTGTGTCCACCGAAAACTGAAAAATAAATATTAAAAATTCTCTTTCTCTTTAAAAAGAAGGTTAGTGCTTTGATACTATTAAAGTTGGGTTGGTCTGTGTATAAAAAAATGAGATTGTTTTCATGTTATATGGAAGTTTCCTTATGGCAGGCTATGATGACTACAAGACTTCATAAAAAGTTAAACCCTCAAATTAATATGTGTTTCAACTTTACTTACCCCTTAAACTGGCCGTTATGGACTTGATTCTTCCCTGTCAAGAGAGACCATGATACACAGAATGGCAACTAAGAGTTCTAAAAATCATTGTCCAGAGTGTTTGAGCATTATCCATTTTAAACAATGTCTAGGAGTCGCTGTTGGATTTCTACTTCTGTTTGTTTCAAACAGATGGAATTTGTGTTCTGAGGTCCATGGGTTTAGGAAGGTATTAACTGGCATTTCCCCCTGAAGAGTTCTACGGTCCTGGAGATTGTAAAGATGCTATGAAGGCCATCTTTCTCTCGGAGATTCATGGTGCACGTTCACAGATAAAAGACTCTGAACATCCTGTAATCGAAAAACCAGTTTAACCATATTTCATCCCAAATCCCACAAACTGTTTTTTCTTTCTTTTTTTTTTTTTTTTTTTTTTTACCATGAACACTTATTGCATGTGGGTGCGTGCGTGTGTTTGTGTGTGGAGAAGGATCACTGGCATCTCGCTGACATAACATCAACACTTTTGGGGAAATTCCCCAAGTGATTCCTGACCTTTTGCAATCATATCTTTGGGGGAACCAGTTGACTCTGAGCTCCATGACAAACTTTAAGGGACAACAGATACTTCTGGGTCTTTGCTGATAATTTGTCCTCAAAGTACACAGAAACAGATTGTTCCTACCCAAATTGTATCTAAAATCATTCTAGAATCTACTGAATCCATCCAAACCTGTCATCTAAAACATCTTAGTGAGTGATATAGATTCTCTCTGTCCAAGTATTTCCACATACTAACTAGAAGGGAAAACGCTTGCCACATCCTGTTCTCAGAGGTTGTCAGAGAAAATTACTACATCTCCTAGGTTCCCCCTAATGTCTTAAGCTCAGTAGAGACTGGCTTGCTTGCAGCCTTGATAACGTGAGGTGCATGAATTATTTTCTGGGAGTTTAAGTTTAGTAGCAGAACTCCCAAAGATAAGAGTGGTGAAGGTGAAGGCTGCCTTCATCATTTCAATGCAACAGAAGTAGGGAGTGAGGAAGCAGTGTAATGTCTTGCCTAAGTCCTGCAGCAAATCAAGACAAGTCAGTGCAGTGCAATACATTCCAGATAACCTGTATTCTTTCTCCTCTTTCCCCAATAGTGAATATATCCCCATTCTTAAGGCTTGGAAAAAAAACACAAATTCTCCCTGTTTTAGTCTGTTACTATAACCAAACACCTGTAGCTGGGTACTGTATTAAGACAAGAGATTTAGTACTTCACAGTCCTGGAAGTTCAAGGGCAGGGAGCTGGCATCATCCAGGCTCTGGTGAGGACCTTGTGGTAGATGGCCTCATAAGGGTAAGAGCAATCATAAAATAAATTATATGGCAAAGCTGGAAGCCAGAGCCCACAGAGAGTCCAGCTTTGCTCTTCCATAACAATGCTATGCAGAGACAAAGTAGGATCTCATAAGAACTGCATTAATTCCTTCGTCGGCAGTGTCTCCAATATCCCAAGTACCTTATACTACACCCCACCTCTTAGAGGTCCCAGCCCTCCCAACATTGCCACAGTGGGGAAAGATTTTCTGATACTTGAACTATTGGGAGAGACACTTAAACCCTATATAAATCATAGCACTCCCTGTTAAAATCTTCCTTTTTTTACCCCCCCCCATGAGAAATGGAGAGATTATTGTCAAATAAATGAATGAGAAAGGCAACATTTGGAGAAGAAAGAAACTAAGTCTGTCTTCTGTCAATGTGTCTATCAGAGACTTTGCAGAAATGCTAGTCGGGGAAAATCGTTAAATGGCAGGGTAAAAATGGACTGTGCACCCTATGACCTAAAGTCAAAGGAAAAAGGTCAAAGCATTTTAAGGCTCGTGCCTGATTTTGTAAGACATCGACCATCTTTGTTTCTACATTCACTTTCTGGAGTCCTCGTTCATCATCAGGACATTTCCAGTTATTTTTTTTTCCAGCAAGAGAAAACATGGCGGAGGTGGGGGTGAGTCCAGGGCCAGGAAGGGGAAATCAAGGACAGTACCACCGATGCTCTGTGAGCTGGGAGTCTGTAATTTGTAGGTCAGCTAAATGAGGACACAAAGCCACAGCTGCTAAACCACAAAGGCCCACATAGAGTTTGCCTGGCTCGATTGCTTTGCAGCCTCAAATCTGCGGAAGAGAGCCTTCCACGGGGGAACCTTCTCCTTCCCCAATTAGTGTCTTTTCACAGTGGCAGGATAGAAAAGGTTTTACTCTGCAACATTACTCAGTATCAGTAATATGCAAAAGATCTGTGAAATCAATTCCCATTATTTCAAAGGACGCTGCCTAGTAAAAATAATGCATAGTAAAAACACTGTAATGAAACTACTGCTTAATCTGCAGCGATTATCTAAGATGAACCAGCAACTGTTTCATCCTTATTTTGCAGCATCTGCTCATTGGTACATAAACTGTATGCACCACAGCGATGCCTCATGCTATGGATGGAGGTTGAAACTGTGAATTTTGAGGTATCACTGGGATAGATGTTCAGGGGGATTGAATATCACGGGGCTTAAGATCATTAAAAGTTTCTCCTTCTTGCCTCTCCTGGCTCATTTGTTTTATGCATTTTTATTTCTCTAAACTGATTTTTTTTAATACAAGAGAAAGCTAAAAAAAAAAAAGAAGAAGAACAGAAATAAAGGGTTCTGTTTAAATAATAAAAAGAGCTAGGTTGATCATTATGCAAATGGCAGGCTGCCTGCATTCCCCCTCTCCCCCCAGTTTGCCCCTCTGCTCCTTGCTAATAAGAGTCAGCCTTGTTTAGCCACAGCTTGGCAAAACTCTCCAACATTTTTGCCGCTCTATATTTCAGCCATGACTTTTGTCATATTTTGAAGAGAAACTTGCACCTGGCCAACCAACTTGCATGCCAAGTTCTAGCCCATTGAGATTTAAAATGGATTTGAATCGATTGGCCTATGAAATTAAGAATGCATAAAAAAAGACAGCAATAAAAAGTCACCATAGAATTTTCTTGCAGGGTTGAAAATAAAATGAAGGATATTGTGATAGGTAGCATTCACCCTCCAGTACCTTAAAAAACACAAGCAATATTTTTGTTATATGCAAAGATTAGGAAAGAAAAAGCAGTTGATAAAATCTGTTATGAGAGTAGAATGAATTTTTCTCTTGGCGTGGCTGATGTAAACAAAAAAAGTGTGTGTTTTATTATTGGCGTAACAATTTTAAATTAACTTGGAGCACTGGTATTTGCTATTGGACCATCTTTTATTAGTTATGTTTTGAATAATCTCTTCAGGGAGAAATGGAGTCTTCCTTTACTCCAGGGATTTCTGTTTCCATTAGAACTATACCCAGCATCTCCCAACTCTTCTTTGATAGTCACTGCGCAGCCAGGAGGAAGGCAAGTCAAGAAAGGTTAAGCATTTGTCAATTCACCAATGAAAATTACACTGTTGCAATAGCAGGCATCTGAAATGTTCAAGCCATGGTGAGCAGATCAGCCCTCTCCTAAACCAAATGGAGCCCAAGAAAATGCCAAATGTCTTTCAGTTCAATCAAACCAAAATGTGCTGATGAATCACTTTGGAAGTTGTCAAATTGAAGATTTTAAGTGAGTGGGTCTGGGCTATTCTGTACTTCTAACCCACTCCTGATGTTGCTGGTCTCCGAAAGACATATGCTTCTGGTGTGAGGACAACACCTGGAATTCCAGGTTGAGTAGATGGGAGTCCTTTCTTTCACTCAAATGTTATCAATATTTTAAAATAAACTTATGAATATAAAAAATCTAGGGAAATAATTGTGTCCCTAGAAGAGAAGACACAATAGTACTACAGGGATTTCTTGAGATCACACAACATACTCCAAACCTCCATCAGTTAAAGTGAGGGAGCAAAAATCTGAGATACAGGACAAATCAGACAGTCTGTGGGTTCAGTTGCCGGGACTGATGTTACTCTCTCAAAGCCTGGCTGACAATGGTGTCACTTTCAAAGTCTTCAGTTCCATTTGTAAATGTTTTGATCTATTTAATATGGACATATCTTTATTTGGGACAGGTTCGAATCTACTTTTAAAAGAAAAAAAATCCCTAAAGTTTGAAAGTAAAATCAATTAAAAATAAAATTTCATTCTCATAAGACTAGTTATTATTTGTAAAAGTCTGGGTAGTTGAAATGGTCTGGGTAGTTGATTATAACCTTATGTCATTAGACAGTCCACCTTGAAGTCCTAAAGACATCTTGGCAATCTGAACTTTGACTTTTTAAGATTTGTTTGAATAAGACTCAGATTTAATATTTTCTAATCAATATTATATAAAATCTATTTTGATGGATATTCTTGCTTTGGTCTACAAAGTAACCCCAAAATGATTAACTTTTAATTAAATTGTTCTCCCCAAATAATTGCCCCATGACTATCTCTGGGGACTTATCTCTGAGCATCTGTTCTACCTTGTACAAAAATTCAATTGTCATGTACCCCACACTTCAGCCACAGTAAGTAATAAGGGGCTCTTCCTTTCTAAATCTCTTTCCCCCTGACTTCTGGAACAACACCGTCTACACTAGAGAGTCTCATTAATTATAAACCTATCTTGTCTCAGGCAATAATAAGAAAGAGAGACATATAAAATGAAAGAGTAATGTTCTAGTAATGCTTGAACAGAGTGTTGCTAAATATGATTTTACTTTCCCACTGCTATTTTCACAATAGGGGTCCCAATTTTTAAACAAATATTACAAACATGTGCACTGTAGACTGGTAAAGATTTCATCTCAGCCACACAGGGAGACACATGTGAGGCTAAAAGTACAGATATGATCTTCAAATGTGTATGTAGGGAAAGAGGAACAGCTAGGTTAAGTTACAGGTATTTTTATTTGAAATAGAATTGTTTAAACTAGAGTGGATTTTTTCTTTGTTTCAATGTGGTTTATCGACTTGGGACAATGCTCCTGTACATACCAGTTGGTGCAAGGGATGGCAAGCAGCTTTTAGAAACTTCACGAACCTAAGAAAACTATTTAAAATGTCCCAACAAATAAAGAGTATAAATTCAAGTTGATTATCGTATAGTCTTCTCATTTTAGTAATGAGCCTATCTCAAAGTATCATGCTGAAATCAGATTTGACCCCTTAAAAAAGACACAAGTCATAAAAGATAGGAGCAGAATTATAGAAAGTTTTCCTTTCTTCTAGATTCTGGAGGTCAAAATCCTTAACTGGCTTCAGCTTTTTAAAAAAAATATATATAATCCATAGGTAAATGGCTATTCATCCTTATTTCACCAAACTTTTCCCTTTCTGTGTAATTTCAAACACTACCTGCTTTAAAAATAAGTGATTGTGTAAATGCTTTTGTTACTGCCAAAAAAATCCAAATCTGAGGAATGCTCTTTTCACAAATAGAGATAAACAATTAGATCTGGAAGTGTCACTGGAAGCCGTGTTGTAGGTTGTGAATTGTTCCAGTGTTATTTTTACAAGTGATATGTTTATTTTCGTGATCAGTTAGAGATTTGGTCTATGAGTCCCAGCTGAGAATCCCAAGCACTTCCTCGGTTCCCAAGAAATGGAGAACACCTGGAAAAGGATTCTCTAAATGAAAAATATGAACTCTCACCCCAAGCATGCACCAATGAGATGCATAAGAACGGCAAAACAAACAAAAAATACAAATCAAACAGAATATTTTTGTCTGATCGTCCTTCATCTTCAGTCTTGGGTTTAAAACCAGCAGATAAAGAAATAAACATTCCCCAAAATGAACCCCCCCCATGCCATTAGGATCTCCAAAGTAAATAAAAAGTGGTACTGCCGAGAGTGAATTGCTGCAGCAATTCCAGGGAGAATCCTGATTTTAGCACCTCTGTACCAAATTTGTCATTTAGGGAAGCTCTTGTTCCCTTTATTGAGTTTCACTGTAGCGAACAATTTCTGCCTGCATCCCTCGTGTGTCCTTTTGGTTTATTATCTTTCACTGTGAATTGAGCCTCCACAATCAGTTTCACGGGAGGCCTAATTCCACTCACTGCTTATACATATGAGAAGACACCCCTCCCTGCCTCCCCCTCTCCCAATGTTCTTATCAAATGAAGAATTGTGGATAAGGGTTAGGTGCAGATAAACATGAGTGTAGCACTTCCAGAAAGGTCGTGACCCCCCCATAAGGTGCTTCTTGTTATGCCTGACCTTCAGATTTTCATCATCAGCCCGCCTGACAACTTAATAATGCAGAGGAGCAGGATTCATTTCGCCCCTCTGAGAAAGCCAGCACGGGACGCCCTTTTCCCTGATTATTTCTCTGCACTCCCGGCTGCCCTTTATAAGCCAACCAGAACTCCATCAATCATGCTCCTCTCTTCTCTCGCCTCCTCAGCCCCCAGTTCCGAAGGCTCTAAAGCTGCCCTGTTCCTTTTGTCTGGGACTGGAGTGTGTATACAAAGATCCCCAAAAGGGGGGTGAAGAACACCTTTAGCAAATAACTGCTCCCTTTCTGTTTCCTGTCTCTGCATCTGAGCCCTGGGCATTGCTTTTTTCTTTCTCCTCCTCCTTCTTCTTCCTCCTCTCTCTCTCTGTCTCTCTCTTAAAAAAAAAAAATGTTTTGCAAAGTTCTCATCCTCATTTGTGTGTGTCACTCTCATGCATCATCTCTCTTAATGAGCTCCCCCAACTGCAAGGTGTTAAACAACCTGGCTGTAAGCTGGAGCTTTTCTAGTATTTTGGACTTGTTTCTTGGTTATTGTGGATACTGGAGTTATTGGTGGTTTTAACATGCTAGGAGTAATAAAAGAATATGAAACCTGTTTCACTCCTTGTTCCCCAGACCTCTTTTCTCCTTGAGGCAGCAGAAAGAAAGAAAAATCCAAGAGGGAGGAAAGCAGGGAGGGATGAAAGCATGCTGACAGAAGACTCGGGTTTGTAGGCATAATCAGGCAGTTAGTTCACCTTGGTCTGAATAAAACATGGCGTACGGCAGTTTTGAGGGAACAAGCGCTTTTAGAAGGTGATTATATAGATTGGTATCAGATTCTAATGGATGTAATAAACCTGTAAAGTATGCATGGGCTTCACCCTTGGCTTTGCAAGTATTTTCCAGCAAGTCAAGAAGTGGTTCCCCTGAAGACTATCATGCTAAGTGAAATAAGCCAGCCCCCCGAAAGTCAGAGGTCAGTGTTTTCTCTGATATGTGGAAGCTAATCTGAAATAAGGGGGTGGGGGATAAAAAGGAAAAAAACGATAGAGGGAAAGGGGGAAAGAGGGAGAGAGAATTTCATCCAAATAGAAGAAATATCAATAGAGTAGATTGGGAAGGGGATTGAGGAAGAAGGAATGGGAGAAGGGAAGAACTGCAAAATGAATCTGATGGAAATTTCAGATGTGCATGGCATGGATGTGGTGCAGTGGGTCCCAGCGTAAGGTGTACCTACCCTAATTAAAAAAGAGAAAAGAAAACTGTTAGCAGATTGAAGAGGTATTAGTGGAATGGAGTACAGGGAGTGGGGCCGGGGGGAGGGGAGGTTGTACTGGCAACTAAATTAGAGCAGGTCTTATTCCATGCTTTTGTGATTATGACAGGGTGTATCCTGGGTGTTGTATATAACTAAAAATAAAAAAATTAAAATTAAACAAAAAATAAACGTTAACAAAAAAGAAAAATGTGGTCCCAGGGGAGGGTGTGTCAGGTCTCCTGACAATGAAGCCCAAGTGTGCCAGTAGCTGGGGTAGGGTCAATGGACTGTGGCAACTGCCACAGGGACAGCATCTCCCCTAGGCCAGCATCTTAGCTGGATAAGGGAATATCAGTCTGAATAGTGAGTCTATCTGCATCCCAGGTTGCTGGGTGAGCAGGATGGAGCTCTCCAACCAGCGGGATTCGAATGTTAATAGGTCCACTCAACTCACATTAGGCTGCTGCTGCACTGAATTAGATTTTTTTTTTTGGAAGAATGAGAAAGGAAAATAATTAATTGGGAAAAAATACTATAGATTCATTGGATGGCCAACTATCTGTTTAAAAAAGTAAAGGAAAAGATCTTCAGTCATCTTTGAGAATGACAAAGCCAAGAAATAAGCCAAAACAACTTCATATAATGTTTAATGGAGGACACACATCTATCTTTGGCTTCCTAGTAGAAACCTCAAAGCCCTATATTAAAAGAGAAAACAAACTATTGTTTTATTTTTCTTTCTGTAGCAAGTGGCCTGCAGCATCCGGATAATGGATCTCTAAATACAAGATGTAATAGGTACAGATTTAGTGAGAGCCTAGTATATATGTGGTCCTGAAGAGATGCCATGATGCCTAGAATATACTATGAACTGGGAATCCTGCTTTATAGATGTGTGGGGAAACTGATTCCAAGATCTCTTAGTTTAATCTCCTATTTCCAGAAAGAAATAGAGTTACTTTGTAGCACCATAATTTGACTTCCAAAAAATATGTTGTGCGTGTATGTCCTTGATATTGCACATGTTTATTTATATGTCTTAGAAGGAGTCACTGTTCTTACAACATGTTTCCCCCTACCCCACCCCCGGAAGACCAGAGGTGAAAACCAAAATATTTACACCAAGAGACCTTTATTTTGTGACACTGAGAGTTTGGAAATACTGGGAATGATCATCAGTGACCTGTCTTTCCATGGTTACACTATAGCCTGTAAGCTAGGGAACCCCACTCTAGGCAAGAAGCTGTTTAAAGGAGAAGGTGAAAATATCTTGACATTTCTTGAATGTGATGCTTTGCAGTCATACAGGCGGAGATAACTATGGAAGGAACTTGTATACATACTCAACAGACTACTCGAAACTATGGGAATGATAGAAAACTGTGTGGCATGAGAAGAGACATTCAGAAGTATTTTAGTCAGCTTTCTGTGTCTCTGTGATCAAAAGGCCTGACAAGAAAATTGTACAGGAGGAAACATTTATTTTGGCTTATGGTTTCAAAGGTCTTTGTCCATAGACAGCCAAGTCCATAGCTCTGGGCTCAAAGGTGGAGCAGAACATCATGGTGGAAGGGCATGGAAGGGCAAAGCAGCTCAGAATGTGGCCACCAGGAAGAAGAGAGGGAGCTCTGCTCATCAAGGACAAAACATAAACCCCAAAGGCACACCTCTGGGAATCCTCCAACCACACCCTACCTACCTACAGTTATCACCCAGTTAATCTATATCAGTGGATTAATCTACTTTTTAAATTATGCCTCTCATAGTCTGATCATTCAAACCTTTGAAAGTTCTTGCATTATCTCGCACATGAACTTTTTGGGGGATACCTCATATCTAAACCATAAAAGAGGGAACCCTAAAAAGCCATAAAGAATTGCTGGGAGAAGCTGGGTATGGTAGCACATGCATGTAATCCCAGCAAATTAGGAGACGGAGGCAGGAGGATTGCAAATTGGAGGCCAGCCTCAGCAATTTAGCAAGGCCCTATAACAATGTAGTGAGACCTTGTCTCAAAATGAAAAAATAAAAAGGGCTAATGATGTGGTTTGGCTGTAAAACATCCCATTCAATTCCCAGTAGAAAGAAAGAAAGAAAGAAAGAAAGAAAGAAAGAAAGAAAGAAAGAAAGAGAGAGAGAGAGAGAGAGAGGGAGGGAGGGAGGGAGGGAGGGAGGGAGGGAGGGAGGGAGAGAGAGAGAGAGAGAGAGAGAGAGAGAGAGAGAGAGAGAAAGGAAGGAAGGAAGGAAGGAAGGAAGGAAGGAAGGAAGGAAGGAAGGAAGGAAGGAAGGAAGGAAGAAAAGAATTGGAAGAAAAATGGAATCTATGAGGTAGATAAAACTTGTGACTTATAAGATAAAATTTCTCTGATCATGTGTTTGTTTTTAAATTTCCACTTTACCACCCTCAAAATGTAAGTTCTTTTAGGGCAAAGGATTTTGTTCAGAGGTATATCAAGAATATAATAGCATACCAGATAATAATTGTTTACAAATAGAAAAGGATTGGTGAGTAAAAGGAAAACCCGGAAAATGTGGTACAAATAATGCATTAGTATCTATAGCTGAACACATATGGACTTAGGATTTTTATAAATACTTATTATAAAATAATGTGCATTAATTATATAAAATTTTAAATTAAAAAAATAAAAATCGCACCATTTTGTCCATGTTTAACATTGTTGTTTAGCTTCTAATTTTTTCTGTACCTATATTTTAGAAATAGAATCTTCCCATATTTATAGCTTTGTTTCTTTATATTATCAGATATATTCTTATTTTTATGTATCATGCCATTAAAAGTTCTTGAAATAAGACTTTTAATGGGACCCATATTAAGCCATCCTATGGATGTACATTTACTTAACTATTAGCCTATTGGGGGATGAAATTTAAGTTGGTGAATGGCATTTTCTGTTCTTTGGCTTCCAAGCAGCCTTTGAAGATCCTTCCTGTGGCTAAGCAATTTCCCATACACCTGCCCTGGCGCTGCATGTAAAAATCTCTCCCATGCTTCCTTGCAAGGGAGATAGAGTCATGTGATCCAGGCACTACCAATCAGATACCCTATGTGACCCTTCACTTAGGAAGAAAGTAGTATGAAAGAAACGGGCAGATCCACATCTACTGAAGATGACGTTGCTGATGTACAGCCTTGGGGTTCTGATGGCTGAAGACTAACATCTCAGATCCAGCCTGAATGGTATGCCCTGTCGTTTCTGTGACCTATAACAACAGTTTGGGGCCTCAGTGGTGAGGTCCCACAGCGTGACTGCAGAACCCTTAATTCTGACGTCAATATTCCCTGGTAAATCATGAGTCCCTTGTAAAACTTCCTTTTTTTTTTTTTTTTTTTTTTTGTTTAAGCCAGTTAAAGTGGGTTCTATTTTTGTTTGTTTGCTTAATTTAAGAACCCTAATATTTCAAATTTGTTTTTCATATGTTTGGCTGAGATGAATATCTTTATACACTGACCTTTTTTTTTGACTTTTAAATTCCTTGTGGACTTTCTGAATCAAATAATGTGAACATTTTTAAGATTCTGTTATAATTTAAAAATGCTTCAAAGACTACTGACTTTCCATCAGGCAGCCATCTTAATGTGTCCTCAGTAATACTGAATTTTAACTCTAAAAAGCCTTTAATTAAATGGGCAAAAATAGCCCTTCTTTGTAATTTAATTTGTCTTTTTTTTAACTGAGTAGAATAGTTTCATGAAATTATCAACTTTAATTTTCTTTTGTGTTTTCTCTTTTAGTTTACTTCTTTTTTAAAATTAGTTTGGTAGACTTTCTTATTAATGTGTAAATGTACTTCACAAATTAAGATATATGACCTTTGACATAAATGTTGCCAAATATTTAATGATTTATTTTGGAGATTCAATTCCAGTTATATTGGTTTTGATTTTAAAAGTTTGAAATGTTTATAAAATCAAATCTATTGGATTATCAACCAATTTCTTTAATATCCCTGTGTTTACAAAGTTTTTCCCATCTAGAGACCAATTAGACATGCATCTTTACTGTCAGATTTATTCTTTACTCATCTTCTTTTCTAAGAAAAATCTGTAAAAAAAATAGTATGTATGCAAAAGTTTTTGGTTGCTGGGAAGTTCATGCATTAGGAGGGATAGGTAGTCTCTGGATATTAGAAGGCTACCAGTCACCAGATGTTAGGAAGGTCACTCATTAGGACTTGGGAATCTTATTTTTTTTCTTTTTTCCTCTGAATTATAAAGCATCAGTTTTGATATCTGTTTATTGAATTCTGCTTCCAGATATGTTTTCCAAAAGAACCATGTCATCATAACCTGGACTTTCTAAAATATTTGATTTTTATGAAAACACATGTAGATGTAAAAGACCCCCTAAACCTAGAATAAAAAATCCTGCCACAATGACCATAAAACATTTTCTCAACCTATCATCTGTTCTAACATTACTCAACTATAGGTTGAACCCCTAGGAAATTAGTGAAATATGACCATTTATAACATTAAAAACAGTCATTTCATTGAGTTCAATCTAAATTCATCCAGATTCCCTAATGCTATTTTCTATACCAGTTCCACTACCTGAAATGCTGTCTTTGTTTATTCTACATCCAAACAACTTGAAGACTTGGTTGTATTTTTGTTCCTGTTAAGCAAACTTTGTTGATCAGTATCCCCCTTAGTCCTTTAATACTTTATCCACAAACCACCACCTTAGCATTGGATATGCATTGCTTTATGATTCCCTTACACTGATAAATTCAATGGTTCAGGAATCCCTATTAGGAAACAACTTACTCTGTGATCACATATATGAAAGACCACTACCACCCACTGCCCTCTACTACAGTCACCGTTATTGTTGCCAGATAAGCAATTTCTGCCTCCCAGTACTGTGATTCTCAAGGCATGGCGCTGGGTGAAATTTCTTTTGTTGAAGGTCTTCAGGCTGCTACCTCTCTGGGTCCTTTCTGAGGTCAATTGAGAAAATAAAAAGGCAAGAACTCAAGCTGCTGTAGGTATTCCTTGAGCATGTTACTCTGGGAGCTCTCAAAAGTAAGCCTATTTTAGAAAAGAAGGTAAAATATTTGTGGAGCAAAGGATAGAAAACTTATGAGGATGACTCTTTCACCAAACCAGAGGGTTTGCAGGAGGCCACAAATGAAGGCCAGGAAGCACACATAGGAGCCAGGGAAGGCTTTGAACCATAGAAGAGAGGGCCATGAACTGATGACCACATGGGCTTTGAACACTAGGCATGGTGATCTTATTTATGTGAACAGCTCAGGAAAAGCTTGGGGGGTGAAGGGGAAGTGCAGCGCACAGCAGGTGTACCAGAGGGGTTGGGGATACTGTGGGTTGAAGACAGAAGTAAAATATGATTAAAAAAAAAAACAGAAACAAACAAAAGGACTTCACAGTTTAACACAAATTGTGAATATAGAAAAGCAACAGTAAAACCAACTGTGAAAAGTGAGCTTTCTCAAAAGGAGTAAACACTAGGGGCCAGTTCCTAGGAAGAATTACTCTTTCCCTTTCAAATAATTCACCCACTATAATCCACTTTTTGGAATTCTGCTTTGTTAACTTGTGAGAAATTCCATTATCTATAAAATTGTTATCTTAACAAGCACCTACTTGAAATGAGTGTGTTGCTGTGGCCTATTAGTCCTTCACATCTTTATGATTTATGCAAATACATTTCCTTTAACATGTATGTGATTTTAAATCTCAATACCAGATAATCTGTGGTTTGTATCCAGGTGGATGGAAGAAAATTCCTGTGGTAGTTTAGGAAAGGGGGGAATGCCCCTCATGCTCAGCACCTCATGAGAACACTATCATTCTGAGAAAGAGAGTTAAGGGGATTTTGAAAGAGGAATGTAAAATGAGAACCAAGTGGTGAGTTCAACTTCACTTAGTTTAGAATTTTACTTCGACTAATTTTGACCAAAATAGGGCATATGTGGATACAAGCCAGGGAAGGATTTCTTCTGTTTTTCTTTTCTCAAACTTTCACAAGAGAGATTTTTAATTGTACTCAGAGTGAGGGAGGAGTTACAAAATATTTGGGGAGTGAAATAAGATTCTGTGGCCCAGCCAGGCAAACTAACCATCTCAATACACAGGATCACAGCAAGGAGGCCGAGTCAGACACCTGGAATTCTTGAAAGTGGCCCCAATTCCACATTTTTACTTACCTCCAATCCTCTTGCTCTCCTTCACCCCTCCTTCCACCTCATCCGTGTTTGCTAGAACTCCCAGTTCCAATACCCACCCCAAATCCTTCTTTCATTCAAGCACTTAACTTCCAGCACCTTTCTTCGCTCATGATGGTGAATCCAGGAAGAAATCACAACTGCAGCTTAGCTCAGCGACTCAGGGCACCTATTGCAGTTTCCATGAAAAATGCATTCTCAAGGCAACTTTATCAACCTCAGTCCAGGCTGCTGGGGTACAATGCCTCCTTGGGGTGAATATAGGCCCCCCTGACTTCTATATAGGAAAGGATATACTTCATCTCTGAGAATCTAACTAGATGGTAAACTATTGAGAACATTTCTCTGTGTGACTCCCCTATGTGAAGTCTGTGCCTTGCACATACATAAATATGGCATCCGTAAACACCTATTAGTGTGCATGATGGGACTAGGCTAGACCTACATCACATGTAAATTGCACCTTAGCCTTTTGAGAAATGTCACAAGCACTCCTCCTCCAGAGGAGTTTGGCTTGGTTGATGTAAGAATTTTTAAAAAATCCTCTGTGAGATTAGAAGTATGCTAATACTAATATACTAATAATAAAGTGTCAGCATTACGTACTGACTTCTGTTAATGTGCATGCTTTCATTGACCAAACTGAAAGTTTTCAAGCTTTTAAAAAACTCACCTGCTATGTATATGTCTATTCTTTGGAAAACGAAGAATAATCTTCCTCATCTTATTTTGAAATACTGGGCTCTTCCAGCATGAATTCATGATGTCAAAAGTGAAATAGGGGCTCCATTCTCCTTCCAACCCAACCAGCTCTTGGCTGGAGAGAGAATCTAGGGAAGGAGGAGACTGCTCTCTTTCTGTCTCCCCAAAGACTAGGTTACAAGTGCTCTCTTGGGTGTGCAGTGAAGCCCTGACCTCAATATCTTCATTTTCTGGCTTGGCAGCAGTTCTTCTTGGCAAAGAATCAATCAGTAAGCCTGACTAGATTAGGATGCAAAATATTTAACTTGCATATATTACAGAAAAGGGTTGTTCATATTCTGAAATATAGAGATGAGTCATTGATATTCATTTCTAAATAAATCCCATTCTCATTATTGAGGCGAGCAGGTTATTTTGGTAACTCAAGCAGGATGACCTAATTAAAACCTGATATAAAAATTCAGCATGCCATATAGTACTTTACCTGTCTAAAGTAAACACAGACAAGCACAATTTATTTTACTGGAGCATCCCTCATGCAAAATTACTAGTGAGTATATCACAACCAATTACAGACCACTGTATATGCAAATTATTACTCTTTCAATTATTTATAGAGAGCTATCAGTGTACACAGCCCTTGATGGAGCATCAAACATAGAGGACAAGGGGTCTGAATGAGGAAATCTGAATGGGGGGGACTATTCATGGAGCAACATGGTTGGGTGGCAGAAAAATAAAATGAAATTCTTCTGCAGATGGTAGAAGAAGGAAATGAAAAGAAATTCTGACTTACACTATTCAGAGAGTTGAGTAAAAATCAGGTATCGAATCAAGGAATGGCCCCACACAAAACTGGAACCACAGCAAATGTTTTCTTTTCTATGGTTTTTCTAGCTACCATTCCCGACTCCCAGTACTAAATGTCATTTTACTCTCTGTTATGTTCTAGACTTATACTTTGCTTTTATTATTATACTCTTTAACTCAAATTTATGTTCAATAAAAGGCACTATAAGCAAAGTTAAGAGACAAACTGAAAAATATTGGGGATATATAAAAACATCCAAAATCAATAAGAAAATGACAAGCTATGCACCCCTAAATCATAGATGAGTTACATGGAAAAGCCATTACCATAAAAAAATGAGTGGTCAATTACATGCATAAAAAATGTTCACCATCACCAGAATCTGGCTAAATAGGCAGTTGAAATAAAATACCCTTTTGGCAAAATGATTAAAATCTGGTAATGAGTTGGCAATGGGAAAAGGAAATAGAAACTCTCAAACATCTGGTTGAAATGTATATTGGTATGGCTATTTCAGAGAAAATTGGCAGTTTTTATTAATTTTTTAAAAATACATATCCAGGGTCTCAGACATTCCTTTCTTGTTTATCATCCAAGAAATACACTTAGACCTCACTTAGGAAATATGTTTAACAATGCTTTTAAAAAAAATGTTTAGGGGGTAAAAACATTCTGTAGGAGATTTTAATGGTGACCATATGACATTATGCACGTGTAGAAACCCATAGATCCTAAAAACACAAATAGCAAACCCTCATGTAAACCAAGGGCTTTAATTAGCAAGAGCTTATTAATATTGTTCATCAATAATGGTTTAACAATTGTTCTAACAAATGCACCATGCTGTTGGTTTAAAGAGGGATCATGGGGTTATTGGAGGGTTAGATATGGAAACATTCTGTACATTTTTCTGTTTTCCTGTAAGCCTAAAAAAACAACTTTAAAAATGAAGATTACACGTTTTTTAAAAAAGAATAAATGAACATTTCTTAATGCTAATTGAGATATGGGATTGGTGTCAACAATGTCAGCATAGAAAATGGGGGGATGACATAGGATGTGGAAGAGAGAGAAAGAGAGAGAATAAATGTGTGCGTGACCCTAGGGGCCATGATGGTAGTAAATTATTTGTTATTCTTTTCTGTTGTTGTTTTTTGTAATGTAAGGATGTCTTTTCTCCAACTCAATAATAAGCTTTTTGAAAACTTGAACACTTTCCTTATACTGTATTCCTTTTTACTTGCCCTAAAGAGGGAAATGTTAATGTCATCAATTTTAAGTCATTATATGAACGAACAGTACAATTTCTTACCAATTTCATTTTGACATAGAATAAATTAAAAGTCTGCTAGAAGAAAAAAAAAGGATAGGCAAGATTAACACTAAGATCTTTTTTGTTTACTCTAGGAACAACTTAAAGGTTAAGACAAGGAAAAAAAATGGAAAAAGAATCTGTTTTAAAACTCATGGATTTTCTATAAAAGGTTCTGTTTTCTATATTCCTGGAATGACTTTGTTTTCATGTTCTCCATGTTGTGCCTACTGCTCCCACCAAACTCTTCCACATGCCCCTAACTTGAGATATTCTGCCCACAACAAAGTGTTTTACTGTTGTTTTGCCTCCTATCTATTGCTTGTGGTTCTTGGCACCACAGGGCTCTTGCTCTCACCTCTTCTCTGCCTCCTCACTTAGAAATCTTAATTGAATGCAGTCACATTGCCAGCTCTCATCTGCCTCAGCTCTTCCAAGTCTTTGTGTCTCTGCTTCTGCAGGGCTGTAAGCCAAAGTTTGTAGACAAATTGGATGGCACTTTAGCAAGTTACCAAGTAATGCTTCCATGAAATCACAGGACAGTATGTGGAACCCCATGATTAAAGTTCAAAAATTGAAAACCTTCTTGGATTTTAGGTTGGGTTTGTGAGATTTTGAAGTTTACACACAAAGGTCATCTTCATCTGATATTTGAGCAGTATTCTGGAGTTGGACCAAAAGACTGTTGAAAGATCCAAGCCATTGCAAATTGACTTGGCATGGGAAGATGCTCCCGAGGAGTAAGGAAAACCAGTGCAGTGTCACTCGTAGCAGCAAACACCATATGCTTGACTCAGCATCCATCACTGGGGTAGGCAACAGAGCCAGAGAAACTTACAGATTCTTTGTCAAATGGAGTACAACACTGCCTTTCAATAAGTAAGTCCATAAGGACACATTCTTTGCCATGATGCTTCACTTCCACCTGAACACTCACGCCTTTATGATGATGGGCTTTTATTTCAGTTTTAAAATTCTGGTAAAATTGCTTAAAAAAAGAAATAAAAAGATGTGATGGAAGGGAAGGTACTTTCTGCTTCAAAAGGCTCTTGTCCAGATCTTAAACATGCCAAAGATATGCTCCTGTGTTCTTGAAAACAGAAAGTACTTGAAAGGAAGAGGCTGCTCAGAACCCCTGAAGGAGGCTTTGCTGCTTCTAGCCACTTACACTATAGAGCACATTGTAAGACATTTGCCAACTATTGAGGAAAATGTTTGTGAAAAACATCATTGTGTTTCAGAGAATTTCAAAAATTTAATAAATAAGATTAATCATATGACCATAAGTAATCTTTAAGGAAATTTTGAATAAAACTTATGAATAAGAAAAGAGATTTTTGATTTAAGGATTTTATTTAGCTACTACATTTTTTGAATGAGTACTGTAATATACTAACACTAAAACAGCCCAAGAAAAAAACATTTTTTCTCCTTTTGGTAGATCCTGAACCAAAGAATAAAAGTAAACTAACATCCATAGAAGAAAAATTAGTAATAATTGAGGGTGATTATTAGTAAAATAAAAGAATTTTTGAAAAGACACAGACTTATCAAGAAACATAACATTTATATTGTTAGTTTTTTAATTGATTAGATTTGCTAAATTATAGACTAATACTCTGTCATTGAAAGGATTTAGTTTTATTTAGGAAAATATAAAATTGAACCACTCCACATCTCTATCTCTATCTCTTTGGTAATCATTACTAATGATATGGTGTGTAGTATTCTACCTCTTGTCTTGATAAACAATAAAAATATTTTAAATATTGTAAGCTCCATCTTAGAACTTCTTGCAAACATGGATCATGTATTATTCAACTCTATAACCTTAGTAAATAAATAATGATTAAATAAACAGATAAATTAATGCTTACTGCCCTTTGATGATAAAATATCTTGAGGCAAGATGTTGCATTTTATTCATGTTCTTATCCCAATAACTAGATCATTGCCATACAATAGGATAGATTCAACTGGTTTTCTTTAAATTGTTGAATAAATGCAAAGATGGAGCTTCATTCCTAAATTGGTCAATTTTGGGGGCCAGTGAAGGAGGAAAAGAAAAATACAATGAATAAAGAAGAATATGGAAAGAGGTAAAGTGTGGAAGAAATAATGAGAAAAAAAGAAGAAAGAAAGAAATATGGAGGAGGAAGGAAAGAAAAGCAGAGGAGGATCAGGGGTAAGAGAGACCTGAAGAGAAAGCCCTCTAATTACAGAACACACAGGGTGGCAGGGAATTGAAAAGAGAAACCCCAAGCAGGGCACATATCCTAAGTCTCCATGATACATTTGTCCAAGCATTGAACACCTGTCACTTGCCAAATTTGACATTTCATTCAGAGTTCAAAAAAAAAAAAAAAACCAACAGCAACAACAAAAACAGGAAAGGAAAGAAGATTCCTGGTGAATTCTGGTGAATTATTAGATCATGAGAGATATTACACTCATGGTATATGTTACTATCAATAAAAAAAATGTCATGACTCAGAGTCCAGGGTTGGGAGGTAAAAAAGTCAAAAAACATCCTGTGTCCAGTGAGCTTCTATCTGGGGATTGACTCTCCTTCCAGAAAAGTATGAATCATATTCATGGTGGTCTTGATGATAAATGTGGACTATTTATTTCCTTATAATTTTAATTGGTGTTTTTCAGATTTAGGGTTATATATGACAACTTTTTATATGGTTAGAAGTCATTTCTTTCTCATAATACCTGATTGAGTTCCTTATCTATTTTTCAGGTTACATAATTTTCCTTTAAGATGTATTTGTAGTAGTTCTGTAAATAAGATTATTTTGTAAATTATATGCACTTATATATTTTTCCCTTTTCCATCTTTCTTTTTTATTCTCAGTAATGTATTTTGATGAATATAAGTTTAATTTTTATTTATAATTTTTTTAAAATTTTCCAGTTAAGGTATTTAATGTCAAAAGTAAGAGCAGATACAAATCATAGAGAAAGCTTAACTACAATAGAGAAAATTAATTCTTGGGAAAAGACAATAGAATAAAGAAAACAAAGATAACAAATATCAGGAATGAAAATAAGTACATCCTAATAGATCCTGAGACTTTAAAATTATCATACAGTGAATCATAAATATATCTATGTTAATAAATTTTAATTGACACAAGATAAACCATTGGCATAGTCCTGTAAATGCTGATGTAACTGAATGTGAAATTAAAAATATTTCCTGATTTTATGCAATATTTAAATACTCCTGGCACCTGACATGGAACTCTAATTATTCTAAGTGCCCAATAAACATTTTATAAATGGTGAGTTGGATTTTTAGAATAATCTCATAGATAGTTATTGGGAAATAAACAATATTGCTAGAAGAAAATATGATAGTAAATTATAAAAAACTGAAAAAAATATTTTTTGATAATTTAAAGACATTAATCCAAAGACATTTCAAATATGTACAAAATATTTTAAAATAGTGTTTAAAACTTTTAAAAAATTTAAAAATAATGTTATAAAAGATGTATAAATTCAATGATCTGACAAAGGATGAGAAAGACAGGGGGGTGGACGGGTATACTAAATATTTTGTAGGTAGTAAAATCTAGCTGGAGAATATTCTGACATGAGAAAATATATACAAAATATTGTTGAGTGAACCAAAAAATTTACAAAAGAGCAAATACGCTGTGCTCTCAACTCTGTGCATTTGCCTGGAGTTGGAGTATCTGTGTTTAAAGGCAGACTATGTGACAAAACTTATTAGGTGCTGTCAGCACAAAATATCTACCACTTCTTCAGCCTGCTTAAAATTTTCATTATGCAGATCAGTATATTTTTTTCCAGAATATATTAACACCAAATAGTGAAATAAACTTAGTGCATTTTTCAGGTGTAGAGGGACAATGGAGGCAAATGTTTACCTAACTCTTGCCCTTTGGAACAGGACCTACCTTACTTTCTGGGCTGCAGCAAATACAAGGCTGGCATGGAGTAATCATATGTCGCTCATGAGCAAGGAAAAGGAGGCTGATTCCCAATCTGGGACAGAACATGCCCAGGATGAGACACTGAGGATAAAAATCAACTCATTACAGTTTTTCCTGGGAAAGTCTTAAGTCAGAGCCAGTCGCCCTATACCATTTGTGCATCTCTCCCCATAGGTACCCCATGCTGCAAATGTACCAATTCATCCAGGGCTTGGACACAACCTATCTCTATAGTTTAGTTTTGTTCTAATGCCCTACAGCCATTATCACTATATCAAAGAAGTATGCATTGTATGTACACCATAATTAGAGTGCATTAAGCTTACTAGTGCTGAGCAGTAATAACAGATTATTATGAAACATAATAAGACAAAGACTCGACTTTTAAAAACTTTTTAAAAAATTCAAGTTATAAAGATTATACTGAAATTAGTGGTCATAAATCCCAGGAGACATAAATGATAAATGATTAAAGGGTTAGAAATCACTTATTGCTATCATAACACAGATATGTTAGTCTAATTGTCTGCTTACTTATCTTCTTTTCAATAGTCTGTTAATCTCCTGGGTGCAGGGTCTATATCGTATCTGTGTAAACCCCCCACCCACACACAAATGCACAGAGTAAAGTGTTTGGCACAGAGATGAAATTTAACCAATGTAAATGGATAACAACTTTATGAGTGAGATCTAAAGAGAAATAGTGAAATAAAAATATGTCATCCTGAAAAAGTAAAAGCAAGGAAGCTACCTTTTTACAGATATTTGAGACTTGCAAGTTTCAGGGCTTTGAAGTTCAAGCCAGTGAGTTGACATGCATTCCCATCTCTGGAGAAAAGTGAACTTAGAAGCATATTCCATACATATTGTAATCAAGGTATTACTGAAATCTATAAAAGCAGGAATTTTCATAATTGAAATGATTAAGAAGTAAGCATTTCTGCTGCAAGAGCAATTTGAAATAATTTTACTGAAATAAAAAAAAAAAGATTTAGCAACTGAATTACTAGCCAAATACCATCCAATTTGTAAAGATATCCAAAGTGATTCAAACACCTATGTGCCTGAGGAGATTAGGCGAAGTCCTGCATGAATATGGAAAAAAAAAATATAAGAGTTTGTGACATTCACTCAAACTTGAAGACTGTAGTACCCACAATTACAACATAAATTTCTCATTTTCAAGAGTTGTGTGTTTCATGGTACAGAATAGGAAATTAAGAGTTGGAGAAAGGTAAATTCAAGAGATTTCTGATGAAAACTTAATATGTAAATGTTTTCAGTTTGCTTACTTTAGGAACAAAGTCAGAACATGATAGCTCTATCTCAATGTTAAAAATAGAATACTTTGGAAGAGAACTGTGTTAGTCAATTTTAAGTTGTTTCAACACATCAACTTAAAAGCTGGACAATTTTATTTTTGGCTCACAATTTGGGGGATTTCAGTCCATGGTTCCTTGGCCCCATCACTTTGGGGCTGTGGCAAGGCATTAAAGCATGGCCATGGGACCATGTGACAGAGGAAGCTGCTTGCCTCATGGTGCCCAGAAAGCAAAGAAAGAGGGAAAGAGTCTGGAGTCCCAATCTCCACTCCCAGTGCATGTCCCAAGTGAGCTAACTTCCTGCCACAAAGTCTTACCTTCTATGGGTTCCACCATTCCCCAATGATTCCATCAGCTGTGGACCAAACTTTTGGGGACATTTAAATTCCAAAAATGCAACAAGAAAATCATCTAAAAAAATTAGGAGTGTATTCTTATCAGCTCAACAGTATTCCTTGTAAATCTGTTACAAAGGAATTTTGCTAACCTGTTTGAACTTATGAAAAATATACATTAATCTTAAAATATATTACATAGAAGTAACTCAATCAATGTTGCATTCATTAAAATGTATCTATTAAATATTTCAACATCTCTTTCCTGTACCTAACTCTCTCCTACAAGTTTAAAAATATGACATTTTTTTAAAAATGACAATGTTATATATGACATGCACAGTGCCACTTTGTCTTTCCATGTACAATTGCTTTTTCCTCATCATACCCATTAATGCCCTTAGCATTGCTCTTACCACAGGATTGCAGGCAGCCAAGACCTTGTGGTGAGAAGTGACATACAAGATACATCTAATTTGCCTTTCCTGATATGTGACATCAAGAACTCACAATTTGCATGGAGGTAGTCTGTATACCATAATGTTGCTGTGTTTGGATAAAGTAATGTTTTGATGAATATAGGCCACTTGAGTTTATGGGTTTAGTGGAGGGTATGACCACTGCAGGCTAGAGCAGGAACTGAGGTGAATTGGAGTAACTGGTTTACCATTAGGTCATAAAAGATGGCTTAGAATTTAAAGGGGAGCAATGATCTAACAAAAAAAAAATCCAGGAAGAACAAAAACACAATTAGAGGATGAATGTGTCCTGAATATATCTTTACGCAAAGTAGCATTTCTTTTAAAAACATAGATTGCTGTCATTTCTTAAACCCCTAAGGAAACACCCAATTCTAGTTTATTTTACTCTGGGTGTTAAATAAATACACCTTCCCTCATTCATGCATTCAGTGAATTTTAAACTTCAGGCATGTTTTTCTTCAGCTTGTGTCTTTCCAGCTACAGTTTAAATTTTCCAGTCTATCGCCTCTTATCCCCTTGAGCATTTTATTTGTCATTCTCAGTACAAGTTGCAGGCTTGTGGACACTATCTTGCAATGACTAAAGAACTGTGGTGACAATAACTTCTCATGTGCAGACTTGAGCAAGTTTATGAAGAAGTGCTGGTCCCAGGAAATTATCTTGGATGTGCTGTTGCTTGGCTTTCGCTTCAACACACTGTCCATTATCAATTCCTTCTTTGATTCTGCAAAACTGCAATGGATGCCAACCATCCACAAGCTTTTGTCCAAAACATTAAGGTTAAAAGGTTAATAAGAAATGAACTTAGCCTTTAAAGACCAAATGTCTAATGAGGACAACAAATATATAAAAAATACTTTTTTTAAATGAGGAAAGTGCAATTTTAGACATATAGAGATATATTGATATAATGTATTGAGAGTAATTAAGCCTAGCCAAGGTATCTAGTCTGTGTTCTGAAGACCATGAAGTGATATTTACAAGATAAGAGAGGGTTTTCTGATATACCCTTTTCACAAAAACAGGAACAAGTTGCTTATCTAGCTGGACATTTGCTTACGTCATTTGCTGTCACTGTGATTCTGACTATAACACACAACGGACTCAGCTTTGGCTTCTAGCCAACAGCCACTTGTGCCATAACCTCAGTATACAGTTTTGTGTTTCTGATTCAGCGTGAGAACATTACAGCTGGTTTAGACTGTAATGGTTCTTGTATGATATAGAAGGTTCACTCTAACATGAGAAAATAAAGTGATTTTCCCTAGTTTAGGGCTCCTGCAAGCATTATCTGTGGATCTGCAGCATCAGCATCACCTGAGAAATTTGCAGCATCAGAAACACCATGTTACAAATGCATGTTCTCAAACTGTGCCTCAAACCTACTGAATCAGAAACTGTGGGAAGGGCCCCCCAATTTCTGCTTCACCAGCACTCGAGAACAACTTTACTAGATGGGAACCAAATCACATAATAACAGAGAAAATCTGGAATATTTTATCAGAAATAGAGAAGAATTGAGAATGGTCAGCAAATATATATATATATATATATATATATATATATATATACACACACACACATACACACACATACAAATATATATATATATATACACACACACACAACAAATTAAAGAATAATATCCATATATCCATATAAGCTCAGCAATCAGCTACTCAATTTTATTCATGAGTATTATATTTGGGAAAAATACAAGAGTATGTAGAAACCCTATTCCATTCTTTTAAAACTTTACTTAGTGAATTAAGGGAATTTAAAATATATCTCTTAAAAATCATGTGGCTCTGCTTTTAAATCAAAGGCTTCAATTCAGATTGCTTTACTAGACTCCAAGTCTTCTTCCACATTAGAATTTATCTATGCTAAAGAAATATGAAAATCTATATTTTGCCATTGTACCACTTTAATATTCATTTTAATGACATAATATAAAAATTCTACTTTACCAAGACTATCCATAGCATAAATACCCTATAATAAGACATTTTAATTTCAGTAGGAAAAAAAAGTGCTCTCCTATTACTCTAGCATGATAGATAAAAGCATCCGAATTAGGTCTTTAGCACAACCTTTGGACTACATTAGCAAAAATAAATATTATCATAAGATATATATGATGGAAAATCTTTAGCACTACACTAACAATTAATTCAAATGGTATATTGATCTTTAAGACACCTAAAATAAAACATATTACAAGCAATTCTAAATATTTCTCTTGCAAAATTCTCTGACATTTCACATAGTTTCAGACACCTTACAGAGCAAGAACTTAGTGAGCATCGATGACATCTCTATACCCTGGGTAGGCAATTATTGGGGATTCATGGACAGAATTCTAAAGTTAAAAAATGTATCCCTGCAAGTGACATAGAGTTCAACCTCTTTCAAGATTGGTAAAGGAGATATTTCTTATATTTTCATACTCTACTGGAAAAATATTAAATACTATATTAACTAGTCATATCACTCCATATTTACTAGGATGAAATATGTAGTTGATTGAGAAATTAAAACTCTTGGGAAAAATATTATTTGGTGTTGTTGATAATGTGGGGGAAAAGGTACACTCATACATTGTGGGTGGGGCTGCAAATTAGTGCATCTACTCTGGAGATTCCTTAGAAAACTTGGAATCGAACCAACATTTGACCCAATTATCCCACTCCTTGGCTTATGCACAAAGGACTTAAAATCAACATACTCTAGTGATGCAGTCACTTTAATGTTTATAATAGCTCAGTTTACAATATCTAAGTGATGGAACGAACCTAGGTGCCCTTCAATAGATGAATGCATAAAGAAAATGTGGTACATATACACAATGGAATATTACTCAGCCATAAAGAAGAGTGAAAACATGGAATTTTCCAGTAAATGGATGAAACTGGAAGCTATAATGCTAAGTGTAAGACAAACCCAAAAAACCAAAGGCCAATGTTTTCCCTAATATGCAGATGCTAACTCACAATAGGCTGTGGTGGGGGAACAGGGAAGTGGGGAATGGAGGTTCACAGGACTGCACAGGTAGGGGTAATTGGGGGGGGTATGGGTATGGGAAAGACAGTAGGATTAATCAGTCATAACTGTCCTATGTTCATATATATATATATATATATATATATATATATATATATATCCAGTGTAACTCCACATCATGTACAACCACAGAATAGGAAGTTACATTTCATGTATGTATAATATGTCAAAATACATTCTACTGTCATGTATAACTAAAAAAAATTACCCTTAACTAAAATAAATAAATTTGAATACTGAAAATAAAAAGAAAAAATATCATTTGGATAGAGAAACAAGAAAAGGGGTCCATGGTATGTGAAGAAATAGAGAAAATGTACATTATTTTAATCTTGCTTTGTATTGCTCCTTCTCCCCACTGGAGCTCAAATTCTGAGAGAAATACTGGCTTTCTAGAAAGAATGGGAAAAAGGAACTTCTAAAACTGGAGAACTTGGAGGGATTTTTAGAAGGAAAGAAGTACTCAAATTATTCATATAAATCGACAGAAGTGTCTAGTTTCCACCCCCCCCCCCCCAATTTGCACATGCACAGAATATATCCAAGAAGAATAGCAAACATTTTGAGGAATGAAGTATGATATAAACTAGTAGCCAAGCCCTAGATGAAAGTTGGAGTGGTACACCTAGACAGACAGACAAAAACAAGATAGCAAAGCCCATGAAAACTGAATGATATGACAACTCTCCATAGAAACTAAAACAGAATTTATAGTATAAATCTGACTGCTTTGACTAATTCAAAATCCTCCAGAGGATTTTGGTGGGTTCCAAAGTCACAGAATATAATTTTCAAAATTATTGGGATGAAAACTTCTTCAGTTTATAAAGAACCAGGAAAATTTGACCAATCCTCAAAAATACAGATAATCAATAGATCCCAACCTTCAAATGCCTGAAAAGTTGGAATTAGAATTATAAAACAAATATATTAAAGCAACTTACATAAGATTGTATGTCTTCTGTGTAAACAGTGAACAAGTAATCCCTAGAAAAACTATGAAAGAAATGAAAGTGGTCAAAAGCCAATAGATAGATCAAATAAAAAACTAGAAGTATTCACATAGTCCAAAAAGAAGTAAGAAATGGGAAACAGAGGAGCAAAAAACAGAGTGGGCAAATACCAAACATTAAAATGGTAGACCTTGTTTTAAGCATCCAATAATTACATTACATGGAAATGAACTAAACACCCTGTAAAAAGATAGAAATTGTCATATTTTACTTAAGAACAAATGATTCTATTTAAAGGAAATGCACTTTAAATATAATGATAAAGAAATCCTAAAAGTAAAAGAATAAAAATAAAACACGAAAACACTAATAAAGCTCTAATTCAATATGTTAATTTCTTACAAAGTAGATTTGATAATCTGATTAATCTATTTTTATAAAATTAAACATAATTTTACTATACCCAAATGCTAAATATTCATCCAAGTGAAAAGAAAAACTGTATATAAAAAAAGCTTTAATGTAAGTACTTTGGAAAAATTGTTTGTAATTGACTTATACTGGAGGAAAACCCATATGCGCTTGATGGGCTAATAGAGAAATACAGTGTGGTACATCCATGAAATGTAATTCTACTTAGTAATAAATACAATTAAATTATTGAAACTTACAACCAAATGAATTAATTTCAACTAAATGTGCTAAGGAAGTCAGACTCAAAAGACTGCCTGATACTTGATTGCATTTATATGACATCTAAAAAAAAAGGTGAAATTCTAAGATTGGAGAACAAATTGGAAGGAGCTAATAGTAGAGGAGGGGCAGAATAGATTGATTTCAAAGGAACAAGGAGAAATTGAAGACATTGTTATGAACAGTTCTGTAACTTGACTGTGTCAGTGGCTGTAGTGATCTCAGCATTAGCCAAATATCATAGAATCATATTGCAAACAGAGTGAATTTTATTGTAAGTAAATGTAAAATAAAATAAAGTTTTAGGAAGAAGATAACAGATGTACAGGTAAAAACAATTTTTTTTGCAGCTAAAATAGAACAAGAGTCAAATATTCTATGACATATATATATATATGTGTGTGTGTGTGTGTGAGATATATATATATATATATATATATATATATATATATATGACAAAATAATGCTTTAAAGCATTTTTTTCTTAAAAATTAGAACAAGGGGCTGGGGTTGTGGCTCAGAGGTAGCACGGTCACCTAGCATGCATGAGGTACTGGGTTTGAGCCTCAACACCAAACAAAAAAATAAAATGAAAATTAGAAATATATGCATATTCAAAGACTTATCAGTAAAATATATTTTAATCATCTATATAAGTATCCTCAGACTTCAGTTATAAAAAATGATTTGACTATTTTTTCTGAATTTGACTACACACTTTTTTTCCTTTAATTGACTATGTGGGCCAATTATTCCCATAGCTGGATTTTTTTCTCTTTTCTCATATGTACTTCTGTTCTTTATTCCTCTTTTCTTGACTTCATTTTAGTAGTTATTTTTATTGTAATTTTATTTTATTTCCCCTTTTGTTTCATTAGTTATACTAAAGTAGTTCAGATATTGCTACAGAGTATAGATAAATACAATTTTATCTTATCACAATCTGCTTTCATGTAACCATTCATAGACAACATGAGAATCTTGCAATAGATACTTTTATTACATTCCTTCTACTTTTTATACTTTTATTATCATACGTTTTATTTTAGCATACATTTTAAAGCCCACCTTATACTTCACTATTTTGCTAATGACAACAAATTAATATCATATATATGTTTTATATATATATATATATATATATATGTACATATATTTAACTTTATGTAATTTCTGACAGTTTCATTTTCTTTATATATAAAACAAAATTTCAGACATTTTCTATTCAAAATCTTCTTTTAATATTTCTTATAATGTGTATATCTGGCAATAATTTTTTTTAGATTTTCTGGTCTAAAAATATTTTTATTTTGCCTTCATCTTTAAAAGATGTCTTTGAAAAGTTACTTATAGTTAATAATAATCAATTCACTAAGTAATAATAGAATTCTAGTTTTCTCTCTCTCTCTCTCTCTCTCTCTCTCTCTCTCTCTCTTCTATTATAGATCCATTGTTTTCTGGCTTACATATTTTATGATGAGAAGTCTGCTGTAATGCTTTTATGTGTTCATCTTCATATAATATTTATTTTGTATCTAGTTGGCTAAGATTTTTACTTTATTTATCCATAAAATGCCCATTTTTTCCCATTCTACATTTGCACTGCTTGGGGTTCTCTGAAATTCTTAAGCATGTATTTTGGATTCAGTCATTAATTTTGGAAAATTGTCAGCTATTAACTTGCCAAATATTTGCTCTAACCATTATCTTTCTTATTTTTCTTTAGGAAAACAATAACATGTATGTTAGATCATTTTATATTTTCTCACAGATTTGGTATTCTCATTATTTTTTTCTACTTTTCTTTCTCCTTTTTAATCTTTTTAGGTAATTTCTATTATCCAAGAAAGAAGTTAACCAATCTTTTCTTTATATGTGTCCAATCAGCTGATAGAAAACTGTCAAAAGAATTCTTTATTTCTATTGTTTTATTTCTATAATGTACATTTTATTTAAATTATTTTCACATTTCAGCCAGGCATGGTGGTGCACGCCTATAATCCCAGTGGCTCAGGAGACGACTCAGACAGGAGGATCATGAGTTCAAAGCCAGCCTCATCAAAAGCAAGGTGCTAAACAACTCAGTGAGACCCTGTCTCTAAATAAAATACAAAATAAGGCTGGGGATGTGGCTCCGTGGTTGAGCACCCCTGACTTTAATTCCCAGTAACCCCCCAAAAAATTATTTTCACATTTCTCTTAAAATATCTCATCTCCTTATTCACATTGTCCCAATTTTTATTGCCTCTTTACTATATTGTTCACAAATATTTTTTTTTTGTCTTGTGGCTTCTTGGTGTATTTCTATTAATTGTGCTACCTTTAGAAAGTAGATAAGTATATTTTTCCCATTTTGTTTGGATGTTTCTTAAAGTTTACTGAATAGGTGACATTATCTGTATATGTAAAATTTGGGTACTGAGGTAAATAGTATATATGACTATAATTAAATACAGTACTTCTGGTTATTACAGTAAACTGTTAAATCAATTTTGGAAGACATTAAGCATGATTTTACTTTTGTTGGTATTGTGTCCCTCAAGGCACTATAGATTTCAAGAAATAACTGGAACACCAGATACAATGGGAGTCCATGTTTACTCACAAACTCTTTTTCTTCTGCCTATATTGAGTGCCCACAAACAAACAAACAACAACAACAACAAAACACTAAGGCCATACAGAAGACTGGAAAGAACCCAAGAACCCATTTATTGGTACATTAGATGTTATTGACTGATTTGCTTAAGACTAACAATAGAGTGACCAAACTAATAGAATGCTATTTCCTTGTGTTTAATAAAGGGCTTAGAGTGACAGGATATTTCTCAGTGTCTCAGATCTATTCTAACCTTTTAGTAGCCCCTGAACATAATTGATATAATGGAATCTATCATGCTCTTGATTCTCCTCCAGTAGTAAATTATTATTGCCTTTTACTCAATGTTTAGCTTATTGTAGGGTCAAGAAGTTGGTTTTCAATTCTTGGGATTCAAACTCAGTCTTATGAAAGCTGGCTAGCAGTGGTTAATACCTAATGTGTCAATGAATGCGTTCGCTTCAATCTACCATCCTGTTCTCAGTATTCTCTGAGTGCTAGGAATAGGCAGACAAGAAACAGTTGTGAATAAGGGTAGATGCTCCTTGTGTCTGGTGTTCCCAGTTGTTCTTAACGGTCACATTAGCCCTCACTTGGCCTTTAAAATCATTAAAAATTTAACTATTTTATTTTTGCCTGGTTTTATGGAGACCACTTCTTCCACCTGTGTTCAATTAAATTTAAAATAACTGGTGTACTCTCCCTCTCTCTGTGTGGAGAGTCTTAACACTTTGGAACTCAAATCATTTGGCTAGTGACATCAGCTCTTGAATGGGGCCAAGGAAAACTGATTTTGTAGATTTACCAGCTATTTCTCATGGTCAAGATAGAAGTGACTTTTAAGTGTAACTTTTCACATCCTAAATAGAATAATAGCTTCACTGCCAAGTTGGTTTTGAATCATTATACTTCTCTTCCTAGAAATCACCCAGAAAACATAAAAATAAAGACAACAAATACCCAAACTCCACCACAACTTTTTAGTGTAGGAAGCCACAAATAGAGAAATTCCAAAGACCACAATACACAGGAATTTTATTTTTCTCACTTCAAAACAAATAAATAAACAAAAGTAAGGCAGTTGATTTCATAAAAAAGAAAAAAAGTGTAAATGCTGAACTCCAAAACTCAGTATGAATTTTGATTTTTAAAGTGCTACAGAAGTCTGATTGGAGATAATCATTGAAAAGTTAATATTGTCAATATATTAAAGGGTGTTGTTAATATTATTGTTATACTATATTAACCATCACTATAATGTACCAATTAGAAGTAAATCAATAAAAAGTAAAATAAAATGCTATTAAGTCAATTTTGAGACAATCAGAACAAACTGAATATGGTCTGTGCATTAAACTGTATTCTGTGCTACAGTTTATATAGGTTCAACCTTGTTGAAGAAAATGCTTGAAAAAGACATTTTCTAATGTTTTGTCTGTAGTCACATTTCTAGAATATGTTATAATTAATATGAATCATTTATAAATAACATAATGAAGTCATTCATTATGCTTTTGAAAATCAGTAAAATTAAAAGGGAAGATATCACAAACTGTATGATTAGATGAAAGAAAATTTCCTGTGAAAATATAATATGGGAGAAACATGGCCTGAAGAAGTTTTGGACAGAAGTTCAGTGTTTGGTACAGGGTTTCAGGAAATATCATTGGAGATAACATTATTATTATTTTTTTCTGAAAGCTCCACAAGGAAAAAGTAGAAAAGGAATGAGAGTAAAATTATTGATTACAGTGCATATATTTTTTAAAAAGTTCTAACCACTGAGGCAAAAAATTGTCATGTGTACATAAATACATGATGATATGAGTAACATATATGCACACATATACATACATACACATATGAATCAAATACTGACCTCTGAAGGGCTATGATAGGGGAATGCAGATTATGTGGAAGAAATTCGTTCTCTCTAACCTTGAAAAGAAGGCAGATAGAGGACCTATGGGAAAAATAATCTTATCACATCGTTACCCTATTTAAAATTCATAGGTGACTCTATACTGCCAGGATAAAATATAAATCCCTGAGACTGTCTAATAGAATTTCTATAGGCTGCTCCTCTTCTGCCTTTCACCTTCTTTTCTACTGATTCTCCCAGCATGCCAGATATTCACATTCTTCTAGGATACTCACGAATTTCTTTATCAATGTCACTGACAACCTTGTCTATCTTTCCAAGTCCTCCTCAACACTCTGAGATGTGCTCACTCATAGCCAATTTTCCATAAAGGTTTTTGGACTGTCCCCAACTAAGATGACCACAAATCCCTCAGAATTTTCTACACATTCCTATAAGTGTTTTGCTGGCCATGTTGAAATTATTCACATACACTTTTTCTTCCCAATATCAGGGAGAAGACCTTATATTATTTTTGTGTCTTTGATACCTCTCATAGGGAAGTGTAGACTCTGAAATTAATAAGTGGCTACTTGCTAGAGTATCTTGTATTTTGGCACACAAAGTAGTAGATGATGATGCATGAGCTAAGCAAAGTGAAGAAACAAACAGAATCATAAAAGTGTTTCTTGCCAATGTGTAGAATAATTATCATTCTCCTGACAAAGTTTTGAGCCAAAATTTGATTAACTATAAAGTTACCCCAAATTTGATTTATAGAAAAAGGCAGAAAATGAAAAGGAAAAGAAGAAAAAGAAAAGAAGTCCCTGGCTATTAATCAAGGTGCTCCATAAAAACAGAAGCAGTAGAATGTATATATAATCATGAGAAGTGATTTACTAGCTTGGCTCACATGATCAGAGGCTGAATAGTCCTTCAGTGGAATCTGTGGGCTGGAGAGCCAAGAAAACCAGTATCTGCTCAGGCTCAGAAACTGGACAAGAGGGCCTGGTGATGTATCCACTGTGCAAAGAACAAAACCTGAATGTTCCCTGTAGAGTGTCTCTTGCCAGTACTTGTTCAAAGGTTGAGTAATATGGATTTTGATGACTATGGGCATTGGCAGCAGCAAAAAATGCACCCACTTAAGAAAGGTCCAGTGTATTCTTACTAGTGATTATTTCCCTCTTTTCCATTTTTTGTTATATCCGGTTCCCAGCCTATTGGATAGTGCTACCCACCTTCAGGGAAGGCCTTCACCACATGCCAATCATCTTTGCAAACACTCTCATAGACACACCCAGAGATGTATGTCACCAATTTTCTAGGAATCGCTCAATTCTATCAAGTTGACAACCAAGATTAACACTCAGTTCCTGAGTCACCAAAGCAAATAGATTTTACCTACATAATATCAAAATCTATCAAAATGTAAATGATAAGGAAATTGTGAATTTTACCTCATATATAATTGAAATACTTTTAAAATGCTATTTAGAAACATGCATTGCTAAGCTTCACTTAAATGCTTAGAGTAGTTCTATAACAATTGACAACAGAAAGGTTTGTCCCCTAAAGCACAAGCCCAGCATCACCTGGGAGCTTGTAAGAAATGCACATTTTTAGTCCCTACTCCAGAACTACTGAATCAGAACACACATTTTAATGAGATCCTCAGGTCAGCATATATGCATTAAAGTTTGAAAAACACCGCTCTAAAAGATATCTAGATATCTAGAACACCCGAGTTTGACAAAATCTCTTTGTGGCAGAACAAATTTTGTTTTTACTCTGATGGTGTCAACTCCGCTGTTGTGGCCCACATTCTAAATGCACAAGATTGCTGATAGCATTTGTATCCATCTTGTACCAGTGTTATCAGGCACCCATGCTTGTCTGCATCTGCTGTTCACAGATAAAGTTAGCATTTTTGAAATGAGTAGCTATATCAATCTATTTTCTCTCAAACAGTTAGCATTTATTTTCTTGCTATCGAGGAATGTGCATGAATCCTTATGCTTCCACTTGACTTCAAAATGTTTTTTTTTTTTATTCAAAGGAGGATAATTTAAGAGTTGTATTTTGGAGAAAATCCATTGGAATTTAGTATATTAAAATCAATAGCAGTGAGCTGGGGGTGTAGCTCAGCCGTAGAGTGCTTGCCTCGCATGTCTGAGACACTGGGTTCGATCCTCAACACCACATAAAGATAAATAAATAAAGCTATTTTTCCATCTGCAACTAAAAAATATTGTTGAAAAAAAAGGTAAAGAATAGGTTCAGGATAAAACTGTCGTTTCCATTTGACTTTCTTTTTGTAGCTGTACTTTCTGAAATTAACTTCAGTTTCTCTCTTTAGTTGTAATTTGAAATGCAAATAATAAAGTTATTTAAATTCCTAGTAATTATCCTTGGATTAAAAAAAAGGAATAAAGCATATTTTACTAAAAGAAAGGCATGACGTGTAATGACATATTTAGAAGGGAAAAATGTGTTAAATAGGGGTGTAAAAACAGTCCTATTAATCGCATTTGAAAACCCTATGGTTTGACACTTTTTGTTGCTTCTTTAAAAAAACATACAACAGTTGCATCAGTCACAGGATTTTGGTAGCTTGACTATAGATAAATTCTACAGATTAACAGACAAACCTTTAGGAGTACACCAATGGGATTCTGGATCTGCCATGTGATTTTTCTCAAAGGCTTGCTGAGTCTAAACATGAACTGTGCATGACTTTGGAGGGCTATGGACCCAGAGCTGAGTGGAAAGAAGCTTTCACAGTTCACTTTCTTGTACTTTCTGGAAGAACTACAGCAGATGATTGAGTCTTACCTGCAATCTACTTACAGTTAATAAAGGAAGTTGTTCCTATCAATTAAAAAGTAAATAAAACTCATTATGCGATGAGAACATTTTTAAGTAGTTTAATTAGTTATCAGTAAACACATTTCATATAGTAAAGTTTTATTAAAATATTTTAAAATCTTCAATAGACAGAGTTTAACATATTAGGTCAATCTAATCTGTTAGGTCAATGTTCCTATTGATCTAATTTTTAAAGAGAAACTATTACTCATAAATGCTTATAAATATATTGTATCTGCTCGCTTAAAGTTATTTGAATAAATTTATATGCTATGATTCATTTGTAGGTAAAGTTTAGGGTGATTATCACTTGTGATTTATTTTTTTTTTGTTTTTTACCTCATAGCATATTTTGTTGAAAATAGGACTAGACTAAACCCCAAAGTTGAAAATGAGGATTTATTCCCTTAAGCTCTACAAAAAATGCAAATATTTTTCCCAGGTTTATAGTGTCAAATGTCTTTGTTTCTGCACAGTGCTTAGCCACACAGGTTCCTGGGACATAATTGTTTACATATGGAAGGGGAGGGAGAAATGAAGGTAAAAATAATTTGGGAGCCACATATTTAAATAAATAATGTTTTGTTAATAATTTACTCAAGATATTTTAGGGAATACCTTAAAGAGTGAAAACTGTTGAAAATGTCTCCCTCCTCATATTAGGATTTATTCAAAACATTAAGGAATATCTGTCTTCTTCTAGGAATACAACTCCATGTTAGACTTTCTGAAAATGTGGTTGGTTAAGATGGTTGTAGCTAGTTTATTTCTGTAGAATAATCACTAATAAAAATAGAAGTTTCAGAGTCAAAAGTCAAGAGGAATCTTAGCTTTATCCCTTATTAGATTTTTTATTTGGGGGGTTATTTCTTAATGTAAGTGACCTTTTGATAGGCACCTTGTTTTTAGTGAAAACAACATCTTATTTCTGCATATTTCAACAACTTTGAATATTGTACTCCACTCTTTTCTTGATCACATTTTTTATGAAGAAAAATCTGCTGTCATTCTTGTCTTTATTCCTCACTAGAAATAGGGGTTTGTGGAACCAATCAGAAACAATATAGAAAAAATGTCATTTCATCAACCAGTCTCCACCAAGGACTCTCATCTCTCGAAATACATAGAGGGTAGTCACTTTATGACATCTCATATGTGCACACGTGTTTTATTCTACTGAGATACAACTTAAATTGTTAAACTTAATTATGTCTTTAAGAACTGGGTATTATTGAATTAAAAATTGAGCTAAACTATTAGTTTTGAGTTATTAAACAGTGAAACATAAATATTTCAATTAAATGCATATAGTAATAGAGTCATCTTCTTGGTTTTAACAACTACCTACTGCCAGTTTAACAGGAACTGAAGCTAAAAATCTTTGCAGCATCTTCCTCCTCTTACTTAAGTCCACTGAGTTTCAATTTTTAATGGTTTATATTAATAAGTTTCCTCTGCATTTAATAAGTTCTGGTCACCATGTTCTATGGTTATGCTACCCTAACTGCCAAATCCTACAACTATGGAAGCAGATTGACTCAATTTTGCTATTACTCTTTGGACATTATTCATTTGCTTCATTTTTTATTCATTTCTACTCTGAATATTGGTGCTTTACATTTTACTGTGCTATGCTCAAATAGATTTTTGAATATCCTTTCAAACCATTATGGGCTATGCCTAAGAACCCATTTTTGGTTGCCATAAAATCTGAGATATCTCATTTGGTCCTTGGTCACAGATCAAAAATCAAATTGGTTTTATTTTTTTATTGTTAAAGAGATTTATTTTTCAAGATAACCTGGTTCTTTCAATCCTTTTCTTTCAAAATATATTTCTTGAGTGCTTATTTGGCTCAAAGTAGGGTTTTATGTATAGGAATAAGAGGATGTGAATTAATAAATAAAACAGAAATAGTATATGCTTCAAGGTGCTTATGATCTAATGTGAGACTATAATATATGGCCTCAAGGTCTCCAGGGTAGTAGTCAACAAATAAATGAATAAGCGAGGTAGGGAGGGATGTATGTGGGAAAGAACAATTATTGAAAGTCTAGTTTTGAATAATTTAGTTGGAAATGAAGGGGAGAAAGATAAAACCTAGGAAAGTATTTTGTATAATTTTTATTGTTTTACATTTGTTAAAGTATGCTGTAGGACATTGAATGTATTCTGACTTTCTGAATGTTCTATAATAGCTTGAAAAGAATGACTATCCTTTATAGTCATTCTTTTGGGGCTATTGGTGGAGTACTCTATAAACACCAATTAGATTAAGTTGATAAATAGTGCCATTCTGGTCATCTATGTTCTTACTGATTTTCTACTTCCTTGATCCATCAGTTACTGACAAAGGAATATTCAAGTCTTCAACTGTATTTAAGAATTTTTCTCCCTTCAATCCTATCAGTTTTTATCTTGTATGTTTTAATGCTCTGTTGTCAGGTGCATATGGGTTTAGGGTTGTTACATTTTTATTTGCAGTACTGACCCCTTTCTTATTATAATGCTCTGCTATGTCTTTGAGAGTTCTCCTTATTATAAAGTCTAAAATCTAAATATAGCTTTTCTGTTTTGTCTTGATTAGTAAGCATGGTAATCTCTCTCCATCCTTTAATTTTAACATTCCTGAGCATTAAAAATCTAAATTTTAATGTTTCAATATAAATGTTTAAAATGGATTTTTTGTAGACAACATATGGTTTGATTTTCTTAATCTATACTGACAAATAAATGATGCATTAAGAACAGTCAGGATTAGAGTGATTGCTGATATGGTTGGAATAGTATCAACCATCTTTATTATTTTTTCTATTTGTTCAATATATTCTTTGTTTCCCCATTTTTTTTACTGCCTTTATTATTTTAATTGAGCATTTTATATGATTTCATTAATTTGTCTTATATCACTAATGCTTAAATTTTAAATACTGATTACTTTAGAGTTTCAATATTATTTTTTTTAAAGAGAGAGAGAGAGAATTTTAATATTTTTTGTTTGTTTGTTTTTTTAGTTTTCGGCGGACACAACATCTTAGTTGTATGTGGTGCTGAGGATGAACCCCGGCCTCACGCATGCCAGGTGAGCGCACTACCACTTGAGCCACATCCCCAGCCCCTCAATATGATTTTATACTACGTTATATTTTATACTATTTTATATGACATTATACTACTTCATATGTTTCACAGATATTATAGAACAGAGGATTCTCAATTTCTTTTTACTACCTTCAAGATATTGATGTCATTAATTTCTCTTGCACACATACTATAATCATGCAATACATCATTAGTACTATTGCCTTGGGTATTTAAAATATTTTGACCAATTAGAATTACAATATTTATCATTTCTTCCTTTCTTTGTATGAATCTAAATTTCTCAACTGTGTAATTTTACTTTTTCCTTAAAACTTCTTTTAAAATTTTTGAAAGAAATGCTTGCTCAAAATTATTGCTTCAGTTTATTTCTTTGTTTTCTTTTTGTCTGAGAGTCAATAAACTGGATGTCAGAGTCTAGGTTGGTAGTGTTTTCATTTCAACACTTAAAATGTTTTATTCCACTCTCTTTTGGATGACATGCTTTATGAAGAGAAATCTGATGTAAGTCTTACCTTTATTTCTAAAAGACTTATGGTTTCTTTCAAAAAATATTCGCTTTTCAGTTTGAATATGATATATGTGTGTGGGGTGTGTGTGTGTGTATGTGTGTGTTCTTGCTTATTGTTCTTTGAGTGTAATGGGGATATAGGGCTGTTTTTTGCTAAAAGCACTGACCCTTCATTTAAGAATCCAGAAATCCTATTTGTAGCTAGAAGCAGAATGAAAGCTTGACATCTCTGCCTTACATTTTCAAGGTTTGTAGGGATATTTTAATGAGCAGATTGGCAACTGCCAGTTTTAACAATATTCTGTTTTGGACCAATGAAGTGGCGACTAGAAGTCTCCAGTAATAGCCGAAGGAAACTTAACTTTGCCATTCTGACTTGTCCTTTTCTGTAGCCACCTTGGCTTTCAGAGACAATGTGCCAGATGGATAACCATTAAGTGACAAGGTTGAAATTACCTGCAGGCAAGAGCAGCACCGATAATGACCAACCAGACCACAATTTGACTAGGAATGCTTCTCCACCCACATTTCTGGCCCTTCACTTTTGTTCTTTTCTCTTATTTAGCCTCAAACCCCTTGTTAGCCCCACAAAGATAGGGCTGAGGATAAATGGCCCTATGGTTCTTTCCTGTAGAGTTATACTAAAGAAATTCCTGTTAAACCTCACCAGCATTTTTTCTGTTTGAGTTATGAGACAAATTCCAGAGCTGGTCTACTAGGACTCCCTAAAGTCAGGATCTGCTCTGACAGAGGTCTCTGGCACCATGAGGCCCTGGATCTGTGGTTTTGTGTGCTGCTAATTTTAGAAAGATTTTCATTCACTGTTGATTGTTTCTTCTGCCTATTCTTTCTTTCCTCTCCTTTCAATTATGTACTTTTTGATATTACACCTTCATTATTAGGTGTTCTGTACATTTTTTAAAAAATCATTTTTCCCTTTATAGTTCTCTTTGGGATATTTCTGTTGCCATATCTTCAAATAATTCTTTACCTGGCTTTGTCTTGTTTACTACAAAATTTGCCAATGGTATTCTTCATTTCTATTACAGCATTTTTTTTTTATTTTTAGCATTCCCTTTTCAGCTTTCTTAGAGTTTTTCAGTTTTTGTTTGTAGCTTTTTAAAATTTTTTTTCTTTGCATGCTGTTCCATTTTTTCTTAACATATTAACCTTAATCATTTTAAATTTAAAGCTAGAAAATGCCAACATCTGTGTCATGTCTCATTCTGTACTCAAATGAATTTTTAGACTTTTTTTGAATTTTATTATTTCTATCATTTTTTCCCATAAAATCTGGACGTTTTACTGAGAAATAGGCACTGGGGTAAATCAGCCTTTAGTGTGAGGATTTATGCTAATCTGGCTAAGAAATGGTGTTGAGTGAGCTATGCCATCAACTTAGACTACTTGTATTTGTGTCCATAATGTCAAAATTTATTGAATCACAATAAATTCCCATGCTAAATCACTTTCATTATTTGCAATTTACTGAGTACTTGTTGAGCACTTGGTACTCATAAATTGGGTAACACAGGTTCTTTTATTCCAATTTTAATTACTCTTATCTATAATATCAAGTTGAACATGCATAGGTTACAGAAAGTAATAAGGTGGCCACAGGATTCCAGTAGGCTTCACAGAGCACAAAGGCAGAGAGCAGATGCAAATGCAAAAGAGTCACTGCCAGTCTTCAGATGTGAGCAGCCAAAGTAATCATTCAGGACCCAGGGTTGTCAGAGGACAGAACTCACTCTAGACCAGAGTCTGGACATTAGGCAGTTTTAAAGTGGGTCCTGTTGAGCAGAGAGATCAAGCTGAGCCAAACAATTGGGACAGAAAGTAGGAGGTTGTTAGAGTCTGTAAACAAGTCAGGATGGCGCCTGGCATTTTGTCAGGGGGAGTGGTTTGTGAGGTGGCGCCAGTGAGCCATTAAGTGTGGAGATTCCTTATTGGTTGACTGCTGTATCTAGTTTATGTTAATTAGATAAGTTGTGTGGAATGTATAAATACCCCTCCTGTCCTACAATAAAGGACTCCCACTCCTGCTGTATCAATCTACACAAGTTGCTCATCACCCCCCAGTTATTTTTCTGCAGCCGGACTGCGGCAGGAGGTTACTTACCTTGATATCTCATGATGATCTGAGGACAGGTGGGTCAGTGTGTGCTGCAGCAACCAGTCTTGGGGGCTCTGCCTTTTATGAGTCTCAGGTGAGAGAGACGCTTCCTTTGGTGGTCAACTGTGTTTGATGAGTTCATGGGCCAGGGTTTTTTGATATGGCATTGATATGCTCATTTGTATCATGATTTAATTCAGTAAATTCATAGGTGGTCATTACTTACTAGCACAATTAATTATTTATCAGTTTCTGCCTTGTGGTTATGGTGGGCAGATCTTTATTGTTTATTCACTGGGACAAGTTGTGGAGGAATTCCAGTTTGGCATTTATACTAAAAATGAAATAACCCATGAAAAACTACTGTTTCACAAAATTGAGTAACTTAGATCTAGGGACAGACTGAAAACTGCTGTTCTATTTGTCATGGAGTAACTCAGAGCAGGGCACACTCACTCTCCTCAGTTGGGCTGTGTGTAGTATTTGATGTAGCTCTAGTACTACAGGTTTCAATTCCTCTATCTCTGGTTTTGTTCTCCCCACTTGCCTGTGGGGTTTTCCCATATACAGGAATATTTTTTTCAAGGTCAGCCTCATCAATTTAGTGAGGCCTTAAGCAATTTAGTAAGAACTTATCTCAAAATAAAAAACAAACAAACAAACAAACAAAATGAAACAAACAACAACAATAAAATAACACAGGCTTATATTATATAAGAACACTTTCTTTTCTTTTCTTTTCTTTTTTCACTTACTTACTTTACTTTTCCCTCCTCCCTGCCAACAACAGAGGGGTTCCTTTTTGTATCCTCATGATTAGAACTTGGTGAGATTCCTAGAACTAAATCCCGAAAAGTGTGAGGCTTCTAAGAGAATGGTTTCCCATCATTTTTCCCTCTCATCCTAACATATGCCCAGTCTCCAGCCACTCATCAGCTTTACCATCCAAGTGTTCAGGGGCTTCTGCTCCTGGTGAGCAGGTCTCCATTGAGGGAACTCTGATGCTTTTCTGTTTTCACATTTCAGGGCAGCAGTTTTCATTGCCATACTCTTAGACCCACTGATGGGTAAGGTTGTGGCTGTTTCTGAGCTCTTTTTATTTCAGAGCTAAAAGCAAAAGTGTGTAGAAAAGAAGTTTAAAGACAAGTTAATAGGGTTTATTAAAAAAGCTTGGATTTGAGAACTGCTGAAGATTTGAAACGGTTCTTAGAGGAAAAGAATGCTAAAGCAAATATTAATTTAGCAGTAGTGCTAAAGTAGAGTAAGGTCAGGGGAGACAGCGGGAGGGAAGAGCAACTGGAAAGTTACTGATGTCTCTACAGTTAAAACTGACAGCTTTAAACACATGTGGCAGCAGTGGGAAGAGAAAGAAAAGATGGACAAAGAAGAACTGTGAAGACAGAACAGATCCAATTTGCAACTCATGGCATGTGAGAAGAAGGAAAGGGAGAGAGAGAAACTGATGATGTTGCAAACATTCTAAGAGAGTGGTGAGGGCAGGGTTTTAATGTGCACAGAAATAAGGTGCAGAAAAGTGAAAGTTCCTGGAATGAATGTGATGCTGCTGGACTAGAGCAGTTAAATTGAAGCAAATCATTTAAAATTTTGGCAGCTAGAGATTTATACCCAGCAGCCATTTATACCCATAGAGACTTGCAGTTGAAGTCATGGGACTGTCTTGGCAGATGAAAGCATTTTACAATATTTCATTATTGAACAATACTTAACATCTACTGAAAATGAGAATTTATGCAAATATTGCTTGCTTGTTTTCTTGTTCCATCATAGACAAAAGACATATAAGGCAAGAAACAATATACTGTCAATGAGTAAAGTATTGCCTAATGGATACATCTAATGCAGGCCACATTTTTAATGGGCCTCCAATGGTGTCACATTTGTCAGGCTCAAATCTATAGCCAGAGGTATTAGGGAAGTGTAAATTTATGGACACAATCCATTGGACGTGAAGTTGACCATAACACAGGGCTCTTTTCATCTTGACACCACTAACTAGAGACCTGAAATGCTCTTGGATAGTATTGGGACCATCAAAGAACTTCCCATATAATTGATATTTGTAAGTACTTCATCTAGGAAAAGAGATTTCTCTCGGATTAGTATATTTCAATAAATTCAAATAATAGGCATTTATAAATATAAACAAACAGCTGATTTAATGATTAATGAAATGGAAATAAGTACATAGGGGAACAATTTCTAATGTTACACTTACATATTTAGGGATTTTTAACATTTTTTCTAAAGAAGAAACTAAAAATATCAAGCCTACTAACAGCATCATGTTGAGACTGGGTCTCACTCTATTGTCCAGACTGGCTGCAAACCCACAGTCTTCCTGTGTCAGTCTCCCCAAGAGCTGGAAGGAAGGCCTGTGCTATTGTCTTACAAAGTAATTTTAAAAATAAAGAATTTGCTGGATCAAGGATTATTAACCAACTCTTTTTGAATCAGCTGACTTCTGAATTAATAATATTGTATTTTCATGTGTTTGAGTAAACCAAATGATCCAGGATTTTAACCCAGTGTCACTATAAATAAACAAATCACTAATGACAGATCATCCAATTTGGCTCTATTTTATTTCTGCAAGTTCCTGCTCATGGGATCTTTTTTAATCATCTTTTTCACTGCTGTGACTAAAAGATCTGACCAGAATAATGCTGGGAAAAAAAGTTTGAGGACTCAAGGTTTCAGAGGTCTCAATCCATAGGAAGCAGGCTCCATTCAGCAAAGCATGCAGAGGGGAAACAGCTCATTTGATGATTAGGAAGCAGAGGAAGAAGTCTCCACTTGCCAGATACAAATAAATATCCCAAAACCACGCCCCAATTCCCACCTCCTCCAGCCACACTCTACCACTCAGTTAATCCCTTTCAGGAGATTAATTCACTGATTGAATTAGGACTCTTATAACCCAATCATTTCTCCTCTGAACCTTCTTGCATTGTCTCACGTGTGAGTTTCTGGGGGACACCTCATATCCAAATCATAATTTGTGGTTTATAATTGACCCTGGATTCCTTCAAAAGCCATGGTGACGGTGACTGTGAACATCCAGAGTTCTTACAGTTTACAAAGATGTGCAGGTGTTGTGTAGAAAATGAACTCCTTTCTTTGAAGTAGTGCAACTCATTTCAGTTTGGGTGGATGCGGCTGTAAGTCACAGGTGCTAACCCAGGTGCTCTTGAAGGACAGCTGAAAGTCAAAATCATTCCAGGTAGGATGCAAAGACAAAGCACCTCAGACATTCTCATAGGAGGTTATAACTTCTGTACAATGGCAGCCTATATAAAAATATTACAGATGTATATTTTGAAGCATTTACCTTAATATAAAAATGTGTTTACATCTATAACTTATTTTTAAACAATTATTATGTTGGCACTCATGGATTTTAATGGGATTTCTGACCGATCAGAACTCATTAACTGTAGGACTGGAAGATGACAGGAGAGGAATGTTATGCTCATCTGAAAAATAATTGAAGGTTTATAGCTGAGGAGTTGGTCATCAAAAGAGAGAGGGTTCTAGGGCTGGGGTTTGGCTCAGAGGTAGAGAGCACTTGCCTAGCATGTGTGAGGCACTGGGTTCAATCCTCAGCACCACATAAAAATAAAAATAAAGGTATTGTGACCATCTACAACTAAAAAAAATGTGTGTGTGTGTGTGTGTGTGTGTGCGTGTGCGTGATATAGAGAGAAAGACAAAGTGAACTTTTGTATCTTATCATAGGTTACCTAAACAAGGAGGTGTTTCACATGGTGTCAGAATTTTTCAGATAAGTTCTCTATATTGACCAAATACATAAATCTCTTGTTTTCCACATCACTTCTTACCATGTAATCAAAGAGTACAAACTTCTCATAAAAGCCAAGTAAAATCAAGGGAGGGAATCAGGCAGGAAAGGCATGGCTTATGTGTTTCCTAAAGCTACAGAAGAAACAGATGGACAAACCTTTAAAGAGTATGAAAAGAGTGCATATTACTGAGTATGTAATATTTTAAGTTATATGTACCAGTGATATCTAGGACTATTACAGCTACTAAATTATAAATTTCATTCAAAAGAATCTGACCCCCCTTTTTAAAGTTTTAAGTACTTTGCAGTTCATTTTATTTTACTATTCTGATGACTGTGGAGATTTTAATTTTTTGGAGGGGGTGTGAAGGAGTTACCAGGGATCGAACTCAGTGGCACTCAGCCACTGAGCTACGGGTCTCACTGAGTTGCATAGCACCTTGCTTTTGCTGAGGCTGGCTTTGAACTCATGATCCTCCTGCCTCAGCCTCCTGAGCCACTGAGATTATAGGCATGTGCTACTGTACCAGGTTACTGAGAAGGTTTTAAAGTTTACTTGTTCTTCTTGGCCATGTAAAACACTATATTTTCTTCAATGGTTTCTGTATAGGGCAAACTGTTCAACTGTAGTTTTTGATCTTTAACATGTTTAGAAGGAAAATGAGAGGATATTAAAGGGATCATAAAGTCTATGGAGAAACCCCAAAGTAGGCACACTTCAATTGAAGAAGGGGGTTTGTTTGGCAAGTCCATTCTTGACAAGTTTTATGAAAACTCAGAGGAATAGATTTGTTAATGCTAAGAGTGATAACAAACAAAGCTCAAAGAAAAAAGCAGTTACACACTTTATATTTTTAAAATACATATTAATTTTAGAAATCTAAAGTTAATGTATATTTAGAAGTATTTAGGACAATAATAGAACAAAATAAAAATTACTTGAAATCTTACAATCTAGTGAATAATATTTTGTCATCTTATTTCCTGTTGTCCAGTCTCTTTCTGAGAACTTTAAATGGAACACTGATCATCATTTATTTTTTTTCCAAAAATATATATTTACCATTTGTATAGTGAGCATTTTATATTATTAATATACTAAAAAGTCTAACTAAATACAAAAGTCAGTTGGAAACTTATACCATAAATCTTACTTTTTAGTATGTTTTCTGATCTTATCAATGTCAGGGTGATTGTCCTTACCTATAGCAATTAGATCCAAGTCTTCATGGTCAACTTTAGCTTGTACATTAGAAATGTATTTTGCACATAGTCTTAAATATTTCCATTCCATATCACCCATAAGTAATTATGAAAGAGAAAATATACTATCTGAATAAATGATAAGTTGTCAGTGATTGGTGCTACAGAGAGGAGAGATCCATAGAGATCTATCCTGAGCTTATACCTGCATGCTCAACTGTCTGAGATCACAAAGGGAGTTCGAATCTTCTGTGTTTCAATGCATATTGGAGCTATTGTTTAAATTTCTTCTTATTTTTCCTTTCTTCACTTTAAAATAGATGTTAATTAATAAAAAAATGTTCATTTATGAGTTAATAGAGTTAAAATACTTTTTCGTCATTGCAATCAGACTATTCACTCTTCAATCCCCAACCCCTGTTAGACAGAAGCCAAAATATTTAGGTTCTATTTATTTTACATCTCTTCTTGCCAAATTATCATCAGATTTGCACTCTAAAATTACATTCACTGACAGCTCAAGTTGGGTCCATAAACATGTTTAATTCATTTGTCACTAGGCTGTGTGACATCCTGTTCCTTTAACTTCGCAGTCCTTGCAGCAGGCTAGCCAAAGTCCCTCTTTTCTGCGTGGGTTAGTTAAGATGTATCTGGCTGTTTTGCACTATCTTTAGTATGCAGGGAGCACAGAGATGGAGATAAAAGGCGAAATGTCTATCTTTGAGTCCTCTGCAATACCGAATAAGTTATCAATCCACTAACATGCATGTCTGAATAGAGTCCTTTGCCAACAGTAAGATGTTATCTTCCATGACATGCGAATTCCTCCCTCATGTCAATCCATGAAAGTACTAAAGAATGAACGTGCTAGTAAAATGAACGTGGCAACACCACTGGGACTGTGAGAGCATCCTATTTTCCCCCAGCTCCTTTTAAAAACATTCTCCAGTTGAATCCTTGATATACATATAAATTAGTCAGTCTGGAGAACTGCTTGAAAATCCATCTCTTTAATCTCGTAGAGTAGGCTTGGGGAATATACTGTGCTTAATGCTCAGGGGCTTTGTTTTTCTGCCTTCCACTTTGCCATTCTCCTTCACACTCAGCCCACAAAGAAGTAACTAAGAAACATATAGGCTGAATGCAGGTGGTGGTGCTGGCCAAAGAAGTATGAACTTGGCTGTGGTTTGCCCCAGAGTGGACTAACCCACAGCAAACATGAACTAATTCATTCATAATAACAATCATGAAAAACAATAGCTATCAGGGCTTGTAAAGAAGCCACAGTGTGCTGGATGCTATCAAAGCACATTACATCCATACATCATCAGTTCATCCCAATAACCCTGTGAAGCTGCATTTTATTTCCATTTTTCAGATGATGTAACTCAGGTAAAGAACCTGCATAACTAGGGAGTGGTGGATTGGTATTTCCACATTGGAGCTCCTGAGCTTATACTTCTAACCCTCTGCTCTACCGTATGCTCACCCCACATCCTCCTTTCTTAAGTATCTCCATGCAGTATCTCCTTTCCTTACCCTAATCCAGTAAGGTAGAGTTTGCTCTCCCTATGATTAGATGTGTACATCATCAAGGAACACACAATCTTGGGCAAATTAATCAATTAATCTCCTATTTTATTTAGGAGGATGGAAATCAAATCTCTCATGAATCTACATAATAACCATACAGTTTTTAAGAACTTTAAGAATAGAAATGAAATAGTGTGTCTGCATTTTATTTCTTGAAACTGAATCGAGGTCTTGCTGGACATGATTCATGATGCAGAAAATTTATAGCACTGAAATTTTAAAAAGAGAAAGTAAAACTTGAAGTACTGATAGTAAATTGCTTGAATTAGTTTATATGAATAATATGTTACATTTAGTCTATATGTACCAAGACTATTCTAGGACCAAGGAATAGAACAATTAAAATGAACATTTATTTCAAGGTGTGTTGCCATTATGTAATTAAAAGTAAGGATAGGTGACTATCAATACTTACATCCAAATCAATCAGTCTATCCATCCATCCAGAGAAGGGAGATAGAAAAATTGGAATTTATACAAAAGAGTAGTAATTAGCTAATAGAGAATGTGTAGTAGCATTTAATTAATCATAATTTTATTCCAGAAGCAATTATTAAAACTTCCATCATATATAAGGTACTCTGCTTGGTGATATAATTAATATGAAGAAAAAGTTTAAAAATGCCATCTCTTGAAGAGTTTCCACTCTGAGTAGAAAAGAAATAAGGCTCTAATAAATGGCTAGAAATACTAAGAGACAAAAACACAAGCATGCCCACTCTGCCTAGAGCGTAGGGAACACAAGTGAAGCAACAGTTCCAAGGAGGTGAGTATAGTTCAGGAAGAATTCTTGGTTGAAGAAAGACAGACTGAATCTTGAAGAAAACTATGGGCATGAGAGGGAGGGAAGGGACAAACATCAACACCAGAGAAAGGACATGTGCAAAGGCCCAGAAATGTCACTTGATGTTAAAAGTTGGCATTACGGTCTGCAATGGTGGAATCAAGAAGTGACAGTTCCGGGGCTGGGGATGTGGCTCAAGCGGTAGCGTGCTCGTCTGGCATGCGTGAGGCCTGGGTTCGATCCTCAGCACCACATACAAACAAAGATGTTGTGTCTGCCGAAAACTAAAATGTAAATAAATTTAAAAAAAGAAGTGACAGTTCCAACCAATGTCACAAAAATAGGACAAGTGATAATAGAGATAGAGGTTACAAAAACCAAGGGAGGAAATCTATTGGGATTGAATAAGTGAAGACAAGTCCATATGGATTCTGCAGCAGGCAATCAATGAGACCCGTCCTAAGTGGGGTTGTTGGAGACATGGTAGAAGTTTGGTGAAAAATTTTCTTGGGAGGAAAAAAGCTGCTGTTAAAACCCATGGGTCCATTACTCCAGGGCCCAGGTGGAGTTTCAGGGATTTATCAGGCTCATCTTCACCTGGAGCATCACTGATCAGTCTGTAAGACTTACTTTATCCCCTTTCTTATGTCTCATGTCTGTGGAGATGGCTAGTACTTAGAGAAGATGAAAACACTGTGGAATAGCATTTCCAGTTATCACAGTTTGAAAAACTGTTATTATGATTTTATAGATGTGGAAAATGTGGCTCTGAACATTTAAAGAAAATGAATTGTGTCATCAAGCTAGAAAATAGGGCAAATAGGACTTCAAATGGAGGTCCATGTGAATCCATTCCCACACCCTCAAGATGGTTATATTCCACACAAGAAAGCAAGCTTCCTAATTCTCTCTCTCTCTCTCTCTCTCTCTCTCTCTCTCTCTCTCTCTCTCTCTCTCTCTCTCTCTCTCTCTCCTCTTTCCCCTCCCTCCCTCCCTCCCTCTTCCATACCTGTATAAATATTTGCTTAGTGTTTCTTCATTTAAAAATTATGTGCCAGCTCTTATAAGTTGGTAGATGATAAAATGAATTTCCATCCTCCCAATTTCCCTGGGCCCTCTCTTTCCTTCTCTATTTGCATTGGCATGAGAACTTCTAGTTCCACTAAATGAGTCATTTGGGACAAGAAAATTAATTTATTTGAGCAGATGTATATAAATGTTGCCTAGAATAGAATCACAAAGCAGCCCAGTATTTACATAAGGTCCCTATAATTGATGACCTTTTATCGTTTTTGTGTGAAGAATCCAAGGAGCTGACTAAGAAGCTACATGGGAAATAGCAACATGATTAGAAACACAGGCTCATCTTTTGAATTCCACTTCTGTTCTGTGGCACACAGTGAATCAAGACAAGAAAAATAGTCACAGACTCCTCAGTGAAATAATACATTCTTTACCTGATTAAGCTGATTAAGATACCTTGAAAATGTCTCAATTATGGCATTTATCATAAATTATGTTTAAATCTACCTTTTTTTGCAATACTAGAAAATAACTAACTTTCAAAACTAAACTAAGTCCTCTTCTTGAGTTGGCCTTCAATGACACTGTTCTATTTATATGAAAACTAATCATCTCCAGTGTGTGACATTTTCAAACTTTCGACTGCAGATCTTTTGCACTAACTGAAGAATGCCCTGTTTCAAACAGCTTATGGCTAAGCATAACTCTTATGTTATGGATCAAAGGCTTTCCCTCAAGATTAAGACCTTTCATTTTGCAATATTGCAGATTTTGTACATCTCTACTGAAAGAGAGTCCGTGGTCAGAACCCAGAATCCTTGAAGGCAGTGAGTGAAGTTTCCCAAGGGGAAGGGGAGAAACACACCTAGCAAAGCACAACAAATTTCTCCTAATGCAAAGGAGTACCAAGATATAACAAATTTCTTGTTGCTCAAAAATAAACAATTTGCTTAGGAACTTACTGTTTACAATTTAACATGTATATTATAGATTATACTTTGTTATGAAACATTGAAAGTAGGAAACACTTTCAGGCTAAGAAACTAAGAGAGTGAGAAAGGCAAGTAAAGAAATAGTGAATAAAGAAAAAAAAATGTGGAGAAAGAACAAAGCCTATGGAGGAACCCCAAACTAGATACACTTCAATGGAAGAATGGAGCTCGCCAGAAACAAGTCCATTCCTGACAAGTTTTATGAAAAGTCTGAGGAATATATTTGTTAATGTTAACAGTTATAACAAAACAAAGTTCAAAATTAATAAATATGAATTGTTCAAAAGGTGCATGCACAGGTTAGTTCCCAAAACAACAATGATGATGCTTTTTAAAAAAAAAAAATAGAAGCAGAATTTATTGACATATGTCTAAATGTTTCAATAGGACATTGATTTTCTTCATTGAAAATAAGAATCTATCCATATGAGATATTAAAATGAGTAATCTCTCTTAAAAAAATAAAAGCCAGAGACTGGTCCTGAAGGAGCTCACTGATAGTGAACAAGATGGAGATGTTACTCACAAATTGTTCATAGAGAACGTTGGTGCTATGCTAGAACATAGGTAATAGAGCAAAGAAGGTGAGCCCCACCTATTATAAATGCCCTCACGCATGCTCAGAGTCTAATCCTAGAGGATGCAACACTTCCACCTTTTTTAAGATCATTGACAGATCTTACCAGACTTCCTACATTGACAGAAAAACTATAGAATGAAAGAAATGAGTATGTGACTACAGATAGCCATTAAGTATCCCTATTTTAGAAATATGTTTTATCATTTATTTATCATTAAATAGTTTTTTAAGTTCAATGAAGGTTATTGGGAATGAAGCAAAAAGAAAAACAAAGCACACTTCTAATTTAGCTACTGCCCCATTCATTGCTGATAGTATGCATTTTATCTGGGCATTTTTTTTTTCTGAAAGACACCCAATGTTTTTTTTCCATCTTTTGAAGCCTGTTAAATTTTCTTACAGGGCTTTTTATAATTCCTAAACAATCCCCAAATATGTTTCCACATTTATACTAAGAAGAACCATGTGATTTCTCATGTTTGTGTGTGGGATTCCAGTGCTTCCCGAATGAAGGATGTGCTGAGCAATCCTAGAGACAACCTAGTTGATATATCAGGATAAATTTGTTTTTACCCTCCTATTATGCACTATCATATCAATATATGCTTTATCTTTCCAAATAAACAACAGTGGCAGTGTGGGCTGGGATCATCTCTTAGGCTATTTGCATCTTCTATGACAATAGTACAGTGCTCGGCATATAGTCAGTGTCAAAAAATTCTTGATCGATTGATCTGTCAGGTCTTAGACTTGGGTAAGAATTTAATTACACATACTTGGACTCACGTGCTCAGGACTGGGCACTCAGTTTAACTCGTCTTAGATGAATAGAGATTTGAGACAGGGCCACCTGGACCTTCACCCATGAAATCCCGGGACTTGCATGCTGTAAACCTTTTAGACTCTTTCAGTGTTAGAGCCATAAATTACCTAATTCTTCTTAACACCAATTACCATTAGTTGATCCCTGAAACACTTGCATTAGTTGACCTCGAACTTCACTGAGCTCATACCAAAACCTGAGTTATTATCCTTCTTTTTATATTTTTTTCAATTTTCCAAAGGGAAAGTACCCTGAGGGTGGCCTTCCTCTGAGGTGACAGTATGATGTAGTGACATTCAGGTCACAGTGTCATGAGCCATTGTCCAGAAAGTGATAACCCCCGTGTCCGCCAATCCATCCTCAAATGCTGAGGTTGAATTCAATCTGGCCAAATGGAAAGTGGCCAGCCGGGATCAGATATTTGCCCCAAACTGTCCACTAAGAGCTATTTTAAGCAACTGAAATGGCGTGTGTGTGCGCGCGCGCGCACACACACACACACACACACACACACAATCACAAGGCAGCAGATAGGACTGAATGTGACACTGTCCTGCAGAATCATTTCCTGAGGCAGTTAGAATTTGTTTGGTATCTTCCTCAGTTTGCTGCATCTAAAAAAAAAAAAAAAAAAAAAAAAAAAGCAGCTTCTTTTCCCTCTTCCCTTCTTCCCCTCCTCCCCTCCCTCAGGGCCTCTGCTTGTGTCTGTGCATAAGTCCCAGGGTCTTGGGTGTCAAATGTCAAGCCTTGTACTGAGCTGTCAAAGAGAAGAATGGGCTGAGATGATTGATGACTGAGAAGTCTGAAACCCAAACCTCCACTGCAAATGCTTCTTTTACAAAAAAGCTGGGGCTACCCACAGCGCCTATATTCAAGGTCACTTCGCATACCATTACACCCACCGCTTTAGGCTCCCAACAAGCCCGGCCATTCACACAGGGCTGACTTCTCTTCTCAGCCCTGCTCACTCTTCTCCCTCCACCCTTCTTCAGTTCCCCTCGGAGGAATGCCCAAAGGTTGGAATACTTGTCCCAATCAAATAAAAATGATGAACAAAAAGATAGGGTCTTTTCGTCTTGTTTCGTTTTGTCTTGTTTTTCTTCAGGCTACATTTGCTCTGAGAAGCCATGGACTGGAGCTTTCTGGAGCACAAGTCAGATGACAAGATTATTAATGGGAGCAGGGCAATGTCATATCTGATTTCATGCATATTCATGAAGGGAGCCACACAGCTGGGACCATGCGCTGTGGAAAGGGAAAATAAAGAGCACTTTACCCCCCACCCCAGGCATGAAAAATGTCATTGTGGAGAAGAGGAGCTTGATTGGAAAAGTTTAAGTGATTGTATCCTTTATTTTGAAAAGAAGGGAATAGAATTTACTACAATAACAACCACCACCGACAAACAAGTTTTGACTACCCTGGCCAAACTCAGTAACTCAATACTGATGTAGAACCTCCTACTTGAGATCAGTTACCAGAGGCTCTGCCGATCAAAGTATGCAGCAAGGCAACCTTTGCAAATAGTGTCAACAAAAGAAATAAATATGTTGGGACGAAAGAGAGAGAGAGAGAGAGAGAGAGAGAGAGAGAGAGAGAGAGAGGGGAAGGAAAGAATAAGGGAATAAAGGGAGGGAGGGAAGGGAGGAGGAAGGAAAGAAGGAAAAAAGCAAGGTAGGAGGTAGGTGCATTTCTTCATGACAGTTAAAATTATCCATAACTATTAACCCAATAAAAGATAATCTAATTAGTTATGGATTAAACAGTGTAAAATTATAAGGGGGATAAATCTTATTTGCTTACTAAAATCTGGAACAAATATCCTTTCAATTCCAAGGAAATGATTGCCAAGAAATCATTTGCAGTCTTAACTGTATAGCTCAGATACACACAGTTATTACCTCTACTACAGTACCATTCTAGAAGTTCCATGTGGCACATCACACTGAATCTGACCAGGACAAAAAGGTAGTCACACAAGTGTAATGTGCATCTAACTGAACAGAAAATAATTCTCAAGTGGCACTGGAAAGAGAACAACAACTGAAAGGACTTCCCCCAGCCATGTAACTGGGCTCAACCAGTCACAGGGAGCATTGACCGGTGAGACAGGTCAAACAAATGTCCCCAAACAGGAAAAGTGGCCATATTACACATTACTTCCATTTCTATTCATTCTTCATTCATTCATTCATCCAGTTTACTTTGCAAGTTAATCAACTCTAAAGTCCTCAGTGGGTTCTCTGTATAGTAACTATAGAACATCCCTATAGTTTTATACCACTTGTCAACATAATACCAAGAAAAGCATCAGTAACTGTTGGATTTAATAAAATGGTGCTTCAGAAAAAGACTATCAAACCGAACCACCATGAAGTAAAGCTCTGGATTTTGCTTTCAGAATATACTTTTTTGTTGTTATTGTTTTCATATGTGTGTGTGTTTAAACCCAGGCCCTCTTGCATGTTGAGCATGCAATATAGCACTGAGCTACATCCCCAGCTTCCCCATAACACTTTTCCAATGTATGTACCTCTCTTAAAAATCTCTTACTTCTCTTAGGAAGCAAGCACAATTGAGTGTACTGGATAGAATTATATAATAACTGAAAAGCTCAGTGATAATTGATTTCTCCCTGTGTTGATATTTCTGGAAATACAAAATATAGATTCAAAATGTGAAATAACATGCACAAAAAAATTAATTGCAATGTTTTTCTTAGCATAGAAAATAAAATGAGAAAAAACAATATTAATTCACAGACAAATGATTAAGTTATGGTCCAATAACTGGAAATTGTACAGTGATACTTGCATATTCTGATTTTTGACAGTCTACAGGCCGTTCTAATCTAGAACTATTCTAGAACTTTTTTCCTGTATGGTTTTTCAATTTTTGTGGCCTGGAAAGAGACTCCTTCTCCTCTTTATTTTCATATCCAAGCCATGTGTCAGATGTATATGTTCTTTCAAACAATAAAGTGAATTGCAGGATCCTGAATTTCAAAAACACAAGTTCAACATTTGTAGTTCCACAAAAGTAATGAATTTTTTTCTTTCAATTTTATCAAATATATAGGGAGTGCAGTTAATCAAGCTAAATGGTTTATATTAAATCCTTGTTAATAAATATTAAATGTTTTTAATAGAATTCTAATAATACATTAGGTTTTATGGAATGCTAATAATGCATTGGTTTTTACATAAAATATACTATAAAATATATTAAATTTAAATATTTATGTTTAATAATAATGGCAAAATCATGGGGGAAATATGTTCTGGAATCTCCCTCTCCCACCCTCCTTTCTCTGTCCCTTATTATTACATTCTTCAACCAAAAAGAGAGCAACTATGCTGGTGCATGGCTATAGCCTTGAGTTAAGAAAAAAGAAGAGAGTGATTTAAGGGAAGTGAAGGAGACCAGACCTGTGTCACTTGCTGGCTCTGCACAGGGGGTTCCTTTGGGAAGAGGGAGGTTTTGGAGGTTCTGCTGAGCTTTGTCTTGGTCATGGATAGAGTGAGGATTTAGCAGCCAGCCTGCTGGAGAAGATGAGGCAAAGCCTGGATTTATCTTGAGCACACCCACCAACCAAAAGCATCCAGAATCTGGATAGGCACAGAGAATGAATGTGACACTAACAACAGATAAGCACATTCAGGCAGGAGGTGGAAATTTTGTCAGACCAAGAGATGCTGAGGATGGTCAGATGGAGCAGACTGGATCATAACAGTGAAGGCCAAGTTTGCATCAAGGGAGAGGCTGGAAAATTAAGGCAGCCTATGGCCCTGGCCATGGTATTCTCAAATTGCAATCCTTAATATTGGTTGCATACTAAAAACACCTAGGGAGCTTTTAAAATATGCTTAATTGAGGCCCCACCACAGTTTAATTAAATCAGAAACTGCATTTGAGAGGCTGGAAAATTGGCAGACTTAAATTTGGGACTAGAATTAAACCTAGATATTAGGGGTACATGCGTACCAAGCTGGGATGAATGAAGAGGAGTAGATCCAAATACCACTTGGGATGGCATCAGAAAAAGCTGGATGAGGGTGACGGTAAACCAGTCCTGTGTTTTACTTTTTCCTTGGCTTGCAATCTAGATTCCCTAGTCTGCAGTGTTAACTACGGTAACAACTATGCCTTCTATTGTGCTTTAACCCATTAACATCCTTGATTCTCCGAATGAGCAGCAGAAGCACACAGTGCCCATAGGTCCTATAGATACTGAGTACATGGCAGGAAGAGGGGAGACTAGAATTTGAACACCAATGTGTCCACTGCTGTGACCCCTACAATATCCAGCATCTAGGACTACCAGATTTTAGATGTAAAAGTTGATTAATGATGTGGTTTGAAAGCACTACCCAAAGATCCATGTGTTTAATGCTTGGTCATCTTCCTGTGGTTTTGTTGGGAGGGTTGTGAATGTTCAAGAAGTTGGGCCAAGTCACAGGAATTTGGAGTGTTGGTTGTGCCCTTGAAACAGATATTAGGACCTCAGTCCCTTCTGCTCTCTCTTTTTCCTCTCCCACTTCCTGGCCACCATGAGGTAAGCAGCCTTGATTCACCATGTATTCCCCATATGATGTTCTCCTTGCCACAGGCCCAAAGCAACAGTCAACAAAACATAGACTAAAGCCTCTGAAACCATGAGCCAAAATAAACCTTTCCTCCTTGTAAGTTCTCATCTTAGGTATTTTGTCATAGTGACAGAACACTGAATAACACACCTAGCTCATTTCTTGATCAGTTATTCTCACATCCTTTACACTCCTTCAGTGACAATGTATTCCAGCAATAAATGTCTGTTAATCATTCTAAGCCTTCTGTTTTGTGACTTTCTTGCCTCTCAAAAAAGGATTGCAAATTATTTTCAAAACACTGATAGTAATGACTTCCTCAGGAACATATGGAAGGATGGGTCAAAATTCTGACCTAAACCTCAGACCCAGCATATTTCTGGAGAATTGTTGGCAGGTTGGTTTCAGGAATGATTTTATGGGGAGTAGTTCATTTTATATGCAATAGAGTTATTATCAATTACATAGATTTATGTACACCCTTTATTATGGTGCACCTAAGTTCCCCAAATTCTGAAATTTCTCTGAGCTATCATAGCATAAATCCTAGATACTAGAAAGTAATCACACATAAATTGAAACAATCTTGAGGATCAGCATAATCTAAAACCACATACAATATTAAATGAAGACAGTTCTCTCCTTGTCTTATTATATAAATATTGGTATGTTAAAAAAATCTGTTCATTATATATGTAAGTAAAACTGGATTCTGAGAAAGTTTATTAACTTTCACATGAATATCAAGTGAAAACCCAAATTCTAATCCAGGATTCTTTGCGTCCAGTGTGCCACACTGCTATGTCATTAGGAGAAACTTGAATTTGTTATATAAACCAATGTCTCAAAAAACAATGAAAACCTAGCTTTCAGTTTCTTTCTGAAAATTTGTGTTCTTTTATGTTTCCTTCCTATATTTAAGGTAGTTGTCTATACTCCATTTAGAAGGGTGTAACAGAGACCTGTCACTCATTCCTTCCATCTTGATGAAAGATGCTTTACTGTTCTCTGGACATGAGATCAACCTGAATGAAGACTCCTTATGTTAGCCTCCCTTGTGTCTAAGTGTGGCCACTTGATTAATTTCCAGAGAATGAAATACAAATACAACTCTTTACAACTTCCAAGGAGGATCCAAAGGGGTTATTCTCTTCCCTGTCATTCTTATTGGCTAACTGTGGTTGTGGTTGACACTAGAGCTGCTATTTGGGCCAGGAGGTAAAGGCCACATATTCAGGATGGCAAAAATGCTGGAAGATGAATGGAGGCACTGTCCTAGTCCTGTATTACCTATTAAGATAGATATTTTTAGTGCCAGGATGGACACAATATGGCCTTCCAGCCAAATCTGGCCCACCATCTGTTTCTGTCATAAAGGTCTGTTAGATCACAGGAATGCTATTCATTTAGATATTGATTATGGCTGCATTCATGCTATGAAGGCAGTTGAGTGGTTGACATCCTGTAACCTGTGATGCCTATGATTCTTATCTCTGGTCTTTCTTAGAACAAGTTTGCTGACCCCTGGTTTAAACTATTACTCATTTAGATTTTTCTATCATATAAGATGAAAAGTAATTCAGACTAATAGAAAGACCTTTGATGTGTGCCATGCTAAAATATTAGAAACTTTTTCAGATAACTATGAGATTCTGTAGACTTTCTTCTTTAAGGAAAATATTTGTATAGTTTTATTGGTATTATTTAATGTCTATAATTTGCAAATATTTAAGGTGTACAGTTTGATGTTTTGATAAGTGTATATTCTAGTGAAGCCATTACAAGATAATGAAGATATTCATCATGACAAAATTTTTTTCATGCCTATATGTAATCTCTGATTTCTATCACATCCTCCCCAGGCAGTCAAGAAACTTCTTATTTGCATTACCTAGAACTTTATATAAGTCATATAAATGTAATAAATCATGTAATGTGTGTTTTTACAGTTATATGATAAACAATTTTTAATATACCTATCTTAACATATGGTTATGATGGAGATTTACATTTATTCTTGTATGTTTCTGTAGTTGATTTTTTTTCCTTTTTTTTGGCTGAGTAGTATTTTATTGTAAGACTACACCTTAATTTATCCATTCACATGTTGTTGGGTATTTGTGTTTATCCCACCAAGTACTTGCTACTGCAAATAAAGCTCTTGTGACAATTCATTCAAACACCATACAAGTTTTTGTAGGAGCAGAGTAAATTCCTATGAATGAAATGGTTGGGTTGCTATAGAAGGTGACAGTTAACTTTTTGAGAAACTATTAGACTGTTTTTCAGACTTGTTGTACCATAATATATTCTCATTAACAGTATATGTAAGTATCAGCCGCTAAATCCTCAATATATTACCAATATACCTACCAATACTTGATAGGGCCAAACTTTCAGATTAACAAACTAATAGATTTGTAATTGCATTTTATTGTAGATTAATCTGTATTTCCCAGTGTCTAAACACATCAAGTTATGTTTTGATTTGTTTGAAATCTTTATATATTATTTGGTGATATATATTAATTTTTTTCTTTTTTAGTCTTCTGTATGTTATTAAGTAGAAGAGTTCTTTATATGCTATTGATATAAGTCCTTTGTCTTAAAATGTTCTGTAAGTTTTTTCTCCTCTGTGATGATTTTTTATTGTCATAATCATCTCTTTTTCAAAAACACTTCACTGGAGTATAATTTACATACCATAAGTTTTACTCATCCTACTTGTACAATGCAATTAGGGTTAGTAAATTTATATAGTTGCATAATGATCACTAAAATCCAGTTCTAGAATCCATTTCTATCATTCTAAAATATTTCCTGACCCAATCTGTTATCAATCCCTATTCTTACCATCAGTGCCAGGCAACCACTGATCTGCTATCTGTCCATAAGTGCTTGTATTTTCTGGATATTTCATGTAAAGGTAAATTAATTGTCCATACATTCCTGGTAAATATGTAATACTTTTGCCTGCCTTCTTAATTTAGCATAACTATTTTGAGACTATCCATTTTGTAACACATACCAACAATTTATTCCTTAATCCATGCAGGAAGATTTTGAATTATTAGCTCAATGTTTTTTGTTTGTTTGTTTGTTTTTTAGTAAATCTAGTAAGATGATTTACTTCTTTTGTGTCAGTTTGGGTAATTCCTATTTTTTCTAGGAATTTTTCTACTTTAGTCTGTGTTCTGATTTGTTGGCATGAAGTTGTTGATAGTATTTCACAGCAATTATTTTAATTTCTTTAGAAAACAATTTTGGTAATTTGAGTCTTTTTTGTGTTATTCCAGATAAAAGGTTTTCAATTGTATTGGTCTTTCCAAACAACAAACTTAGTTTCATTGATTTTTCTCTATTTTTTTGTGTTTTCTGTTTTACTAAGTTCTGTATGATCTTTATTATTTAATTCTCTCTGTTTTGGGTTTAATTTACTCTTCTTAGTACTATAAGTTGGAAACTTAGAAATTTGATTTGAAACTTTTCCTCTCTTCTAATATAGATGTTTCAAAACTATGAATGTCCTTCACTGATTTATCTATGTTCCATAATAGTTCATGATTTATTTTGATTCACTTAAAATACAATAAAATTTCTTTTGTGGTTTCTCTTTTGACCTATGGGTTATTTAGTAGAAATATGTTAATCTCCAAACATCTGAAGTTTTGCCAAATATCTTCTTGTCTGTCATTGATTTTTAATTTAATTCCTTTGTGATCAAAGAGCATACTTTGTATGCTTTTAAATTTACCAAGACTCATTTTATGGCCTATCATATATTCTATCCTAAAGAATGTTTCATGTGACCTTGAAAATAAAGTATATTATGCTGTCATTGGATGGAGTATAGCATAAATGTCAGTGAGGTCAAAATGATTGGCACAGGGGCTCAAATATTTATATCATTGAATATTTCTCTCTACCCTTTGCTGAAAGCAGGGTATTGAAGTTTTATTGTTGAATTATATATTTTCCCTTTTACATCTTTCAGATTTTCATTCTTGTATTGTAAGGATATGTTATTAGATGAATATATTTGTATTTGTCATGTCTTCCTGATACATTGAACTTTAGCAGTGTTTCTTGTCTTAAAGACTCTGCTCTCTGATATTTATTTAGCCACTTCAGCTCTTTCCATGCTCCTGTTAGAATGCTATGTGTTTTTTCATCCTTTTGTTTCTACTCATTTGTGTCTTTTTATCTAAAATATGCCTCTTTCTTATAGTTGGATATTGCTTTTCGTATCCAGTCTATCACTGCCTTTTCCATGAGAGGGAAGGCTTGTCTGTTTATGTGGAATGGAATTATTGGCATAACTGTATTTACATTGACACTATTGCTATTTAGTGGTGAATATGGCTCATGTGATTTTTGTTAATTTTTTCTTCTTTCTTGCCACCTTAACTTATGGAGATACATATGGGGGTATGGTATATATTGATATGTTAACATAGATTATAAAATGTTAATATTTTCTTTTAAAACATAGTTAAGATATTACTAATGTATTTTCATATTTAAAATGTAATGTATATTTATACTATGGTATGATTTTTGTAATTAATATACACATTAACAGATAATATACAGATGTTATATACATATAACCAAAAAATAAGTTGATAGGAAAGAATAGAGTGTAAGAAAAAATATGACATATTAAAATCAAGTAGCAATATACTATGAGCCACATATAAAGTATATATATATAAAATATATGTTCATTTTAATCCCTCTTGATTTAAACACATATTTTCACTTATTTTCTATGATTTATACAATATTATCTTAAAAAATTTAGATTATTGCTAACCAAATACTTGTAAATTGCTCTAATATAGCCTCATTTTTCTTCTCTTATTTTTCTATATGTATCTATATCTTTTATAGATACAGATATAGATATGTTTTTGTTTATCTGACTTAAATTATTATGGCAGATACTGTTTACTAATATTAGCTATAGGTTTATTTCTATATATTTTTAGTTGTACCCCATAAGTCTGGACATTGATATTTTCATTTAAAATATTCCAAATTTCCTTATAATTTTTTACTTCACCCATAAATTATTTAGAAGTATGCTGCTTAATTTCAGACATTTGGGTGTCTGTAGATATTTTCTTGAGATTTTGAATTGAATTCTTTGACAGGAAGTCAGGGAATACCTGTATGCTTAAGTCTTTTTTTATATTTATTATAAATTGTTTGCTACCTCATTACAAGATCTATTTTAAAGTATGCACTATGTGGACTTGAAACAAAGTGTACTGGGTAGCTGTTGTACATAAATATCTGAAACATCAATTACATCAATAGAGAGATGATGTTGTTTAAATCTTCTATTATTGATTTTACCTAGTTCTGTAAATTCATAATAACCAACAGTTGTTAAAAATCTCCTGAACTATGAGATTATCTATGTACCTTCTTGTCTGTGATTTCTGCTTTCAATAATTTTAGGCTATGTAATTAGTTGCACATATATTGATCATTTTTATGTCTCCTTCAAAATTGTCCCTTTATTATGTTGAAATTTTCTTTTTACTTTATGAAATCTTTCTTTTAATCAATGGTAGTCATTACCTTTATCATTGTCTTTATTGTATATAGAGTAAATGCTTATGCTGTTCATTCATATATTTTTCATGCACTTATTTTCAGTATGCCTTTTTAACATTTAAAATGTGTTTCTTACAGGCAACACATAGTAGGTCCTTGCTTTTTAATCCACTGTGAAAATTTTTTTCTGCCTTTTCTTAAACTGGACTATGTAAGCCATTAACAAGCACTATAAGCATTAATATGTTTTGGTTTTTAATTCAACATTTTCTTACTTTTCTCCTTATTTCAGATATTTTTATATACATTTTCTGTCTTGTTTTCAAATACTTGAGGATTCTATACTATGTTTTATTTTAATCTATTGTTAAGCAGTTTGCTTATATCTTTGTATACTTCCTTTAGCTATTACTCTAGAGATTTCAATATCCATGCTTAATCTTTTACAGTTAATATGGCATTGCTTTATATAGAATGTCTTTGCAACCCTATCAGTTTCCTTTCCTATCTCATTGCTCATCTTTCAGATGTAATATGTCCTGAGATTACATCTATACAAGTTTAAATACCTCACCATACACTATTACAATCTTTGCTTTAATGGTCATACACTTTTTGTTGTTGTTTAAGAAGACAATGGTATTCATTCATATTTACCCTGCTATGTACATTTTTGTGGATTTTCCTTTACTCCTGAGCATCAAGTTTCTTTCTGTCTTTCCCCTTCAGCTTAAAGAAATTATTTTAGAATTTCTTATAAGACAGATACACTCAGCAGATCTGTCTTATAAGAATATATATATATATATATATATATATATATATATATATATATATATATAAAGTTTCCTTTTATCTGGAAGTTTCTTTATTCACCTTCATTTTAGAAGAACATTTTTACTGGAAATAGAATTCTGAGTTGAAAGTTCTTCCTTTCAGTACTTTAAAATTATTTAAAGAGCAACCCATCATTCAAATCTTTCTTATTCTCTATACGTAATGCCGTTTTATTTTCTATCTGCCTTCAAAACTTTTTCCTTATCTTTGGTTGGAGCTGATTATAATATACATAGTTGTGATTTTATTTAAATTTACAAAAGTTGAAATTAAGTGATCTTCTATAAATATTTCCTATACTGTATTTGAAAAATTTTCAGCCATTGTTGCCAACCCCCTTCACCTCTCCTTGTGAACTTCCACTGTACAGATGATAGCTTCATGGTGCTCAACAAGCTCCTTCTTCAGTGTCTTCTTTCTCTGCTCTTAGGATAGTTCCTATATGTCTTCAAATTTGTTTACTCTTCTTTGTATTTTCACCATTCCATTATTGGGATTATTTTATAATTTTTAATTTCCTATATTCTTAAATTTAAGTTTATGTTTAGGTCTTTATAGAGTTCCTATTTGTCTGATAACATTCCTAAATTTTAACTAATAACCTTGAGTCTGTTTTTCTTTACATACATAATTATTAAAAGCTTTTCTAAGGAATTTGTCTTCTATGTCCAGCATTTGTGTAATCTCAGGTTTGTCATATGCTTATTTTTGCTTTCATGCTTTTATTAAATTTTATACCTTTGCTGTTGGTTCTATTTTTGTATTGGCTAATTTTGAATTATACCCTGAACATGTGAATGTTATGTTTTTGTACCCTGGATCCTGTCAAAATGTACTGGAGAATGCTAAAGCTTTACTTTTATCAGGAGATCAACCTTGTTAGGTTAAATAATAAATTGTGTCTTTTCTCTGGGAATGGATCAATTATTAGGTCAGATTTCTAAGTCTTTGTTACATTATTTGAGTCTTTCTAGTGTGTGAACAGCTCATAAGTTGGTCAGCATTTGTGCAGGTAGTTCAGTTCAGTTCTCCAAGCTTCCCCCACTTTGGCTTATGTTTATTCCAGATGCATCATCATCAGGGACTGAGCTGAAAGACTTTCATGTGTTATTCAACTTTTCACTTCTGCCAGCCATAACTAAGCTAGTATGTGTCTATGCACATGTGTATAGGTCAAGGCTTAGGCTATACACTTATACATAGAATTAGAGGAATCTCTCCTCTCCCTTCCAGCATCTCCCCAGTAATATCTGACTTTTGGGGACCTCTTTGCATTGTTCCTTTGGAGGGAATGATGGGGTTCCTCTCAGAGGTTTAGCTGAAAGCTTTCATCACTGCTACCATACTGTGTAATGATGACTGGGGCATGAGAGACACTGCATGCCAGGAAGGAAGAAATATCATAAAACTTAACTTTGTGCAGTTGCTTCTCCATGTTTTTGCTAAATGGTACCTGCTTTTGTTTACTTTCACAAAGTCCTCAAACAGTTGTTTTGCAGTTTGTTCTGAGATTGTAGTTGTAATTAATGTAAGGAATGGACTAAAATGGATCTATGCCATATTTCTTCCTATACCAACTTTCTGGTACAAAAACATCTTCAATTTCCTAATACATAGAAATCAAATAAAAATGTAAGTTGATATATGAAAATCTATATAATAAAATGCTTTTATCTGTATTAGAGCCTAATGTAGTCTGAGCTAAGGGAGAGCCACTGGAATAGAAGACAAAAGTGGATTTACGAATAAGGATTGACAGAACTATTGGAATGATCAGATATGACAGGTGTCAGAGAGGAGGGGTCAGTGAGCAAGCCCTGGTTCTGATTTAGCTTGCCATGTATTTAGAAATGTCCTTCATTTAAAAAGGAGCAAAGAAAAGACAGAGAATTTGGGTGATGGGTAGGATATGAGATTTTCAATATTGACATTAAGTTTGGGTACTAATGGACTATCATAATGGAGATGTTTAATAGACAGTTGATAGAATCACTAGCATAAAACAAGTGCTCCATATTTAGGTGAAATGTGAAATTAAAACTTACTGTTAATATAAAGATACTATAGAACTATCTTGGAGTGTAAAGATAGGGCAATATCTTATGTTTCATTTCCCCTTAGCTCGACCTAGCAAACAGATATTTGATAAACTACTGTAATATTGACATTTCACTTACCACCAGTACCATCAGTCATTATTTAGAATTTAAATGTTGCAAATGGAATACAGAGAGTGTTGCCATTTTTGTTCCACTCTGGTGACTTCCTTTGTCTCAACTTTGAGACTTTGGACATTTCATGGATGACATGAGATTGAATTACTATGTACTTAGTAATATAGCAAGATAGCAACTAAAAATGGTCAATAATGTATAGAGGTAAAAAGGGTTTGCTAAATGAAAGGGCAGAAAGAAAGAACTAATGTTTATTGAGTCTTTTGAAGTGCCAGCTCATTTATATGCTCTAGGACTCAAACTTCATAAAATTTTCTGAGAAAGAGATTGTAAGATCTATTTTGAGATTTAAGCAATTAAGACTTACAAAATGGAAATACTTGCCAATATTACATAGCTATCCACAGTCTAGAGTCACACTCATGATGGAGGACCTTCAAGGAAGATGTTAGATATTTTCTTCTGGCTCTCCTAGCCCCCTAAATTGAACGTCTTAATAAAACATTGAGGAATCCTCAAAGCAATGTTAAAGCAAGACTTTAAGATCACACAGTTTTGAATCAATGCCTCTACCCATTATTTATGATTAATGATTTATCATCCTTATAATCCTTTTTATTAGAGGGAAAGTCATCTCAATCAATTTCATCCAAACATATGAAAGGCTATTTTTCTGGGTTTTCTTTTGATTTATTTTAAAGATCCTAGTAAAGACATTCATGTACATGATTGTGTTGTAAATTCTAAAATTAACTTCTATATCACATGCTGCCTTTTCTGGGAGGACTTCGAATGGTCTAACTACAAGTATTCACCCCAACTCGGCTGCCATGGCTAAGATCCCCTAGTCCAACCACCTCCCTTAAAGGACCAGTGCAAGTTCCCACTTATATCCTAGTAGTAGGTTATTCTGACAGGCCATTCACATCTGTTTGAACCAGATCACCTTGCCCTCTTGGTACAGTAGACTACCTTCTAAGGATCTGCTTTTGCACTCTGCTGAGTGCAGTATCTGTGGCCCTGGGTCACATACAGTGTCCTCCTCCCCTGAGCTGTGAGTAGATGAGACCAATAAACTGCTGTTGGTCTCATGGGTCCTATTATGGGTGTCTTCATGTGTTCCACTCCCCTCACCCAAGATGGGAATCCCTCCCTCACTAATAGGGTGAACATGAGGCCATTGAACCAACTCTCATAAAAGAATAATTTTCATTAAGTATGGATTTTAATTTTGTGAACACAGGAACAACCTAGAGCTTCAGAGGAGCCCTGAAGCTTGCCACACCAAAAATGAACTCTTACCTCATTGATGTCCTGAGAAAGAAATCAGAGAAAGATGAACAAAAGACTTCAGAAGCCCTTTTAGTTACCTGATACTTGCCTTCTTAGTGGAAAGGCAGAAATATAAAGCAGAAATTCAGCGAAATCCCTTTTGGGGAAATAAAGCACACAGTGTGCTGAAGGCTCAGGATTCAAATCCCATCTCCCACATATGCTAGCTCTGTGGCCTTGGGCAAGTTAATTAGCATCTCTGTGACTCATTTCCATCATCTGTATAATAAGGAAATATTATACAAGATATGTTGAAATGGTTGATAAATGTTATGAAGATCCTGAGTTTGTCTAGTAAATCACATACTGTGGTACTTACTTTTTGGTAAGTATACCTTTACTAATAATGCTAGCATTATTAAGTGGTAACAGAAATAAAATTATTAAATTACTAATATATTGAACTATGTGATATTGACACTTTTTTTTTTTTGTACCAAGGATTGAATCAAAGGGTACTTTACCACGGAGCCACATCCCCAGCCTTTTTATTTTATTTTATTTTATTTTTATTTTAAGACAGGGTCTTGTTGAATTGCATAGGGCCCTGCTAAGTTGCTGAGGCTAATCTTGAACTTCTGATCCTTTTGCCTTCTCCCAAGTTGCTGGAATTGCAGGCGTGCATCACCATGCCAGGCTAAAATTGGCACTTTTAAGGTAAAATATAGACAATTTCTTATATATAGCTTCCCTCATTTTCATGGTCTGGGTGTCCATCACTGGGAAGAGAAGTGCTGGAATTCCAATTTATTTCTGGTTTCTGACACTGGAAGAGTGTATTAGAATGTGTCACCTCTCAGTCACGGCTTTTCTACCCTATGCCATTACATCTCTGTTCAGCTCTGCCCCAGGACAGAAAGCACAAATTTGTGCATTACATAGGCAAAAAAGTAAAAGCACCAATACATAAAGGAATCCTTCCTAATATCATCAAAATAAACTTCTATAGCTATCTCTACACTCACTTTCTTACAACTTCTGTATATCATCATATTCTTGAGGAATTTTATTTTATTTTTATTAAGCAGAGCTTGTATTCTTAATCATGTCACCATTTACATGACACTGTAATTATTCACTTGGTACTTTCACGTTTTCCTTAAATGGATAGAGCAGGGCTCAATGGGGATTTTGTGAACTACTGGTCACTGCAGATTCTTCCCTTAAAGAAGTTGATTTAGGAAAACCTTCCTGGCACATGTCCCCCATTAGATAGAAATAACACAACTATGTGCAGTGCTCCTAGATTAGTCTGACTTGAATAAGGTGTAGAAAGGGTGAAGAGGGTGAATTAAGCAGTAGCAATTCAACTCAGGCACAACTCATCCAAATAACTTGTTACATTAGACTGAATATTTTTAGCTTAAAGTAACTTAAAAACCCAATTCAAATAAACAAGCAGGAAAAGAATTCATTGGCTCATTAATTGAAATGTCCAAGGGAATAGCTAGCTAAATGTTCAGTCATTCCTTGAGTTCAATGACTCAAGAAATACTATCAGAGATCTTCCTTTGTACCTATATCTAAGCTCTCATTTTATTTGATATGAAGGTTTTATAGATTTATCTATCCTTTATACAATATAAATAGACTTGCAGCCACTGGTCACCACCAAGTAACTAACTTTTTTTTTTTTTTTGCACCAGGGATTAAACCTAGGGGTGCTTAGCCACTGAGGACATCCTCAGCCCTTCTTATATTTTATTTTGAGACAGGGCCTTGTTGAGTTGGTTAAGACGTACATATATTGTTGAGGCTGGCTTTGAACTTGCAATCCTCCTTCTTCAGCCTCCCAGGCCACTGGGATTAGAGGCATGTGCCACCATGCCTGGCTCTTCTTAGTTTCAAAACACCAATATAAACAGGTATTGTTTCTTCTAAAAATCATGAAACAATCTAAGAGAAGATTCTGCTTGTCCTGGCTTAGATAGTGTGCCCATTTGGAACAAATATTAGGATCTAAGGAGGCAGAGTTCTATCATCAGCCCAGACTGGGTCACAAGCCTACAGCTGTGGTCTAAGAGTACTGACAGAAGTTGGGCGTATCATGGGTGAAGGCTTTCCAGGACCACACTGAGTAGAGAGGAGTGATTCACCTAAAGATATTAATACTGAATAGAACAACATGTCCACAAATTTCTTTGTGATAGAGAATTTATTTTGTGTAGAGGACATATTATTCTTCTGAAGGCATTTGTTAAATTATCTTGACTACATTTCATTTAGCACATCTGGGATTAGTTTCCTCAAAATCCCATGGTGGAAGTTGTGCCTTATTCTCTAGAACTAAATTTTACACTAGAAAAATCTGTAAGTGGAAGTAACACAAAGCTATAAATGTATGCTTTTAGAAGCTCTAATTTTTTTTAAGGAACTCTCATCATGTAACTCTATTCAAGGACCCATTATTTTATAGGACTGTTTCAAGGTCAGAACTCCTTAATGAAGGATTCTGTTTTAATCAGCTTTTTCACTGCTATGACTACAAGATGTGACAAGAACAATTTTAGAGGAGAAAAAGTTTATTTAGGGGCTCATGGTTTCAAAGGTGTCAATCCATGGATAGCAGGTTCCATATCTTGGGGCTTCAGGTGAGGCAGAACAACATGGCAGAAGAGTGTGGCAGAAGGAAATAGCTCACATGATGATCAGGAAGCAGAGAGACAGACTCTACTGGACAAATACTGGAAAGGCACACTCCCAGTGACCCACCTCCTCCAGCCATATCCTACCTGCCTTCAGTTATCACCCAGTTAATCCCATTGGGGAGATTAATTCCCTGATTGTGTTACAGCTCTTGTAACCCAAGCATTTCTTCTCTAAACTTTCTTGCTTTGTTTTACACATGAACTTTAGGGGGATACATTACATCTAAACCATTAACAGACCCTTCTCTCCCCCCTCCAAAATGTCTCAGGGTAAGCTAGTCCTCTTTAAAATTCTATTGCACCAACTATAATCATGAACCAATTACAGGATTGTGCAATGCAGTAATTTGTACGTTGTTTGGACCTTTACCCTTGATAAAGTCAATTGTTTACTTTAGTCAATTGCTATCCCTGTGCTTCAAAGTCCTGAGCTTGTTATCAGGCCACTAAGGAAGCCCAAAAGCCTACAGGAGACAGACCCTCGCCAATAAACCCCAAATAACTGAAGCTGAGTTGTGTTGACATCTCAAATCTGGATTTGGACATCTGTACTTATAGAAAATTTCTGAACCAACAAAAAAGTGTTCTGGACAGTACTCTACTATCACACACCATTTTTGCCCTTTTCTTGTTTTCCTATCAAAGTAGAAGCTCTGAACTTACATGGAACTAGAAGACATTCTGTTAAATTAAAATGTCAGGTACAGAAAGAAAGAATACTAACATGTTTTCACTCACCTGTGGAAGCTAAAAACATTGACTTTACAGGAATTGAGAGTAAAATTTATGGTTAGTATAGGTCAGAAAAGTTAGGGAATGGGAAGATTATAGGAAGGTTGAACAAAAGGTATCCAAAAGCAGCAAGATCGAAGGAATAAGTTCTAGCAATTTGTGGCACAGTAGAAAGGTGAACATAGTTTACAAGATTTTTTTTGTATATTTTAAAAAGAACTAGAATAAAGAAGTCTGAAGGTTTCCAACAAAAAATAATGATGTGTAAAGCGATTAAAATGCTAATGAAGATAGCATTACCCTGACCTGATTTTACAAACTGTATACACATATCAAATTATCACACTATACCCCATAAATATGTATGACTGTAAAAGTATTTTAAGGGATCTAGTTCTGTGATAGAAAACTTGCCTATCACGTACAAAGTCCTGGGTTTGATCCCCACTGCAAGGAAAAAAAAAACATATTTTTAGGTTGAAATGCTAGATTAGAAAGGGTTACATAAGCATCATACCTTGTTAATTAGTTCTGGAGATGGTCCTTTCATGTGAATTACCTCAACATAACTGTTAGAAAGGGCTTTCTCCTGGTGCCACTTCACTTGGCTATATATTAAAAAAAAAAAAAAAAAAAAAACAGAGAATATAGGACAAAACACCTACAGGCGCAAAGCTCACCGTGGGGTCATAGATAAATTGTGATACAAGGTTAAAGGTGAGGAGCAAGTGGTTGGAAATGACCCTATAGGCCAGCATTTACTAGATTTCTTAGATTTATAAATTCATTTCACAGTGAAAGCATCTCCCAAACTCAGGAATTTTTTTTTTTCAAAAGCTCTGTTACTTTTCATGGTATATCATAAAATTTATTTCTAAATCACATAAACATTGAATTGGATCAGGTTATTAATAACATTGATTTCACCTAGCACCATCTCTAATGATGTCCATAATACAAAGTTAGAGACTACAGAGCACAGAGTGCATCCAAGGTCAGGTTCTTGGGACAGAATCACAGACAGAGACGTGCACACAGAAAGTTTATTGGGATGTGTCCTCAGAATCAACTCCTGTCAGAAAGGATGTAGGACTGTTCAGATAGAGAAATGCCATTTAGAAGCCATCAACACCATTCTAAGTTCACCTGAAGAGTATTGAAATGGGTCATCACTTCAGAATTGCCTGCCTAGGGTCAAAAAGGCTAAACCTCTCACCTCTACATTATCAGTCAGTAGATCTGTGCTACAACTGGGAGGAAGTGCAATCTTGAACTGGGGAGTTTTCTTCAACTGAGGGTAATTACTGAACATAGAGTCAGCAACTAGCATTCCCAGCCAGTGGGGTGGTGAATACCTTAGCTATTATTGTATGCCTTGTACAAGCTAGGGAAGTACTCAGAATTTCCATTGTACTAGAGGTCCTAGGTGTTAAAACATGGTAAGAAAAAGAAGAAAAAGTCATGATGATTGACAAAGAGGTAAAATTATCATTATTCTTAAATGATATGACTGCCCATCAAATTAGTAGAAACAAGACCCTAGAAGTTTTTGTCTCAAAGATAAGGAAAAATAACTGTCTCTGCTCCCTAAAGATATGGTCCCTCCATGCCTTTCCATCCCTTCCTTTATAATCTGGATGTGGCTTATTAATAATGTTGACAGAACAAGTTTTGGCATGTTTTACTACAACAAGACACCAGGGTTCATAGAACATTGTTTGGTTCTCAATGATGGAGTCCTAACCAAAAACGAGGCAGAAAAGTTCTTCCTTGACATTCTTTTATAATTAATAGTAATTACACATAAAAGCAAATATCCACCCTTTTTTCCATTAAAATGCAACTCATTATTTACTTGAAAATTAACTATGTGAAAAATTATTAACAATTTCCAAGATGACATATACTTCATATGACATTTTATACTGAATATATAGTAAATTGTAGATGGAAAGTGAATAATTTCTCTCAACATAAGGAGCAGACAAAAAAATCTGCTTTTGTGGACTGATTTGCAGCTTGAAGATTTGCAATCTCTGTCTTTGTTTCTCTATCCCTCTCACGCATATGTACACACACATGCAAACACACACACACACAATTAGTTAAAATATTTTACAAATGTTATAATTTGCTTCTAAACTATAAGCTGCAGGATAATACTGGAAGGCACTTTTTCACAAATAAAATATTATGGGTACAGATAGATTATCTTATTACCAATAAATTAAGACAGGACAAATAGAATATTTCTCACTGTATTTCCCTTTCCTAGTATTGGGTTTTGAATCATTAGATTCACCTTGTTACACTTTACAGGAACTTGGATGAGGTAAATTTTACTTTACCAGTCCACTGAAGCTCAGTAAACAATTATATTTTCTTATTGCTTATTAATGCATGTATTTTCATCACTGCTTTCATCTTCCTTTAATCAATAGTCCTTCATTTAATCAATAGTTTATGGGAAGAAAGTAAGTTTAAGAACAGAGAAATTTACTAGCCCACTATAACCACCCAAGTATCTCAGGGTATCTGAGTTACAAAGATGAATGACAGTCCATAAACAGTGTTATCTGAGATCCACCAACTCCAGAAAGTCACTGTTGGAGGCTATCAAAACATTCCATTTTTAAAGAGGTAATATTTTGAGATCTTAGTTATTCATTCAAAGTAAAAATTTCAACAGGCCTCATTACTTTCCTTTAAAGGCAAGAAGTATTTGGAGACCTTTGGTGGACCCTTTGCATAAGCTGCTGAAAACAGAAGAGAATCAGTGAGGAATTTTGACCAGGATAAGGCATGATCACATTTTCTAAAAAGTGCTCATGGAGGAAATTAGGGATTGGAGGAATTGAGGCAAACTGGAGATGGAAGAATGAGAGTATTGCAACAACCTAAAGACATGACAACAAAGTGAACCAGGAACATGTAAGATTTGGAGAATTGGATAAATTTTAAATATAATATGAAGGAAACCCTACATCTTTGTTAATTGCTTGCTGATGGAAGACCATTGTGGAAAAGAGGACACAGATAATGTGAAGGTGTGCTTTGGGCTGCAGAAAAAATAGTGGTGTCACTCAGATAGGAAAAAAAAAAAACAGGAAGAGGAATTGGTTTTAATGGGGAATGATTAATTTGAGATTTTTTTTTCCAGATTGGGCATTTGTAGATAATTCAAGGAGCTTCATCACCTAAGGGTATTTAACCCAGAACTCTGGAGAGAAGACTGGAAATAATTGGGATCAGGGATCTTTGGTTAGAAGTCTATGAAACATCACATGTAAGACCTCATCACTGATAGGTAGCTACTACTCTCCTAAATTAATACTCATCTTTTATATCAATTTAAGAGTTGTGACTTAAAATTTAAATTCTGTCAGCATGAGGTATATATGTTCATTATCTCTCCCAGGCAACATACAAAAACAAGGATAATTAAAGCAAACATTAAAAGTTTCATTATTATATCTTATTGCATGAAATAAGACCCATGCAACTAGCCCTAACAATTAACCCTTTTAGAATGACCTCTTAAACTGAACTCTTTCCACTCTGTAATAAACTCTAGAAAATAAGCTAAAAATTCTTTATTCTTTTGAACTGATTCAACTAGTAAAAAGTATGCAAAAATAAATGTTTTGGCAAAATTTGGTGGAGAGCTCAGTAGCATTTCACATTTTTGTGGCATACTCAATAAAAATACTATATTAATTTTCTGTATTTTTAGTGTGCTGCATCATTTCTGTAATCAGTTGAATAGTGGGTAATTTAAAGTACTAAAAAAAATATCATTTTTCTCGGTCCGATAAACCACAGAAAAATCCACTGATAGAGATTATAACAGTGTGAGGAACATGACAGGGAGATCAGAAGAGAGGAAATAGCATGTTAATGACATTCAATATTCTCCCTGTGTCAAGTCATCAGCATTTTTATTGCCACTATTTCTCAGCATACACTATTAGAATTTATTGAGTCAATCTGTCTCCATCACCTGTGATATAATATATTTTATTCAATAAGATATGGAATAATATTTATCTTTCAACTCCAATGACTGGCTTTCAGGACAATAACTGCATATCAACCAGGCATTACAAGAGTAGGAGAGGTTGTACATTTTAATATCTGACCTGAGTGTTGTCATTTTAGAATCTCTACTCTTGGTATTAAGAGTGCAGAATTCAATCCAAGGAATCACTCAGATTCAATAGTTATGGCAAATGATGGTATCAAATCATATTTTACAGCTCTTGCATAGCGAAGCATATTGCACAAATTTGAGGAAGAAAAGACTAGAACCTGAAGTTGGCTCCATTTGACAGGTGCACCAGATTCTCCATAACAGAAATGAGAATCAGGTTCAAGACTTTGCTCACTAATAAGAAATATGAGAAAGAAAAATGGGTATTTTTCTGTAAATGCCTGAAATGGCCCTTATTTAAAAATTGGGAGAGAAGTGAATCTGTAATTTATGTCCTCCAGTTTTCTGTGAAACTGAGTTCCTTCGAGGCTGCACCTTGAAGGCTGTGTCTCTGATTTTTCAGGTCATTAATGGAGTTGATTTTTCCATGCCAGCCATTTGAAAAAACAACTGCATTGTTGATGGCTGGTGGATCCCTTGGAGGAAAATACATAGTTTTTAATAGTCCATACAATAGAGTTAACCACAGGATCAACTTTTTGCACAGTCCAAGTCCCTGTTAGTCACTCCAGGTAATTCTGGATAAAAAGAATCTTTTTTTTTTTTTATGCTTCTATGTGCTTTCATAAACACTTATTTCACATTTGCTTCTTTCCGGCTTCTCCTCAGAAAGCCCATGTCAATGTGTGACAAAGAGTTGTCACTGCACTGACATGATTGAGTTGGTATCTGGTGGTTTCACCTCAGAAACGAAGGGGTCTGGAACTCCTGCTGGTAAAAAGCACTAACTCATCTGCTGTTAGCTTTACTCACCAGGAAGTCCCCTCTCCCAGCCAGAGAGCATGGAAGTGCACAGAAACTACTTCCTGTCAGGCAGTTTATTGCTTGATTGTGTCAACTATTGCCGACCTCCCTGAATGGGTCAGGCAGCAGGTAAAATACAGAAATATCTGCCTTCCAACAAATACACGTCATCTTAGCACTTATCATGTTGACACCATGTGTGCCCAGTGCAGCCACCTTGGCTACTTCCTGTTCCCCCTTTTTTTTTCTTTTACTTCACCCTGAGCTCCATTATAATAAGGAAAATTTACAAAGTCAGCTTTCTCTACCCCCAATGCATACATGCATATTGATTTATTTGTTTAAATCTTTGTGCATTTTGGAAGAAAGTAAAAAAAAAATTTGGATGCTTGAATCATCATATTTCAAATTCAAATCCAAGTCAAGTTACTTATTTGATCTGAAATCAATTCATCTCTCTGGGCTGCTGTTGCTTTGTGATTAGTGCCTGCTTTTAAGGAGCTGTGATAAAGATAAATTAAATAATCTATGTAAAAGGACCACCCCTGTGTTTTACTCACAGTAGGTCCACTGGCTCCCTTAGGGGAGAAATAACAAAATGACTAAACTTTTGCCTCCCCAAAGAAAACAGAATAGAGTGTTGCTTGTTGGTTCATTTATTTACTTACTACTGCACAGGAAGGGGGGAGAGGGGAAGGAGGAAGTGTGGTTAAAGGAGATCACACATTAACCCCATTGGGAATTGCTCTAGTGTGTGCTTTGTGTATCCTACTTATATCTTCTTAGAGTCCCCATTTTAAGAGCATGTCCTTTCTTTACTTTGGCACCACACAAGATGGTAACAATAGGATTAAAAGGAGTGTATCTGGTTTAAGATTTGTCTTGAAGCTTTACTGAAGCCAAAAGGAGGTGTTATATTCCCAGCTTAGCGGGAGAGTGCTTGGCACAGGAAGCGTCAGCCTCAAATCCTTGGCCATCCTCCATAGATTTGAGGTTGCTTTGTTGTGTGTGCACCTTTGTGTATTGATGTTGGGGGGAGAGGTGCTAGAAATGGGGTGAGACTTTAGGGAAAGTGAATGGAGTGGGGATATCTGATAAAGAGATATGTGGCTTTGGATCAGATCCTGATTTTTGTGCTAGGGCTGCAGAACCTGACAGTCTTATTTACAAATGTTAGCTCTACCTATCTGAGCAGGCCTCACTTTGTACAAGTTCTTCAACTACAGGGCCCTTGACTTATCTGCAGAGGGATGAAGAGACCATGTATTTCATGGAAGCTAAATTGGGAAATACATATAAAATGCATAAATGCTATGACTATTCACTACTCAGTAATTCACTACCTGAGCTACAAATGTTAGTTTTCTTTTTAAAAAAAAAAAAAGTGACTTATTTTTTTTATATCCAGAAAACTGTAACTGGTAGTGTCACAATGTGACATCTATTTTTTCTGACGGTGTTGAGCAATGTGAAAATCATCTTAGGTTTTAGGATATCCCATAGAAAATTCATTTCAAAACCTTGTTCCCATTAAATAGAACAACATTTGCTTGGATCATATGTCTTGATTGGATATTCAAGTCATATGGTTCTGGGAACCTCACATGCCACTCTTCTTTGTATATATGAAAATGAAATGGCAAGACCAAAGTCAGCCCTCAATTGCCCACATGGTCCTAATGGAATAATCATTCACTGAATATTTACTTAATGATTTACTGAGAACCTACGAAATGCCAGACACTGTTCTAAGTGCTGGGGATACAGAAGAATATAAGATTTACAAAGTCCATGAACTTCAGAGCTCTTTCAGAATAAAAGAGCTCAATTTTCTCCTAAATGTGATATGAAGTCAGTGGTGGCTTTTGAACCAGAGCATGCTGTTATCTGTTTTATGTTCTTATAAAAATATTCTGGCCGTTCCATGGATCTGTGGCTATGATCAATTTCTCCTTTAGCATTGTTTGGTTCCTGTGGTGTGGTTCAACAGTGAGCATGACAACATGGAATTATGCACCCCATTTCTCTCCTATGGGCTGACTTTAGGCAAGATAGCAAACTTTGTACCTCAATGTTCTCACATATAAATTGGGAGGAAAACCATCCACCCCCAGGGTTATTCTGAGATTTTAAGGAAGGGCTTATGTGAAATGTTTGGTGGTATGACAAGAATCTACTAAGTGCTCAAAAATGTTAAGTTCCCCTGGTTACTCACATCAAGAACCTTTGAGAAATTTTTCAGTCCTTTAAGATAGTTAGCTTTTATTACATGCAAGGTGCTTTTGTCATTACAGAAGGTATGTGATCACATAGGCACAGAAAGTGAGGCAAATCAGGTCAGCAGTCTTGGTGAATGATGAGAGGGTGTTCTGGAAAATTTTGATGGAAAGAGTGACTATATGAAAGCTGCCAGGATTGAAGATCTTACAAGACTTGTTGCAGTAAGTGAGGGAAGAGCAGTTGAGCATGGACTTTAGATCACATGTGGAGCAACAGAAGATATTTAATGATCAGAAGTGGGACAGTTTATGTGGAAGGAAAGTATTATACTGGGAATGGCAGAAAATAATACTGGAAAACTAAGGCAGTTCCAAGCTGTGGGTGCTCAGAGATGGCAGGCATTTTATCTTTATACCCTGTGATCTTTAATTCTTGGTCCTGGGGAAAACACTCTTCTGTTGGAATTCATTCCCTCTCTATTTTGTCCAGCTGAGAAGGTACTGATGACCCTCTGGTACTACATAAGTGGATAGTACATCACTAGCATCTTTGCTTGAACAAACACTCCTGACTCTGAAATCTCCTGGTTACACAGAGTGTAGCCATACATGGGAAATTGCACAGTCAGAGAAGACTAGGGAGTAGAGAAGATAGAAAAGCATGTAAATACAGATGGAAATGTTGCTCCTTGACTCCAGAGACCAGTGCTTAATCCACCACAATGGAGACAGCATAACAATAGACATTATGATGGATTTCAACAAAAGACATGATAATCTTTTATGACATTGGTAGTAGGTGAAGAGAATAGACAAAAGATTATTCAATTACTTAACTGCATACTACCCACCACCACCTGGTCAAAATGTCATTGTGATTTCTCCTAACGCAAACTTCCAAAGGCTGTGTGCTTCTGGACTGTCACCCACCTACTAATAGGTGTCTGAAAAATCCATTTTCTACTATATTTGTTAATAAATCTTAGTAAAGCATAAATTATAAAGAAACATAATGTCTTAGCTAAAAGAAATCAATAATGCTTTTAAACACAAGCTCATTAGTATTAAAGATTATTCCCATTTTTCATTATATTGAGAAAGAAAGAAAATGATAATCATATCAATGCATGCCATCTATTGAACTAACATAATGTTAAATGCATTGTCTAAAAAATTAAAATGCCCCATACAAATCAGATATTATTTATTTATTTACTACCCATCTTTACAGTGATCCTTTCCCCATGTACACACAATTCTTTCCAAAGAGAATTTGAGACAGCTTATAAAATATGCATACAATGCACTAAGACAAAAATAGATAAATAAAGGAATCAGAGAGAGACATTACTATTTTAAAAAGCCTGTCATATAAATGATAAAAGGAACAATTAATGCATCATGTTATTTAGTAGTTGTTGCTTTTCATCCCATAACTTAAAAGCACTCGATAGATATGACTCTCTTAATAGTTCTATTTTCCCAGGTAGTCCATTTCAGAGATTAAAATTCAACCAACCATCAAATAACTCAAGAACTATTCTAGAAAACAGTTTTCCATCTTTTAGGCCATTTGCACTCAATATTTTCATCACTAAATGTAAAAATTATAATAATAGTATGTAACAATAACAAAGTACCTGAAATAGTTTCTTTTGCTTCAGCCCAAACAGAACCAATGATGTTCACACATATTCACATATATTCACACATATATGTATGTTTGTGCTTCAGAATCCATAGATATATACTTATTCTCTTTGTGTGGGGAGACAAATATTTTCCCAGAAGGCAACTATGGAAAGAGACTATCAAATTTCTTGGTTATTATAGTATGAAAGCCAGCACCACTCCCAGAAAACAAGACATGTGGCTTTTTGCCAAATGGGATTTGAGTGCTACGTGGCAGCTCTTTTTCCTCACCTGTGACCACACCCCAAGGTAATTGTAACAAGCATTAAATTCCCTACAGGTGAAGGCGCAAGTGGGAGGTTACCCACATCACCTGGAGGAGTAGATCTAGGTACACAGAGATCATACTAATTCTTTTACAAAGGATGAAAATCTGCAAGGCAATCCCAATGCCAACTAACCACTGGGTCACTGTGTCAAAGAATACAATGAGCATAAATCCCTCAAAAAAGCTAAATACATTTTCCCAAACCACTTTAAAATTTTAGCAGTAGGTTTTGCATTCTCTATGAATTTCATTTCACATGTTTATTATAGCATATTGCCATTTTCCTCTCTTGTAGAATTTTAAGGAAGAACATTTCATTAGTCAACCATGCATATAAAATATGAAATCAAGATTGCCTACTGCAGTGCAGAAGCCAAACATCATGAAAAAGGATTAGTTTCTTTCACTGTCTAGAAATTTTTCATGGAAGACCTTGGCTGGCCTTTTGATATTAAAACTTCCTAACAAGTATTACACAGGAGTTTTAAATTAGAACTTGCTGTCACTGAGACAGTTATAAACTGTTAAATATGTCCTTTCTATGCTAAGCTCCTGTAAAGTATGCACAAGGCTGTGGTTGGGACACTCTTTCTGACACGTAGCAGGATGAGATCACAGAGGTGTTTTCAAACTGCCTGTTAAGCAATGCAGGTGGCCTAGTTGTGTGCATGTGCGTGGGACTAAACATCTCTGCTTAAATCATATAGTTCTCTCCAAAGAAAACATCTAATAAAAGTGCATGTCATATTTTTTAATGTTATCTTCAAACTAAAGATTTACTTTTTGAGTCTTCTCAAATAGTAAGAACTTACAAGGTCACTCAATATTTTCAATATTTTCCATGAGGTAGAAAAGCTTCTTCACTGACAGTGCAAAACATGAGTCATCTTTAAATGGGCCATCATTTTAAAAATATTATTTTCCTTTTACCATTACTTTTCATAAAACAGAAAAGTAACATAGAAAGTCAATGGCCATGCCATAGAAATCAGACAAAATGGAAGAAAAGAAAGAAACTCAACCTTCCACTTTTTTTTTCATTACGTTTCATTTTGTTTATTCAATAATATTTTCCAACAGCAAAAATCTCCTCCAAGGGTTTGTTCTGGAAGTTTCATAATGGACTCTGTTTTCTCCTATCTGACCAGTAGAGCCCATAATTAGTACTTAATTATAGTTTATATGGCCACTTTGACCAGAAAGAAAAGAGCAGCTTTGTTACAGTCAATGAAGTATTTAAAGCTATGCCCGGGATGGGGATGGGTTTATTAAACACTTGGGTAAGCAATAATAAACTTACATCGATTGGGGAACTCGATAGATCTCTTTTATGTGCTGCCTACAAAAAAAAAAAAATTCTAGGTTGAATTGAAAATCACTAGGGACCCTGTTTGAATACACTAACATAGCCAGAATCCTGCAAAGCCAACAGAATAAGAGAAACATAATTTTTCCCTTCAAGAAAACTGACTCTCCAAAATCATGAGACATTCCTGATTTATTCTTTGTCCAAAAGGATGGACACAATTTCTATTATAAAATAATCGGTAATATGTGCTGAGAACCAGGCCTGGGCTCAGCACTATGCTTGGGGATAAAGCTTAAATAAAGTGTTCATGGTCACAGAGAAGAATCCAAAGCAAGGGACGGTGTTTCACAGCAGGAGCATTTGCACTCTAAATTGATAAATTTACCCTCTTCGTCTAAGGAAAGAAAGATATTGTTCACATGGGTATTAGCTTATTAACTTATTGTTATTTTTTATTTTATATTTATTCTTGATTACCTTTCTTCCAAAATGAAACCTTGCTAGAAAAGATACACTTCTCACTGAAGAAGCTAAAGAGATCTGGCTACTTATTTTCTCAGTTTCCTTTGCATCAAGGGCAGGGATATGTGCCCTAAAGCCAGCCAACAGCCATAGCCGTGGAACTTGAACCCAGAGCCAATGATGCTCCCAGGGGAAGCATGGGACCATTCATTTTGGTGACAGCAGATGATGGCAGTAGCAGTTACAGAAGGGGTTAGAAACATGATACGCAGACAGGATGGATACCTCCATTGCTGCAATTCTGCTTACAAAGTATGTGATGGACCAGACAGCCCAGCGGTGAAGCTTGTGAACAAGTGCGCTAGCATCGCAGGATCAACATCCTAACTGGCCAGGGGGTGACTGATCACCTAGTGTTTCACTCTGATTGGATGTAGAAAATTTTGTCCCTAAAATCATAGCCAATAGCTTTACAGGTCGCCTCCAGCAACACCAGGTAAAACCCCTACACAGCAGCAACTTGGGGACACCCCATTCAGGACCCATCCCTTATGAGAGCTGTACTTCCTCTCTATAAGAAAGAAAAGAAATTCTGTCACTTTACCCCCCTCCCTTGTCCTTGTGCCTCTCTCTCCAGGTCGCACAGCAAAGAATCTACACTTGGCTGCTTCTCAACAGCACCTAGTTTTCTAGAGTGGAGAGAGCTACAGTGCCCACAGTGAGTGGTGTCAAGGGAACAGCAGATAATGCTGGGCACTGGGTAGAGGTCGGTGGTGTGTATTCACCAGGATGAGAGTCCTGCCGATTCCATGCCTAGTACTGGCTAATGCCCTACATCTTTTAGCTTCTATTTTCTATACTCGCTTCTCCATTCTATCAATTTCTCAAGTGGGGTTTTATTCATTCTTTTAAAGCATTTCCTGTTTTAACAGAGTTGGTTTGTTGCTGTCAGCTGAGATCTTTGATCAATACTCAATAATAAGGTAATGTTTTAATTAATTTAAACATTCATCAAAGTAGTTAAGTTTGTTGTACATGCACAATTGGCTGCATTTCAGTATTTGGAGTTTGGAAAGTGGCTTTTAAAGCTTTGTCATTGCTGGATTTCATCACACCCCCATCAATGAAGCTAAATTTATTTGAGGATGAAGGCAGGTACTCTAAGCCCACTACTTCTGAGCCTGTACACCTGCAGAAGTAACAGAAGGATGATTTCTTTGTCTAACTTTTTCATTATTTTCTGGGACAACTGTATAAGGGCAAATCTCTAAATAAAACCAAAATATAACAAAAAATGCCTTCTATTTCTTTTTTTAACTCACTTTTTTTAGACCAAAATAATCAATCAGTACTTCTACAACATCCATCCATTAATTCCTTCGTTCCTTCGGTGTTTTTTTATTTTTAATGGTTTTGCTCTAGTACAGTTTTATAGAACTATGGGACTAGACAATAACCAAGTAATTCCACAAATCCACAATGTCAAATGGTAGCACATGATCTAAAGGAAAAGTACTAGGAGGACTGATATGATTTGATTAAGAATATGATAAAAGGATTTTATGAAGAAATCACATAGGAACAGAGAGGTTGTTTAGGTAAGGATGCAGAATGGAAATTGCATTAGTTGCTAACATAACAAATTTTCGCATATTTAGTGCCTTAAGCGAACACATATATCTTACATTTGGGAGGTCAGAAGTCGGAAATGGGTCTCACTGGGCTAAAATCAAGGTGTCAACATGACTGGTTACTTCTTGAGATTTCAGAGGACAGTCCATGTTCTTGCTTTCTTCAGTGTCCATATACAAAGGTGGCAGCGTGGCATCATCCCTTCTTTCTGAGCAGTGCTTGCATCCTTTCTTCTCTGTCTCTCACTCTGAATCTCCTGCATCCTTCTCATAAGTTCGTTTGTTGCTGTCAACTGAGATCTTTGATCAATAATCAATAATAAGGTGATGTATTAATTAATTTAAACATTCAACAAAGTAGTTAAGTTTGTTGTACATGCACAACTGGCTGCATTGACCTTAATCAGATTGGGCTCACCTGGAGGAGAGGGAAAAGAAGGAAACCTTAGGACTGTATACAATGTGCAGGAATTCGTATTCCAGAATACTGTTAGAGAACCCAAATGTCAGATGGAGTTAGACTCCCAAAGTATCCCCTTCACTCTCTTTCTAATTTCAAGGCCATCATCTAATCTCAAGGCCACCACAAAGCACCCCAATTGAGGTGAGGAGTTTCTCAATAGAGCAGGACTTGAATGTATGGTTTTCTAGTCAGGGACACATATAACCTAGGGAAATAAAATAAGCACTCAAAAGGGCATTAATAAGCAAAGTTTATTCTGAAAGAAATGACCTCTATAATAAATACAAATCAGTGAAAATTTTTAAAACAAGCAAACAAATAAATTCTTGCCCTGGCAGGTTATTCTTTTTTTCTTAGTCATTGTTATTTATGCTCCCAAGAGTTTTAATTATGCAGACTGACATTTGTGAAAAGGATTTAAACTCACTTTTACTGACTTGAAAGCTAGTCTTTTACATTTGCCTCCCTCTTTATTTTGTTTACATATGTCTTTTCAAAAAGAAAAGAACGTCTCTTATACTTCCCAAGCATCAGCTCATGTAACCCTGAGCTTTCCCTAGATGAAATTGTGTAAACATCCATTACAATTTCAGAGAAAAGTTCACTATTATTTTCAAAATCATGATGAATTCTGGAAAGAGCATATTCCTGGTTACCTTTGGTTTTGAATCCCTTTCTTCTATGAATTAGCTTGGTTAAAGGACTATCTCATTTTTTTTTTCTGTGCATGATACACCAGCCCCTTTTGCATGTAGAAAACTTAACTGAAAATATTTTTAATGTCTTTACTTTATTTATTTTTATATGGTGCTGAGGATTGAATCCAGTGCCTCACACATGCTAAGTGAGCGCTCTACCGCTGACCCACAACCCCAGCTCCTTAACTGAAATTTTTGTTTACTCATTTTAATTAAGTGAAGAGATCATTGAGATGTAAGATACTTTTGGAAAACTGTTATGATTTAGGTATGAGATGTCCCCCCAAAATTTATGTGAGACAATGCAACAATTAGATTTTGAGAGATGTAACTGAATCAATGGATTAATCCACTGATGGATTAGCTGGGCAGTAACTTTAGGCAGGTAGGATAAGACTGGAAGAGGTAGGTTGCTGGGATGTGACTTTGGGGTTTATGTTTTGTCTCTGGTGAGCAGAGATCTCTCTACTTCCTGGCTGTGATTTCCTGGAGTGCTTTCCTCCCCTATGCTCCTCTGCCATGATGTTCTGTCTCACCTTAGGCCCAGAGCTATGGAGTTGACCAACCGTGAACTGCACTTCTAAGAAAACTGTAAGCCAAAGTAAACCTTTCCCCTCTAATAGTTCTTGTAAGGTCTTTTGGTCACAGTAATGGGAAAGCTGATTGAAAAGAAGGAAATAAAATGAAGATGTCAATTAAATATTTAAATTGTTGTAAATCTGAGTCCCTTCCCACAAATATCAGGAATCAAACTCTTCCTCAGATTTTCCAAAAGACTGATACCATAGATGATTACTCAGTCTAAAAAAGGAAGGTACTATTGAACTTTGCAGAAAGTATAGTCATCTTTCCAAAAGACCCATTCCCCTCATTGGGGCTGACTGACAGTATTGTTCCCCAAATCCACCTCTGACCATGGTTGCCATTTCTTTCACTATTAGGGCAAAGAATCTGAAGAGATTAATTCAATTATTGTCATGGCCCTAACAGCACACTCAGGGACTAGTTACTCTTTCTTCAAACACGCTTCCACGGGTAAAGCAATGTTCTGGATTTCTGTTGGCACACTAAACCTCTTCAACCCAGCTATTACAAGACTCAGTCCTAACAGCCTTCTTTCTGTATGCATTTTTATACCTAGCATCATCTATACTGATAACTCAAAGTGCACTTTAGCTCAAATTTTCTTCTGAAATTTAGACCCCAAAGCCATTTTCAGAGCATATGTATCTTGTTCTTGAATGTATTGGGACTCTTTGTAAACTCTTATCCCAAACCTGGTCCTCTTCATGTTCTTGTTTTATTGACCATCCATCTAGCTGGCCAAGTGAAACCTAGTGTCCTTCTTTATTACCTTCTCTCACTTATGTCTGTCACTTTTATATTACCAAGTCCTGCTTATTTTACTTCTTCATAGTCTCTTTTGTCCATCTTCACAGCTACCATAGTTCATTTTATTATATGACTACCGGCATGCTTCTTTTTCTTCCCCAGGATTTTTGCATGTGCTATTCTCTTCAATTTAAATCTCAGCTGTAGAAACATATCTTTAAGGAAAACATAAATCAATTCCCACTCTAAATTTATTTCCTTTATTATAAGTAGCTGTATTAGCTGTGACCCCATAGTCTTTGCCTCATCTTCCTCTATGGGAAATTTTAGATTTATTTAAGGGATCATTTATTTAATGTCTGCCTTCACTGTTAGGCTATAATTTGTATGAGGGTAAGACTCTATTTTGCTTATTAATATACCACATCTTATGCAGAATTATAGAATAATAAATGCTAATATCTGTTTCTTTAAAGAATAAATATTTTTTGACTCACATAATCAGAATAGTGTTTAACCTAGAACAAAGGGTCAATAAAACTTTCTCCTGAAATTCAATAGTAAATATTTTAGGCTTTGCATACCTCAAATAAAGTATTTTTCTACAACTCACTATACCATCATGATGTGAAAGTAGCTATAGGTAAATATACAAGCAAGTGGTCTGATTGTGTCCCAATAAAATTTATTTAAAACACACACACACACACACACACACACACACACATATTGAAGCAGGGCACTGTGGTGCAGGTCTGTAATCCCAGAAGCTTAGGATGCTGAGGTAGAAGGGTCGCTAGTTCAAATCCAGCCTCAGCAATAGTGAGGTACTAAGAAAATCAGTGAGACCCTGTCTCTAAATAAAATACAAAATAGGGATGGGAATGTGGTTCAGTGGTTGAGTTCCCCTGAGTTCAATTGCAAATACAAAAAAAAAAAAAGAGTACACATACATACACATTGTAGTCAGGATTTGGTTCAAGGGCTTAATTTGCTGACCATTAATTTAGACTTAGTTTGCTGATCCCTAATCTAGGCTGCTAAATTTTTAAGTAATTCCATAGAAAGGATATTTACAATCTTCTTTTGGACCAGTTTTCTAACTTTAACAAGGGTTAAAGATTTTTCCTATTTGTATTACTAAATTGTGATTTTAGCATCTCCATTTTTATAATAACTGCATTCAAATATCAGAGAATTTCAGTTTCCTCCAGGAACAAAGAATGGATGTTTGCCTTTGTTCTCTTCACTAGGTAGCCACACCTGGTCATTTAGAAAAATAAAAGAAGTCACCATTCAGGCACTGAAAGGTTTACTTTCAGAAATCCAAACTAGCAGCTGCACCCCTATCCCCAGCCCCACCATGGCCCATCCACAGTGACACTAAGATGACTGAAAATACTTTTATAGTAATGTTATCGGTCATGAATAGCTGCTATCTCTCGTCGTTATCAGTAAGGATTATGCTTCCCCACGGAAAATGTCTTGCTTTGGCCAATAAAATGTGTTTCAAAGTGTTGGGGTCAATTCCAAACACAAGTTTGCTGAGATAGATTATACTGCTTCTTAATTACCCGGAAGGCCACCAATGTTCTTAAAACTGGCTGATCATCCTGGGGCCCAAAGAGAAATCATTACTTACCATAAATGAATACATAATGAAAGTAAGAAATACATTTTCCTTGTCAAAGCCATTGAGACGATGGGCTGTATTATTACTGCATCTTATCCTAGTCTATCCTGGCTAATAAATGGGAAACCTTCCTACTCAAGCAAGATCTCAGATTTGAGGAGTCATTGTTGATGTGGAACAAATATATATTTTTATTGGTTTGAGCTTTCTAATTATAGTCAGCAATAATATGATGAAATTAAATTGCACTAATGAATAAGCTATATAACAAAGGACAAAAAAATAGTTTGTGAAAACATTTCCAAGAAATTGAACTAACCTGAAATTAGTATACAATCTCTCACAAAATATAGACTTGACAGCTTTCTTAAAACCTCAGAATACCTAGTACAATTGCCTAGCATTTCCTATATAAAAATGATTGACTGAAGCTGTTTTGACTGTTTTCTTTAAATACAGCACCCACTCTATTTTGCCAAAGCCCTTTCCATTACATAATAAATACAAACAACTTTCACCAATTTTCTCTACACTTTATTTCCCTAATGTCAGCCTTTATACCTGGCACCTGGCCTGTATCCTCATTCAGTGAGATTATTGAGACCACTGACCAGACCTTATTTATCTTTCCACCCCAGCTCTTAGCAAAGTGCTTGTAATATAACATGTGCTTATTATATGTTGGCTTAATATATAACTACAAAATAACTTCTATAACTAGAAGCTCCCATAGAGCTAAAATTGTAACTATTAACAAAGCTGCACGTTCATTCTGAAGTGATGAACACATCAATCCATCTGAATATTAATTGAATCCAAACAAATATTAAGAGAATATACATGTAACATAAAGAGTGCTAGGGGCAGAAGGGCCAGAGAGGTCAAAGGAATACCTATATGATATTGGAAAGTACAAAAGCCCATAAGGTTCAGATGTACTCCACAGAATTTTTAAAAAGCAGGTAATTTAAGGACATTTTTATTTCTGATATTTGGTAGCACTATGAGACTCTTGCACCCAGCCAAGTATGGCTAAGTTTTATCCAAATCTCAGGAAGAGAGAATGAAATTTGATGACTGTGAGCGCATAACTTTAATATTAATCACAGAGGCTATATCTTTTGCCCAAACCTGCTATATTTTACTTCCCCATCCTTCCCTCTCCCCACCCTCTTCCTTGGTCCATTACACTTTATTCTTTCTGGGGGAGGGGGACAGAGGGAGAGGTAATTCATGCTGCATCTTCAGATTGTGTGCAGAATGCTTCCCTTCAAGGTGAACGGGCACCAAGTCAGACTCTCCATTTAAGGAGTAAGAATAGGATCAACAGTCTGTAAAAGAATTATACACGTTGATCACTAGAACTATGGCCAAAGTGGATCTGGTACAAAAAGATCACTTGGATGTGGTGTTTGTTTACCTTCTAAATGTGTTTAAGAACAGATTTAAAATATGCTCAAGATTTTGGACTTGAAAATAAAAAAGTGACAAAGTCAGAGTAATTTATTCTGATAAATAAAGTACATATGTAAACAATTACTTTTATTGTATTTTTACTTTCATGATATATTTGGTTTAGTTAATTTAATATTATCTCCACTTACTATATTTTGTAAAGAACTGCTGTTGAGTATAACTCTACATTCATTTCACTCTCTCCCATAGTCTTATCATTGATCTGCATTATGTGTGGCCTTGCAACAGGAGAATCACAGGATCTTATAAAATAAATAAATAAACTCTGTGAAAAGAAAGAATTTGCCCAAGGTGCCTGTACTTATTCATAGGTGAATTTCTATTGTCCGTTACCATTTATATCTAATATGAACCATTCTACAGGGCTTGCCTCTAATCCCCATGCTTGTTAAGGAGCTTAAGAGGAGAATCAGTTGATTTCAAGGCCTTTTGGAGTTCAAGGGCAAAGTGATTATTTCCTTAAAGGAAAAAAGATCAGGGACTCATCACAATTTCCAAAGTTCAGCTCTTTTTTGTTTCACTAATTAGAAGCCAGACCAAATGCATATCTGGAGGCTTTTATACAAGCCATCAGCCCTTTGCCCTGGGACCAATTACAGAAAAGTATCTTTTATACATTACTCTCTATGAATAATCTAGTGTTCATACAAGCTGTCATGTTTAACCATGAGTCATGCTAAGACCATATAATCACATAGTTGAAGAGCTAATGATATGTTTGCTCTTCTCATCTTAATTTATGAACATAATTACACTCAAATATGCCTAGGGCTTATCTGTTATTTAAACACGAATGCATGTAAATATACATATATGTAGACTTGTGAAAAAATGACACTAATTGGTACATAAAATCATGCTCTGTCACCTGAAAACTATGTTTCTATCCTATGTCTAATTCCATACTGAGCAATTTATTTTCTTGCAAAAGGAAAGCAATAGTTGAGCATATAGAGAATTAGATACCAGCCTAAAATGTGGAGTTTTTCCCTATGTGTTTTACAAAACTATTGATATCCTGGTATGTAGATCGATTTTTTAAAAATGTTTTCACCTTCCTTACTTGCATCAGTCTGGGTTCTCTAAAGATTTGAGGTAAGAAATTGCTTAATCATTTAAGGAGGCAAAGAATTGTAATTGTGGCAGCTGGAGGGCTGAAGACCTTAGTGGTGTAAGTTGTACTACAAGTCTGAAGTTGAACAGGAAAACCTAGCTCAAATATAGTCAGGGAGAGAAATAATTCTTTTTTAACCAGACTTCTAATTGGGTCTTTAATGGGCTGGATGAAGCCCACCCATATTGCGAATGGTGATCTGCTTTACTCAAGAGATACTCTGACAGATATGTCCTGAAATAATATCTAACCAACTATCTGGGCACCCCATATTCCAATTAAGTTGACACTAAGATTAATTATCACAACACCAATAGTACTGCTATTCAGAGTCTGCATATTTATGTTTCTGGTGACCCAGTGATGTCTAGGAAAGCAAGTTATACTCTGAATAGGCATAGTGTTTCTCAGAGCTTTGAAAATTTGAATGGATTTTTAAAAATTAAGAAAAACTTATCCTTCAGAACAAAACAATGACAATAATTTCTCACAGTATAGATTCTATGGAAAGAACATAGGTATTTTACAAAGATGACATTAAGAAACTCATGGTGGGACTATATCACATGCTACATGCATTTATCAACAATTCTACTTTTTTAGAAAGGGTCATTAATTATAACATTACTAGTGACTGTTCTCATTAAATATTTTCAATAATTGTCTGAACAGGAGCTACAATCACAATTTTCTGTATCCTCCCCTGGAGAGACCACTTGAGTATATTTTATGAATAATAATAAAAAAAGAAAAACCAAAAAAACTACCTCCTAGATAAACTAGAGAGAAAATAAAGTTAACCTTTATTGTGTTGTTGGACACTTTTTTTCATTTTTCTTATTAGAGTTTTATAGTTACACAGAATAGTTGGGTTCATCCCAACAAACTCATACATTCATGGAATTTGATTTTAGTTCATGACCCTTCCTTTTCCTCCCGTCCTCCCACCCCGTTTCTCGTTCTCCTTTCTCTACCAAACTTCCTTTCATTCATATATTTATTTATATTTGATTGGTTCTTTTTACTTATAAAGATGAAATTCTCTGAAGTATATTTATGTCTGCACATAACAAGATTTTTAAAGAATTAATTCTGCATTGCCTCCCCACTCTGCTGCTCAGTCTCTTTCTTCTACATCACTCATCTTCCCTTTATATTTATGTTATCCTATCATTCCCTCTCCCTTTCCTTTATTTTACTCTAGCTTCCCCCATGTGAGAGAAAACATTTCACTTTTGAATTTCTGAGTTTTAGCTTATTTTCTTAGCATAATATTCTCCATTTCTACCATTTACTGGCAAATGTCATAATTTATTCAGATAAATAATGAAATACCTGTATAAGTAGTCATTTTAATTATATTTTACTTCACTGAAGTACATTGTACATTTACAATGGTGTTGCCATGATCTTCATATGTGAGAATGAAATTAATAAAGAGAAGTTTTAAGGAAAAAAATGAAGTCATCTTGCTAATAATTTTAAAGTAATGCCAGGGTGGTTAGCCTGAGAACTAGTGTTTGGCAGTATTTGTAAACTGCTTCATTAAATATAAATGTCAGGCCTGTGAGGGTCTTCTTCACATCCAGCGTATATCCAGTATTCAAGTTGGGTGCTTTTTCTACATGGAAGAAAGTTTCCTTAATCAATAGCACACAAGTAAAATTCATCTCTTCTCTGAAGGGGAAGATGAACATTCCAAATCTACTCACCCCCTTTGTTATTTGTAGTCTGGGTCTCTGTCTATGCGGTTTTAAGGCAATTCACTTGTAAACAATTTTGGCCAGAATTCCTAAAATTTCCTTACTTACATATATTCACTTTTGTAAAATTAAATATTCCTTCTAAGAATCACATTTTGGTTTTGATTTTTTATAAGAAAATCTAAATCTGGACTTTTCTATTAATTAGAGTAACATTTCTAATTAAGTAAATAACAGTTTATGATACTGATTGCTATGAAATGCCAGATGACACGAAAGGCCATCTTTTCCTTTGATATGTGAATAAAACTGGCTGGACCACTCTAAGTGCTAATCCGGAGGAAGCCCTGGACCGTCCCAGATCCTTACCCATCAAAATACTTACTAGAATTTTTTGTTTCCTCTCTCTCCTGTACTAATATGCTTTTCAGTCACTCTATATTTTGAGCTCTTGAGCATCTCTTCAGCTCCTCCAAGACATTCAAGTAGTATTCACCCACACAATGCAGGACCAAGTACTGCACAAGCAATATATTTTCTTCTGAAAAATCATTGGTGTGTAAAAAGACAGAAAACAACATTGTCGTTTTAGAGGCACATGTAAAGTGCTATATGACTAGAAAGGAGAAGGTAATTAAATCTAAGTGATGAGGACTGGGAGGGCTTTTATGAGAGGATTGAATTTGATTTGGACCTCTAAGAATGAAACTTTTTGTTCAATTTGGTAAAATACACATAACATAAAATGACTCCTTTTAACCACTTTTCATTTATGGATATGATTTCAGTAAAGTAATATATTGAACTTTATGGATAGAGCACTTGCCCTCTACAACAAGGAATTTTGAAAGCAAATGAATATTCTTCATGAGTAACTGTGGTTTGGAAGTTTAGTGAATGGTAGGAGATGAGATATGGAGGTTTGATAGTCAGACCAGAAACTTTGATTTTATTTTGCAAATTGTGGGTAAACAAATGGCATTTGGGGAAGATCTTAAGGTATGCAATCATCTGTAATATGGAGAAATATAAAAAATTAAGAGAAAGACAATATCACAAACATTGGGATAAGAAAATAAACAGTAGAAATGATGAATATAATGACATTACACTGGTAGCATTTTATAAGCAAATTTATAAGGTGTTAAGGAAGAAAGATGTGGGTAAACAATATTTTTAAGTATAACATAAGTGAGGCTGTTGGGAGATGAATCAAGTTTGAAACATCAAGAAAACCAAGATGAAAGGTAATCTCAAGAATAGAACAGTTTTGAGAGAACTTTGGCAGTCTGTGTTGTCAAATTATGCAGAGATTTCAAATGGGTTGAGAGGCATCACAGTCATTAAAAAAAAAACAAAACACCACTTTGCCTTGTTGACTATTATGACATTCAGATCGACAAAAATTTCCCAAATGTAAGTTTTCAAGCTTAGAAAATGGAAAGAATGATATTATTTGGAAGTCCAGAGCTGTGTCTACTTTAAGAAAAGCCAGAATAAGATAAGCTAGTCAAATCAGCTCAGGAATTACAGAGTTGGCAATCTTGAAAAAAAAAATTATAATTCTCTCTATAACTTCTTTCAAATGACTCCAGTAATTAGCATTCAAAGAAACTAATATATAATATTGACTCTGAAATCTGATAAGAAATATCAAAACTGGAAGATTTTAAAATCATCATTCAGATCATGGTGATCTGTGAATTACAGAGATAGAAATGAGAAATAGATTTAAAAAGTCATTGCAGAAGATATTAATAAATATTTTTAGGCAAGAAGAGAAAATAATACCAAAAACAGGTTATGACCAACAACAAACACTATATAAAATCTTATTTTATCTATAATGAAAAAAATAATAAAAATTAAAGAAATGTGAACATTCCAGTAGATTTTGTAATTTAATATATACATATTATAACATTATGATCTTTTAAATTATTCATGTGCTGACTGAATATTAATTAATTGATTTATAAGCCAAAATAAAAGCACAGATTGCTTTAATATATACAAGACAGATGCTTTGAACACCCCTATTCCAAGCATAAAGTGCAACGCCTGAGTAATGAATACTCATGACCTATTTATAATTATAGAATCAATCCCACTGAAGACCACAATGTGCCACTGTGAAATATGTGGGAAGGTAGTCCACACTGAACATTGCAAGGAAATTGCCAAGATTTAATGTAAGTTTCAACTCTTTATGCAGCAGTTTTTGCAAAGTTCCCAGAGAGAATAATTCTGGAAGAAGGTTGTGGAAGAACTGGTGTGTTCTTTTTCTCCTCTTGGAGGACCTTAGAGAAATATGGTTATGTCTTCAGAATGATGAGAACCCCCAACAAACAACACCACTAAAACCTAATCTCTGCTGGTAACACCCTATTCTATTAAATTTGTGCCCTGGTTGGTCCCAATCTACTCTTTATATTTCCTGGAATCTTCTGTAACATGGGTCTTGGGGAATAGTGAATGAGAGGACTCCTTGTTTTGAATGAGGTCACTAAGATGATTAAGCTGTTATGTAGCCTCTAATCTCTTAACCCTTTCTTTGGTATGATTCATTCATTACACTGGAGAATCCATATTTAGTTATCTTTGGTACCTGAAGAAACTACGCAGAGGAAAGATTTAAGTGAAAAACAATAAAGTTCTTTCTCTAAGAGAATTCATAAAGATGAAATAAAAACATAGTTGGGCACTGGAGTGGCCCTGAAATGAGCATTGCTTGGATGAGGCCCACTAATGAGAATAAAGGCATGTTGGTATCTTGGATCCAGGAGAAGATGAATCATTTTGAGAAGATGAAGGTGATCAAAAATGGAACAACAACTGCTCAGGCAAACAAAGAAGAAAAATAATCAGAATAAAAGGATACAAACATTGTCTTAAGAACAAAATTCATAATAGAGTTGATTGTTTTACAAATACTATGTTTTTCTAATTCTTTTAGAATTAATAGTTTTGATAGAGAAAACTGTATGTACAACTTTAGGTCCTACGTGTGATCCTTGGAGCATTTCTCTTCATGTCCTGTTCTTAGGCCATGTGTAGATTACCATCTTTTATTCTGGCCATAGCTTCAGCATGATGACCCATCGACAGAATCCAGTCCAATAATATTTTTCCCTTAGAAGGATTGAAATAGAGTACAGAATGGTAGTAAGCTTCTGTTAATTTATTTGAATAGAAAAGTGGTAAAAAATAGAGACCTAGTGATAGTGATTACCCATATGCTTGCTTAACCAGAGGGGATATTCTCCAAATAGAAAAATGAAGCAAAGAAGTGAATGAAGAAAATAATGTGAAATTTCATTGAACCCAAAGAAACAAGAAGTTTATCTTAAATTCTGACTGCAGTCCTCAGTGGAAATATGGAAATGGATTCTGTGTTTAATCTAACTTGTATTTTATGAGTTTTTCTAATCAAATATATATATATATATATATATATATATATATATATATATATATATATATCAGTTTGAATGGTCTTTCTTCCTTATTCAAATAACCCTCCAAATATAAATATAGGATATTTTTTAAATTTTATTATATGTTTATTCATTATGGGATAATTTAGTAAAAAATTATTTATCCACTCTACAATCCTTCATATTTATTTTTGCATTAAATTCTTTTTTTCTGAGATGATCTCACTACCAGTCTATAATAGATAATCAAGAACCAAATGTGTAAGTAATGTTGACTTCTATTCTTCATAATATTTGAAAACAATTTCTAAAACAGGATTGTTTTCAATTTTTTCCCTTAGGCATAAACATTTTCTTGAATACAGGAAAATTATTGTAACAATATTTTTCAGGAAAGGGATAGTTCATAAATATACCCATTTCTGAAAGTGGGACTAGTGATATAATTGCTGCTTAATAATAGTGATTGACTTCCCCAAAGTCCAGTTCCAAATCTTGAGGAGATACAAGACTTTTTAAACTCACACCCATAAAATTGAAAACAATTTATGTCTAACTGATAGATGTTATGGTTTGGATGTAAGGTATCCCCCAAAAGTCAACGTGTGAGACAATGCAAGAAAGCTTAGAGGTGAAATGAGTGAGTTATGAGAGCCTTAACCCAATTAGTGAATGAATCCCCTAACAGGGATTACGTCATGGTTAACTGAAGGCAGGTAGGGTGTGGCTGGAAGGGGTGGGTCACTGGGGGCTTGCCTTCAGGATATATATTCAGTAAGCTGACTCTGCTTCTTAATAACCATGTCATGATCTGCCTTTCTCCATCCATAATGTTGTGCCCCACCTAGAACCCCAAGGAGTGGAGTTGACTATGGACAGTGAGTCCGAAATAAACTTTTCCTCCTAAAATTATTCTAATCAAGTTTTTTGGTCACAGAAGTGCAAAAGCTGATTAAAACTGTAGATAAATACAAAAATTATTAACATAATTATTGAAAGGTTTTCAGAATACATAAGAATCAAGTAAGAGTCAATTTAAAACAGTGGTAAATTTTTTTTCTCTTTTGAAATGGAAGGACTTAGATAATAAAGGTATCTCATAATTTGTTAGATTTCAATGTGGGATAAATAATATTGTACAATTCAGTTACAATGCACTAGTTAATTTACTCCAAATATTTTACTAAAGACAACTATAGTAGCAATGTAAAATATGAAAATCTACCTTCTGGAAAAAAAGAAATAAAGTGAAAAAATATTTTGAAAACATATCCAGAAAGAAGAAAGGACAGATTTCCTTTAAAGGGACATTTCTTAGAAACATAGAAGACAGAAGGCAATGGAATGTATTTCTGAAATGTTAAAAAGAAATAACTGCCCACCTAGCATGATATATTCGATCAAAATTATCCTTTCAAAATTAAAAAAAAGAATTATGGCATCTTGTAGTCGAATATTAAGAGGATTTATTGCCAGCATCCCTGAATAAAAGGGAGTATTCAACAATGTTTCCTAACAGAAGAAAACCAATGTGAGGTGGATGATCAAAGATCTAGAAAGAAATGGAAACAATGGGTAGACAAAAACTAATATTAAGTTCAAGAATGTATATATAAATAGGAAAATGAATGAATACATAGTAGTATTCATACAAATGTTATACCAATCAGCATAATAATTAACATAAAACATTTGAATATCACATGAGATACAGAAAAGTCAAATGAAACACATATGTATGAATAATCAAATTAATAACTATGTTGTGGTATAAAATTGAATACTGCTGGGAACTAAAATAAACAGTCTAGAGCTAGACACACACACACACACACACATACACACACACATACACACACAGCATAATATGCACAAAAATAATGTTGATGAAGAGAAACCAGACACAAAAGAATAAATGATATTTTACTCCATGTATATCATATGCAAAAAAAAATTAAACCATAGTGATTAGAATTCTTGGTTAAGTGGTAAAACCAAAAAGGCAGGTGATTAATCATGAAAACAATGGTTAGTTTTGGTCAGAGCTTTAGGAGGTGGTCACTAGGTGGAGGCAGCTTCCAGGGGGCTGAACTTGGCCTGTTTCTCCCGCATGAGTTCTCCAACTTCTGGATGTTCATTTTGTGAGCATCATTGAACTGTGTATCTTTGTTTTGTATCATTTTCTGCACAATTTTCACTTACATTTCATAAAAAGGATTTCTAATTATATTTCCCCTGACAAAAAGAGAGTTGTAAATTATCATATCAGATGTCCATACCACAAATGTGAAAAACTGGTATTTAAAGAATCAGTATTCCAATTTCATGTTAACGAATGCAAAATGGTACTCTGGGACCTTCCTTCATAATTCACTTATACCTCCAGTAAAGGCTGTATCACTTTAGAGACAAACAAAAAGTAAAACCTTTATGTGATACAAATCCCAATTTTTATTTAAGATCATGTTGGAATCTGGGTATTTCACACCATAGACAATGTCCTTAGCCACCAAAAATATACTAAGAAATTTTGCTCATGCTCCAATTTTTGACAATATTGCTTGAAACATGGAACTGATAAAGCCATAGCAGATTATCTATAATAAAATAACCATACAGTGCTTAATTATTGAATTCACTAATTTAATTTTTAAAACAACAAAAAGAAAATCACATAGAATGCAAACTTTTAATCCGTTATGATGTGCAAAAACTTTATCAAAAACTCCATTCAGTAGGTTGTCACTTCAGATCAAAAGGAATCCACTTCTTGAGGGAAGAACCTGTAGGTTCTTTTCTTTTCTTTTATTACACAGAATCCCACTACAATTAAACATCTTAGAAACATTTAAGCTATAGTTTGCTTTGCAAAGTTAACTTTAAAAGGAGGTGGGAGTTTGAAAGTAGAAAAGATAGAAAAGAACATAGATGGAGATAACGGAAGAGTTTACACTAGGGAGGGATACAGTTTTAAGGACTATGGGGTAGATCTACTGAGGAAGAGAAACTGATTTATAGAATTACTTGACTAAAACTGAACATACATCAACCCATTCCACACACACATTGGTGATTTTAACATTTTGTCGGATTTTTATTGTTTTGTAGTTCTGTTTCTTTGTTGTGCTACTGGGGATTAGACCCAGGTATGCTCCACCTCTGAACTATATTCCCAGTCCCTTTTATTTTATTTTATTTATTTTTGAGGTGGGATCTCACCAAGTGCCTGAGGCTGTCCTGAAATTTACCATCCTTCTGCCTTAGTCTCACAAATAGGAGAGATTACAGGCATTCAAGTGTGTTATATTCTTAAGTCATCTCCATTCAATCAAAATGACTTGAGGAGGACAGAAGCAACCCCCCCCATCTATAATCTGATCAACCAATTGGACTCATATTTTCACTTTCAGACCAATTGTTTGGGAACCATGAAGATGCAGATCTGATCAATTTATATTAGCTGATAGACCCTCCTCTCCCACCCTCTGGTTAATGAAAAGATAGTTATAATGTTCCCTGACAGAGGAAGATCAAGTTTTAAAAACAAGTGAGAGAACCCTGCAGCCATGCAGGTCACGCAGTGTCATATCCAGCCCTCCAAGCTGCATGTTCCTTCTGCAGAGATTAGGGACACGCCTGGCCAAGGGGCAGCAGAGGGCACTCCAGGCCAGAACAGGTTAAGTTGTGGTCACTTTATCTCTTGTTGACGCAAAGTCCTGAGGCCACAGCCCAGGGTTTTCCTGCAGAAATGTGTTTACAAGCAGGTCAAGGACTTGTAGACAGATAACCATTAGCAAAACAACTTTTCTATTGACAACAGAGCAAAGAAAGGTGTGTTTGCAGATGAATTATCACTTGCTTCTTAAAGGAAAAAGAGAAAAGAAGTTCAATCAAATCACTAAATCCCAGCTTTCTTACCTCCACAACTGAAATTTCTGAGGAGTGGGGGTGGCTTTTCTCACAATCACTTCCCATCTTATCCACTGCAAATAAATCTGTAATGACACTTTTTTAACCTTGGCTTATATTTACAAATTATCCATGTGGGTCAAATGAAGAAATATGGGTAGTTAGGAAAAAATTGGATGAACGTTGAAATAGCAAGAAAGCATGTCTCAGGCAAATTTGGGGAATGCCTTACTTCTGTCAAAGTGAATTCTCAAAAAAAAAAAAACTGCTGAAATTTTCTTGTCTGGATTTCTGTGGCATGACCTCCAGGCTGAAGATATTTTTGGTGAAATTCCAAGTTTGTAAGGACTAAACACAGGAATAAGAAACAGCCTGAGTCCAACAAGGTAAGAAAGGGGAGACCGACACTAAACAAACAACAAACAAGCTAAATTAAGTAAAAGCCTTAAAATATGGTTATCAGACACGACGTGAATGAAAGCTCTCCTAATGAACATGCATAAGGCTTTGAGAATGTTAGCCTCTTTCAGCTCAGGGTGTGATGTAACTCTCGAACAGAAGCTGAGGGGAAAAAAAAGCTTCTCCTGGCATGTCTACTCTTATGCTAAAGAAGGGCCCTGGCGTTTTCACTAAAGGAGAAAAATCTGAACTTGGGAATCTGCACATGGGTAAATATGAGCTGTCTCATTAGAAAGATACTTCTCAATTAGTTTTCTTTTCATCCTTCTTTCTTTGGGCTTGCAGCCTTCTGACACACACCCACACAGACGCCTGGAGTCCTGCACTTGTGAAGGGTCAGAGAGGTTCCTGGCGATTTCTCTCCATAGAAGTCTGGACAATGTGGCATGTGCAGTCTCGACAATGACATGCCACTCAAAATCGCTCCCTTCAGATTGTCCCTCCCTTTAAAGGAGACAGCCAACGTGAATGAAACACTTCCCCCCCCCCCCCCCCCCCCCCGGGACGTCTGACTTGCTTTTTATTAACCCAGATACAAAGTGCGCTCAGAGGCCTCGGACAGTAGAATTCTTTATTCTCTTAACTAGCAATTCATTTGACCCTCAAGAATAGTATGAAGGCGCCATCGTTTTCTGTATTTCTTATTTATTTTATGTTCCCACTGCTCCATGAAGCATGCTTATAAAAATATTGCCGTGTACCATAAAGTCTTCATATTAAAAGGACGTTTTAAATGGTTTCATCTTAACATGCTTCTGTCACTCAAATTGGAAAACTTTATGCCGGTTCCTTTCCAAGCTGTTAAAGATTAGCTTGATGTAGATAAGGCTATTCCCCAAACTCATTATCTGTCTTCCAAATGCACCTTAAGGACTCCTTAATAAAGTCAAGGTTACATGAAGAGTATTTTACTGAAAATCAGTGAATGACTATTAATAAATCTGCATTACAGACGAGTTATTTTGTCTCTGTCTCTCATCCTTACAATGGATGAACCTTTTTATCAGTTTCTTTAAACAATAAGGCTATTTCTTAATCTTACATCATCGATGAATCAGTGATCATACCCGCTAAAAGCAGCTAAAAAAATACGACTGCCAGTTTATAATTAATGGCAGGTCATGCTGTATACATCACACAACTATCTTTGATCTCTACATTATTCCAAAATTAAAACTGCTTTCCACACCCCACCTGCTCTCTATGAATGCTAGCATGTTATGCATGTGTACATGCACACACACACACACACACACACACACACACACACACATCCCTTTACTAAATGTGAACATGAATAGCTCCCATCTGACTTATGTTTTTTAGTCTTGATGAAACTATTGCAGTCTATATAATTAATGTAACAGGTATTTCTCTAGCATATATTAATATAAAGACACATTGGATTTACCTATTCAGAACTGCTATAATCATCTCTGTCCAAAAGTATAAGGAACTCCACCCTGGTGTTATTTTCTATTGTTTATTCTTTCAAGAAATCTGTACCTTCTCTGCCACAAAAGAGCCATTATCTATCACATATTGCTTATGTGAGAATCATCTCTTGTTTTTGAATCAGGGCTTCAAACTCCTCCACTTCTCCTCCCTCCTTTCTTCAATCAACTCAATATCTCAGTATTTTTGGAATGTGGCTTCATTAATGTATAATAAGACAACAGCAAGGGCAGCTCATCATGTAAGATTTGTTCATAGTGGAATTTTTGCTCATTTGCTTTTTATCACATCCAAGGAAGTCGCAAGCAAATCTTTTAATGTTTGCTGACTAATAAAGAACTGTTTTCTTCAATTGCTCCGGACAAACCTGAACCATGTTCAAATAATCTGTAGAAAAATTAAACTGGGGATATTCCAAGCTCTCTATGTTCAAGAATGATTTTCTCACCTTTCTGATGTAAATTAAAATACAGTGTATGTGAATCATCTATATTTATTGATAACGTTGGCTCAAGTTAAAATCACAAACTGTAGACATGTAATCATTGTAATAATGGTGCAGGAGCCCAATAAGGGAATGGAATGTGCAGAGGCTGCACTCACTTCACTCCTGGGAATCATATTAAGTACATAATCATGTTGTTAAGATTGCTCCTTCATGCTCTTAAATATGAGCAAACATAATCTTTGTTCCCTTGGCCACACTTTCTTGATACCTAGATTTTAGTGCCTTCCCAAATTCAGAGCTCCACAAGCATTTGCTACTCTCATGATCAGAGGAGACAAATATGGCTCCATGGTATAGGGGAAGGGAATAGCTAAAGATTAAGTTCTTCAAGTGTCTTCCATTCCACTCTTCCCAGAACCTTCTGGGATACCTTCATTCTATGGTTTTTCTGAAGAAGCTCAATCTTATTCAGCCTCAGTAAGATTCCTAACTAATTAAGTGTTAGACACCAAGGAATCTCAAGGCCAAGGGAAGAGCAGTGATCCAGTGAGGTCACCCACCCCTATAAAAGGCAGTATCTGCATCAGGGAGTCCCTAGGGTGTGGCTCAGTACAGCTGTTCCAGATGGTGACTACAAAATCCATCCTCATGGCTGAGGGGCCATCAGTTCTGATGGAGACATTAATAATGCCCCCCCAAATAGGTTTAAGAGACAAAGGTTGTAGATGACCTATAACTAAAAACTCTCAAAATATTTTTATGTCCTGTAAAAGAGAATCATAAAAGCAGCACATGAAAAAAGACAATACCAATGATATCAAATTGGCAATAATAGATACTGTATATTGAAACTTCCATATGCCATTCTTTATTTGCTATAAATGTTCAGTATATTCCTCTGGCTCCTGTGTCATTGAGAGACTTAGAGATCTGTATTAATTTTTAGTGCTAATATGTACTTTTTAAAAAATTGACCATCATGTATGTGTTAGCTTTTCATCACTATAACCAAAACACCTGAAAGAGCAAATTAGAGGAGGAAAAGGTCATTTTGAAGGTTCTAAAGGTTCAGCACATGGCCAGCCAACTCTACTGCTCTGAGATGAGGCAGATTATCATGGCAGAAGGGCATGATGGATGAAAGCTGTCAGATCATGTTCATGGCAACCAGAAAGAAGAGAGAGACAGACAGGGGAAGCCAGGGATAAAACATAATTCCTAAGTCATGCTCCCAGAGACTTACTTCCTCCATCCACATGGCACAAGCCTACAAATTACCAGGTAGTAGTTCATTCAAGTTATTAATCCATCAAAAGGATTAGTCATTTGGTGTTCCTTCACTGATTCAGATCAGAGTATTTTCTCTTTATATTTTTTTCTTTCTCTCTTTCTTTTTTTTTTAAGAGAGAGTGGGTGAGTGAGTGAGTGAGAGAGAGAGAGAGAGAGAGAGAGAGAGAGAGAGAGAGAGAATTTTTAATATTTATTTTTTATTTTTCGGCGGACATAACATCTTTGTTTGTATGTGGTGCTGAGGATGGAACCCGGGCCTCACGCATGCCAGGCGAGCACGCTACCACTTGAGCCACATCCCCAGCCCTATATATTTTTTCTTTGTGTACATTATTTACATTCATTGAAATACATCATTGCTATATATATAATGTATAATTACATGTACATATCAATTCAAACTTATTGTTTCTATTTGATGAATTGTCATCTCCTATTTTAAAGATCCTTTTTTGTCTGTGAAAATTATTATGCTTTTAAGTCTGTTTTATAAGGTATTATATCCAGTGTGTGTATAAAACAGCTTTTGTTTGATGTTTGTGTACTACACACACATATGCATATACATATGTGCATGCACTTAAATGTACATATTAGTCCTCCTAATCTTTACTTTTCTGTGGCCCTGTAAAAAATACACAGGTAGATTTTGATTTCACAATCCAATTTGGCTATCTCTGTCTTCTAATTTGAAAGTCCAGTGAATTCATATTTATAACTGTTATTGATGCATTTTATGTATCTAAAATCATTTAGCATTTTTTCTCCCTAGTTTTCTCTGATTTCACACTTCTTTATTCTTCTCTAATTCTTTACTGACTTTCTAAGTACTTTTCATTATACTTTTCTCATCATAAATATATTTACATTTAGAAAGTGCAATGTGAAAATGAGCAAATATATAAAAAATTTTAAAATGTTTAAAGAATTATTTTATAATATTAAAATATATTTAATTTTAAATGACATAAAATATATGTTCAATAAAATGCACAACACATTTTAGTGTTCAGTTCAATGAGTTGTTATATCTGTATGTACACTATTAGCCACCAGCCAAAACAAGAAAAAGAACACTTTTATCATGGCAGGAAGATCCTTTGTTCCAGTTTCCACTCAATTTTCAAACTTGATAGACAACACATTTTTATCATTGGAAGCCAATATAGCATCTTTTAAAATTCCATATAAATGGCATCAAATAGCATGCACTTTTTTTAGATCTGTCTTCTTCCATGAGATACATTGATTTTTGTGTTTTACCATATCGTTGTGTGTATTGGTACTTCATTCCTTAGTATTCCTAGCATTTCACTGCTTGAAAATTCTGCAAATTTTGTATCTATTATTGTTTTGGTGGAATGTTGGGGTTTCATCAGCTTTCAGCTATTGTGAGGTAAGTTGGCATGAACATTCTTGATAAGCCTTTGTGCAGGTATATGTTTTATTTCTTTTGTGCAAGTACCTAGAATTGGATCAATGCCATTAGTTCTCCAAAGTGGTTGCACCATTGGCAAGTCCTGCTAGCAACGTCAGAGAATTAGAGTTCTTTTACACATTTGTTCAGCATTTTGTGTTGTCAGATTTTACTTTTAACTCTAATTATTACAAAATGATTGTTTTAAAATTATGTTTGCATGATGTCTAAATGAATTAAGCACCTTATGATTTTTGTGTTCTTTGGTGTTTATCGACGTTCTTCACCAGTTTTCTGTTGAACTCTGTGTCCTTTTATAATTGATTTGAAGGACTTCTATAAATAATCCTATAAAAAATTTTGGACATATATGGTGTAGCATACATTTCTAACTTATAATGAAGTCATTTGAGGTGCAGAGAGGATTACTTTTGAAATTTTTCATACATACATCAGATTTTATTGTTAGTCTTTTGTGTAAGAAATCCTTTTTTAATCCCAAGGTTGTGCAGATATTCTTCTATGTTTTTTTGTAGATTCTTTAGGATTCTGAGACTTTGTTTCCTTTGGATATCTAGTTGCTCTAAAAATATTTATTTTAAAATATTTCCTTCTCTCATTGATATGGGTCAAAAATCATTTGTTAATATATATGTGTATCTATTTATGGGTATCTCGTTGAATTTCAGTAATCTACATGTCTATCCATAAAGCAAAATCATGATGTTTTGATTATTGTAGCATTAGAGATCATTAAATCAGGTAATATAAGTCCTTTAGAATTAGATTTTATAAAATTGTTTTGGTTATCTAAGGGTTTTGCATGTACATGTACATTTTGAAATTAACTTGTCTTTTCTACACATTTCCAGGATTTAGTTTGGGATTCTATTCAATAATTGAAATCTTAATATTTATTTATACTCAAATATTTCATTGTTTTAAATGATAAAGGAAATGGTAATGTTCTTAGCATCTTATTTTTTTAAATGCATTTTGCTAGAAAATTGAAATACAATGGAGATCTTATATTGATCTTTTTGTTCTATGATATATTTCACAGGATTCTCTATGTTTCATAGGATTTTCAATAATGCCCATTATGAATATAAAAAACATTTTACTAATTCTTTTCCAATCTCTGTGCCACCACTTCTTCTCCTTCTACTTTTTCTTCTTCATCTGACCTTATTAAATTGACTAGTTCAAGAACTCCAGAAATATTTCAAATAGAAATATGATGAAAAGTATATTTAGCTTTATTTCTAATATCTGAACATTTCACCCAAAAGCATGAAGTCAACCATAAATTTTTTGTTTAGATATGTTCTATTTCCTATTCCAATTTAAATCTTTTTCTTATTCCAAAGTTTTGAGAATTTCTTGTTGGAATGCATAGCCAATTATGGCAAATGTAAATTCTTAATATTTTGTTATATGTTTTTCTCTTCTTTAGTAATGTGTTGAATTGCATTGTGTGTGTGTGTGTGTGTGTGTGTGTGTGTGTGTATTAGGGATTGAATCCTGGGCCATTTAACCATTGAGTCACAACTCCAACCCTTTTTATGTTTTTATTTTGAGACAGGTCCTGCTAAAGCTGCATAGGGCCTTCCTAAATTGTAGATGCTGGCTTTGAACTCAAAATCTTCCTGCCTCAGTAACTTCTAGAGTTACTGAGATTACAAGTGTGTGCCCCCATACCCAGTGCAAACTTTGAGTTTGTTGATTTTCTGTATTATTTACTATTTTGCATATCATTAATTTCTGTTCTTATTTTGAGGATTTTTAAATCTATTTATGGGGCATTGAATTTTATTTTTCATTTTCTTAATGAATGTGCTTGAATGATTTTTATATTTTCCTTAATTTTAAATATAAACATCTAAAACTATAAATTTTCCTCTAAGCACTACTTTCATTACAGCCAAAAAATTTTGGTATATTGTCCTTGTACTATTATTTAATCCAAAATATTTTCTAATTTTTAGTTGTGATTTTTTTGGATCCTTTCTTTACATAGAGATATATTGATAAATTTCCAAATGGGTATTTTTTTTAGATTCTTTGTCACTATCAGTTTCTAATTAAATCCCACTAGGACTAGATGATTTCAAGCTTTCATTATTTATTAAGACATGTTTCATTGCCCAGTCTAAATTCTGTTTTAATAAATAGAATTTATTTGTAGTATTCCATAGCTGTCAACTAGATCATGAGGGTTATAATATTTTCTAAATCACCTATTTCTATTTAGACTTTTTATTTTATCAATTACTGAGAGAAGATTGCTAAAATCTAAAACAATGCTTTTCATTTATCTATTTCCCCCCTTATGACTGCCAATTTTTATTGCATGTATTTAGATGTTTTAAATATCACATATATTTAGTACTATTGTTGTTCTTGATAGATTTTTTTTTCAATTGGAAGCATTTTTAAAAAATTTTTCTGTAATTTTTTTCAATATGTGCTTAGTATAATGTTATAGCCACAATATGGTATACTTCTCAAATTATTTTCATATATGCCTTCTTATATTTTAAGAATGTCTTGTAAAAATAGCATAGGTCATTTTGAAAAATCCAGTTTGAAAATATATGCCTCTTAATATTTTTTTTAGTTTCTTTATAGTTAATATAATTACCAGCATGATTCAAATAACCCTTCTATCTTGAAATTTATTCTGTATTTTTTCCATCTCTTTCCTACTTTCAGCTGGATATTGTGCATATGTTTTGTATTTCATTTTTTGTGGCTGTACATCAACTTTTAGTAGATTTGCACTATTTTTGTTGATTACTTTAGAATTACATCATTTATGATCCAACTTCAAATAATATTATACTACTTTAAAATCCATGTAAAAATATTACAACTCTAATTCAACTTACCCTCTTTCCACTCTTTGTTCTTTTGCTTTCTAATATTTTACTGTTATAGATTCCACATACATTATTGTTTTTACTTTACACAATCATTAGTCTTTTTTAAATGTGGGTATATGTAAAACAAAGGCTCTGCAAAAATAGTCCTTCTATGTCTATCAAGTATTATGTTTTAAATCTGGAATGTCCCTTCCAAAAACTCATGTATTTAAAGCATGATTTCCCAAGATGCAAGGTTCAAGGTGGGGATTTTAGGCAGTGATTAGGACTGTTAGAGAATACATCTGTCCCTGGCCCCTTCCTGTCTCTCTTTCTCTGTTTCTCAGCTACCATGAGCTGACAGCTTTCCTCCACCATACCCCTTTGCCAAGATATTTCTGCAATGGAGTTGGCCCAACCATGGGCTGAGACTTCTCTAACCATGAACCAAAATAAAATTTTTAAGATGTCCTTATGAGGTATTTTGTTCACAGCTACAAAAAGCTGACTAACACACCAAGATACCTACCTTTCCTGGTATTCATCTTCCTGCAGTAAATTCTGAGTTCCATCTGCTATAATTTTCCTTTGGCTAAAAGAACTTATTTTAACATGCATTCTAGGATTGCATATTATATGCTTTGATTGCTTGAGAGTTAATTTCAGCTCAAAAATATTAAAATGTATTTTGAAGAAAACTTTTGAGTTAAGAATGCAATGAAAGAGTGTGGGCTGCTAATTTTTCCACTACTTTCTTACATAGAAACTCAGAAAGAATTGCACCATTATACCACCATTCAGAACAATGAATATTGTCAATGATATTTCAGATACGAATATCGATGTCCACCCTCTAGGCATGTTGGAATGCCTTTGGCCTATGGAAAAGGACCTAACCTCTACATGGCAAATATGTTAATATGATGGCTTTCAGCTAGAAAGAACAGAAATTTGAGTATCAGAGTGTGCTGGTAAACTGATAGTCTGTACTTAGCAGAGATGTGTTTGCATAGGAAATTAGAGGCTTCCTGGGAAAAAAATTTACCTGGAAGGAAGAAGAAACCAATCACAAAAGTCATTTGCTAACATGAAAGCTAGCTCCCACAGTATTTCCAAGAGGAAAAATCCTTTTAGTAGGAAGAATAACTGGAATTTTCTCACTAGAACATGTAGGAAAGATTCTGAGGAAACTCTTAAGAAATTTAGAGATTGGTCCTGATAAAAGTATTCCTGGGTATATAATATTTGTTTTTAGGATTTAATAAAAATGAGAGATGTTTGAATTATATAAAGACAGAAATTCTGAATAAAACATTGTTGGGTTTTGCTAAACATAAATGTAAACTTCTATGTTCTAGTTAAAACTTTTAAATTAATTTTAAAAATAAATGATCACCTTAAGGAAAAGTAAAACAAAAGAAAATTACTAAACATTATATCTAAAAAGATTTTAAAAAATAATGCTTTGGTTTAAAATTCATGTGAATGTATGAAAAACGACATTCACAAAATAAAATAAAAAAAACATATAGAGAGTGTATAAATGCCTGCTACTCAAAATGCAAATTAATATAACAATAAGGAAAACTATTTCATTTATAATATTGCCAAATGTTTGAAGAGATAATGTCCAGTATAATGTAGTATCATAGATAAGTAAGAGAGAGAGGGGGCAATACAATGTTCCTGTTGAGCTAATGGTGAGATATTATCACAGACCTTCAGATGGATGGGATCCTGTAGACTTTCTAGTTGAACTTAGAGGAATTTATATTAAAAATAAAAAATCAGAAATATGCCTAATTTTTAAATTTAAGATATCAGTTGTGCTTTATTATAGAAAAATGGAAGAAAAAAGAACCTAATAGTCAAGAAGTGAATGTCTAACATCAACTATGATATATTCATTGATGGGAAATCTATGTGGCCATTCAAAATTATTTAAAGGAAAATATAACATCATGAACAAAAAAAAATCTTACACTATTTTGCTAGCAAAAGAAATGTGAAATACAAGTTTATCTGCTTTGTAAAAAATATAAATCCAAAAGACGGGGAGAATATTTGTAGTCCTTATGTAATTAAAAGATAAATTCCTGGGACCTTGACAAAAGTTCATGGAAAATAGAGTTTTATTAGAAAATAATAAAATGCATCATACTTAAAGAATAAAAATAATCTGTTGCAAATCAAAAGATATAGAGCATTAAAAACTATCTGTTTTGGTAATTAGTCATACTGCTGATGTCACTTCACTTTTTTTTTCAGTGTTCAGTGTGTGGTAAAGCCAATGTTTTCCACTAACTTTATATTCTATATATGATACTTCAGTTTGAGTTTTAAAAATTCTATTGGGTTTTGTTGCTGTTGGCTCTTTGTTTGCCCCTTTGTTTTGTTTTAACAAATTTTAGCAATTTAAATATCCTCCCCAGGTCCTTCTACAAAGGCAAAATTATGCATGTCTCTTCTTTTATTTTTGTATCAAAAAGATGGAATTTTTTTAAAAAATTCTTCATGCTGCACTTATTTAAGAAGATTGAACTGAATCCGGAATATGTAAATAGGTTGTGGAATTTTAATTTTTTGCATAATGATATAAAACAGTGTCATCTCAGTACTTCGGTTGGCCCAGCTCGGGTTGGCACAGAATTATTACACCTCAATGTATAATCCATGTGTATCTAGGCAGAATTGCAAATGATGTCTTGTCTTGTTTCTACAATTTCAAATAAATTTTCAAATTTTTCCAATAACACATCATAATCAGAAAAAGTATTGAATGTTACATAGGACCTGCAGCTATTGGGGGAATAGAACTAGAAATAATTTTAAGGGTGCCCCAGCCGCAGTAATTGAGTATATTTACCCTGCACAAACCAGAAGACACGGCATCCCATAATGTCTTTTAAGGGTAACATGAAGAGATAAATTTATGTCTTCTAGCCCTGAAAATATCATATTTGTCTGGTTTCAGGAAGAAAAGTGTAATGTAATAATTTGAGAAGTCAATAGCAATAGCCCATATAGGTATGCCCAATTTCATGGTGCTCTTAAAGCTTAGAGTAATTATTTAACCTGATGTTGGCACAAATAAAGTTTGATGTATGAGTATGCCAATTCCCATCGAGATTGCCATTTTAAAAAATGGGAACAAAAATTCAAAAGGAAAAAAAAAAGGAAGAGAGAAAACATCTCTTTCGTGAAGCAAAATTGGATTTTCAGCATTTCACAGTTTTGAATTTCACATGAAGATGACCTTAAAAACAGTGACCATTAAAGTAGTTGTTAGAAAAGTGTATTATTTACACGACAGGCACTTTTGAAATAGAGGTTACAGGAAGACATAATCGTACCGTACAGTGTAACCTACTTTGAAAAGTGTAGGCAGCATAGCAGGAAAAAAAAAAATGTCCTTACATCACACTTGTCAAGAAACAGAAGTTTTATTACCAAGGAATTTCACTTTTGCTGCTTATTCTTAACACTAGCCCAGGAACTGAGAGGATTTGTCGATCTAATATAGATAGTGATGTCTTCGGTTTGTTCAGATTTATATGGACAGCATCTGGGGATCAGGAATTACATTTAAAATGTAATAAAATGTTCCTCTGCACTTTAACTTACAAATACTATACTTAAAAAAGTAAACATCGAATAATCTCAGGTATCTCTCAAGAAAATGTTGACATAGCTCAAGGAGCTCACATGGATATCTGTGAATCATTTCTAAGTAAACTTAATAAACTCATTTTCGTATTCTGTTGCTGTACAATAAACTATCATACCTGGGAGAAGAGGAGATACCAGGGCATACGCTCTCATTTGCTCCAAAATATATGTTTTCTAGTTAAAAAAAAAAATGGTTTCTTTTCCCCCTAAACACTATGAAAAAAAAGTACATTTGAGCTCAAAGTAAGCATTTATAAAGGACAATCTGTTACCAACAGATGACCATAAAAATAACAGTAATCACACATAAAAGAGTAAAAGCCCTCTACACTATTATGATATTATTTTCCTAAAGCTCTCAAATTGTGGTCAAAGTTACTGTTAGATTCTCATACTTCTGAACAAGGGGAATTTCAGAATTTAAATTTCTCTTTAAAGCTTTGGACTAAAACCTCCTGCCAAAATTTCTTTGATACGCAAAACTAGGAAATTCATTTTAATGGACTTTTAAAAAACTCAACCAAAAGCAAAAACAAAGAAAAATTCAAAGCTTCATTTTTCAAATCAAGTTTTATTTTTCCTTTTCTATATGAAAACTTCACCCTCCCACCCCAATTCCAATTTCTTGTGTGTTGGACTTCATGGCCAGGTCACTGAGAAGGCACACTGCAGGTAGGAAGATGGGAATAGGCTGGGAAGAAGTCTGTAATTCTTCAGGTTTGCAGAGATGAAAATAAACTTGTCTAATGGAACCGTTAAATTCAAAACGTATCAAAAAATTATTTTGAGAGATGATATTTTTAAGCAGGGTTTTTCACCTGGTGGCACAGCTAAACAAAGATACATAATATCCTTTAAAGTATTTTGAAGATTGTGTTTCAAGTATTTTTTTTTCTATTTACATCACATTGATAGAAGATCATTAGTTCTGAACAAGCTCTTACTGGCATAGATATTTACTTTTTGCCTCAAACTATTCCAGTGAATTCCATTGACTAGATTAATGAAAATAAGTGTAGATATGATTAAAGTTTCATATCATATTTTATATGCCTATATAATATTTTTATAAGATTATTGCTTTCAATATAGATTTCACCTTAGTCCTTAGATAAGTAAAGGAAGTTGGTAGGGCCTATATAGCATTAAATTTATTTCCCTTTAGGAGAAAAAAAGAATTTCGTTTCTTTTTTATCAAGTTTCATTGTTGTTGTTTTGCAGTACTAGGCAATGAATCCAGGACTCTTGCATGCCAGACAAGCACTCTGCCACTATACTATACCTCCAGCCCTTTTTATTTTGAGACTTGGTCTCACTAAATTGCCCAGGTCGGTCTTGAACTTGGAATCATCCTGTTTTCTAGTTTAAAAAAAAATCATCCTGCCTCAGCCTCCCTAGTAGCTGAGATTGTAAGTGTGCCTGGTAGGTTGTCTTTTTAATAATGCAATTTTGAAATCAGCATTTGTTCTTCCTGAAAAGATATTAAATGGTTTGAATCTTTGTGTTTAGGCGCATGTATGTGTGCCCGTGTGTGTGTGTGTGTGTGTGTGTGTGTTTGTGTGTTTGTGTGTTTGTGTGTGTGTGTGTGTGTGAGAGAGAGAGAGAGAGAGGCAGAGAGAGAGAAAAATATTCTTAGATTTTCAAAAACCTTTTAATGTGTTCTACAGAATCGTTTTTAATGTTATGACATGAATTTGAGAATACACACACACAGGGTATATGATTGAACTTTGTGTTGTTTGAAACACAAGAACATTAAAATAGCACATTTTTCAAGTACAGCCTATCATCCTTTGATTGAGGACACTAGAATATTTTGAACCAAACATGGAGAATTTGTCAGCTAAGCTATTTCCCTTCAGAGTTCAACAAAATGGAGTGGCTGCTATCTCATAAGTTTTCATCTGTTAGGAATACTTTGATGACTTCAAAGGACCATTCTTATTTTTGAGCCCTTTTTGAAAACTTAAAAGCATACAAATAATTTCAATGTGGTTAAATAATTATTTGGAAAACATGTTTTCCAAAGGCTCATCTTGCAATTTGTCATGCTAGGAGTGGAAGGAAACACTGATACCAATGTCACTTTGCACAGGACATCAATTCCTGCTACCCAAAAAATAAGTGCCAATGCCTTTTATTTATTCAGCAAACGATTATTGAGATCCTACTATGTGCTGGGCACATAATGGGCTCCTTTCAATTACTCTAACAGCAGAAATCTTCAGAATCCACTTGAAGTTTATATCTATTTAGATAATAGAATGCCATTTTATGATAATTATCCAGTGAGTATAAAGATAGTCAATTCACTGAAAATGAACTCAATGATTGCAAACAAGAACCCTACTAATTAATTCAAAGAACCTTTGGAATTCCCATGCCCCTTGAAACAATTCTAACCTCCTAGGACAATGCCAATTGCAGGAGCTCTTCTTCTCTCTGCAACTATCACCACCAGTGTGAACAGATTCTTTACACTTGTTGCCATCAATGTTGACAAAATGTCAAAGATGTCAGTCATATTATGTCCAAATCAGGCCACAACCTGCTATTTGTCACCCAACATCAGCAGTCTGCTGAATGAATTTAACTCATTTTAAGATTTGTTTAATTTATATAACTTTTTTCCTCCAAAAATAGTGACCACTAATTTTTAGTATAAAAGTCACAGTAAAAAAATAATTATATTTGATTCATATTACTTTATTCTGTGAGCAGTTATTTATGAACATACTTTTTAAAAAGATAAACTAGAGTTTTCAGATTATAAATAAATTCATGACCCCCCCCAAATAATTTGAAAAAAAAAATGCCCATGTATTATTACACACATTCTTTTTTTATAAAAAAGAAATGTTCAGAAACACTGGGTAGATTTCTCATCAGTCCTTAACTTTTCTTTAACCAACTAATTTTAAACTAGCAAGATTACATCATCTGCGTAATTTTTCTCTCTTCCCAGGAACTAAGTTGAGACTTTGCAATCGTATTGAGCTTTATTTAAATTCCAGTTTTGTTATATACTGAATGTATAATCATAAGCCTATTCCTTAACTAAGTCTCAGTTTTCTCTTCCATAATATGAAAACAATACTGCCTGTCTCATAAAGTAGTAATGTGAATTAAAACCAGTTAGCATGGGGCCTAGCTCATAGTAATTCTTTAGTACATGACAGGTGGATAGGTAAACCACAGAAGCACTAATGGAATCGATGATCTTTACTTTTTTAACTGTAAAAACTCAATCCTTAAATGATTTAACAGGCAAAACTGATATTATTTTAAAATTATTGTATGTTAACTTTTTATCACTTTGACCAAAGTACGTGAAAAGAACAACTTAGAAAAGAAAAATTCATTTTAGCTCATAGTTAAAAGAGTTTTCAGGCCAAGCTCAACCAACTTCATTGCTCTTGGCCCAAGGTAAAGCAGAGCATCATGGTGGAGGGTCTTGGTGGAAGAAAGCTCCTCATCAGCTCACGGCAGCCAGAAGGCAGAAAGAGAAAGAGAAAGGGTATACAAATCTGGTGCCCAAAGCAATACCTCCAATGACCTACTTCCTTTAGCCATGCCCCTATCTGCACTTACCATCCCCAAATTATCAATCTATCCTAAGGATTAATCCACTGATGTGAATATAGGCCTCACAATTTAATCATTTAATCTCTGAGCATTGCTGCATTGCCTAACACTTGAGCTTCATTTTATTTCATTAGCCAGACTTGGTGATCACTCCTGGTAAATTAAGTAAAATGAAAGTAATAGTCTAACATTTAGGAGCTGTCAGCCATTACCTCTACAACAGAACACACAGGGATTCCTACACCTCTGCATGGTGGAAGGCAGAAGGGGAAGAGAGGATGAATATTCCTTTATAGGGACTTGATCCCATTCATGAGAGAAAGCCTACATGGCTTCATCACCTCCTACAGGCCCTACTTCTGAATATTATCACACAGGCAATATCTGAATTATAGAAGGGACACATTCAAAGCACAACAGGTACAATGGCACTTGCTTTTTGATTCCTGATGGCACATTCTTTCCCCTGTTTCTATGACTGTGGAAGCCAGTGATGAGGTGAAATTGCCATGAAACACAGCAGCAGTACATGGGGGACACCTGCCTTGGACCGTGGCCTGCACTCCTCACCAACTTTGAGTGGAAAATAAAACTTGCTATATGTTGCCTCTGGTAGTTGGATTGCAGCATAACTAGCTTTTGCTTGCAGGTGGATAGATAGATAATGATATGTGGAGAAAGGGTAAAAATGATGTAAAAATTGTTGAATGTTGCCCTTGATTTGTAAGCACTTATACTGAGATTTTCAGTTCCTTTTTGTCTTCCCCTTATCCTCATTCCTTATTTCTTATCTTCCATTGTTAATAGAAAAAGTAGATTGATCTTCTTAATTCACAAAAGGTTATAAAAAGGGTGTTTAAGTTTAGGATTGATATCAAGAGTTACAGAGGAAAACTTCTCTACAGATCCAAGATGGAAGGTGAAAAACGAAGCTTCCACATTTCAGGAAACTTTCAGGACACGATTATTAGCTATGAACTAAACATTAAAACACCATTAAATAAAATTAATTAGGTAATTGTATGTATGTATGTATGTATGTATGTGTGTGTGTATATATATATATATATATATATATAAGCATAAAGAAAACAACTTTGATAAAGCATAACAAAGTTCTCTCTTAATCATCTCAGAATTCCATGGAGTTTCATTAAATTATGATTTTGGATGGGTTTATGAAATTATGTGGTTTTTTTGTCAGCCAAGACAAGCTCACATCTGTCATTTTCTGTTTTGATTGTACTTACAAAGGTATCAATTGATAGGAAAGATGGTGTCCACATACAGCAAAGTGACCCAGTCCTAACACTCTTATTTAATGGGCTGAGTTCCTCTTGGGTCACAAGTGTTATACAACAGATGATGGCATGCAAGTGTCTGGAAGAGCCTTCTAACAGGACACATTTGTAAACTGTGTTTCTCTACTGATGGATTACCATGGAAAATTCCGTCCTACTTTTGGGACCCTAGTTTGTCATCTGTGAAATTAGGGTGTTAGACTAGATGATATATTAGCACACTTCTGAACCTAAAGTTTTATTATTCTGAGACTGATATTTCTTTGTTTAACATCTTTTTGTGTTGTTGTTCTTTTTATTCTTTAAATTATTGTCCTAAATTGAAGGAGAGAAGAAGGATTCCAGAGTACTGAATGTGGAAAGTTTTTCACGGTTATAAACATACATAGCAAAAGGAGATGATCTCTGCAGGATTTGCTAAATGCATTATAACGGGACAGATCTGTACGTAATTCTAGGTCCTCTCCCACAATTCTTAAGTATTATTGCATTAGTTGGTGTCCTAGTCTTCCTTTCTTATTCTCCAAATAATTCTTTTCAAATTATAAGTTTTAGTTATTGCACATACAACTCTGCTAAAATTTAAAAAAAAACAAAAGCTTATACTAAGAAAATAATTTTTTCTGTAAATGCTATTTTTCTGTGCTTGCCTATTTATATGCAGGCATACATTTATGGTGCCAATCATATCATAGATATAACTTTTGTATTCATTTTTTGTTAAACTTACTTAATAGTCATTTTCTCCTATTGTTCTATCTTTCCTCATTTCACTCCAGGACAAATTTTCATCACTTAGAACTACTTTCTGGATCTGAAAGTATCCTTAAATGGTAGCATTTAATATTTCCTATTTTTCCTCTTTCCCATACCACCATTTTCTATATATTAGCTATCCAAATAGAGAGAGTAATTCTAATAACAGATCAATAGATATTTTAGATCTATTCCAATTTGGGGAGCACTGTATCTAATTTACAGATACACATCATAAAAGGATAGGAAAAATTAAAGTAGGTACAAATGGAAACAATAAAAATGATTAAAGGATGGGAAAATGGGACCTTTGAGGAAAGATAAAAGAACAAGAGATTATTTGTTCTTCAGAAAAGAAAACCAAAACTGAGGGGTAGTTTTAGAATGTTCTTAAAGTATGTGCAGAATTATCATAAGAACAAATGTTTCTAGTTTTTTTTCTTTTTTGTAATAGAAAATGGATATGTGGGTTTAAATTCTGATTAAGGTAGGCATTAAGATCTTATGATGGCATGCCTCTGGGACAGAGCAACAAGAGACGCTCATCAAGGAAACTTTTGATGGGCATGAAATACTCAGGTGTTTCCCACTTTTCTAAAGGGGGGTGTGTCTTGCCATATGTTGGCTATGAGAATTTCTATTTAGCCTTTCTCCAGGACTCTGCTTATTTTCCAAAACATCCAATGTCTATTCTTAATAGCATAGCCTCTAATTAATTCATTGTGAACAATTCTTACAATGACTCCTGAGCTCACCTTCCAAAATAGATTTATTGTCCTAATTCCACCCCCTTTTCCTAGACTGGTGATTTGAATAGCAGCTTTACAAGAAGCAAAGTATTCTTCCCAATATTATTCTATTTGCCCCTCTGTATTCTTTATCCAGTCTAGTCAGAATCAGCAGCAAGCTGCTTAGATGACATTTCACTCATGACATTTTTGGCAATCTTATGATAATAAAATACATACATATATTACTATCTATATATTATACTGAGTACATATTACTATATATGTATAAATAGTAATTTTCCAGTATGTTGCAATTTTTGTTCAATGTAATTTACTAAAAATATATTCTTTTGAAGTCGATTTTTGTTTCCCTTACTTTGGGTCCCAATTCTAAAGTCTTTAACCTTACCCATAATTCCCATTGTCACAGGGAAAACAAAAGCCTCAGATTTCTCCTCATCATTGAGTCCAATGTTCTTTTATTTATGCAATAAATTCTTTACATTTTGAAAGCAATAGAATCTTACCATTTTTGCAGAGGCTCTAGTTTATAACCATTTACCATGGTGACTCGGGTCTCAGATTCCATAGGTTCAAAATGCTATCTGGTTTGCTAGCCTTGGAAAAATTCTTTCTCCGATTTACTTTCTCTAATTGTCAAATTGAATTTATACTAATATTCATTTCACATCCTAATGGCTTTAGAATGATAATCCCCATCCTGAATCCCCATAAATTTTCTAATCACTGTTCTCTATATTCTTACCACCTCTGCATCAATCTAAAATTTTCTCTTCAATGTCTACTACAAACAACACTCAAAAAGAAAAGCCACATTCATAAGTGTAATAGGCTATGGTGACTTGGGATGGAGATGCCTACCACACAGTGAGAAGTTTCTTAGAGTTACTTCATGCATTGTCTTTCCTCCTTACACTGCTTTGAGGCACCCCACCCACCCTATGGCGTCAAGAAATGCAAATCTTTCTATGGTTTGATGCAAGACTAAAGTCTTACACAAATAGCCATACAACAATTCTCTCCCTGGGAAGAATTTCAGGACCAACTCTTTTACATAATAACACAGTACTGACTCATTGCTGTAGGTATGAGTCCTAGCTCAGCCTTCTGTGGCCTTGTGACTTTGGTCATTTCACCTCACCTCTCCCATCATCTGCAAAGTGAGGATTTATATATATGGTTTTATTTATTTATTTATTTATTTGGTTGGTTGGTTTTGGTACCTGAGATTAAATTCAGTGGCACTAAACCACTGAGCCACATCCCCAGTCCTACTTTGAATTTTATTTAGAGATAGGGTCTCACTGAGTTGCTTAGTACCTTGCCATTGCTGAGGCTGCCTTTGAACTCTCAGTCCTCTTGACTCAGCCTCCAGAGCCACTGGAATTACAGGCATGTGCCACTGCACCTGGCACAAACATGGTTTTAAACCAGCAAATGCATGTAAAGTTCTCAGAAGAATAAGTGGCAGTGGCACACCCATGTAAAATGTTGGCCATCTTATCCTTGAACTTGATGAATTTTTATAGTAATCTAATTAAATTAAATTAAAGCTATGAAACAATTTCATCAACTGCAAAGCTCTGATCTTTACTGAAGGTATTAACCATTGTGGAAGTTTCCCCCTCTCCTATTGGCTTCTTTGCACATGATTCAAATATTATTGTGAACTTTGTGTTCATCTCCATGCTGTAAGTGGATTTGCCAAAGAGAATTTGGGGCACTTTCTTTTACAGTCAATGGTCAGTTCTTTAAAAAGGAGCCCTACTATACTCCAGTTGGTAATGTTCCTAATGATATAATTCAACTTCCTAGTGAAAATTCTAGAAAGTTAGTGAAAACTGGAACCACCTTGGAAAACAAAGTGCAGAACACTGCTTCTTCCTCTCTTTATAGTAATTAATGAATGACTCAAGAAATTTAACTAACTTGGAATTGTGAGAGTGTAATTTCTATGCCTTAATCTGTGTCTTTACTGTCTTTGAAATGATCATAATATGATTTTAATAGGAAGTGGTGACTAGTGAAGCATTCCTTCTAAAAATCGGACCCTCTTTCACAACTTATATTCAACATAGTCCTGGAGATTCTAGCCAGAGCAATTAGACAGATGAAAGAAATTAAAGGAATATGAATAGGAAAAGGAGAACTCAAAGTATCACTATTTGCTAATGACATGATTTTATATTTAGAAGATCCAAAAAAAATCCACCAGAAAACGTTTAGAGCTAATAAATTAATTCAGCAAAGTAGCACGATATAAAATCAACACATATAAATCAAATGCATTTCTGTACATCAGTAATGCATCCTCTGAAAGAGAAATTAGAGCTACCCCATTCACAATAGGCTTGGAAAAAAAATACTTTGGCTTCAACCTAACAGAAGAGGTGAAAGACTTCTACAGTGAAAACTACAGAACACTAAAGAAAGAAATTGAAGAAGACCTTAGAAGATGGAAAGATGCAACATCCACTATTATCAGTAACTAACTTTTGTATTTTTTATTTTAGGGCTTTCTCATCCTTTCCTATTGTGCCTTTCACTTAGTGATGACTGTTATCCAACTGGTAGGGCAAGCTTCTCCTCATGCATTCTTCCCTGTGCATCTCAAAAACAGTCTGCCCAGGTCTGAAATTCAAACTGGAACGTTTATAACTGTCCGTGACTCCTAGTTTATTTTATGGCCTACAGTAGGTATGTAATAAATAATCTCAAGGGAATGAATGAATGGAAGAACTGAACAAATCACTGACATGTTTACATATTAATTCTTCCAACCCAAGAATCTTGATAAATATACATTTATTTAACATACATTAAAATTTTATTATCCAGAAAAAAAACTTTGTGACATTTTATTTCTTGGTCTTATGAGTGTTCTATAAGCATATTCTTGATGTTTACTTACATAAGTAGACTCTAGGGAAGAGACATCCATGGCTTCTATTTTAGGGAATAATAATCTTGCTTATATTTTGTATACTTGTTGTAATGTGCCATTCAGTTGATAGTGTTTTTCCTTATATAATCAGAACCTATCTGCAAATAGAGATTTTATCTTCTTTCAGCTAAAATGTTGTTTAAAAGTTTCTTTCTTTTTCTTGTCATACAATATGGCCTAGCAATACATTTTTAAGTACTACTAATGTCACCTTATCTTGCTGCAAGTTCTAATTGGAATCATGCTACAGACAAAAATAGGAATTTGGAAACTTACAACATGAGTAGATTATGTCAGGCAGATGTAAGGCTGATGTCACAGGTTCACATACTACAATCAATTACAATGCTGGGGGACCCAAATAAATAGTGATACCTAAGCCTATTCTAGTGCTATGTCATTAATATATTCTTAATGATAGTTTTAAATATACTCTCCACTTCAAATTTGCCAAGAAATTAAAAATGGATAGTAAATTATATGCAATGTTTTTATTTTTTGGTTTTTATCCATATGTTCATTTATATAGTTTTTCCTTATTTTGAACACTGATTTTATGAATCACATTAATAGGTTTGTACTAGATAAGCTTATTTATTTTAATTAAATTCCATTTGTACATATTATACTGATGTTTTATTCATACTGGTAAATGCAATATGTTGGAATATATTTTAGAATTTCACTATAGATTTGTTGGTATTCATATGTGTACTTTGAAATTTTTTTTTCTTTGTACCAGGGATTGAACCCAGGAGCACTTAACCACTGAACTACATCCTAGCCTGCATTTATTTATTTAGTTGTTTGTTTGTTTGTTTGTTTATTTTGTGACAGGGTCTTACTGAGAGCCTGCTCAGTTTGGGTTTGAACTTGGGACCCTCCTACTTCAGCCTTCAGAGCCTCTGGGATTACGCCTGGGTGAAAATGCTATTAAATAAATAAAGAATCTTACAGCCTACTCACAAGTATAACTCCAAAAGGGTTAATGTCAGATACGCACCTGCATGCTAAATTTGGCTTTATCTGGATTACACAATTCATAAATGAACTGAGAATTTTCCATGTTTTTGTGTAATTGCTACATTCTTTTATGTCATGATATTTACATTTATATTGGTAAATTAAAGAATTTCCCAAACTATTTTGAACAAGTAGCTTCTGGGGTTTTTGTTTTGTTTGTTTGTTTGGGCGGGAGTCCTTGTTTGTTACATTACTCTAAAACTATTAATACAACAATATCTACAATTGTAATTTTTGTAATTTATATTTTCTTGAAAACTTTCATTACATTTGGGGTTGAAAACTTAATAATATTGATTAATAGAAATTGAAAGTATACTTTTTCTTAACTTCCCCCATACCTCCTATTAGAGTCCCTTTTCCATATGTGATTTCTCAATTTTTAAGTCTTTATTTCTGAGGTTTTCATTTCTGAAGAGCATATGACAGTAAAAATGGTAAGAAGCTATGATCTCTGAAAGCTCTCTTTTGTAGTTAGAAGGATTTTGTAGTCAATATGATACATTCTGATACATTTTCCAAGGCACCTGAAAAAAACAGGTACCCTGGTTTGGGGGGAAAAGTCTCCATATATCTCTAAATATTGACATTAATTTGTTTAAATCTTCCATCACAGATGAATTGTTGTTGCAAATTTATCAATTTTTTTACTAGATTTTCAAAGTCAACTTTGTCAGTTGACTTTGTTACTTTCAATAACATGAAATTATCTGTCTAACATTGAATCTGGAATTCTACTCTTCCATTCCACTTTCTTGCTTCCATGTGTGTTCATTCACTTGTGGGATATGTTTGTCATTCCTCTATTTTTAACTTTTTAAAAATTTTTCCACTGTCCCTTTTAAATTGTGAAATATTTAACATGGTTCTTTGACTCAAAATTCAAATATTTTATTCAGTGGTAATGCTTAAGATAGAATTGTCATATTATGTGGGTTATTATTATTCATTAAAGTTTCTCCTCCCTGTGTTTCTTTTGTCTTCACTTTATTATCTCTCTACAATTGGTTGGTTTAGAATATTGTCACTTTATTTTTAATGGTTGCCATCATGATTGCTGCAAATATACTTAAATCTCTTTTTCTCTGATTATGCATGTCAAGACTTATGAATTTCCTATTCAGAGATTCCATTTGATTTATACCTCCCTTTATCAGTTTTGAATCATATAATCTGGAATTTTACCCAAATTATGATTAAGAAATCATTATTTCCACATGATGCATGTTCTTTTAAATATTTTTTGGCATAGAGCCTTATTCAATTCAAATCTTTTAATATCTCAAAATTTTCTTTGTAGCAATCTTTATTTTGATGCATCTCTGGGCCAGTCAAGCTAAATCTCAAATTTATCTCATACTCCCCCAAATAAATTGTAGAAATCAACTTGGAAATGCCCTTCTTTCACTTACATTTTCTTTTCATCAACATGTGAATTTTTCTTTACGAGCTTGCCCTTCCTGTATTTCAGGATTCAGTTTCTACTTGCTCTCACAGTATACTCACCTGACTGAATCAAGAATTCATGTTTGTTTTCTTATTTTCCCACAGGGACCGCAGTATTTTCTTCTTAGGCATCTTTCTTCTCCTGGGAGAGGAGCTGTGATTCAGCTCTTTGACTCTCCTATCTCCTACCTGATGAATTGTTTGCTCTTTACCTCCAGAAAGTCTTCAAAATCTTGCTCTGCAGTTATCAGTTCCCTGACTTTGCTACTATCTGCTATTCTTATAACTTATTGATCATTTTCATATAGAGCTGCCGAATAAATAGAATCTCCAATTGAATTTGGATTTCGGATAAACAATGAACAACTTGTCAAAACAAGTATGTCTTATTTTGCTTTTTGTTTTCTCTGAATCTTCGTCTTACTTCCAATGGAATTCTATGCTATACATCTTTAAAGTCTGCCATTTTTTTTCTCAATCCATTTTGCACATCCTTGCTTTCTCTCTTCTTTTTTACTTGTTATACAATTTATTATCACATGCACCACTTACTATTTAGTTTACAATGAGAGAAATCATGTGCTAGTGTGGGCTACAAATGAGTCCATTGCCTCATGTGTACATTAACTGTCATAGGACTAGAGATGTAGGTCAATGGTGGAGTGAGTGCACAGAGCATGTGCAAGGCCCTCAGTTCATTTTCCAACACCATAGGGGGTAAAAATAAAAGAAGGATCAAACTTTCTATCCAACATAGAGAGTACATGCTAGACAATAGGAAGAATAGCAAACTGGATTTCTTCCTAAAAATGTCCATAATTGCATGTCAGTCACACTGTTCTCTCTTTACTACAATAAGCACTGAACAGCTTTGCAAAGATCTGACATCATCAAAAAGAACACAGCACAATCTAAAATTGAAACTATGAACTTCTGTAAGCTGGTGACACACGTACACTGCTCAATATACTTTGCTGTGGTTTCCTCAAATTTTAAAAATATCCTATGAAGCCCTTGTGAATGTTCTGCAGTGCAGTAGCCATTCCTGCATGATGGAGGAATCTCACTCCTAACATCCTCGACATGGTTAGATTTATTAATTTTGCTAAACTAGTGATTATAAAATAGTGTAGCACTGGTATCATTTGCATTTCCCAAGTTGTTAAATAAGTTGAAGATGTTTCAAGTGTTTATTGGCCACCCTGATGACTTTTTCAATGAATTATCTGCTAATTTATTTGCATTTTTTATATTTGTCTTTTTGTCCTATAGGAGCTTTTTTTAATTTAAAAAATTAATTCCAATGCATCATTTATGATCAAATATATTCTCTAAATTTCTTATTTTGTGTAGCTTATTAGATCTTTATTTAATAATATTATTTAAGTGAAATTCTGATTCAATTAGAACTTAGAGCTGAAAATTTTAATAGATTTATCTATTTTTAAACTTATTTTATGAAGAGAAAACTGAGAGTGATAAAATATGTATTTAAATTTATCTTATTAATTAGCAGCACACACAACAAATTAGAAATTGGCTCTCTTGATTTCTGTAGTAATGATGTACAATCATATCAGCATATTCTTCAATAATATCTGGTAAAAACTGAATTCTTAGGGGAAAAAAAAATATATATATATATATATACCATGATGTCTTGAATTACACATATATTTTTTAACACAGGTTACACTAGGTGAAAAGTAGCTTTTGAGAGTTGTCCTTTCTTCTGTCTTTCTTCTCTTCAAGGTTTCATTTGATAGCCATGAACTGTGGATAAAGAATAAATATGGCTTTTCTGTACCCTAGGACCATCCTCTGTCTTATTTATGTCTGACCTGGTGCAGTACTACTGACCTTGCAAAGTTTAATTGAGGCTGGAATTATAAGGCACAGCTTGAGGCCACCTGAATTTAGAGGGTGTGACATACACAAAGACACACATACGTTGACAATGTAATGGCCTGATGAATTGAGTGTGTGTGTGTGTGTGTGTGTGTGTGTGTGTCTTAGTTCTGCTGAAATGACAGCAGTGAAACAACTTACTGTGATCTTTTACTGCCAAGGACCCTTATGAAACTATACCTATGTTCCTTTATAATTGCATCATAGAACTTATTTGTTAATATATGCAGTCCTAATAAATATGAAAGCTATTTAGGCTTAGAAAAAGAAATAGGTGTAACTAATTCGAGACATAACTATTCTGTGAAACATGTCTTAACAATGTTATAATAGTTCAAATACTTGACAAAAGCTCTCATTTCCACAAAATTGTTTGCTTTATATTATGAAATTATAAAGCAAACAAAAATTTTGTTATTTAATGTGATTTAAGTAACCATTTAAATGTTCTAAAGCTATCACAAATGGTCAAGTACTAAAAAATAGTCTATTATAATAAAAAGATTATGACCAAGAATTTGATATTGGTACATGAAATCAAGACATTACTATTGAGAAGAAAATAATTTATTAATTTTTAAAAAATATTTATTATTAAGTTTTAGGTGGATACAATATCTTTATTTTACATTTATGTTGTGGGAGGATCAAACCCGGTGCCTTGTACATGCTAGGCGAGCACTCTACCACTGAGCCACAATCAGAGCCCCAAATTTATTAATTTTTATTTATTAATTAATTATATTTAAAATCAATTGCCTTCCTACCCATATGTTCACAATTATTATTTTACTGCTTGGCAAATTTTGAACTTTTTTGGTATGGATATCACTGTTAATATAGTAGAAAATTAAAGTAGATCATATTCACTTATGCTATTTTTATCTAATTAAATAATTATACCATTATCTTCAGGGATATCATTGCATATCCTGAGTGATTATTTAATAGCAAAGATATTGACAAAATACTTTCATTTTGAGAAAGTACAAAACCTATTTTTTGTTCATTTAGAACAACTAAAACTAGTCCCAAAAGAACACTTTAAATAACCATAAATAAGATTAAGTGGATCAATACAAAATATTTATATGAATATATGTATATGCCCTCTAGAGAACTTAAGCTTTCAATAATTAAAATTTAAAAGGAAAATTTCTCTCTCTCTCTCTCTCTCTCTCTCTCTCTCTCTCTCTCTCTCTCTCTCTCTCTCTTCCACAGAGAATCTCATAGATAAGAACGGTACTCAGAATTCATGAATCCCAAAGGGAGAGCTGCACTTTGTCCATGGGCATTCTGGATTCACACACAGAGAACCTGGACCTGATAACTACACTCATATGCACCTATACAAATTCTCTCATGAATGAGATTATGGCTTTATGTGAAACTCAAGATGTCCTCAAGTTATAGTATAGCCTAGTAATCAATATATTAAGCAAAATTATTTTAAAATTAATTCTCAAGTGATAGGAGTTTCTTTAACTAAAATTATTTCTTAAATGAAGTTATAAAGTAGAACACATGCAAATAATTTTTAAAATTTAATGTCAATAGTTGAGTTTAAAAATGGAATAGAGAAAGAATAAGGACCTAGGTTCATATTCTGCCAACAGTCTCAGGTTTTATACATTTTGTTTTGCTAGGATACTCTGACAATGGGATGACCCCAATGTTCTATTATAGAAATATGAATTAACAGTAAACATAATAAACTAATGATAAATAGGATGATCAGCACATGCCAGACACTTTTCTAAATACCTTACTCATGATTGCTCATTTAATTCTAGTTATTCATTAATCAAAACATTTCTCATTAGTTGAGGAGGAATTCTATATGGCTATTTAGAGATAAGACTGATGTGGATTTTTCACAGAGACAGCAAGAAATATGGAGATCTAGGTGTTCAGTCTTATTAAACCTCACATTCATCTCTTATTCTGGTCCATACAACAAAAGCAGCAAAGATTTATGAGATCTTGTTTATAAATACGAAGAAATGTTCCATTGATACCAAATCTTAAATTATTTTCAGAGAGAGAATTAAGTACTTCAAAAAGCAATTTTCAAAAACTGATCAGAGTTAGATTTTTCTAGCTATCCAATTTCTGTAAGCAACTCCTTGGTTAATTTTAGGAGATTTGATCTTCTTTCATGTTCCACATAGCATGGGTTCTTCAATATCTTGTGAATATCAACATCTTTGTACACACAGAAAAATCTAAAATTTGATTATATAAAATAACAGGACATTTAAACTTGAACTATTTTTAAAAATTGGGTGTTGTATTATGACATTATGTTACAATTCTTCATACAACCTACTTCTATTGGACTCCATTTTTGTTTATTAATAGTTATACCCACTCATGATTTGATACTCAAACTATTTACAAAGTGTGACCTATTTGTGGCACTAGATCTACTCTGCCCAGGAAGGATGTATTGCCATAGTCTATGGAACTATTACTAAAATATGATAAGATTTCCCCCCACTTGCAAGCTAGCAAGAACTGAAGTATAAAGAATCACATAGGCTTAGTGTATTCTTTTTCAGTCTATTATGACGTGTAGATATGAAATTCCCAAATTATCTATCAATAAATGCTTAAATTCAAGTAGATAGAAGTTTATATGCACATATCAATAAGAACAAAAGATAAGTTGCAATGAAATTGTTGAACACCTACCATCCAAATAGTGTGGTCTTCTCCTTCTATGAACCATCCCATAGACTGAGCTCAAGAAATGCTGAGGTGGACAGATATGTCATATTAATTATACAGGGAGATGTTTTACTGACTTGGGGATATTACTCTCTATAAATGGAGCCAGCACCAGAACACTTCACCTGAGGCTGCAGATCATACTCAGGTCTGCAGATCCTGTCATCTCAGAGTACCACTGGAGTCTCTTTTTGTCCAGATTTCAATCTCTCTCCCTTCCCTAAAGTCAACTTAGGAACTGAAATGGTCTTCATGAATCTATGAAAATTCATTGAAGGGCCATGTCCACTTTAAGACATATCTGATTTAGGTCAATTTCAATTCCATAATGGACCATGAAATATCAGTAAGACCCATTACTAACAGTACCTTAAGGACCTTAGAGAAATATTACATTGTAAGTAATGATAAAATAGAAAGCTATGAACTTTCCCTAAGGAAATTCATATGCTAAATACCTACCCTATTTGTTTGTAATCTGTTTTGATTTCTGATGATTTCTATAGAACCACCTTTCTTTCACCACCAGGCATCCATGCAGGCTTATGGGGCTACATCCTCAAGTTTGCAAATGAAGTCTACTTATTTAAATGATGAACCTTACAGAAAGACTCACAGGGCATCAATATAAGGCTGTCATATCTTTAGCATGACTCCAACAGTGAATATTTTTGCAACTGTGAATAGAATCCACGCATTGATGAAAATACTGTACATTTATGATGAGCAATGTAGGAACAAAAGTGCTGGGCCTGGAAAGAAATTTTTCGAATTTCTTATTTATTACATTTTTTAATAGAAACTCAGAGAAAGCCTTATCTTATGTCATTTGGTTTAAATTCCACAGTACTTTTTGTATTTGACCAAATTCCCTTATCTCTTATTTCCTTGTATTCTGCTGTGCCAGCCTCTGAGCAGTTGATATACTTATCTGTGGTTTTATAATAAAGTTTTAGCTTCTACTGAGGGAAAAGGGAAAAAAAGTAACAAGAAAAGGAAAAGCTGCTCCTTAGATACTAAATACACCAGCTTCCTGCACCCATTATACAACTTTGAAAGAGTTGCCTGTTTTTGACATATTTGGGGAGCTTTGGGGGTGGTTTACATAGTGCCTAGAGTCAAGGGCTGTTTTTTTATTGTTGTTGTTTTGTTTTGTTTTTTAATATAATAGGAGACAGGTGTGGGATACAAAAGGGGAAAGATAAAAGCATAATATAGACACACACAAAAGGTAAAAGTAGTAATTAACAAGAGAATCAATACCATATACTCCTAAATTTGTCTCCATATATTTTTTTTTAACTTCAGTCCAAAGTAAACCATCATCTGTTTCACAATTGGAGAAATGAGGCATGGTTTTTGGCATGCCTTTCCAATTTCATATTAAGTATTCACTTTAGTCTCAATTCAAAATTCAAGAAAAATTACAACCAAGATACATTGATATATAAAAAGTTATTTCAAAGTGATCATGTGTGGGTTCTGAACATCTCATAGTTCTCATGCAAAGGGTGAGACACAAATTCACAAACAAATAAATATTCTAAGTAGTTGTGAACACCTATTCCTTTCGAAAGTGTTATGAAAAGATGAGTTCTTCAAGCTGATTATGGAGGTACTGATTTAATTCAATGGAAGGTTGGAAAGCAAAGTATCTGTTATGCACTAGACCTGCTCCAGGACATAGGCTTTTGCAGAGATAAATTCAGATTAATACTGACTTATGACTTAGAATCATATCACCATATGCCACAGGCAAAACATATCTGATCTCTGAATCTCATTTACCACATCTGTAAAATGGACATCCTACTGCCTATTCGATTTGAAAGAAGGAAGAAGAACCATGTAATATTTTATAAATATTACGGAAATGGATGGCTTTATGACTTGAGCTATCTTGCTGGTTCTATGGAACTAAATAAAGTTCTCTGAAAAGATGGATTCTAAATGAATCTCCTTTAGGGAACAACTCAACTTTATAGGAAGCAGGTTGGATTTCTAAGACTCTTCTGAATCCTCTGTTCTGTGTCCATTTTGCTAAATTTGACTCTAAGATACATTTTCATAGTTTATAACTTACAGGTTTTCTTTTTTCTTAAGTCAGGAATTAGTTGGTGCTGCCCTGAACCTGGAATCTCAGAAAGTGAAAAACTGCCACTTTTCAGTGGCAGTAAATTCACCAAAACTTCTTTGCAATGTTCATAAGGAAGATGGAGAATCCCCTTTTCTTCCCTTGTCTTCGCCAACAGATGTTTTGCCTCTGTGACAGAGTACAATAAACCTGTGAAAGAACGAAGGAGGAACTCAGACTGAAACACCGGCTACTCTTTGAAAGGAACACACTGATTGGATTATTTCCAACATATTCGGCTCTGACAGAATGTGACAACTATGCCTTTTCATTTCCCATTCAGCCTCCAGGAGATGCAAGATTTAGTATTCTTTCGTACACTTTAAGTCTGAGAAACGTCTTCTTATGGCTTCTTATGGGTACTAGAGGCTGGAAAAGAAATCAAGTTGCTTGAGATTTGCAGCAAAGATTTGGATTAAGTTGCTTCAATTTGCAGTAGAGATGCTGGTGGCACTTTGCAAATATTGTCACCATTGACCTGCAGAGGTTGTACATCTAAACCTCTGAGCGCAGTTTTCATGTCAGCAAATGAGCTGTTTTCAGTCCCTGTTCCACAGTTTTGCTATTTTTCCAGGTTCCAAGCTGAGACTGTCAACATTACTATAACTTGTGATCCTGCACAGCCATCGGTTTAAAACAATTTCCATGCACATTTATTCAGTTCAAGACATAAGCAGGAGGTCCCAAGGTGGCAGGTTCTTGCATTACTCTAATCCAGTTACCACTGAGTTAAAATGCTTTCATTACAGTTTCAAACCCCTGGGAGAAAGTAGGTATGACAAGCTGGGGTCTGCTTATTATGTTTTAAACTGAGATTGACTCCAGGAAATAGTAGCAAGACTGAACAAGTACATTTTTACATATTTCCCTCTTCTGTCTTTCTTGGATCATATTTTTAATTTGTCTTAATTTGAACTCTCTTCTGGGTCTTTAAGCTCATCTTTTTGAAGATTCGGAAAGCAAAAATACCTGCAAGAACCATAAAATGAATTACTTATTTATGCAAAGTCCTTTGGAACTATTATGTGTCTTGGGCATGAATTAACCTGCCCCCTCCCGCCTCCTGCACAACTAAGGTATTTTGAAACTGTCTAATCCTGTTCACCTAAGCATTGGTGAATTATCAAAAATCAACTACTTCCTTAATCATTGAAGATGAACACTCTTCATCAAATATTTAAGTTAAAATTTGATATCATGCAACTTATTTATTCCATTGATATTCATGAAATAGCTAGTTAAATGCAGATATTGTGCTAAGCAGAGTACCTCAAAGAAGAAAAGGCAGCAATGGCACCAAGCTTTTTTGAGTTTATCAGTAGGAAAACTGGACAGTTAGCACATTATTTCAGTAAGATACATTTGTGGAATAAATGGAGAAGGAAAAAACCAGAGAAGGAGAATGTCAGGATAACTTGGAGTGACTCATCTCTGAGACCAGACATGAAGATGACTTCCTCATTGCCTTCTGCTAAGGGTTATAAGTATTTTAAAGAAGGGATAAACAATCCACAGGCATTGGCTCATGCTGGTAATCTCATTAGCTCAGGAGGCTGAGGCAGGAGGATCATGAGTTCAAAACCAGTCTCAGCAAAAGTGACTTGCTAAATAACTCAGTGAAATTCTGTCTCTAAATAAAAATACAAAATAGGTTTGGGGTGTGATTCAGTGGTTGAGTACCCCTATGTTCAATTCCTGGAACCCCCCCCCAAAAAAAAAAAAGAAGGGACAGACAATCTTTATTCAGCATGATCAGCTTGCATAAGAGAAAAGAGTTAGAAAGGTTTGGGAACAATATTAGACAAAAGAAGGTAGATAGTAGATTATTGTATACAACACCGCTTCCTGCAAGCTCAATTATCTCATGTTGGTAAAGATAAGTCAATTTTCAGAGTGAAGTTGAGACCACGTAAGTATCCTGTGCTAGTTCAGCTTACCCTCACTGTGACAAAATACTTGATATAAACAACTTATAAGGAATAAAGGTTTATTTGGGTGACAGTTCTGAGGCTTTAGTCTATGGTGACTTAGCCATATCACTCTGGACCTGTGGTGGCACAATATATCATGGTGGTAGTGCATGGTAGAAGAGGCCAGTTCACCTCATGGTAGCCAGGTAGGAAAGAAAGAAAGGAAGAGATTGGGGTTCCAATATACTCATCAAAGATACACCCTCAAGGACCTACCTTCTTCCCTAGACCCCACCTTCTAAAGATTTTGTCACCTCTCAATGGCACTGAGTCAACCACCAAGACTTTAAGAAAACAAGGTTTTGGGGGGGATGTTGAAGATCAAAGCTATGCCAATGTCTAAACTTCAGTTTTTTTTTTTTTTCAGTTGTGGAGACATCTATTTGAAAGGCACCACCAGATTTCTTGTCTTCACACTTCTCAAATAGTTCGCTGAGTGTTTTCCAATATCTGAGTCTACTGAAAAAAAAATAATGATGATGATGGTAACTATTTTAGACAGCTTTTTCACTTCTGTGACCCAAAGACCTGAAAAGAACAATTTTACAGGAGGACAATTTTATTTGGGGCTCACAGGTTCTATCCAACTCCACTACTCTGGGCCCGAGATGAGGCAGAACATCATGGTGAAAGTGTGTGGTGGGAGAAAGCAGCTCAGGACATGGAAAGAAAGCTGAGAGAGATCTCACTCATCAGGGACAAAATATAAACCCAAAAGCATGCCACTAATGACCCACCTCTTCCAGGCACGCCCTAACTGCCTAGAGTTTATTTTTATCAATGAATTAATGCACTGATTAAGTTAAACTCCTCACAACCCAATCATTTTACCTCTAAACTTTCTTACATTGTTTCACACATGAAATTTTGGGGAACACCTCATACCTAAACCCTAAGAGTAACATATTTCTATCTATTTAACAGTGACATATTTATAAAATCTTTGAAATCCTGCATTTATGAAATCTTTGAAATCCTACCTCTTTTTTTAGGTTTAAATACACTTAGTGCAGATTATTTGCTGAATACCATATTTATGGAATAAATAAGGCATAAATAAATGCATGGTTTTAAAAATAGCAAAGGAAACCCTGACCCTTACTCATCTGGACAACAGCTTAGCTTAGAAAACATGCTATAAGATTTATACTTTGATTTTTCTCTAATATCTGGCTCAATAATTTCATTAATCTTTTTAAAAGAGTATCTAAATTATGCATTTATGCCTTTTGAAAATGCATACTTTAGATTATAATAGAAAGTTTCAAATTTGAAGAGCTTCATAGGAAATCCAGAAGGAGCCAATTCAGCATCTGAATTATTACTATGCACTACACAGTAAAAATATAAACACTTTTTGTTAAAAGAAAACAAAAACCAAAAAACCTTGCAACCTGCCTCTGATGGAAACCAAAAAACAAAACAAGCAAACAACAACAAAAAAAACTAAACTTGTTTATCCTCCTTATTGCATGACTTCTTTTTGCTTTAGAAAAATAGAGTTTGCTGAATTTGGGAGTTAATGTGTCTGGAAAAGCCATAAGTGAGAGTCTAAGGCTAAACTAGAGTTTGTTTCAGCACAGATCTACATTTCTGAAAGTTAAAAACAATTCTGGGCAAGGGGAAACTTTATAAATTTTTGTAAAGGGACTAAATTACATGAAAATCTGAGTGAGTCCAACACCAATAAAATGATGAACTAGTTAACTACAGGCAATCATTCCTGCTATTTTTCTACATGAAGCTTTAATTAACAATCCCATAATATTTCAAAATTTTTTCATTTAGTTGGAAAAACATAGGTACTATTGTACATTATTGTACATTGAAGTATAATAGAGTTTCTGGTTCCACCGTATTTCTCAAATGCCTCTTATATGCAAAGCAATGGCACAGGTGCTAGAGATGTGGCTCAGAAGGCAAAAGACATGAGGTCTTGCCCTGGGTGGCTCACTCCTACTGGGTGAAACCAGACATTGAGTAAATGGTTAAAATCTACCATACCTTAGATGTTATGTGCTTAGGCAGCATGTAAGTGCTACTTAGGAAAATGAAGGAAGATGAAAAATAGTTTAAAATATTACAATTCGAAGAGGCTGCACTGAAAGGGAGGATTTAATCAAAGACCTGAAGAAGTGAGAAATGATGCTACTCAATTGTCCTGGTTAAGAGAATTCTGGTCTAACACCATGACAAGTGCAAAAGATCCTGGGGCAGGGACATGTCATGAGTTGGAGGGGAAGAAAGAGATGGCATGGCTGAGAGGGTGCATGCGATAGAGAGTAGTGGAGGACAACATCAGAAAGATAACTGTAGGTGGGAGTAGAAAACTGTGTAGAAGCATCAGAAAGACATTTCTCCTTTACTATGAGTGAGATGGGAAGTTATTGGGGTTAGGAGCACTGTGCCACATGATCGGATTTGCTTTTCTAAAAAAAAAAAAAACCACTCTGACTTCTCATAGAGATTTGTCTGTAGGGGTGCCAGAAAGATAGTGGTGGGGGTGAGAGCAAGTGGTACTGCAACTGTCATGTGAGAGACCTCCTGGTGCTTTAGACCAGGGCGGGAGCAGTGGTAGGGATGAGGAGTGGTGAAACTCTGGATAGATTTTGAAGGTGGATATGTTGAGGGTCTAGCTTTGTGACAATAGCAATAGGAAAGATACAAAGAAAACACTGAGATTTCGACCTCTGTACTCATTCAAAAGGCTTAATTTTTTTTTATTTTGGGAAAAAAAAACAATGCATAAAGAAAATCGATCTAAACCAAAACTTTTTTTCATGGAACATGAAACAAAACATATATTTTCCCGAAAGTAAAATGAAATGAAACTTCTGGTTTTAAATCTGGGCTTTTCAGCTCAGCAGCTTGTGTGTCAAAGGCAGAGTTAGTTCACTGTGTTCAATTTTCCTACTTATAATGGGTGATAATAATAGTGCTTGTTTCACAGGGGAATCCTGAATATCAGTTGAGGGAATCCGGACAAAGTGACCATCACCATGACAGACACATATTAATCACTAAGCACATTTGAGAAAAACAAGTTCACTTCTTCTGTGAAACTAGAGTACTAACCAGTTCAACAGTGGTGAAGTTTCCCACAAGCAGTGAAGAAATGGTTCTAATATTAGCATGAAAATAATTTTTTAACATGCATATTTTTAGTAACAGCATTTGAGCACTTGAAATGGAGAAATGCTGATGGACTATAAAATAAACAGCACAGTCTCTGTTTTCAAAGAACTTACAGGTTGGTGGATGAAGAATCAGCCATATGCACCACATAACATGGTAGCAATGCAAATCAACGAAAGTTTTTTTTATCACTGAGAATGGAACTAATTTGTCTAAAATTTTGAAGTGGGGATATAGTAAAAACTAGACTTTAAAAATATTATTTTCTGTTCCAAAAGTCAACACATTTGATCTGAGAAATGTAGCCATGTGGAAAAACAGGGTCACATATTTGAAACCTGGACTACCCCACTAAGATCAACATGTATAATAATTTCAAAGTGCATTATTGAATCACGGTCATTATTACATAAGCTATTGGAAATGTCTGTCTAATCTTCATGCAGGCAAACACCCCTGTGTGTTCAGGCCAGGATTTTTTTCAAACAGAAACTCAGTGAAATACAGTTAGCTGAGCCTTGACTTTGAAGCATTTATCTGAACCAAAATCAAAACCTTGAATTTTGTCTCCCTGCCATTATTAATGGATGTTTAACACCCTGCTAAGCTGGTCTCCCACTCAGCTATTTTTTTTTAAAGTTGGTGGAATAACTGGTATTCTTCCTGCTCACAAAGTCTTTGTTAATGTGCATATTGCAAAATCACCCTAAGTCAACAGTCTGTGTCATCTGCATTGAAGGGAAGTAATGTATGGATTAGTGCATAATAGCATGGGTTAGGGAGAAAAATGAGTCACAAAAGTAGCTGGTTCAAAGGAATAAATAACTAAATCATTACCTTGATGCCTGACTTAGAAAGCTTTAGCTCTCAAAGGCATAATGTCTAAAATATCAAGACTATTGTGTAAAGCCCAAGCCCCATTATGGACCGTACTTCAGTGGTTTATGATGGAAGACTGTGGATGATGCATTCACTAAACAAAACACAGGATTTAGCGGGAAAAAAAATGGGAAGAAATTATGATGCTCGGCTAATTTCTTGCCACCTGAGGGCAAAAACAAAACAAAACAAAATGGAAGCCATCATTGTGAAAGAGACATGGTATATGAAATAAAACTGCTTTCCATATCAAGTAGAGATAAATCTGGAAGCTTCTTCTTAGACAGGATTTATCCATTTATTGTATCCATTCCTTGTACCTGATTCAGAGATCTCATGAACAAATGAGCCATGTCGCAAAACATGGCACAGTCAAGAGAAGACTGTGAAGAATATAGCAATAGAATTTTATGAATGTAGCAATGCCAATTGATTCCAGGGGCTACCTGAAGCACTGTGTAGAGGTGTCCTGTCTTGGCAGGCGTACAGTGGTCAGTTGGTCATATCTGGAAAGGATACTGTGATGGATGTGAAGACCTCATTGTCGGGTATTTGGCAGTAGTGATCAAATGGAGTGACAGGTAAACAAGTGCACACAAGAAAATGCTAACATGGATGTGGGCAGAGCATGCTTTGGGAACACAACAGGGGTAAGGTGGCTCAGGGAATTCATTAAAGGGGAGATGACATCTGATCTGAGTGTGAAAGAGCCATCATGTGAACACCAGGGAGAAGATGAGGAGCCTGGTCCTAAACACTCAGAAAGTGAAGGAACATGAGTGCTCAAATACTCACAAGAAGTTGGTATTTCTAGAGGACAGAGTGTAAGCCAAAGTTCCCACATCAGCTCTGTCTCTAGTTCGTACTCAATTTAATGCCTGAACATTTCTCCTGCTGATTCCATTCTTTCCATATCACCACCCTAGAGCCACCATCTTCTACCTAGGCTGTCACAGGGGACTCCTGATAGTGTTTACACGCACACAATTTTTTTCTCTGTCAAGTAATGAATTTACTTACTCATTTGTTTATTCATTCAACAACTTTTTTGAGGGATAAACTACATATCATGAATTCATTTATTTTGAATGTGTAATTCAGGAATTTTTATTGAAGTGTTAGACACCCATCATCACCATTTTAGAACACCTCCATCAGCCTCCAAAAGATCTTTTGTGCCCATTACCTGTCATTCCTTGTCCCCCTTCACCTCTATCCCCGGATAAACACTACCCTACTGTCCCCCTGGTTTGCCTTTCTGGATACTACATATGCATGGACTCATACAGTAAATGAAATTTTGTGCTTGGTTCCCTTGAGTTAGCAGAGTGTTTTTGGAGTTCATCTATATTGAGTGTATATTCATTGAATATGAAGATATCATATTTTGTGTATCCATTCACAAGTTGATGGACATTTAGGTTGTTTCTACATTTAACTACTATGAATAATGCTACTATAGGCATTTTTGTGTAGATGCGTGTTTTCATTTCTTTTGCTTACATACCTAAGAGAGCAGTTTCAGAGTCATAAGGTAAATTTAAGATTCTGTCACTTCTTCAAGACTGGATGTGCAGTTCTTTCCTTTTTTTTTTTCTATTTCAATCAGCACAATATTTGTGCACAATATTTTCTTCTCTGATTCTTATTCTACACTTTCATCAGAAGGTTATTTTCAAATTCAAATGTATTTTATAGTTCAAATGTTATTTTATAGTCCTAATGAATTTCAATAGCTACTTTTTTTTTCTTTCTCAAAAGTACCAAATTCTCAACAGAACTGAAGAGGTCAAGATAGACATCCTGTCTTTATTTCCCTTTTTATGTCACCTGCTCATGTCTTCATGTCCCCTCCTTCACTCTATTCCAGTCCTACTAGCCTCTTTTTAGTTCTTTAAACACAATTCACTCCCACCGCAAAGCCTTTGCTAATATTGTATCCAAGGCATGAATGTTTCCCCCACCATTTCTATTTCTTTGCCTCCTTAATTATACCTAACTGTCCTTTAGATATCAGATCAGATGATCTTTGCTTAATAAGACTTTCCCAACTCTCCAGACTAGATCAGGTTTCTTTATGATGTTTGTTTGTTTTTTGTTTTTGCATTTTATTTATCTCAGTGGATAATTATGCTTCTTTCTCTACCAACAGAGTCTAAGCTTCTTATAGAAGGCATATTGTCTTTCATTTACTCTCAGGAGCAAATGAAAAGCTCCATAAACATTTGATGAATGAATGAAAGTGGAATCACAGAAGGGCCACACACACCCAGTAAATTTTTACTCTATTTTATGGGTGATGATCCATACTTTAAGATACATAGAGGCATAGATGTGTGTTTAAAGCGGCCATTCAAGTTCCTTCATGAGACAAAGATTTAAGAAATAAGGGTTCCAAGAAAAAAATCTATATAAGAGATAGACATGGAGAGCAGGGTTTAGATTTAAGAAGAGCTAAGAGAACTCACATTTCTAGCTTGAGTAGATAGGAACAAGTTATGTTAAAACAGAAGGAAAACTGACACTGAAACATAAGGAAATCAATCACTATCCAATTGAGTTTGTGAGTCTTGCACTCAGAAAGGAACTTGGACTGAGTATAAATAACCCATTTAGATGACCATGAAAACTGTGATCAGCTAGGAGAGGAGTGTTGGAGAATAGACCCAGGATGGAGCCCTGGGGGACCCAACATGTAATGAGCCCCAAGAAGAAGCAAACACATACAAAAAGAGAAAGAAACAAAACAGTACCAACCAAGGAGTCCAAGCAAGAGCACTTCTGTGAGAAGAGATCTATCACCCTGTCCATAGGCAGGTGACTCAAACAAGGACTTCAAAGGTTTTAAAAAGAAAAGAAGTGGTCAGTAAGATTTTATCTGCCAAATTGTTGATGCTGGCAGTTCAGAATGCTTTCTGATCAATTTTCTGTGGATTAGTAAATGCTTTAATTTCATGCACACAGAGTTTGCCTAAGAGATAATTGAGAATAAAAAAAGAAAAATTGAAATGAAAAAGCAAGAGTTCTTAAGTCTGCCCAAGTTTCTTCTGTCTGTCTTTCTTCCTTCCCCATCTGTTTTGACATCAAGACTAACTTGTTTTGTCAACTGTGCTGGAGAAGATAAGGATGGCAAGGATGCAGCTTAGTATTCATTAAGTCTCAGGTTGTCTTGACATCTGCCAATAGCTAAGACTCTTTATTTTTAAGTCTGAATTATCTGCTCATTCACTTTTCCTGCTATTCAGGTTTTGTGACAGAGCCAAAATAAAAAATAAAAAACCCACTAGCATCACCAATGACAAATTGCATTGTAGGAAATAGCAAATGCATGTTTTTAGAAATCCATATTATTTTCTACTTAATTTAATTTTTACTTTAAAAGTTATTTTTAAATTATTCTTACAAAAATATAAAGGCGGGGCTGGGATGTGGCTCAAGCGGGAGCGCGCTGGCCTGGCATGCGTGCGGCCCGGGTTCGATCCTCAGCACCACATACAAACAAAGATGTTGTGTCCGCCGAGAACTAAAAAATAAATGTTAAAATTCTAAAAAAAAAAAAAATATAAAGGCTAATTTATGTTCATATTTAGTATTTTTATGAACTCTCAAAAACCAAAATCTTATAGACAAAAGAAGTGGTTTTAAATTTTGGATAGAATTCTATAAACATTTTTATAACTCAGTATGGTTGAGGAAACCTATGTATAACAATCTCCTCAAATTTGAAAAAAATCTCTTTAAAATCTTCAAAATAAGTTGATATTTAATTTTAAAATGTTATTTTTATATAGATACAACTGATAACTTCAAAAATACATTGCAAAATTTCAAATGTAATATTTACTTATTTTCCAGCATCATCTAATATTTGCATTAGTCATTACATATAAATCAGAAAATTATCACCAATTAATTATTTTTTCAAATTAAAAAAAATAGTCTTCCTAATATTTCTCATTTGGGGAATTTTCTTTTGAAATAAATAGTTTTGAAGTATTCTTTTGAGGCAGAATTTAGAGCTACAGGAAACCCTCAAACCATGGAATCATTATATTTTAACTTTTGTCTATGAAATGAAATTCTAATTTAGATTTTTAAATTAAATCAATAGAGAAATAGACCCCAAAATGCCTGTATACCTAGTCAATTTTTTTTCTCCAGTGATGATCAGAGAAGCAACATATACATTGGAGAAAAACTTGTTTGCCAAAGCCAAACTACTAAAGTGTGACTCCAACTCCATCTATTTATATACATTATCTCAATAATTAAAATCTTATAGCCAAGAGGATTAATAATAAATTTAGGGTAGCATTTCATAGATATTTCCAAAAATCAGCTTGGTTGTACACGTGTGTATGTATATGTGTGCATAAAATTTAAAATTTCAACAGTTATTTAGGAACCAAAGATAAAGAGGCTAATATTCCAGAATACAGGAAGAACAGAGATATTAATATTTCATTTAATATAGTTTTGCTAATTGAGGCAATTTCTGTTTCTAGAAATAGTTTATAACAGAGCAGGAAGGGTCAGTTGAGAGACAGACTCTCTAAAAAGCTAACAAAGCTTCCAAAAGTTTTGGTAGTTGTGTTGACAAAATTGCAGTTCAGAGGCCATGAGAGATAAAGGGCCCCTAATAAGCATCAAAGATTCTCAAATGAAAACTAAAAAATACAACCTGATGTTAAAGGGAAGCTGAAAATAAACCAGTTCACACAAAGACCTAACCCTAGCTTTAGGCCTGTATAACTAATGATTATATTAAATAAAAATATATAATTTCCTAGATTGCAAAAGTAAATTTTCTCAGAAAGAGGTTAACACCTTCCAAAGCTCCAATTTTCTCTAAGAATGCATAGTTTTAAGCATTCAATTTAAAAATCTATCAGGTGCCCAAAGAGAACTTACCAAAGTCAAGATACAAATAAAAATAAAAAAATACATGACTGAAATAGACCATAGAAGATCCAGATATTCAAATTATTGGTAATGAACTTTAAAATAACTATGTAACCATTTATATGTTCAAGATTAGTATGGTCAAGATAATAGATTAAAAAATAAATGAAAAATTAGATGAAAGTATTAATAGAAATCCTATAAGAAAAAGATATAACTAGAATTAAGAACTCAAATGATGAGTTTCTTGGAAAAGTAAATACAGCTGAAGAGAAGATTAGTGAATTAGATGGTGGGTTGAAAGAAAATATCCAGTGTACCCACACACACACAAACATTGTATTTGGAAAATGCAAAAACAAAAGAAAAATGGCAGCTCAGTAGAAAAGTTTAATACATATATAATTGAACTGCTAGAATGAGAAGCTTGGGAGAATGAGGCAGAAACCATGAAAGAAAAGATAATGACTGAGATTTTTTTCAACTGTGATGAAGTAAATCAAACCCCAAACATGAAAAATACAAGGAAATGACACTTGGGTAGATCAGATCAAAATATCTAAAAATCAAGATAAAAAATCGACATAAGGTAAGCCAGAGAAAGGATATGCATCTTTAAAGGAGGAACAATGAACTTGAGAGCAGACTTTTGTGGAGATAATGATATCCAGAAAACAACAGATTCAGGGCTTCAAACGCTATTACAGTATTTCTACTGCCACCATAAAATTTTATACCCAGTTAACATGCAATCATGATTAAAACAAAATGACAGTGATCTCAAACAAACAAAAAATTCAATGTCAGCATGTCTGCACTAAAGGAACTGTGAAAGGTTGTTCTTCAGACAGAAGGAAAATGAGTCACATGGACATATTGAAAGGAAAGGGAAAAAGAAATACATGTATAAATAAAAATTATTATGGACTACATAAGGTAATAGTAATAATTCCTTATTTTATTTAAAATATAGAACAAATGAAAATATATGTTCATCCATAAAACAGTTGAACATTCAGTGTACATGAAATTGAAGTATTCTAAGTTTCTTGAGAGTTGCAGCATTTTAGGAATATATATTGGTATCTATAGATAGTCATGAAAAAAATTATAAGTAAATATTAACAGAGCAAACATGGACTGATAAGGTAAAAATATAAAAATAAGGAAAAAACAAAGAAAAAATAGAAAAATGAATGGATAGAAAACAAATAATCAGAACAAAATAAAACAACAAAGTCATATTATACAACCAAAAGAAAAGGAAGTTATACTCCATTTATGTATGATGTGTCAAAATGCATTCTACTGCCATGTATAACTAATTAGAACAAGTTAAAAAAAGTAAAGGCAAAAAAACACTTTATCAATATTATTTGCAAATATAATCAATGTTCCACATAAAAAATATTTGTCAAACTGTGTAAAGAAATATTCTATATACTGTTTACCAGAAAAACACATTTTATATAAGAATACATGGGAAAATCATGACTAATTCATTCTAATTTATAGGAAAGACAGTCAAATGAATCGGCCATAACTTCCCTATGTTCATATATGAACACACAACCAGTATAACTAAACATCAGGTACAATAACAAGAATGAGAAGTTAGACTCCTTTATGTTTGATATATCAAAATCCAGTCTACTATTATGTGTAAATAAAAATAACAAACAAATTTTAAAAGAATACATGGGAAATCAAGAGAAAATTAGTATGACTAATTAATGAAAGTAGTACTTAAGGTATAAAATATAATTACAGATATACAGGCTGGCTAATGACATGTCTTATGTCATCAGAAATTAAGAAAGATAACAATTAAAAATGTGTATTTACCTAATATCATGGCTTCTTAATGTGTAAACTCAAAATTGACAGCAGTGAAACAAGAAATAGATTTTAACACATCTTTCTCAACCTCTAATAGAAATAAATGACAAAAATTCAGTAAAAGTACAGGGAATCTGAACATGAATTGATATAATTGCTATAGACAGAAATGTATATATAATTTGCAGCATTATTTTCTCACTACTCACAAGAGAATGGTGAACTGTTTTCAAAACTGCCTAAAAAATTTTAAATGTTGAAGTTGTAAAATAATTCAGAGTACATCTCTGATTATGGTGAATTAAACTAGAAATCAATTTAAAGATAGCCTAAATTATTCTTATTTATTTGTAAATGAACCCATACATTTCAAAACAGCCCATAAATGGCAGGGCATGGTGGCACATGCCTATAATCCCAGGCTCAGGAGCCTGAGACAGGAGGATGATGAGTTCAAAGCCAGCCTCAGCAACTTAGTGAGACTCTAAGCAACTCAGGGAGACCTCGTCTCTAAATCAAATATAAAAAATGGCTGTGGATGTGACTCAGTGGTTAAGTGCCCCTAAATTCAATCCCTGGTACAAACAAAACAAAACAAAACAAAACAAAAACAGCCCATAAATTAAAAAACAAAACACAAAACACCACACAACATAATTCAAAAAATTTTTTTTCTTCAAATTTAACTAAATGTCAATGAATATACAATGTTTCCTAAACTTTTGGAATGAATCTAATGTCATACAGACAGAGAAAGTTTTATATATATATATAAGTCTTCATAAAAAAAAGTCTTGACATCATAAATTAGACAAGCAGATATATTGTCACATATAACAAATTAGAATAAAAAATTTTAAATATACATAAGTAAATTGAGGGGAAAAATAAATAAATAAGACAAAGAGTAAGACATTGAATCTAAGGCCAGTGGAAGCTTGGGAATACAACAATAAAAACATCCACTAATGAAAATAAAGGTACCAAGCAATAGAAAAAATCAAACCAGCCAACTACTTTTCTTCCTCATTACTTGTTTACATTCATGTGTAGGCATGTTATCACTTTTTTTCTTTCTCACAGCCACATGATACACCATGGTGTACATCTACCATGTCTTACTCATTCAGTCCCAGGGAGGGCTATTCAGAAGCTGTCTCCAACTTCTCATGCCATAAAAAGAAATATGCTGAGATTTTATCTCATTCCAGTCACAATGGCAGCTATTAATAATACAAACAACAATAAGTGTTGGTGAGGATGTGGGGGAAAAGGCACACTCATACATTCCTGGTGGGACTGCAAATTGATGCAACCACTCTGGAAAGCAGAATGGAGATTCCGTGGAAAATTATGAATGGAACCACCATTTGACCTAGCTGTCCCACTCCTTGATCTATACCCAAAGGACTAAAAAACAGCATACAGCAATGCCAATGTTTATAGCAGCAGAATTCACAATAGCTAAGCTGTGGAACCAACCAAGATGCACCAAGATGCGGTTCAATAGATGAATGGATAAGGAAAATGTGGTATAGATTCACAATGGAATATTACTCAACAATAAAAGAGAATAGAATTGTGGCATTTGCAGATAAATGAATGGAGTTAGAGAATATAATGCTAAGTGAAGTAAGCCAATCCCCAAAACCAAATGCCAAATGTTTTCTCTGATATGAGAAGGCTGATTCATAGTGGGGTTGGGAGGGGGAGCATGGTGGATTTAGATGAACTCTAGATCTATATTAGGCAAAGGGATGGGAGGAGAAGGGAGAGGGTGTATGGGGGTAGAAAAGATGGTGGAATGAGATGGATATCATTACCCTAAGTACATGTATGAAGACATGAATGGTGTAAATATACTTTGTATACAACCAGAGATATGATGAATTGTGTTCTTATATCTATATAATATAAATTGTGATGCTGTCATATATAACAAATTAGAATTTAAAAATAAAAAGAAACAAAAAAAGAAACATACTAATGCATGACCCTGCATGTATCTGAAGGATTTTCTTTGGTATAGATGCCTATGAGCAGAACCATTGGTGTAAGTGAAGTGCATATATTTATCTGAATTCCACCAGCCCACTATCCAGGATAGCTGCCTCATCTGTACTCCCACCAGAAGGGCATCAGGGTTTTGCATCCCTATATTGCTATTCATATTTACCCAGCTTTCTGCAGTGAGATAATAGATGAAGTGATATTTCATTGTTGTTTTAGTTTGAAATTCTTTAACTCGTGAATTTTCAGATTTCTACTTAGGTAAATTGCCCACCAACATGTTGGTACATTGTCCTCTTGTTAGTTTTAGAATCTCCTTATTTATGGAAGGTACTATTTTCTTAGCAGTTTTCAATTTTGTAAAAATATATCATGCTATTATCTGTCCCTCAACTTTGTCCATATTATGATTTCTTCATCTTAAACTTTTATTTTGTTACCAAACCATTTTTTCTTATGGTCTATGATTTGAAAAAGAAAATGTTTAAAAATGAAAAAAATGTTTAAACCTATTTCATGGTTCTGAGTAGCAAAAATTATGTAATATTTTCTTTCATTAATTTTAATTTTACCTTTCATGTATATCATTGACCTGTGTGCAGTCTATATGGTGTAAAAATATAATACACTTCAGTTGTGTTTCTCTTATTCTTCTTAATGACTGCATAATGCAACCTCAGAGGAGTATACTCCAACTTACTGTACCAGTATGCATCTCATGACAGTTCACATAATCTTTTAGACTTTATTATGCCCAAGGATGCAAGGAATAACTTTTGGAGTTGTTAGATTGATGTGTATATATTTTTTGCTTACTTAATTGTCTGGATTACTGTTGCCCACCAAAAATGCAATCCCATTTATGATGCTTTCACTATTTTACACCTAAGTGTGTTTTATATTCCATGAAAACAAATTTATATTCATTCAAAATTATCCAGTTTGGCATTCTGTGGTGCTATTAAATTTTTCAAATTAAAATATTTTATTTTACCATCCATGCTAATGGTTAGATTACATTTTAACTTGAGATTCTTAAGTTTTCTTGATTGTTCCTTAATTTTATATATTTTAAAATATCATTTGTTTTACAAAGAGGATGATGATGGTGGAATGGTGACATAAGTGTTGTATTAAAAAAAAAAACTCTTGGAAACATAGTAATTCATTATTATGTTCCTCTTATGCAATGGTACAAATAAAAGTGAACATCTCAAATCTGTATGTTAAAATCACATATATCACTTATAAAGCTAATAACACAATTTTTATAACTATATCCACCAAAGGACTCTTGTCTTATCAAATAGAATGATGATAATTATTACCAAATATTTTGAAGGTATTTGACTGTAATTTTTGGCCCAAAACAAAATATTTGCTCAAATGAGAAAGCATTTAGCAGTTGGTCCTAGTCTGAAAGACAGATTTTAAATTATTTTGTGGGGAAAACTACACTTGGCATATAAATATATCACTAACTCATTTTTAAGCAAAATTAAACATTTTATTTCAGGGCAGGAAAAACCTCCCATATGAATGAAATATTTAGTGGTTGAACTAAAATGAGACAGTACTGATATATTTTTATTCTAACAGCATGTTAGCTAGGATGTGAGGTGACAGTCACTGTCATTCATTGCTGGTGGGCTGTAAAATAATAAACTCTCTGGAATACAGTTTGGCAGCATATCCAATACATTAAACATAGGAGGTGGGTTAAAAAGCTGTGGGGTAGTTATTCAACAGAATATAATACGGTACTATCAAAGAGATTATGTATATGCATAGAAAGAAATCATCAAAAATTGCTGGTGAAAAAAGGAATTTTCTAAAAAATGAACACTTCACACATTTTGCTTGTTCTTGTGCTCCCTAGTGATTGGAAAGTTATAAATCTCACATGCTCCCCTATTAATATCAATCATAAAACAGTATTTACACCTCAAAGTATGTTGACTTCATTGGCTTCTGTTTTCCTCCTTCATTTGTACTTTTCAATAATGTCTGACTTGAAATCTAGATTAAAATTTATGAATGTTTTTACTTTATTAATACCCTCTTTCAATTATTGTTTTTTAACAAATCATTATATTTCTTTACTATGTTTTGAATGCACATGTGAAAAAATCCAAGATTTGTGAGTTTCTTTTTTTATTTCTTTTCTACTATCATATTTTCTCAATTACTAACCATTATTTTGTCTAATTTCTCATTTGATTGAAAAATGTCCTTAGGTAATTTTTTTTAATCACAGGAATTTCAGAACCATCTACTTCTGCAGATCCAGTGGGTCTGAGAGCACTTTCGCCCTTCATGTTTGGATGAGCCATAGCTCCTAGTCATTGACTGATTTTATTGGAGCACAATATTTCATCTTCAAAGTGTACATTGATGTGATTCCCTTGTTGGGAAGGATTTATGAAGAGGGAAAATTTATATCAAGTTTGCTTCTTCCCATTTTCTCTGTAGCCTTGCTTTTTAATGTGCTAATATTAATAATATTTTTGTTTTATTCATACTCTAAATTCTCATTAGAATAAGGTTAAATATAATTCCTTTTCTGCTATAGTTTCAATCTTGAATGCACCACAGAAGCACATGTGTTGGAGGCCTGGTTCCCAGCCACTTGTGGGAGATTATGGAGCTTTGAGGAGATGGAGCCTAGTGGAAGGAAGTTCGATCACTAAGGCAAGTTCTCAAAGGAGTATCAACACCAGCCCCTTCTGATTTTTTCCTCTTTGCTTTCTGGCCACCATGAGATAAAATGACCATGGGCTGAAACCTCTGTAACTGTGATTCAAAATAAACCTTTCCCCTTGTAAGTTGATTCCCTCAGGTATTTTGTCACAGTCATGAAAATCTGACTAACACCCCTTCCTTTAATTTTTTTTCTCTGTGCCCTTATTGTTTATTTTTTTTAATCTAAAGAATTACTTTTTTCTATAAATCAGGGATTTTTTTTTTTTTTTTGCTTGGCATCCAAGGAAAGAGGTTGGAACACCTCCTGAGACAGACACAACTACATTTCCGAAGTGGAAAAAACTCTGCAATATCTCCTCTTGCAGTGAGAATGCTAGGGTGCCTGCTAGAGAGAGGCAAGCTACCTTTTCATGCTCTGAGGACTTGGTAGGGGTCAAACTCTTCAAGATTCATGAGGTTTATTGTGAGCTAATGTTTGTGAAGAATAAAGAGGAAAAAGGAAGAATCTGGCAGGGAGAGACATCCGCTGAGATGTAAATCTGGCAAAGTGTAACCTAACCAACAGTGAGCTCCAGCAAGAAAATTTCCCATTAGAAGGCCCAACGTTGGGAATAAAACACCAGACCTTAGCACTTTTTACCATACTGGCATTGGATAGGACTGTCTAGGAGGAATATGGACCAGCTCAAAATCAGCATTGGATCTTGAAGGTGATGTTAACTGCAGATTCTTAGCTGGCTGTACTCCTTGAATTTGAATGTTAAGTTCTTTCTGGAAGAAAGATCTCAATGTCACAATGTCACAGTCCATGGTTGCTGGGACATATGTGTTGAGAGAAGCAGTGTGCAAAATATATTGGTTTCTCTTTAAAAAACTTATTTTATTTTTTCATAGTCAAATGTATGCTGCATGATTTAATTGAGATATAAATATAAAATGTTTTCTTCAGTATTATTCGCTTAACATCTAGAAATTATTTATAATGTATATTCCAAATTTCTATACATTAAATCATAGAAAAGTATACCTACGTGGAATTTTAATGCAAATTAAGTCAATTATCACATTTTTTAAGTGACAAAGGGATATTCCGATCACTAAACTGACTGCAAATGGACATAGTGGTTTTTTTGGCTTTAGAGATATTATGCTTAGCAAATAAAAAAAAAAAAAAACAGGATGCTCAGGTAAATTTTAATTCCAAATAAGCAATAAAGAACTTTTTAAATATAAGATATCCATGTACTACTTGGGACAAAAAATTATACTAAAAATATTCATTATTTGTCTGAAACTCAAACCTTACTGGATGTCCTGTATATTATCTGGCAATCTTATTCATATTTAAAATTCTCTATGTCCCCTCACCAATTAGAACTTCCTCTCCAAAAATACTCTCAGTGTGTTGCAAATTTCTGTTATGCACTAAAACTGAAAGACCGTACAAAGAAGAGATCACTAAAGGAGAGACAGTTGGGAAAAGGTACACATGACCTTTGTAAAAAATAAATTATAAAAATCTATGAGGTTCAAATCATACCCACTAGTCCAATATGTGTTTAGCCAATGCTTCTTCCACTGTGGGTCATGACACATGTGGACTGAGAAATCAGTTTCTTGAGTTGTGACCACATGTTTTTAATAAATTATGGTAATCTAGAACAGAAACTATCATCATGTAATCATGTGTAATAAGGATTAATATTTTTGAAAATTTTGTTTCCATTGTACATTTGTGTGTATGTCTGTCTGCTGGGTCACTATTGTTTTAGTGCCATTTCTGGCAACAGAAAGTTAATCCAAAATCAGCCACAAGAATTGACTATTGTCCTTTGGCTCAGACCCAATTTTCCACGGGAGCTCAAGGTGAGGGTCATACTAACTGATATGGCAAGCAGCCACATACAGCACTATACCTGTCCCCAATGTATAAGGAAAGGGGGCTTTATCTGAAGGGAAAAGAGTTTATAAGTGGATATAAACAGGGTGGCAAGAAAACACCTTAAACAGCAGTCGACACTTCCCCATTCTGGCTGGGTAAGATCTCTTGGATCATCACTGTCAAAAAAAAAAAAAAAGTTAAAGCATAACTTGATGACTATTTTAACAAAGTCACACGTGAGACAGACTTCTATGTTAACCTAGAAACCTTTCTTCTAGAGTAAACACATAATCAATTTTTCTGGGCTTCACTTCTTAGACATGTAGCCTATGGAACATTTCCTTTTGAATTCTTTGTTTTTAAGTAGTCCAGTACCTTATACTTCTATCTTAAGTTCTATTTTTCCTCTATTAGATAGTAAAACATGATATCTGGCTAATGACATTTTAAAAGAGTATGCTGATTATAAGTATTGATTATGTTTTCCTGACTTGAGTAACCTTTTAAAGAGCTGGATTAAATGGAAATGACTCAAAACTCAAACAGGTTTCTGGTGGTGACTTACTTGGCCAGTGTGAGCATGCCCAGAAACAGCTCTGCATGGTACACCTGGTGAAATAGGCAACTCTTTGTACTCACACAGGGTGAGAAACGAGTTGACACTTATTTTTCTGTAACGTTTTTTTTCTCTCTCAAATATGTTGAAATCTTAAAGTTATAAAATATAATTAGACAACCTTTATTATTTTTTCTTCAAATCTGCAACAATAGATCTGATAAAAACATTTAAAAAATACTAAATTACATTTGGACACAGTATTGTTTTTGTTACATTGACTGTTGATGTTCATTTTTGCTTAGCATAGAAGGGACAACAAAGAAAAGCACTTCCAATCTAGGTGTATATATACACACCAATTTAAAAACAATTTTTTAAAAAAATCTCTGAATTAGACATTAGACTAACTACCAACTAAACTGAATCAATGAATACCGTTGAATTCAAAGCACTAGCAAATTAAGAAGTGAAACAAAAGACATCAAAGGAAAAAGATTGAGACAGACTCCTCTGTTGATCTGTTGATGTTTCTGAGCATTTATATGAAATGGAATGAAGAGTTAAAGAGTGGTACTTGTGAAAGAGTGATGATCTAGCCCTATGCCAAGAATGTGGGATCATAATTTGGGATGCTCTTACCCTCTTACAATTGTTTCTTCTTTCTGGTGGGATATGTAGTGTCGACATTTGTCACAGGAAGAGGAATATTTCTATTCTACAATTTCTAAGCGCACCTTGAGAGCTGAGCACTTTTACGGAGGGCAATTTTGCATTTGCTGAAGAAATAATATCCTAGAAAACGAATAAGAAATAAATATCCTCAGATTAATGCTATATAAATACATTTGCTATAGGTTTCATCAAATATTCATGTTACACACATGTACAGGTCAAATTACCTTTAAATATTAAATTTCTTTCCAGTGGTGGAGAATTTCAAATTTTTCAGTGTTTGTAAGGAGCAGAGATGGAACCCAGGCATTATTATCTTCTTGGAAATTCAGCTTCTGGTTTAACTGAGTATCTGAGGTTATGAGGGGCTTCACTGCTCCCCCACACACACAAAATGTAAAACTGCTCCGATTTCTTTTCTGTGTTCTACAAATCACAACTCGAATTTAAAGATGTTACTAAACACATAAGCATTTTACACCTACTTTAAAGAAGAAATGACCTGTTTGGTGTAACCTACACAAGACACCTAAGGCACATTACACAATATAACTTAATACAACCAGACCACTGAAGTAGGGATGATTCTCCTTACACACAAAATCTAAGTGATAGAGCTATGCATGATTCCAGGTAATGGCAGAAGCTGGATACAAACCTGGTTCAACAGGACCCAGCCATTTAAGACTGTCACTGGTAACATCAATTATCACACAGGCAATATGGATCAGAGTTTTCAAAGCATTAACAAACTGAACAAGTGAATCATTGGCTACATTCTGCTTGTGCACTGCAGGTGGGAAACAATTTGAATTTAAGTCTGGTGAATTTGCATTTGGATTCGGTTTCTGCCTTTGACTATTACAATGTGCTTAGCAATTTAGCATTATTCAGGTTTTTTTAATCAAAGTTAAGGCAGGGATAATATTACAGGTAGTGCCTACCCCATAGTAGTGTTAGAACATCAGTTGAGATAATAAATGGGCCTGTTGTAAGAAAAATACCAAGTCCAAAACAAATGTAGGGGTCATGAGTTCCTCATTATCTTTCCTGAACAAGAGGTTGGATGAGATCCTCTCATCCATTCACCACCTCAAATACTGTTGTCACTTCTATGGAGATGACCCCATATTCATACCTCAAATATATTCCTACTGTGCCCTCAATTGAGACTGTTGATGTCTCTCCAAATATGCTTTACATAGGAGCTCTTCGAAGAGTGTAGAAAGAAGGCATTTAACATTCAGGTTTAAACATACCATATTTTAATTTGCCCAAACAATTTTCCATCTAAACTGGGACAGGTTTTGAGTGCTATCAATAAGTATGCTTTGAAAAGAGGTTTAAACCCCAGACAGAGTGAGACTAGTGATCACCCTGCACAGGGCAGGGTGCATAAGTGACAATGTCAAAGAGAACTTCAGGAGCAGGGCAGAGAGCCAGGCACCTGAGCCTCTGCTGGCAGTGTGGAGAGACTCAAGGAAGTAGCTTCTGGGAAAGGAGAGGTGACAAGGACTCATGCTGCTTCCCCATCTGACACTTACCTGCAGCACCATCTGTAACACCTATTCAGAGCCCGGAAGTCCCATGGCCTCTGGGGGAAATGGGAGCCCTCCAGTGCAACCTGATGGACCCTGAGTTGGTGATGGATACTCTCAGAGGGCAGTGGCAACCGTGGTTCAAAAAAATCACATCCAACTAAAGACATCCTTTGACAATCCTCTAGCAGGCTCTGATATGTTTAATAGGCCTCCCATATAACTGCTGCCTTCTGCCTAGTTGAATGAATCACTTCACACATAATCACACCACACAGAATGCTTGCATACACACACATATATATGCTTACACACATACACACTCACGTTACACATACATACACACCACAAGGTTCCTACCACTTTAAGCCCTGATTTTCCCAATAAGCCACCTCTTCCCATTTTGCAGAACATACACCAGTAGGAAAACAAACAAACAAAAACACTAACATGGGATCATTCAAATTATGAGTGTTAAAAGGAAAATGTTATTGGTGCTCAGAGAGATGAGTGCTGAGGTATGCCAGGCCACAAGATGTTGTCCAAGACCGTAGGTGATTGTTTCTCTGAAGATCCTGATGGCAGCAAAATGAACAGAAATCCTGGGTCTCCCTGATGCTCTTGACCCTTCTTATCTGTTTGGATCACATGTCCTGTTGGAATTTACTAAAGTGCATTATTATAATCTACAATGGATCATTACTGGGTCTCCACACCACTGAGTAGATGTGAACCCCCACCCAGGCTATGTGAGGAAACAAGAAACTTACATTTGTTCAAGCCATTGTATTTGATGATCTTTGTTCTGGAAACCTAGCCTTTGGTCAATAAACAATAGTCCTCAAAACATTTTTAACCTTTAAAATGGGGCATTATTCTACATAGGAGGAAACTGAATTACAAAAGTTTTAGTTACTTTCTGTTAAACAGAATAGCCCAGACTTAAATACCTCCTCTCTCTCTCTCTCTCTCTCTCTCTCTCTCTCTCTCTCTCTCCCTCTCTCTCTCTCTCTCTCTTTTTATTTGTTTTTGGCAAGCCTATGTTTGGACATTTTACTTATACAATTGAATATTTTTTCTTAACAATAAAAATTATTATTTTTCAATTAGTATTCCACTTTGATTTTTGAAAAATACAAAGGAAAGAAGCCTGGATTCAGTGGCCATTAAATTTCTTAACTATCATAAAATTGTAAAATTATTTAGCAAGCAGAATATTATGTCAAATAAAAGAGAAATGCCCTTATGTTTAAAGAGGTTTTGTGTAATACCTTAAATTAACTGGTGTATCTTCATCCATAGGTTCTGCAGCATCAGGTCTCAGGATCTTGAAGAAGGACCACAAATAAATTACTAATAACTGAAAATTTTAGGAGAACTCAGTGACTAAATTTCTACCTTCTCTTAGCCCAACTTATTTTCTTCTAGATTTTAGTCTTTCTTAAGTAAGGAATCTCTATAAGATTAGACATTTTATCTATAAAATTCACATAGTTCTGAGCCCAGCAGGGATGTTAGAATATGCTTATTCACTTAGATTATACAACAGCCCAGTTGTAGCTCTAGACTCTGAGAATTAAAGAAGTATTTGCATGGTGTTTTACAGTTTATAAATCTTTTTACAAGTGATATTTTAGGTACAATTACTCTTATTATTTTCTATATAAGATGTAGTAGCTAAAACTGAGAAAATTGTAAAGGGTTTACCAAGGAGACACAGCTTTCATAAGTCATGTTTTGACAAGCCCAATGTGCATCTTTTCACTCAGGATCCTAGGATCTTGTGTGTATGCCATTGTAGGCTCTGCTGAATGAATGGGTACATCAATCAATCAATCAGTTAATCAATGAAACCATCATAAAATGAGCAGTAAACTCATGTTGCAAAGCAACCAGCTAATTGATGATCCATGCCAAGGTTTTTATTTATGTGTTCTTAATCATTGTTATTTTTTTTTCTGGAAAAGATAAAGCAGATGAAAACTAAACATAAAAATATAACCAAAGAGATCCCACCTAAAACAAGAGTCAAAAAAGTGCCTCTAGCTAGATCCACATGTTGTCAAGGGGCCTGTGTGGGTGTTTTCACTCAGGGAGGTTCAGACATCCCTGCTTGATGGAAGGTACTCACCAAGAGCTGAATATTTGGCATCTCAGTCCAAGTGGTTCCTTATTGGCCATGACCATTGTCATAAGACTGGATTTAACTTCAGAAGTACTGCATGCCATCTGGCTCTAAAGAACAAATCTATTTTTATACAAATTTGCAATGAGGGGAAAAAAAATATTACATACATGCTCAGCACTGGATGAACTTCCATTTTTAACAAGACTAACTTTCACTCTTCTTCCTCAGGGGCTCCAAAGTGGGTGGGCTCTTTCCCTCTGCTACAGGCCTTATCTCCATTAAGTTGTACGATTAGGATCCCAAAGTCACTGAACAAACAGGGTCGGATTCTCCATAACAGACCTTTAGTTCATATACATTTCCCTGGTTTTCGTTTGAGAAGTCAGAGAATGGCTATCATCTCCACACTAATAATATCCTTCAGTAAATGATAAAGCTTCTCAGTTTACTTTGGACTTGACTTTATCAGCATGTCAAAGCTATCCCCTTACAGCTCTGTACTTACCAACTGTGCATCCTTTTCCTAGACAAAGACTTGATGCACATTAAAAGGCACTTACCAGAGTGGGTGTTTGTTTGCCAAAGGAGAGTAGGCTGCCCTCTGGTTCCAGTCACCCCGGTTGTCACTCTCATCAGAGGAAGAGAGGAATATGTTACAGTCAGACTCCTTCCTTGATGATCTCTTGAATCGAATCCGGGGGAGAGTCAAAGCTTCCTGCTAAAGTTATTCCTTCTCTTTCTCCTTGTTAATATTAATTGATGGACTTCTCAGAGGGAAAGTATATTTCTTGCTGGGAATCAAGAGAACGTTGTGGTCGACCAGTTACTCTTCCACCGTGCTGTCAGAGAAGATGAGTCAAAAGGGATTTACACACCCAGTTAATTCTAACAGATGGCTCTTCCCCTGTACTCAGAGAGAAGTTCAAAATCAACCCACATTTCTCTCTAATTCCAAATTAGGCAAATTAGCACACTGGCCTTGATTGTTGGTGAACAAATTTTTTTTTTAAAAAATGGACACAATGCCAATAATGAAAGATAGGAAAAATTTAGAAAGCTTCATATCTCAATTCATTCAGAATTCTGTGCCTCTTTTGACATGCAAATGATGGTTCTCTCTAAAACAGTCAAAATGGTGAGGGTTTTCTTTTCCTTTCCTTCCTTTTCTTTTTGTGTATGTGATTTATCACCATAGGTTGCTATGTTCATACATATACTTGTATAATTTCTGCAAAAGAATATGTAAATGCACAGAATGTACATATTGTATATGTTTCACACCCCCAAACACATGGGTCTATGTAGCCAATAAAAAGAACAATGGGAAATTGCCTACATTGGAAAACAACAGTCTGTGGCAGGTTTTCTTGGCTTTTTGTGCAATTGTATACTAATATCCCCCTGGGATTGGATGGCTCAAGGAAAGTGTGATGGAATATGAAGCCTTTTGTCATAAAATCCCAATATAAAATTCTGTCAAGATTGATAGGGACAGAAGTGTACATAACACTGTTGCTGTGTTGGTTTCATTTCAAGCACAGCATGCTTCTGAATGATCTGTCATTGCCATCAGATCTGAAGAAAAGCAAAGCATCGGAGAGAAACTTCCCATTGCCACCTATAGGTTGTAAGAAGAAGGTCCAGGTGACAGCTGCAAGGCTCCAGGAAGCAGCAGGGAGAGGTTTTCTGGAAGTCTCCAGATCGCATGCACATTTGCATTGCCTGATTCATCCTTTCACAAAACATTTCTCATGCCACAAGTGGGCAAGTTGTGGAGGATACAGAGTTGAAGAAGAAGCACACTCTGTCTTTGGGAGCACCTGTTCTGAGGACCAGAGAGACACTGTGAGACAAGCACTTGACAGATGTGGCCTTCATCAAAAAGGTGATAATTTGAACCTTACTGAATACTCTAAAGGGTCAATAGGAGTTTTCCAGGTGGAGGAAATCAGTGGTATTATAGATTAAGAGAAATGGTAGAAGAAAAGATGTAATGGCACAGAAAACATGCCATATGTTCAAAGAGCTACAAGAAAGTCTCCGTTTGACTGCAAATTGCCCTACCCTTCATGTCAAGGGAATAGGGTGGTGTAAGAAAGGAGGCCAAATGTGAAAGGAAGGAAGAACAGACTTTGAAAGACCTGTGTGCCATGCTATGGTATTTGGATTTTATGCTAAGGTCAAGATTGCTTCCCTTTCTGAACCATGATGTCACTTGATCATGAGATTCTGATTGACCCATTTGGGCCATATATGGGAGCATTAGTAGCCTGACCAGCAAAGTGAGGAAATAAAAATAAGATTGACAAGGACAAAGTAATGAGCATGAACACATGCAAACATGGTCTAAACTCTGCTGCACTGCTCCAAATCACTAATGTTCAATTACCATTGACTATATCATCCTGACATGTTCAGACAACATTTGTTTCTCTGAAATAGGATCAGTGTTTTCAAAAAATGAGAACTTTTATTAAATCATGATTGTATGTCACATATTTTGGGCTGTCTAGCCAACTCACCCTATTCTTATCTTGGAGAGTTATCTTCCCCTCTCCAGGGAAAGATATTTAGCTGTGGCCATGTATGAGTTTTACCCTCTGTTCCTCTGGCCAAAGGATTATTAAACTACCTCACCAAGTTGGAACTATTAGGCTTTCTCTCACATGAACTTCTTCACTTTAACAAGAGAATTGCTGGGAGCTAAATCAACTCATGATGTATTTCAAGAGGGGAGAGATAGAATCGACTGTTCTTTGACATCCCAGGACCGAAAAGTTTCCATGCTTTCTAAGGCCATTTAATCCATTTATTCCGTGAAAACATCAGTATCTTTCCAATAAACAGCCTTTTTTGCTTAAGCTAGCTCAAGTTATTTTCTGTTGATTCCAAATCAAAGAAACCAACAAGAGTTTGTTCTATTTTTATATTTTATTAGTTTTAATTATTATAAATCTTCTTGGTGATTTTCCCTTGAAAGATAGTGATGTATTCCTAAGAATTTTTAAAAAAAAGTTTCTATTTATTTTGAGAGCAATAGCATGAGAAGCCAGCAAACATCCAGTTGAAAATTTTATGTTCCCTGAGGAAAGTGATTATATCTTGCATGTTTTTGGTATTACATGTATACAATCTCCAGAATCATAACTGACCAGTTAGTTATTTACACCATTCAATACCAAATAAAAGGTCCAGTTTACTGTAAAGATTATACCACTCAGTAACCAACCAGAGAAGAGTTAGAGAGATCTTACTAAAGAATTAGAGAGATCCATGCTGTTTTATGGAGGTTGCTTTTTTCTGTTTCAATACTATGCCAATAATCATTTTGCATTTGGCATCCAACTAACAGTGTAAGGAAAATTCTGAGGAGCCATATTTACCTTTGCCAACATCTCCATAAATTAGCCTCTTTATTAGAGAGGAGTCATAGCTGGAGATGATATTCAGAAACTCTCAGAATTTCAAATGAAATGGTTTGCCCATCAGTTCGATTCCTTCTGCCCTCCTGCCTTTTGCCTTTCTGAACCACCATTTGAATAGAGATGCATACAGGTGTTGCCAACAATTGCTCATCCAACAATAGGTGTCACTAGGTGACAGCATCTGTAGATTAAGTGTTAGTCTATGGTGGTGACAGAGTGAAAAATTTAAAAAAAAAAATGGATTCTATAGGCTTCAGTTTTAGTGGAGATAGAGACCTAGAGGTAGAGCTGGGAATGGCTATTCTCCAGTCAAGTGGATTCACATGTTCACTGATCTCCACTGCCCACTGAGTCACAGTGTCTGGGGACAGTTAAGAGTGAACATCTTGCTGGTGCCGTGATACAAAACCCTGGGACGCTTTGCCTAATGGGTACCTGTAAAACGGTATAAGTCCAAACGCAAGTTTCAATGCTATAATCTCACAAAGGAATGAAATATTACCAGCTATCACCCTTGATAACAATTAATTCTCCCATCCCATTTTTGAAAGGGTTTCAGTTCTGAATCTACTTTCCTCCCATCAGATAGAGTATGAGATATGCTGAGATGAGATTGTTAAAGCTTGGACTGTAGAATTTTATCTGGCCATCTGAGTCACTCAGAAAGCCCCAAGCACTCTCCTTTTACATGTATTATAATAAAACAAATTATTCTGGTGTCGCAGACCTTGAATACCTACTAACCTTGATAAGCACTTACATCTAAACAAAAAGAGAATCAATTTGCATTTTCCTTTCTGCTGGCTAACATAATGCTTCATTTTACAGTTGCCATTAAGGGTTATTGCTATCTTTACATACCACATTAGGCAGTTTGTGTCCATTGTTCCTGCGTAGTTCCATCAGAATGTTTCAGGTTGAAGGCGTTTTCACAATGATGTGGCTTTTGTCCTGTCCCCATGCTATTATCGTGAATGTGTTTATCCCAACAGGTCTCTTCAAGACTTGAACACTGTCCTCTGTGAAAACATGTCAGTCATCACCTATACTTACAATCAGAATTAACAATGCTCAAGGTCTCAGAATGCGTGTGTGCACACACATGCATATACACGTGCATGCACAGAGCTTACCTGGGTGGCCTGATAGGTAAATCTGCAAAGCTTCCTGGAGTGATCTTAAATGAATTGCAATCTGCATAGGCCAAAGAAATCCCTTGGAAAAGCCACTGAATTCTAAAGCATCTCTCCAGACTGACAAATTCTTCAAACAATGCCAGGCCCAGGCTTTGAATTATCATTTTCTGCTCTGATCTATGGCCTCTTGATATTCTGGGCAGAGGAAATAAACCACAGGCATTTGTTAACCAAACATCTGTGTATGGGAAGAAATGGGAAACATGCTCCTCCAGGAAACCACAAATACTTGAGTTGGAATAATTGAGAAATGGCCACTGGCAGGTAGGGTAACACAATTATTATAGATGGAACCTTTGGGGAGTACAAACAAAGTCTTCGCCTGGAAGACAGAGGCCTTCAGTGAAAAAGAATGATCACCAAAGACCCACTTCACAGTGCAACAGCATACAGGCTGTGGTTGTGGAGGAGCCTTCAAACATTGACAAATAGCTTGGGCAGAGATCAAAAATTAAAGCATGAAATATTGATATTTTAAAATTGAGTTTTCACAATAAAAAAACATTTTTTTTTCTGATACAGTTGGCAACCACATTTCAGTATTTGTACAGCTAGTTTTTATTCTGCATGAGTTCCATATTCTTTTTTTTTTATGTCCTGGTTCCATTTGAAATCAATAAAGAATATGTCTGGAATACTTTTACAATTTGTAAAAAGACTGGATCTTTGAATACCAAATAATTAATCTCTTCATTACTAATTAACCACATCATGTCACGAAGGAACTAGATTCTAAGACCCTAATGGACAGGTAAACATCTTTAAAATTTGTCCAGTGCTTTGTGTGATATATATACGTAACGATGATGGAAGAGAGTCTGATAAATAAAAATAGCATAAACACTGGCAGAGTTATTGATCCTTGGAATACATGAGAGTCCTCCAAAGAGTTTAAAAATATAATAACACTCCACTCAGAAACTACTGGCAGATACTTATGTGTAGTCCAGTGAAAAGGGAGAAAACACCAGTTTATAAAACAAAAAATATGTGATCATTTGTCTGCTGTCTGGACTAAGCTCTGGGGAAAAAAAAAATGAAAAAGAAAAAGATGAATGAAGCCTCGTGCCTGTCCAGGATAGGTTGATAAGAGATCAAAAACCATCAAACAGAAAGTCATCAATTTCTCTGAATAAGATTGAGAGTCATTTCAATATCACCATCTCTTTAACCCTCATATTTTTTCTGTGAACCCAATAGTGTTTATAATCTTAGTTTGACTTTGGGACCTTTTGGAACTCTGGAAGATGATTTTTGAATTAGCAGGAGTCTTAGTGTGGAACCCTTGCCCTGCTCCTCACTTCTAACATCGGGGACAGCTGTGATTTTCCACAGCATCTACACAACAGAGTAGAGCCCTTGGGTATTTCTACATTCTTCCCCAAAGAACGCAAGACCTAGGCAAACCTCCTTAATTGAACTGTGCTTGCCGCTACACCTCCAAGCTCCAAACCAGGTCAGCCAGTCAGCCACACCATAAAAAGATTGGAAGGACATCTATGGAATTCCATAAATTGCAGTGCAAAGAATCTGAAGACCAAGCCACTGTTGTACAAATTCTCCTGTGCCCACAGTGCATCCTCTCACTACAAAGACAAATTAAATCTTACTGAAGAAAGTGGAAAAGCAATTGCTATGGAAAAATGGGAATGATTTTTTTTTCCAGAAATAAAAACATTCTCATGACTGGCAGCTCCACCCAAAGGACTTTAAAATAAAATTAAAAACAAATTAGAAAATGCTTAGGGAAGAATATTTGTATTATCCAAAACTTTTCCTTTTACAAAGAATTCCCTACAGAATTCTTCTAAATGTTAAACTCCCCTGGTGCCTTTAAATGGTTGTTTACAGATCATTAACTACTCCTGGAAAGGCTGGTGTAGAAAACCTTCCAGAGTATGAGAATCTCCCATTTATTAACCCAAATTTAAGAGAAGGATGCCTGAGATGGATGGAATTCAGTTTGCCAGAAATGAATTTTTGTCACCAATTTCAGAATGTAAAATTGATCACATACAAGATTTCTTTCTAATGGACAGAGCTCAAGTTTTAACATTATGTTAGTGCTGAAATATTTGGGCATTATATGTGAATATTTAAAAAAATAATTCAATATTGAGGATTGAACCCAGGGGCACTCTTCCATTGGGCTACATCCCCACCCCTTTTTATTTTATTTTGAGATAGGGTCTCACTAAATTGCCCGGGCTGGCCTTGAACTTACGAACCTCTTGCATCTGTGACCCAAATCTCTTGGATTACAGGTTTACAGAGTCACATTTGGCCACAAATACTAAAATTGAACAACCTATTAACCAAGTGTTAGCATTTAGGGGTTTTTAAAGGTTTTTGTGATTCAATAAATAACATTATTATTAAATGCACAGTTTTGTCTGTATTTCTGCTTGATTCCTTAGAGTGACTTGTGAAGTAGAATTAATAGATAAAATCCCCAAAATGTGCAATATTTTTGATACAAATTGTTCAAACATTTTTCAGACAGGTAGTTTCAACAAATTTCCTTTACCACAAGTTATTCTTACTGCTTCTTCATCAGAAATGAATATGAGTAGTTTGAAAATAATTCCTAAAGTTTTAGTTGGAGACACTATGTTAGTTGTTTATTTGAAAATAATTTGATTACAAAATTAAATGCATTTATTATCATAGTTCTTTGTATTTCTCCCTGTAAACTAACTGCTTTTGTCTTGCCAATCTGGTGGGAATTTTAGTACTTTTCTTAATGATTTTTAAGTGTTCTTTACACATTAAAGGCAGCATGTTAAAGACATTAACATATTAAAGTTATGAAAGTTTTCATATCAGTTATACATTTTTTTTCACCTTAAGTGTTTGCATTTTAATTTTGCTTATGGAATTTTTAACATGTGCTTTTATACTTTTTTCCCATCAATTTTGGCTAACAAAATCTCCAGAAATTACAACTGAAAAAAAATCACTTATGTTTTCTTCTATTGTTTTCATGGTGTATGAAGTACTTCTACCATCTGGATGAATAAGACTACTCATGGTTTCTCACACTGTTTTCTCCTTCAGAGGGTGGAAATATAATAACCATTTTGCAGAGTTCTGGGCCTCTATAAAATGACATTTGAAAGTTCTCTGTTGTTAGAAGGTGATTAAAATGCAAGTTGAAGAATAATTACGATCATAGCTGACAGAATCTGATATGTCAAAATGAAAAATATATATATATTTGGCATATATCCTGACCAAGCAAAGCAAAACAAAAAAAAAATACATCTTTGATGACTTTGAACAACACAGAAGTTAGTGTACTTCGGCCAAATGTGAAATAGCTAAATTTTATGAGCGATTTGAAACAAACTTGATGATGACCTTTACCCTTTTGTATTTGTTGCTTTTATTTTTGTTTGTCTCAAAATTCTCCTCAAATAACATGTAGTCAGAGGCTAATGTATCCCAGAGATGAAATGAATCTTCTAAACTCTTTGCATTTATGATCTCAGGAAAAGGTTTGCAATCCCACCAGCCCCTGGCCCCACTCCCATCTCACTGCTCTATTTAATGTGGTGGGGACTGTCCTCTCACATCCCCAGCTCCTATATGAATCATTTTCAGCATGGAGTTCTGATCATTATACACAAGGTCACTTTTTAATTAGAACAATATAGTAAAACATATGCTCAGAAGATAAATGAGGTACAAAGCTAGCTGTGCTACAGTGAACCCTTTTATTGGAAAGCCCTTAAAAATAATAAGCGTCATGTATAGTCCAGGGGCCTTTGCAACATATTTCAGTACAGCAAAGTGCCAGCCATCGTGAATGAATACCCTGTTATAGTGAACAATCATTTGGCAGCATAGGTTATTTTAATGGACACATCACTTTAAACGAAGCCTTCACCATCTGTTCTGCCCTCTAATTACAGATGCAAAAAGAACATAATTCACAATTGCATCATAAAAAAGTAAGATATAAGTGATTTAAATGCATGTGTATCTTCTTTATTCAATGCAGCATGCAGCTGTTATGTTGTTTTCATGTTTCAAACACAAATGAGGATAGAAATCGCTCTTCTTTGAGGGAGTGAGTTCCCCACTGCAGGACATTTGGGGATGTGAATGAATGTAAAACTGTGTGTTCTTAGAGCACTTTCATGTCACATAAGAGGCAAAGTGAGCCTGTAATGCACTCGGTGCATTACCACATCTGATGGAGTGCATGTTTGTGTTGAAACCTAATTTTCAGTCGGTTCCTTTCTAGGCATTGGTATTTCAGTGACTTCTCAGGTTAATGTACTTTGCCAAGAACCAATGAGTGGAGATGTGTAGGTAATAACAAAGGAACCCTCCTTCAGAATAAGTCGAGCCCACTGCTTACTCCCGAACCAGAGGCAAACTCTGGCATGAACCAGTGGAGTTCTTATATGAATCTATTCTGGCTTCCCAAGATTAACCCTCTGACAGAACTCCTTTCTTTTTTCCCTAATGTCTCAAAAATATTTCAAGACCCTCATATGGATTTACAATTTACTGATTACTTGTTTAGGGGAGAATGTCTTGATCCGTGAACTTCTGGGTGAACTTCTGGGTGAACTTGATTCGTTATAGAAACTCTAAAACATCCACTGATCCTTGATACTGATCCAAATGTAATGTTTCCAGTACAGAATTTTTCTTCTTAAAGAAAAAGTTTATTAATTTCATTCTATATATGCTCAATTTGCTTGCAAACAAAAAATGTAGGTAGTCAAATGAAATTTTAATAGAATTTATATTTCTTAGGGCTAACTGCTTGGGGGTGGTGTTTGAAAAACAAATGAACTGGTAAAAAAATGCAAATAAATAGTTTAAAAACCAAATAAATAATGTAAAGTTCTATATTGTAACCCTTTCAGAAATAAGAAAATATTTCCCAGAAAAATTCTCTTACCTTCACTATGGTCTAGCTAAGAATGATGCAAACTTTGCATAGTTAATAAACAGGTGTTCTGAAGGTGTTTATTAAGTAGTTTAAAAAAATTCCTCCACCCCCACCAATTTAATTTGCATTTCTAATTTGCCTAGCAATTATTCTGTCTTTGCAGATTAATTAGAAATAAACAATTGTTAGAATAGTCTCACTATCCAAATTATAATTATTCTATACAAAATGTACAACTTTATAAGATCATGTACTATGTGTATATGCATTATAGCTGATGCAAAAACTTATCAATTATTTATGGATATGTGTGTGTATGTGTATGTATAAACACAACAGAGATGATATTCAACAAAACATGCTTCATCCAGATGGACTTTACAATTGGCAATGCTTTCCATTGGTCAATACCATGCGGAACTGATTGCTGAGATTTTTCATGTTGCCTCTACACACCATTTACACAGAATTAAAGCATAATGTTAACCATGGTTACCTTTGAGTGGTTTTATCAGAAGAAAGTGATCTGCATGTCATCCTTTCACATTTTAAAATTTATATTTATAATTTCTTGAATAATTAATAAAATATATAGTTTAAACAAACAAACCAAAAAAAAAGAAAGAAAGAAAAAACAGAAACAAAATTGAGTGTTAAGTTACTCTGAACACTTTTCAACCTGTTGTTGAATATGTGTTTTAGTGAAACTCTGTTCTTATTGCTATAGACTTCCTTTATGATTTGCTTAGATCATGTATCAATTAAAATATAAGTAACCAGTGGGTCTATTATATCAATTAATCCATGAATAACTTGATACTATTATTTATTAAAATTATAAACATTTTTCAGAACTATATGTAGCACACAATCAGAAATTTTCATCAAAATTATCTTACCAGTGTTTCAATGACACTGTTGTTAAAGAAAGTACTATAGGAATGCTTCTCTGTTTCTGAGATTCTTACACTTTAATTAGTAGCAATATGAGAGAAGTAAGCACAATACATTTAAAAATAAAAAGTATTAAATCATTTCAACTTTATTCCAAAATATTATTCTTACACTTTTTCCTGACTATGAATTAAAATTTATAATAAATGAAGGACTAGGAAAACATGTTGCCTCCCTGTTATGGTTTAGATATGAAGTGTCCACCCAAAGTTCATGTGTGAGACCCTGCAAGGGGGTTTAGAGATGAAATAACTGGGTTATAAGAGCCTTAACCTAATCAATGTATTAATCCACTGATACAGATTAACTGGGTTGTAACCGTGGGCATATATGGTGTGGCTGGGGGGGGTGAGTCATTTGGGGTGTGTCTTTGGGATATGTATTTTGTCCATGGGGAGGAGACTCTCTCTCTCTCTCTCTCTCTCTCTCTCTCTCTCTCTCTCTCTCTCTCTCCTTCTCTGTCTCTGCTTCCTGGTGCCATGTCCTGAGGTGCTTTCCTCTGTCATGCCCTTCTATCACGATATTCTTCCTCATATCTGGCCCAGAGCAATGGAGTTGGTCATCTATGGGAAAAAAAAAAAAACAACTCTGAAACTGTGAGCCCCCAAATAAACATTTCGTCTTCTAAAATTGTTCTTGTCATGTCTTTTGGTCACAGCAGCAAACAAAAACAACAACAACAACAACAAAAACTAACTAACTAGAAAACTCCCCCAATATTTTCACTGTATTTCTTTGAATATTCAGAGATCTGTTTAAGAATGTTTAAACTATCTTAAAAATGGGATGGGAGGAAACTTTGGAAAATAAAAACAAGAAAATATGTTAACTGTCACTTTATTTTTTCTTTAAGTATTGGGGATCAAACAGAGAGTTTCATGCATTCTAGGCAAGTACTCTACCATTGAGTTATATCCTAAACCACCCTCCCCTTTCTTAAACTTAGCTGAGTGAGTATAACATTTAAATTCAGGGTATATGCTCAGTAATATTGGAATTGATCAAATATTAAAAATGAATGATTCCTGTGTGATCAACCCACACATATATTTTGGAAATATTCCATTTATTTTAAATTCTTATTATAGTCAATAACTTTTACTAGAAAAAAATATGAATTACAGAAAACTTGAATTAAAAGAATCATGTGTTGATAAGTGTCTGTGCTCAAGGCTATATTAGGAATTCATAAAAATAAAGTCAAGTAAATATTTCTGCATATGCAGCTTTCTGGATAAATCTGTTTAAATGGTTGTAATTCAAGTGAACATTTTTCCCTGTTCAAATATGTGTCATTTGACTCAGAAAGAAGAGATGGATAACTAACAAAATGTTTCACCTAAACTTTGTTTTTTATTTAAATAACGAATAACTTCTTTTTTTAAAAAAAATAATGTTAGATGTATTCAAATTAAAGAACAAAATAATTTGTAAAAAATGGTTGCTGATCATCCATAAATTTAATTTTAGTTCTAATGTTTCAGGACTATTAATTTTCACTAACTTTAACATGAACTTAAAAAAATAGTTGTATTTATTAAATGGCATGTAAATAGAATCCAGTTTTGAATCAAGGATATTGAATAGTATAAGATCAAGTTGGAGGTAAAAGGAGGTTTGTGCAGGGAGTATCACATACTTTCTTCAAGAAGAGGACACTGTACTGCCCCTGAAAAATGTCACATAATATTCATGAGAAACAATGGTACCCATTGTTAATGAAGTGTATCCACTAAGTGTATGAAATCTAAGGCTATAAATCCTCTACTAAGGCCACACCACCAAGTGCAACATTGATGTTAGTTTAGGAACCATTCTCAACAGTGATGTTCACTGACAACTAGAAATGGAAGGACATGAGTGAAGATGATGTTGATGGTGATGATGGTGAAGATGACAACAATGACTTTTAAGACTTACATAGCACTATGATGTATTGGACTCTGTTATAATCACTTTGTTTTTTTTTATTTAATCCTACTTAATCCTTCCAATGAAAGTCACTGAAACTCTAACAAAGACACACTTACCAAGATGAGGAACTCCAGAGAACCATGATTCTGTGAAAATCTTTGGCAACTCACATCACCATACCTATACCAGCTCTAATCCTCTCAATTGTAAACCAAACTCTGCTTAGCAAATAATTATGATTGGAATAAACAGAGAATGACAGGTCCAAAAATATTTCATGATAAACTAAAAACAGAAAATATCATAATTTATTTTATATTGGCATATATCATAATTTACATTTATATTAGGATATAAATGTATATACTAACCTATTTTGTCCATGGGGAGGAGAGTCTTAACCTATTATTTTTTTTATTTTCCAAAGTTTCCTCCCATCCCATTTTTAAGATTGTTTAAACATTCTTAAACAGAAATAAATATATTATATATACAATTAGTGTATACTAACCTATTTCCATATAAGCAGACTATCTTCAGGTATGTATCTAGAACAGTAGCAACCACAAAAGCTGAAACACAGGATCTCACTGCTCAAAATAAGAAAAAGTATTTTTAAGTAAATTGTTTCCACTTTGTGAAAAACACTAGGTTAGCCCCTATACAGGAGACAAAAAGAATTAATATTGATCCTCAAGGAGCTGATCACCCAGTTACAAACACAATCATGAACTCATAGAACTATAGTGATATGAGACTGAACAATGTCACATTTTTAATTAATTAAATGAAAAATCCCCAGTCATTTTCCTCTATTTTATGACTTCTTTTTACAACTTTCCTCCAGCTAGATAGCTTATCTCTCCTGCTGGGATTTCGCAATCCTTTGGGACTTTATTAAAGCATGCACCTCTTTGTACTGAGCCTGTCAAAACCTCTGTTTTCACATCTGTGAGATACCAAGGACCAACCTCAGAGTGTTGCTGTAGAATTAAGTCAATGAAAAAAAAAGTACATAATATTTTCTGGCATATAGTGACAATCATTGATAACTACACCCATATTACTGCTCTTACTACTATTATTATCATCTACTCCATACTCAACTTCTTGAGCAGCTTTATCATCCTCATATGATCATTTTAAGAATTCTAATAACTCCTAGAAGACTTCTCTGAATGTTTTATACTTTCTCAAATAGGAATGATGAAGCAGACGGTAACTGCCAAAGGTTAAATTAGTATCTAAGGGAAAAGTGTTTATGGTTTCTTCATGGTCTCAAAATAAACATGCTGCTGAAGGTGAGTTGAAATGTATCAGGGTCTCATTCTGGGTGAAAAAATGAGGTTAAGGGGGCTGGGGCTGTGGCTCAGTGGTAGAGTGCCTGCCTCACATGTGTGAGGCACTGGGTTCAATCCTCGGCACCACATAAAAATGAATAAATAAATAAAGGTATTGTATCCATCTGCAGCTAGAAAATATTTTTTTAATGAGGTTAAGGCATTAGTCATTGAAGAGTAACTAGAAAAGAGTCCTGTATCAAAGAATAGTAGTATTAGGTCTATACAAAATGTGTGTGTGTGTGTGTGTGTGTGCGCGCGCGCACGCGTGTGTGTTAGGTATAGTGGAAAAGGGAACTCATTTAGAGAGTTACTCCCCTGTTTAGGTATGAAAATCTGAGAACCTCTACTAATTGGGGTAACAGATATAAGATAAAAATCAGACTATAAGAGAAAAAAATTACAACCGGTTTAGATTACTGCTAACATCTAAAAGAAAAAATAATATTCAGAGGTGGAGGTAAGGTTTTGGGTTCAGACAGGAAAGAACAATTCAAATGAGAAAAGAAAAGAGAAAACAAGCCCATTTTCCTAAATGGGACCAGGACATGCATTTGAGATAAACTAAATTTAAGGTTTACAGGTTGTCAGATTGAACTTGTTTGCAAGTTATTATCATGTGAGGCTGAATCTTTACCTAGAGAACTAGAAACAACTAACTCCCTAATTCAACTGGTCCTTGTCCTTTGTAAAGTTGGTATCAAGGTACATAAGTAATCAAAGGCCTTCAGCAAAGTATCTTGGTGCCCACATTAGTGAGGAGAGGGACAAAAACCAATTCAGCCACTCTTTTTTTATGATTATACAACCATGGCCTTGGGTCTACTTGGTTTCTTCGCACAGAGAGAGTTCTTTGGTGTTGAGATCAAAAATAGTCTTATCCTTTAATCTGCAGCAGTATTCTATCTTTGGAAGCAAATGAGTGAGGGACATAGAAAGGCATTGCCAGCTCAATACAATTCCCAGTAAACCGACAAGAGTCACGTGTGTTTCTACAGACTACGCTGGTATGCATGCAAATACATCAAGGTACCCAAATTTGACCTAATATACAGGTTTCATATTATGCAAAGAGAAATAATTTTTTTTCAAAATGTAAGACCTTCAACAAGCCAGAAAACAAGTGTTTATTTAAAATATATTTTTTAGCTCTGATTCAGAGGAAAGACACCAGCCAATAACTGAATACCCACGGGGTCATCCACACGCTGAAGTCCCTTCCAGGAAAATTGGTTTATAACAGTAAGTTTACAAAACTATGTGTCCCCAAGTAGAGCTAAGAAAACTCCAAGGCGTATTCATTCCAATTCCATGACACAGCTCTAAATATAGAGCAGGGGAAATGCTTGTTCATGAAGACACATCAGATTCACTGGCCTTTCTAGATGCGGTACCAATGATACCTTAACTGAGATTATGCTCTTCCCTGTCCGGTTTTCTACAGCACTGTCTTGTTTGTTTTCTTCAATTACTTATGATCCAGGTCACTATTAGAAGCTGGGGACCAAGAGAAAATACTTATTTAGATATACATCTAGTTTGCCTGGTTTTTGTTTTTTGTTTTTGTTTTTTTAAAGAGAGAGAGAGAGAATTTTTTAATATTTATTTTTCAGTTTTCGGTGGACACAATATCTTTATTTTATTTTTATGTGGTGCTGAGGATCTAACCCAGCGCCCCGCTCATGCCAGGAGAGCACGTTACCACTTGAGCCACATCCCCAGCCCCTAGTTTGCCTGTTTTACAAATAAGAAAACGGAGACAGGTAAATTTTTGCCCAAACTCTATTAAGAGAACACTGACTAGGACTATGGTCTTTCCAGAACCCAACCCATTTCCCAACTACCTTATTGCTTCTCATGTTGGAGATCTTCAGAAGAAAATATTGAGGGACTTTCTCAATCTTGGGATTTACAGGATAACTCATGAAGTTTGTTCCTGTTTGAGCTGGGCACAGGGAGGGTATGCTATAAAGGGGGGAAAAACAAGTCCAGCCACTTTTGTTGTGAGGAGATATTCTCAGAGTGTTCTCTATTTTATACATTCACTGGCACTGAAAACTTGTGTCACTGTGTGCCCTCTGCAGAAGCATGGGCTAGAAGAGACACAGACACAGAAAAGCATAGAAAATTTTCCACTAGCTCATGTCTCATCATCTCACGAGAAATTCCCTAGATGCAGCCCTTACCTTCTCTCTTTCCTTCTCCTCCTCACTGGGGCTGCTGTTTGCACATCTTCAGCTATTTTTTTTTTCTCTGCTAAAATAAAATAACCTCAGCTCTTCATGTATGAAAGCTGCCAAATGATGCTATATATTCAAGAACCCAGAGGATGGTGGAACTAAAGACCCAGTGGTCCTAGGAAGAGGAAGGAAGCAGTGGGCCAGGCAGAGGCAGAAGGGCATAATTGGGTTCACACTACTGTCTTCCTAGCAACCAGATCTGGAATGTGAAAATTGGAGTGGTAAATTTCTGAAATAATCAAAGCCTTACTTAAGTATAATGAATATAAATATATCTTAAAATAATGAATTCAGTGATTCTGAAAGAAAAAAAAACAAAAGAAAATTACCTTCTTCAAAATTGAATATGTTTACTAATAAGTCCAAGTTAGTATCACATTACATTCAAAAGCTAACCATGATAAACTGAAAACAAATGCTCTAAGTTCATGAGGTGATGCACTGGCTTCAGTATCCTTCTAAAGAGAAGGTTAAACTGGTCAGTACTATATTTCCAAAAAACACGTTTCCCAACTTGCAACTATTTGGTTTTAGATAGGCATGCTTACTTGAAAAATTCATAGAAAGTATCAAATATTAAATTCTTTCCCACCAAATGAGATACCTTCAAATTTTAACCTCAAGCAAAGTTCTCTAGAATGCCATTGTAGCAGAGTTGTATAGAATGGAATTTTTAAAATAGTCTGAATCAGTAATTTCTAAAATATATGTTCAAAAGTCAAACAAATATTGAGTGATCATAACTGGAAGAGGACTCTAAACTGGTGAACTTGAAGTGGAATGGAAGGAAACCCAGCTAAATATTAAAATCAGCTGATATGTAGTTGATCTGAGTTTCAGTGTTGGTGTTTAAACAGAACATTCCTCGGGCATTCATGTCTCAGTTCTGACGTTTCTTCAGCCTGGGTGGAAGAGGACTAAGGGTATTTGAGCTTTCACATTTCCCTCTCTGCACATAAAACACTTAGATAGCTCTTTGGGTCTGGGTGCTCTAAACTCTCAGAACCTACTCTGGATACAGAGAGGCCTAAAGGGAGACAGATGCTTATGTCTGGGGATAGCTCAGATATTACCTTTCAGGAAGCCTCTTCAGAAAGTGAGAAGAGAGATCCAAAGTGGCAATCTGCAGTCAGAGGATTCACATTCAAGCAGGGTGATGCTCTTCAGCCAATCCAACTTGGTCATAACCCATCAAAGCCAATTGGGTTCCATGTTCTGTATTTCAAATCCTGACATAAAATGCAATAGTACAAAAGTTTTATCTATGCTGACACCCAGATAGCTACAAATGAATAATAATAACAGTCATATGCAATGGATCACAGAGCTGATGTGGTTCAGCCATTAGCACCTAAAACACTTGAATTCTCACCTTCTACTTAACGTTGCTTGCTTTAAAGTCGTATTACCAAAACATTCTCAGGAAAGCACTGTATTTTTTGGTCTTGTGATAATCAAAAGTACCGTGGTGGTTTTTTGTTGTTTTTTTTTTTAATCTTTTAAATCATACAATTGCACACATTTTCAGTCTTGCTTCCTGAGTTCATTTTTTTCCCCTTTAGGACCATTTCCAAAGATCTCAAGAAAATGAAAGAAACCACTGTGCGCAAGCTGGAATGCATGAAAACCATACCATCTCCTCCTAGAGGGCAAGGAACAGATCCCACGACTCTGTACTTGTCCCTCCTCTACCCCCTCAAGCCACATTTCCCTTCTGCACCCGCATAGCTTCCCCAGCCCCAGTCTGGCCTTGCTCCCTGGCAAAGGGGACAGTAGTTATATCTCCTGGGGCCAGGATGTGAGGCCTGGGAGGAAATGTTGTCTTTGGGGAAATAGCAAAATTGTGTGACTACATTAAAGTCAACACTATTTATCTTCACCTCTTGTCCTATGGGCTGACAAAGGGACACCACTGTTAGGCCCAGCCCCCGTGCACAGCTGCAATAGAAAGAAGGCAGGGACTGGTACTTTCAAGTGTCAGACCTTTTGTGCTGACTACTAGTTTATGAGGCTGATGTCAAGCATTGCAGTCAATGAAGTCTTTGTGCTAGGTGTACAGGGCAGGACAGTGGAAAAACTGCCCTCTCCTATATCCCAGGCCCATCCATCTTCCCCTCACCCTGTTTCTCAACTTTTCTGTCTCTTGAGCAGACAGAGAGAGGATCCCTCCTGGGTTAATGTACTGGAAAATTGCTCTGCATGTTTATGAGGGGGTCCCTTCCAAATGAAAGAAAAAAGGAAAGGGAAAAAAAAAACGGGAAGAAGAGTCATTTTTCCCACTGAACTCATTGGCCTTAAGCTTGTGGGTCTGACCCTGATTAAGAAAATCTCAATGTCCTGCTAGGAGGTTTATTGTGAAGTTTGGCAGAACGCACTTCCGATTGAATTTTTTTATTATTTATAATCACAAAGTGGTTTTGGACAGCTCTCATCACCCACCCCACCACCAGCTCCTTGGACTCCAAAGGCACAGCATACATGAACACACACACACACACACACACACACACACACACGCTCGGGTCCAAGCCCTTACCTTTGAAGAGGCCTCATCCACTCACATCCCTGGATCTATTCTCTTCCTCAGAGGAGCTGCTTTCCCCAAGGCAATACCCTATAAATAGCAAACATGCTGTTTTCCTACAATTGCATGGAACATTGGACCATGTGAACTTTGCCATGGACGGATGTGGAAACCAGAGAAGGCTGCGTTACGTGATATCACTCACTTGCTTATTTTAACTTTTTTTTTCTAGCTAAAAATAATATTCTTTATCTCTAACCTCCTCCCCCATTCCTGTGTTTTATTCTTCTACAGGAGGTTTTAACCTAAAACAAAATGTCACATGAGTGGTTAAGACATCATCAACTATGTATGCTCCTGAAATGAAGGCCTGAAGTGGCACTAGGAGATTTTTCTAAAACCCAGCTGAGTTCTTCTAGTAACTTTCATGCAAAAGTCATGGGAAATGGGAACAAGGAAGTGTGAGAAATTACAGCCATTGTAAAACATGCTTTTTAGAAACCAGTAGACACACAGCAAGTATTCTTGAAAATGAAGAAAAAAAATAGTAATTTAGCAGCCTGGTGTATTTTTTTCTTCCTTCAGCCAGTTTTTCAAAAATTATTTGATGCTTCTGTAGATTATTAATTTAGCTGGAGAAATTAGAGGTGGAAGATATTTACACAGGAAGACTCCACTTCTCTGGTAACAGGGAAAAAATATAACCAGATTTTTTTGAAAGCATAGAAATGATTCAAACAAATAAGTTTAATAAAGAGATGGAATCAATGTTCAGTCTTCAGTTGCCGTGGGATTATGAGTTCTATCCTCCCTGTGAGTTCAGGACACCAACATTTGAGATACAAATGACACAAAAAGTTATGATTTCCTGGTACATGAATGGTCAAGTTATTTCTCCTATTAGGAGGTTTCCTAACGAATGTGGCAGCACACAATCAGATCTGTTTTGTTTTCTTTTGTTTCTATTTAAGACACAAAATGTTGAGAAGTTTTTGTTAAATGCTTTGATTCTAGCACATGAAGAATTCCCTCTTCTCCTGCTTCAATCTTTCCTAGTACGTACTTTTCACCCAGATTTTTCCCAATCAAAATCTTTCTTTTTGGCAGTTTCAAACTTTGTTCTGCTACTAACCATGGGCTCATATAAATATTCTGCAAGATTATAAAAAGAAATGGGGTGAAGCTGACAAATCTTGCCCAGGAGAGTGGGGGGCAGCCATGAAGTCAAAACACACATTAGCAGGGTCCCCTAATCTCTTAGCTGGCCCCCTTTTGTAGAAGGAGGTCAGCAGTGTTGGGTCCCCAGGCCTGCTCCCTGAAGGCCCTTAATAAGCAGATGTTACTGTAACGTGCTCGGGGAATCAAGCATAAATATGACCCTTGACCCCGCTTGTCAGCTGATCCACTGAGTCTCTTAGAAATATACTCTTCACTTTTCTAAACGCCCACTCTTTCCCACCATCCCCCTCTGCTCAGCCGGGCGCCCCTGCCTGGATTTCTATGCCTGTGGCTCCTGCTCTGGAGCTTGCACACTTGCCCGCAGTATGACCTTTCTCTTCACAGAGGTCAAAGGCCTAAGACCTCAGGCAGGCCTCTTTTCTTGCTGAAGGCCAGCTGATGAATCATTCCCAACTTGAAGGGAACAGAGGAAAGGGGAGGGCTCTGAAGTCCTTTTGAGAGAAACAACTGTGGTCTATACATCAGCATTTACACAGTTCTGACACTTCCAAAACTCAGGCTCCTCTCTGGGAACCACAGAAAGAAGGGACCAGAGGCTGCATGGAGAGTTCTCCCTGCCTAGGTTGGAGAAACAAAGATGATGTGTGTGCTTACCCCTTTTCAATGAATTTGATCAAGAGGACTTTGATGAATTATTCAAAACTCCCTTGCTTTTCATTTAGAAAAAAAATATTGGTGATTAATTTTTTTAAGGAAATTGTAACACATCTTCTCTAAGACAACTTGGGATTGGTAGATTGAGTAGTGAGGAATGGGGTTGGAAGCTGTGATAGCTCCCTAAATTACCTATGATGCTGTTATTGTTAATTTTTTCATTGTTCTGTTCTGTGAGCAATGTGCATTTGACCCCACATTTTTTCACAGAATCTTCAGTAGCTTTACAGAGCAGCTTAGGGAATATCACTGAGGAACATGGGAATGCTAGAGGTGGGGTGGACCAGCTGACTGCTCCAGTTCCCAAATGAGAGGAGCCCCCAGACAACTCCCACCAGTAGCCCTAAGGAAGGCTGCTTGCATTGGAACCAGATTTGGTGGTTTGGAATCCACCAATTTACAGACAATAACTGTGGTGGTTCTCTTTATCACTTTAAAATGTTCATAAAGAACTAAAGAACCAGCTACCCACCCAACATCATGTGGGTCAGAAGAAAAAAAAATGCATTCAGTTTGTGTTTATCAAAGCTTTTAAAAAAATAGCTTCATAAATACCTTTGTTGCCGTCAAATTTCTTGCATTAAAATGTTTCTAATAAGTCATAAAAGTTAAAAATAGAGATTGTATTTCCATCTTTGCCCAGACAATATGTTAGTGTACATAAATACTCTTTATTGTTTGCTCCCTCAGTCCTTTTAATTTTTGTTCCTTCTATATTTCTGTTTTTCTATTTTGTGTGTAGGGAAGCAGTTGTCAGTGATAAAATATCTGGGATATTGTTTTTTAGGTCTTAATGTAAAGATAGTGAAAGAACTAGTTGCATCAGAATCTCTATTTCTGTGGTGATGGCACCCTTTCTATTCCTGCATCTGTAGCTTTCTCCTGCCACCATCCAGGTTCTTCAGAATTCACCTTCAAACGTCAGACTATGAATGACTGACTATCTTCTGTTGCTTCTCTGCTGCCATCAACTCAGGAGGTTTCAGATTGACTACTCAGCAGCATTTTTATATAATGCATATTTCAGGGCTGAAACTCATTTTCAATAAATGTTAATATCTATGGATTTATTCTGGGGGATATGTATGTTTTATACAGAATACAGGCAATTCCACTTAAAAAATAATTACTCTAATTAACAAATAAAAATCATGTATATGTATTATATAATGCAAGATGTTTCCAAATAAGTGTATATTGTGGGACAGTTAAATCTGGTTAATTAACAGATGCATTACTTCACATTGTTAGCATTTTTTGTGTAAGAGCACTTAAAATCAATTTTCCACTTCATTTTGGTGAAAAAAAAAATAGCATTGCTTCGTCTTTTTCTTAGGCAAATGACTCCCCTGTTAGGTGTCTTGACCCAAGATTCAGTTCTCCATCAGCATATTTCAGAGCTCTTCCTCCTCTGCCTCTTTTTTTTTTTTCTCTTGTCTTATCAGCATTCACTGGTAATTTGAAAATCTCCTAACTTGGAACACAACTGTAATCCTGTTATTGTTGATCTTATCTTGAAGACACATGACTATCACACTTTAAAATTTGTATTTACCTACCTCATAGAGATGAACATTGCCTATTCTTTTCAATTTTAAAAAGTGACACAAAGGTTACAAAGATACAACATAAACATACCTGATGAGAGAAGATCAGTCAGTAGACAGAAAAACATAAAACAAGAAAATAAATGGAGAGTGTCACCCCAGAGGTGCCGACCAACTTTTAGGAGAGCTTAGCAGATAATAGTACTGTTGGAATTATGTCTTAAGCAAGAGATATTTGTAAAATGTCTTAAACCCACAGAGATATCTGTAAAATATCCCACTGGAACCAAGAAAACAAAAGCATGAGGCAGAAGAGACAATTAAGGATTGTTAGGAAGCTTGATCACATAAAAGAACTCAGAAAAAAAGAGGCCAGGCAGAAAAAGGTTGAAATATAGTAATCATCCAAAGTTGAGAAACTGTGAAATCAACATATCTGAATGGATCAAATGCCTCAAACAAGACAATTATATGTAGCTCCTGAGTCAATTCAAATTCTTACACTGAATTTTTGATCACCTAACCCCAGGAAATTTCCAATTGATAAGTTGGTAGAATGAAGATCTAGTCATGGCTTTTTTAATTTTTTGTTTGTTTGGTGGGGGGAGGTACTAGGGATTGGAGCCAGGGGCACTGACCCACTGAGTCACATCCACAGTCCCCTTTTTTATTTTTATTTTTATCCTTTTAATTTAGTGACAGGGTCTCCCTGAGCTGCGGAGGCTGGCTTTGAATTTGTGATCCTTCTGCCTCAACCTCCCCAGCTGATGGGATCACAGTCATGTGCCACCAAGCCTGTCAGCTTCTGTCTTCTTGATGATATTCTATTCACAGAATGGACCCTTCCATGTCTGTGGCTCCACCACAGAGCAAGTAGCCTCGACTTCCTGTTATGCTTTCCCCTGGCCAATGCCATAATAGTCGGCAAGGCTGCAATGATTTTCATTAAATCAGTAACTGAACATCACAGTTAATGTATCATTTTTATGAGTATGGTTAGAGATACTCAAACCATAGAAAATGAAACTGAGCATACTGATGCAACAGAATTGTTGGCTTAAAAAATTGATGACCCACATGGATGAATTTAAAAGAGCAGAAATCATACCAAGGACATTGTCAGACCACAGTGGGATTTAGATGAAGTTAACAGTAATAGAAAACAGTATTTGGAAATTAAACAGTGAAATCCTAGTTGTGGATTTTTAGAAACTCATGGCTCAAAAGGAAGCCAGAAGAGAAACCAAGAGAAGAAGCGAAAGATTCTAGGGACATTATAAGAATAATAAAGGAATGCAGTGAGAAAGTCTGCCAACAAAATTATTAACCTTGTTGAGATGAACTAATTTGTTGACAGATGCAAACTGTCAAATATCACTCAAAAAATAATTTAAAAATCCTGAATATCTCTATTATATGATTTTATTTAAGATGTCTATTAAAGATATATTGAATTATTAATTAGCAGTTCCCCCTGCCAAAAAAGCAACTAAAAAAGCACCAAGCCTGGATGGTTTTACTAGTGAATTATACTAATATTCAGAAGGAAATAACAATTTTCCACAATATTTTCCAGAAAATAGAAGCAGAGAGAACACTTCCAAAACACATTCTATGATGTCAGCATGTTAGGTGATTACTATTACCTTAATACTAAAACCAGATAAAGACATTATAGCATAGGAAAAATATGAATCAATATATTTTATGAAAATTGGAACAAGGGGCTGGGGATGTGGCTCAAGCGGTAGCGCGCTCGCCTGGCATGCGTGCAGCCCGGGTTCGATCCTCAGCACCACATACAAAGATGTTGTGTCCGCCAAGAACTAAAAAAAAAATAAATATTAAAAAAAATTCTCTCTCTCTCTCTTAAAAAAAAAAAGAAAATTGGAACAAAACTTCAATGATATATTAGCAAATTAAATCTAACAGTATATTAAAAATTAAATACTGCAATGAAGTTGGATTTATTCTATGTATACAAGTCTGGTTCAATATTTGAAAGTTGACCAATATAATCCATAACGACAACAAGATAAAGAAGGAAAATTGTACAGCCCCTTCAATTTTAAAATTTAAAATTAAAATTAAAAGCAGCTATAAAATCCAACACTATCTAGGTAAAAAACCTTCAGGAAACGAGAATTAATAGGGAACTTTCTGACCAAAATAAAAAATTCTACAAATACTCAGAGCCAACATCAAGCTTAATAGACTAGACTTCTTGAAATCGAAAAAAAGACAAGAATGCTGTCTCTCTCAGCACTCCTTTTCAATGGCATTTCACAAATTCTAGCCAGTGCAATAGGACAAGGAAAAACAGTAAGCAATATACACACAGGAAAGGAAAGAATAAAACTGTCATCATTTATTTTAGAAAAGGATCATCTGCATAGAACATCCAAAGAACCTAAAGCAAACAAAAACCCCAGAATGAATTGGTAAGAATAATAAAGTTACAGAACTCAAGGTCTATGAATTTATTTTTTACCCACCAATAATAAATAATTGGAATATGATTTTATAATGCTATTTAGCATAGCACCAACACAAAACAATTGTCTAATAAAATGTGCACAGAATGCATACATGAAGAACCACAAAACACAATGAAAGACATCAAAGTTCAAAGTAAACAGAGAGATATTACCTGATCATGGATTGTAAGAATCAATTCAAGAATGTTCAGGTGTCACATACATCAAAAGAAATATATATGTAAAGTTTGAGGCCAGACTCAGCAACTTAGCAAAGCCCTAAGCAATTCCAACAAAAAATAAAAAGAAGTAGGCATGCATCTCAGTGGCAAATAATAAATATCCCCAGTACCAAAAACAACAACAAAGATCCCTGTATTTAAAAAAGAAATATATAGCAGAAGAAAATACAACATAAAAAATACCAATTATTGAATAATAAATAGTTCTGTGGGTAATGGTTAAACATTTTTTTTAGAGTAAAAGTGTATTTGTAAGCCTTTTTCTTCTAACAGAAACTACCTTAAAATTTCCTCTTAGTATAAGTTTTACAATTTATCTAAAAACATCATATGGGTTATATTTTTAAAATCATTTTTACTGAAAAGAAAATAATCAAAATTACTATTCTTCTACATAGCTGCTGTAATCAAAAATTATTTTGTCAATCCACAATGGAAAAACAACAAATGTTAGAACTGATATTATGTAGGAAAAAGTACCATCTTTCCTTTTTTAAAAACATGGTTTATGTTCCATATTATGGATAAAGGTACAATGATTTTCAAACATGCTAAATGTGTCAGTCCTTTGGATAAATAAAACACTAAGTCTTATTATGCATATTTTTTCTATCGCTGTAAGTTGAGATTGCTAACGTATTTTTCCATGAGTTTTTAATCCATCCAGACTTTCATATTTATTACATATTTTAACTAAATTACTCACTTCACTTTGATTAATTGTGATGATTTTGTTATATTGGGAGGAAAAAAATTACTTTATTTTAGTTTCTAATTAGCTGATTTGGGGGTTGTAGCACAGACCTTAATGAATGGACGATCTTTTTTTCACATTTGCAGCCCTGAAAAATCATTTTGAAAAAAAAAAAAAAGTTTTACTTTCTCACTGTTCTTCCTTATCTTCACATCTGGGCTGAAATTCAGATACTCCCTTTGATCTGCTCTTTTGAGCAAATCTGAAGTGAGATGCTTTTGAGAAGAAGAAACTAATGAGAAGATACTTGCTAGTGAAAACAATGTCCAGGGTATGGAATCCCCACCTGCCAGCAAGACTCTTACTAATCAGGGGCCTTCAGGGAAGCGGAAACACAATCTTTAAAGAACTGGCCTTAAGGCAACTGGACTGAGCCCACTGAACACAGTTGATTAAACCATCACATTGGGGACAATAAAAGAACTGGGGACACTTTTTTTTCCAACATGATCATTATATAAATAATATTGATTGTGGAGCACACTGGTGCACAACTGTAATCCCAGTGGCTCAGGAGGCTGAGGCAGGAGGATCATGAGTTCAAAGCCAGTCTCAGCAACTTAGAAAAGCCCTGAGCAACTTAGCAAGATCATGTCTCAAAATAAAAATAAAATTAAAATTAAAAAAGAGCTGGGGATGTGGCTCAGTGGTTAACTGCCCCTGGGTTCAATCCTTTAATCCCATTATTTATCAATAATAATAATAATAACAACACATGCTTTCATTCTCATAGCATGTATTTTCACATCAACATTTATGGCATCTACCAAAAGCTGGATTCTCTCCATATTCTACTTGAGTGTTTAAACTAACACAACTTGAAAATGATGGAATATGGTATTCAAATCCCTATTTGTCTGACATCAAGGCCCTTGATCTTTTCTATATAATTGAATTTCCTATGGGAAGAGTCTTCCCTGTATGAAGGATTGTACTTGATGACCAATTCCAGTTCTCCACCTTTTAGCATACTCCATTCACATGGAAGGTGAAGAAAGGTAGCTTGGGTGCTAGATGAGGAGCAGGTAGAGGGAGGTGGCACAGCTGGAGATTTACATAGGAGTCAGGCTGTGTTGAGAGGCCAAGAATTAAGAATGCTGCTTTTATTGTGTAGGCGGTGGGATCTAAATGGTTTCTCAAATTGTGCCTGGGAAATGAGCACTTCCGAGCTGTGTTTTAGGGAGCTGTGTAGAAAATTGCTTAGAGAAGGGTGAGGCCTGAGAATTCAATTAAGAGATTAGTCTGAACAGGAGAGCAATCATGTGGATCTGAACCTGAGCCATCTCGGTGGGAAAGACATGCATATGACAAACAAACACAAATTACCAAGATATATTGGTAGGAATCAGTGACAAAAGTAAATACTGAGACTAAGCGATATGTAGGGAACCGAATGGATGTCTGAGACTACAACCCCATGAAACCAAAATGAGGATGAAAATGCCACACAAATAAAAACCAGGAGGTTGGGTGGAAAGGTGAAAAATTCTATTTTGGACCAGAATGGGTCACTTTTAAAAAATACAACCAAAAATTAGCCTTCTAAATATCACTGAGTTACAAAATCTGTTGGTATAATTTTGGTCATATTCTGTAACGATGCTGATTTACAGGAAAAAAAATATATAACAAGTCACTAGAAGAAAGTTAAGCATGGCTAAGAATAGTTCTAGGCTCGTGATGGGATTAAGCAAGAAAAAGACTCTGAGTATTTAAACGTTAGATAACAGCTTCATGGGAAATGACAAAAACTTGGGAAAGGACATTAAAGAAGTAAATCCCTGGGGATGCAAAATAGGATCAATGAAATTCCTTGGTTCTACATTTTTTAAACCCCAGGAGGAAAGGGGATAGACAGATGGTTCTTTAAAGCATAGGCTAAACTTTCTTTTTTTTCATCTAAGAAGGAAAAACTCCACTTGCCCTTAGTTTACCCCCAATAAATCCATAAATAGAATTATGCATGCCTTTTACCAAAATACAGTTGTCGATCATCATGGTAATATTTAAATTTTTATTTACTAATAATCATCTTAATATAAGGAATATATTGATCTCGTTGCCATTCTTCCTGATTTAAACAAGCAAATATAAGAAAGTATCTTGGATAGCAGAGGTTTTGTTTCGTTTTTTTTTTTAAATAGTAATGAAGAGTGGTTTTCAGTAACTATGGGCTTACATATATCTATATATAGATATATATAGATATAGATATATATAGATAGATATATATTAAAGCAGGTTAAAAACTTTAGTCAGTTTCCTTGTATGAACTGTGACTGACATAGCATAGGATGTATGGCATTGTCACCGTTTGAAAAGCAACAACTCCTCAAGTTGGTGCAGAGTTTAAAAAAATCTTACACTTTTTTTTTTTTGTCCCCAGAGTTCAACTCAATAACCAAGTCATGGGCTGGGGTTGCAGCTCAGTGGTAGAGTGCTTTCCTAGCATGTGTTAGGCACTGGGTTCGATTTTCAACACCTCAAATAAATAAATAAAATATAGGTCCATTGACTACTAAAAAAATTTTTAAAAAGTAACCAAGTCATAAAGTAGATAAAACTTTAAAAATTAGGACCATATATTTTTATTGTAGAAACATATGCAGAAGTACTACATATATCTTTAAAATGTTGATGGGTTTTATTTCTGTATTTTTTGGTTAATACTTGCATTCTCAGTTTGCTAAATTGACATGTGCATTTGTTCAACTTTGGAGGATTCGCCCCACGCTTGTGCATGGATATTGTACTCTGTAGAGGTTCTACAAAACCATTGACATCCCAATTCCTCCTCCATGTGGCATTTCTAATATTCAGACACTAATTTATTCAAATTAATTGGCAAAATGATTATACTAACTCAACAAATATTTATTGGGTTCACCTTATATCAAACACACATGACAAACTAATCTCTTAGATGACTTACTTGGTTGTTTGACCAGACAAAAAAGTTAAACTCATTCTGTGTGTAGAAACAGCAATGTAATCAATATCTGAAAAGACCTAGATGTTTAATGTCAGTGGATACAATGATCTGGGAGTTTTATACAAATGATCAAACAAGTGTCAGATTATTTGTCATCCTAAAGGCAATGATAGGATATGGTACATAAAGCAGCTATAGAGTGGGAACCTTGAAGAGAGAAATTTGTTGTTGACTAGCCCATCAGTGACTGGGAGAGGGGTCATGCTAGTTCTCTGATTTGACTTGTCCTCCAACAAATTGCCAAACAGTATAATGGGCTTAGTTGCCATATGGCAGGTGGAAGCTGCCTATTATACTGAATGCCACCAACAGATATTTCTGTTACATAATAAGATATGTGAAATACATGATACATATTCTTTAGGTGAGATTATAATTGATGCTAGATTCATATTGTTTCTGTTTCTAGAGTTTCTTTCTAGTGTCATTGCTACTCTCAATCATTTATTCAAATACTTATTGGCACATCTATATTCCAAGCATTACATTAGAAGTGGAGGCAGGGAAATGAGAAGACACTGGAGAAAATGGCACCTAACAAATAACTAACCCAGGATGTTCCCTATAGTATTTACATTAATAAAGGTGAGAATACAAGGGTGAGAACAGGATGAACCTGACAAATATCTAACCCCAGATGATTTTGTGCTTGCTGTGGTCCTTTTAGAGCTGAGACTTGATGAGCACACATTGAATCCCTGGGGTGGAAGGTGAAAGACAGAGAAGTAAAGTGGCCTATCCTAGTTATTCCACAAACTAGTGACAGACCTGGTTCTAGTACACAGGACTAAAACCCAAGTTTCCTGACTTCAGACCAGAGTTACTGCCATTGAGTCACATAGATCCCCACCTAAGAGTGTCTAATGTTTTATGTACCCAATTTTGCATTTCACCAGATCTTCAAAGCTTTAATCTAAATTTCTTTGAAAGCAAATATTTTGGCATTTTATCCTTATCCTCAGTGATTTTCTCAAGACCAGACATATATGTAAAAATATATATATATTGAATGAATAAGTAAGTAATTAACTGAATAATACAGATACAAAGTAAGGCTGCAAGAAAGTAGCAAGTAGGTAGGTAGATAGGTAGGTAGATAGATAGGTAAATAGTTTGATAGATGGTGAATCAATATAGACAGATAAATAGAGATCAGAAACACCTTCTCAATCTCTCTCAAATTATTCCAGAAACCCATTCTTATTCCTGAAATTCATGTCTAAAGCTGATCCTAATTCTGCTAGAGGTTTTGTAATGATTATTTTTATTACTTTCATTCAAGATTACAGCCTGGCATGGTGGCACATGCCTATAATCCCATCAACTCAGAAGGCTGAGGCAGAAGGATAATGAGTTCAAAGCCAGCCTCAGCAACTTAGTGAGGCCCTGTCTCAAAATAAAAAAAGGCTGAAGATGTGTCTCAGATGTTAAGCGCCCCTGAGTTCATTCCCTGGTACCAAAGAGAAAAAAAATACATATAAAACCCTGGTGGATTTTAACACTTATTGTCATTCCCCAACTAAAAAATCAGAATCTCTTGTTTTGTCCTCTACATATAAATTCTAGACTATCAAGAATAATACAGAAAAGCCTTAGCACTAAAACCCTTTGGCAGAAGAAAGTCTACAGGGGAATAAAATTAAAAACATGGATGAAAAAGTCACTTCTAAATGATGCTGATGATAATGATGAAGGAGAAGGAAGAGGAGAAGAAATAGGAAGAGGAAGAGGATAATATTATAAAGAAACAGAGGTTAAGAATTACTCAAGTTTTTTATATTTTTAATCATGACATTTTGGGATAGTCAAAACACCTGACTCACATTTCAGATTTATTTCATAGGAGTCACAATATCAGGTCCTCATTTTCTTCTGCTTAATATATTTGAAATAATGCTGAAACTTCAAACTAAGCACAAGAAAGAAAGCAAATCTACTTTGTAGGAATCTTGGGCCTTCATTCAATAATGTCAGAGATTGGAAATTATAGTCACTGGAATAAATAATTATATTGTTTAGATTTGATGTTTTTGAAAATATATACCACTTCAATGAAAATTTGGATTGATCTGTTATTTACTTGTGTAATAATTTAAAAATGATAGCTGCTAAAGGGAACATAACTTGTTTTTCAATATTCACCCATTCTATCAATAATATTTCTTCATTATTTTTTTAAAAATACTTTGATAACACTTCCAGAGACTCACATTTTTTTTTTACTCCTTAATCTTACAAGGAAAAAAAAATGTTTAAATCTTCCAGATAGAATTGCTTCAACTCACTTAAAAGAATTTCACCTTCTCAACACCCTTGCATTTAACTTAATGTTTTTCAGATTTCCAAACTCTATTACTGCAGTGCTAAACAAATAGTTATAGTTCAAGGGTCAGCAAAAGGGACCTATTCGGTGAAAGGTTGAATAACTTGAAAGAAAAGAGTTACCAGTTTCAGAAAGTTGTTTCATGGGTTTGGGACCTCTGGGGCGCTGACAAGAGTTGAATCTTTCTTGTATGACTCTTCATCACCAAAGGTGTTAACTTTTGAGCTGCTGGGAATTTGAGCTTTATTAGGTTTTCTCCTTCTATTTACTTATGAAGTTAGAGGAAACATTACTTCATGGCCAAAACAATATTTCTGATTTTATGAATCAGCTTGCCTTGGGGAGAAACCAAGTTAAATTAGTACCCTAAATTTGTTCTCATATTTATAACCAAATTAATTCTGTAAACATGATTCTTAAGAAACAAATTGACCCATTCAGGTTCAAACAGATGTTACTCATCCAAAAAACAAAAAATGCAGTGTGATTCTGTATGTGCCTATCCATGCAGAAAGAGAAGATAAGAGAAAAGCATACAAAGGCAGACCAAGGGCCTTGGAACATTTACTGTCTTTTTTTCCTCGTATCACTTCCTGGAGATTGTGGCAAAGAGGAGGAAGAAAATTTTGCTGAACCTGTTTTCAATGAGTAGATAGCCTGCCTATGATTCTGATTGAAAAACAACTAGCTAATAAATTACAAGGGAACCACAATCTAAATAGAAAAATGGGAAGCTGATAGATTCTTGCAGAGATGAGAACATGGAAATTTGGTAACAATGAATTCATTTACCTATCCATCCATTAATCAACAATTAAGTGAGATCTCAAAATGTGGACCACATGGTGCCAGGTACATGATGGTACATACACTCAGGAAAGAGCCTTTGGAGGCTGAGTGGATGACCCTCGAGAGGATTGATTATCAAATGGCTGAATAAGAACAGACCCTGAAGTTAAAAGGAATTTTATTATTTTTTAGCTGTGTAAAAAATACTACAGAACTAACTAGTATCAAAGTTACAAATGATGTAGAATGGGCATGCCCAGGTAAAACTGGTTACTTACCTTGTTCTGCTCCCCCACATGCTTATCAGCTGTGCCAATTTCTGCTTGTGATCAAAGCTACCCTCCAGCTTCACAATAATCCACAGAGCCACAACTATGTTATATAGCCAAGTCATTTCCACCACCGAATATATTTTCATGATTCACTTAAATCATGGGGAAAGTTTTTTTTTTCTTCCCACCCCAGAAGTTGGATTTTCCTTTTAATAACCCTAAAGATACAAGGTGAGGACAGTGACATCCATCCAGAAGACTTCTCCAGTGTATCCAGATTATTAGGGAATGTTCTGAGTTATACTTGACATATCCTGTCTTCCTCTATTCTCTGTTTTATTACAAATACTTGTGTTCACGTCTGTCTCCCCTTAATAAGCCCCATTTAGGTGTATGAGCTGGTTTAGTGCAGAAATGGTCTCACTTGTGTTTGGATCTTAGAATCTCGGCACACAATAGTGACAGGAGTTCAATATTTTTGATTAAATATGTCTCATGAGAGGTAGAACACAACTTTATAGCTGGCTTGGCCATCCAAAGAAACTTCAGGCTGGATCAGGCCTTATGAGTAGCTACGGAACAGACGTGGAGTCAGGCTGTCCAGCTGAATCAAGTGAAAACACAGGTGTTCATTCTTAAAGTTATTCCAGTACTTCGTCCCCAAAAGGTGTGAGCTCAGCTTGTGGTTGATGGACACTTCCGGACTATCATGCAGCCAAGACTGCATAAATGATGTTGGCAAAACACGTCTCAAATAGGCCAATCAAGGATCAGACAACAGGGAGGCAGGTCATGAAGGAGGTCGTCTTCTCCAGCAGGATCTCCTCAGAGTGAGCAGGGAAAACCTGGCGCACAGAGGGCACTTCAGCAGTATGCACTTATATTTGGTATCCAAGAAACATGCCTAGCTCTTTAAACCTTCACTCCTGGAAAGAAAGGAGCAGCTATCACTCAATTTACCAGCAGTCCCTGCATTAAGCATGAATTATGTTCCTGGAAAAGACATTGTAATTCCAAATGATGTAAGGAAACTCTGATTTTCCCATTGAAACAATGTTATAATGGGAGGTTCAGTGTCTGTCCAAGGCTCTGCTGCTTGATGACTTACAGAAATGACAGCAAACACCACATTATCCACAGCATACCTGAGTGCTATAAGGTGTAAAGCTTTCCAAGGTGTGCAGAAGCCATTTAAATGGGGAGGATAATGACAAGTTCTTTAACTTTTATCAAACTGCATGTCTATAAGGAAGTTTCTACAGAGCATAAAGGAGGAAATGTGGAATTTAAATGAAACATTCAAAGTTGACATTGGGAAAGATGCTGTGCAGAACAAGCAGAGATGAAAGCATGCCATGATGTAGAAAACAGGAGCAGCACAGTGGGCACACTGCCTGGGCAGAAACTGCATGTGGTGGCATAGACCTGGCTGGACACAGAGAGTTCCACATGTCAATCACGGTCTTAAGCTTCAATAAACATGAATGGAAACATGAAAATATTAGCACATGAACAAGAAATCTAGGTTCTCAGGCTCTCAAGTTGAGAGGGCAGGAAACAAGGGAGAGATCGAGAGAGGAAAGTCTGAAAGCAAGAAAGTAAAAGACCCTCTGGCTCTATATACCAGATTTACTACTTCCTGTCAAGCATCTCTTTGCTGGTGTTTCAAAGGGAAGAGGCCAATGAAGTGTGGGGAGAACATAGAGGTGTCAGGCACATTTCATTGAAGCTGTGTGCATCTAAATGGAAGGTGAAAAAAATTCTCTGAAAATATGGCAAAGATGGATGAGAGAGATCACACATGACCCCAATGTGGTTTTTAATTATGGTATTTTTATTTATTTTAATTGACAAATAATAATCCTGTACATTTATGGAGTACCATGTGAAGTTTGATCTATGTATATATTATAGAAATATTTCATTTTCTCACCAATATATCAATTTTCCTGATAAGAATATTAAAAAATCTACTTTAGCAACTTTGAAATATGCATTGTATTATCATTAATTGTGAGCATCATGCATCACAATAGACTACTGAAACTGCTTCCTTATGCCTAACTAAAAAATGATACCCTCTGATCAACATCCCTCCTTTCATTTCCAACCTCCTAGCCTCTGCTAAGTACACATCTACTCTTTGTCTCCATGAGGTTTTCTTCTTTAGATTCCACCTGTGAGATAATACACTATTTGTCTGACTTATTTCACTCAGCCTAATGGCTTCTTGCATAATGTACTTAGTATGGAGGTTCCTCAAAAAATAAAAATAGAATTACTATACATTCCAGCAATCCCACTTCTGAGTACATATTCCAAGGAATTGAAATCATATGCAGAAGAAATATCTGCACTCATATTTTCATTGTAACATTATTCATAACACCCATAGAATATCCATCTATAAGAAGCAACCCGAGTGTCCATCTGTTGGTGAATGGATAAAGAAAATGTGGTATATGTGAACAATAGAATATGATACAGAAAAAGGAAATCCTGTCATTTGTAACAACATGGATGGAAGTGGAGGATATTTTGCTCGGTGAAATAAGTCAAGGTGGTTTTAAGAGAGAGAGAGAGAGAGAGAGAGAGAGAGAGAGAGAATTAAGTGGATATTTCCCTTAAATTCCAATTGGGTCAGGAACAGGAAAGTCGGTAAAATAATGTTCTTTCTTTTAGACTGATAGAGAAACAAGCAGTGTTTTTCAAAAATCTTTGAAATAGATACTTTCTCTATTGTAGGCCAGGCTAACAGATATCTCTCAGGGAGCGCTCCTCTTTGCTCTTTTCTCCTGCTCTGTGACCATATGCTGATGAAGCAAGAGCTACAGGTGAAAAAAATCTCAGGCCTTTCCCTTACTCATTGGAGGATATCGCCTAAATGCCCACATGGCATTTATGTGATTGAGAAATGATTTATATGATACAAAGCCACTTCACGTGTGGGAAAATTATCATTGACAGCAGCCATTGTCACCTAAAATAAGAGTCACCACAGTGTCCTTCCCTTTTCCTACTTTTAGACTACCAGAGGGTTTAAGTCCCAGGGGTATCTAGGGCTGCAGGACTCTAAGCTACAGCGTCTCATCAATGTCATAACCATCACCTGGCACCCAATTTAGAATCTGAAACTTGTCCCATTGGCATACATGAAAAAAAAAATAACTTTTTAAAAATCTTTGTTCTGTTGCAGGAACTTGCAGTCTTCCCATTACCCCCATGATGACTGTGTTAAAATCATTGAAATCAGATGAGGAGATATTATAGGTCATGCACTACAAATCTCTCTAGAAGGCATGATTTGCATCAATTCTCATCTAAGTTGTGCCCTCTAAATTTATTTGTTCAACCTGCACAACCAAATATAAATTGATAGTATCAAAAGGAAATCTGTTTTTCCCTCATGATGATTTTTCAGTCTCCATTTCCTATAAATCATTCTCTGCTTCTCATTCCTGTTCCAATCCCATTAATAAACTTTGGGGCATAACTTCTTTCCAACCACTGGATTCCTTTATCAGCTCCTTCATACCATTTTAAAAGCCTTTAATTCACAGGAAAAGGGGTTTTCTCCATATTTCATCCCTAAAAAATGATTTTCTGTGTCTCTAAAGCAAAGATTGCATTAGGATGCTTACTAATAGCTCAACAATAACCTAATAAAGATCTGTCAGATAGATCATGGACAAGCAGATAGCAAGCACAGAATTTTTAAAAGCATACTCATATGTCTTAAGTTAGGAGAGAGAGAGAGAGAAAGAGAGAGAGAGAGAGAGAGAGAGAGAGAGAGAGAGAGAGATTGAGGCCTGAATTATCTGTTACATCTTCTCAAGACCTAAGGCAACCAACTTTCTAATTGTCTTGAACAGGCCTGGCCCATTCCAAAATTTCTGGAAACTTTCCCCTTGTTCACAATTATCCTCAGGGCAATATGGCTATGCTCCACTGCAAACATCTAGATAAACTGAGAGTTAAAGTGGAAAAAATTCACATGCATTAAAAAAATAAATAAAATCCATCAGCTTAACATTTTGTTTTAGGTCTTGTGCAAATAAGCATTTTACACATTTCAACATAAGTTGAAAGTTCTAGTGATTTTTTTTAAAATGCAATGATTAGGAAGGTGTAGTTAGACAGAACCACACTAAGGGAGAGTATGAGCCATAAAAGTCTCAGAAAGCAGTGTCAGCCTGGGCCTCCTGCTGCTGGGAAGCATCAGGGAGAAGCAGCCCCCATTGAGATTCCCTAGCACCACGCACAGCTGCAGGAGATTGGAAAAGTGACAGGTTTCTCTACAGCAATCTGGAAAATGTACTATCTGTCCTAGGAGATCGCTAGAGATAACTGGATGGATGGCTGAGGTCTCCACTGGGCAAAGAAATATTCAGTACTTAATAATAAAGAGAAAAGTAAATGCATGAGAAATATGAAGTCATTGTTTTATTTGTATATGACAAACAAGGCTTTTTATCAAGTTTCCATTCAACTGTTAAGCAAGCAAGACATTGAAATATTTCTCTTTGCTCTGCTTTGTTAACTATCTAGCAAGACATTGAAATATTTCTCTTTGCTCTGCTTTGTTAACTATCTAAGTTGCTTGCATTTACAGAATACCTACTAAGTGCCAGAGATTACAGTGAGGACTGAGTACTCATTATTAGATTTAATGCCTATCAAACAAACAAGATTTATTGAGAATCTACTATGGGTGAGGTAGATAAGAGCAAAATGCTGAAAGGGAATATAAAGACGCATTTTCAACACTCCTAAAATGTGTTGATATAATTGGCGAAATAAGACATGCAAGCACATGCATGGGGAAAAGTGAAATTAATATATTACTGAGTGGTAATGATTGGCAGGAGAGAGAGAGAGAGAGAGAGAGAGAGAGAGAGAGAGAGAGAGAGAGAGAGAGAGAGAGAGAGAGAGAGAGAGAAGAGAGAGAGAGAGAGAGAGAGAGAGAGAGAACGCTAGTGGAAAGGCTGGCCAGTATAGAAACTTCTGATTTGAGAGCTTTGAAAAGAATACAAGTAATACACGGGGGTGAGTGTGTGTCCAGGAGGAGAAACTGCTCTCCTCAGGGGACTGGAATAATTATGGAAGGTCTTGAACACAAGGGGAAAGGCCAGTGTTTATCATGAGGATGACAAATTTCACAAATATTTATCTAAATAAACAAAAGCTAGACTATAATTTTCAACTTTTGATGTTCCCTATTTTCCCACACATGAACAAGTTCACTACATAAAATTATTTTTCAGTGACATGTTGTCTAATTTTGACACACACAAACTCAAATCCCAAGAGTCTTTTGTTTCCACATTTGGCTATTTATAAAGAAAAAATGAATCAGATCTTTGTTTTTTTTCTTTATTTTTAGCCAAACATATTACTTATCTGGAAATCTTGGATTTAAAAATATACATCTAGTTTTTTGAAATGGTCAGATATTCAAGGCCCCAAATAGAAACCTTCATTTTGAGTGAGCTTGCCATACCAGTGTTTTATTTCACTTACATGTTTGTGTGAGCTGGGGTGGGGTTAAGATTCCTGACATTGCTAAGCATATAATTAGTGCCTAGGTGTTTGCTGGGCAAATACATTGCATGTAGGCAAGACCAGATTTCACATATTTTTCTATGCAAATGAAAACTCTTACCTTGAAGGATAATTTTCATGATTTCTCTCTAAGGGGAAAAAAAATAACCACAAAGCAGCACACCTCAGGGAATAAACAGGCAACCTACTTTCATGAAATTTGCACACAATGCAGGTCAGGTGGTTAATGAGGCCATAATCTACACTATGTCTGAAGTACTAGACCTCCCTTTATTTAGGTGGCCTCTGTGGTTAAGAGAGCTGAAGATGTTTATCGCTGGAAGCCACCCTTGGAAGGCCCATTCATAGCCAGCTCTTTGTAAATAAACATATAACCTTTGCAAAGGTAATTTAAAGCTATGCCTTAAAGATGCTTAGAGTACAGAGAGACGGAGAAAGCAGATAAAAAATCTCATGAATAAAGTCGAAGGCTGCAGGCTAAAGTGGTTATTAAGTCCCAAGCTGTTTTTCCTTCACTTTTCCTCACCACTGAAATAAAAACAATTATTGCCATGATGCACTAAAATTAGAACACATTTGTCGTTTTTAAAGGCAGATACAACTAAACTTGAGCTCAGCAGTAAAAACGGAGGCAAAGAAAACACTGGTGCCCTGGGGCTGCCCTCTCCGGGTGTGGCATCAGCCTGGCGGAGAAAGAGCAGCCCACTGGGTTTGTGCAGAAACTTCCTTGGCAGAAGAGGCATCATAAAAAGGATTTAAGAAATCCCATTGGATGGTTTCCTCCGGCAGTTACTGCACGAAGCTCCAGTACCCAGAGCCCGCTGCTAAAACGGACTGCTCTGGATTGGCTGCAGCACCACAGGAAAGGTAAGGTTTATTGTGTCAGATGGTGAACCTTCTCAAAACCAGCCGGCTTGTCCTTGAAAGCCAGAGGTGGTTAAACAAGTTTATTCCTTGCCCTCTTCTGAGTAGCACAGACACAGACAGGCCTAAATGATCAATTATTAATGCCCCAAAGCCTCTACATCACTTCGGTTAAGTGGAAGAAGTCAAAATGAGAGTAACTCAGGTTAGATTATCAGCATGAATTGGCCAAAGGAGGCTCTTATTTCGAAAATACAAATGTTTCTCTTCCTCTGTCCCACATTTTCTTCAACTTATTGAGACATCTCCGCCAAAAAGGGTTTGGCTGGTCCTCTTAATTACTGAGATAATTGCCTTAATTCTCTCTTCACTTTGCTAATGTAGCTTTGGCTTTGAATCTTAGGCTTTATCCATTAGATCGTTGTAATTGAAAACTGGGAAAAAAAAAAAAAGGTTATAACCTGATGAATCCTTACCAGTTTAAGCAATATTGTGTGGCGCCAGAGATAAGATATGTGTGTGTGCATATATGTATATGTTTGTATATGCATGCATGGATATGAATATATACACATATATGTGCATATAATAAAATATAAAAAACAATGCATGTTATGTGAATATGTATGTGTGTATACATATATATATATTTATATATATACACACACACCTATATGTATATATAGATATAGATATATTTGGATGCTTAAAGTAAAAATAGATTGCCAAAGGAGAAATATTTTCACACATTTCCAATTACAAATTTTGAGATTGTTCAAATACAAAAATTAGTTTTCTGTCATGTAAATATTTGATTGCACTTAAGAATCATCCAAAATTCCAACATGAATGTGTTTTTCTTCTCCACCACCCGCCCGACACACACAAAAAATTCAGTCATAGAATGTGGTTATGAGAACTGAGAGCTCTGATTTTACACCTTTCTGCATTTTGCACCTGTCCACGGGTCACAAGTCCTCCTTGACTGTGAATACTCCTTCCCTCTCCTGACCTCCACCATCATGTGGTGACAGGCAAGTTCAGCCAGGAAGGCTGAGAAACAGGGTCATCCTCTAATTTATCCCACTGCCAGCTTCCCTTCCATTTCAGGATAAAGTAGCAAACTACTGGCTTTTAGTGTGGCCCCTGTGGCAATTCTTAGGAAAAAAACTGACTTTCCTTTTAATGTTATTGTAAAAATGTCTCGAGATGCTTAGCTATAAGGCACTATAAAAGCTTAAGATATTATTGTTCCAAGGACGCAGTAAGGCTATTCGTGGCAAAGGTTGAGCTGAGCGCAAAAGCACAGGGGCTGAGAATCTAGGAGGGCTTTTGGTGTTGATGATGTTATTGCTTTGATTTTCAAGCCTTTCTGTCAACAGCTTTACAGGACATAGCTATATGAGGTGCTAAAATGGGGGACTTCACGTCCAACTTTCTTGTACTGGGAAAGTTGTAGTTTCAACTGAAAAGTATAAAAGCATCCATCACACCCAGAATGGCAAGATTACAAGATAAATTTTTGACTCAAGGACAAAATATGGTCCTTAATTCCTTCAAATATTGCTTCAGTCTTTACAAATGCTGATTTGGTGGTGATGGCAGATGCATCTTCACAAATATCTCTATGATGTGTCTATACTGGAAAACAACCAGATTCAGCTTCTGGATAATTCAGATTTGGAACACTCTGGTAATTGAAAGCTTTGTTTGAGTTTTCACTATTATTCCTTCAACAAATACTTCCTGGGCATCCTCTATCTATAGGCTCTGTGCTGCCTTCTGGGGGAGAAAATAATAAGTAAAGCCAGCATTATGCCTGCCCCCAAGGAGTTTATCATTATCAAGTCAGACACAGGAAAATAGACCACACTGAAGCAGGTGCTATGAGAAAGCAAAAGAGTCTATATGCACCTAAAGCAGAGTCTATGACCCACCAAAGAAAGATTTGTGGAGAAATAAAAAGAGTACATATTTACTGAAAAGTAACTATATACCAAAGTATTTTTTTCTAAGATCTTAGATGTGTTTCTCTTTTTCCTTCAGCCAAAGCAGACAGTCTCAATTTATTATTAGTCCCACTTTATAGATGAGAAAGCTGAGTCTGAGAGAAGATAAGAGACTCTCTAGTTGATGCCAGAATTTATTTAATTTTTTTTTTTACTTTTTACACAACTGTAGCACAACTTTTCATTTATCTGATTGTACATGATGTAGAGTCACACCATTCATGCAATCATAACCATACATAGGGTAATAATATACATCACATTTCACTGTCTTTACCCCCCCCCCAAAACCATCTCCTTCTCCTCCCTCCCCTCTGCTCAATCCAACATTCCTCCATTCTTTCCTTGCCCCGGCCCCCATTATGGATCAGCATCCACTTACCAGAGAAAACATTTGGCCTTTGTTTTTTGGGGATTGACTTACTTCGCTTAGCACGATATTCTCCAACTCCATCCATTTACCTGCAAAAACTTTGAATGGACTAAGTTAATTGTTATGGTTTGAATATGGATTACCCCCTAAAAAATCATGTGGCAATACATGAATGTTCACAGGTGAAATGATTAGATTATGGAAGCTGTGACCTAATCAGTGAATCAATTAATTTGATGGATTGATAATTTAAATGGGTGGTATCTATAGGCAGGTGGGGTGTGACAAGAGAAGGTGGATCACTGGGGGTGCTCCTTGGATATTATATATCTTGTCACTGGCTCCTTGCTCACTCTCTGTCTGTTTCTGGACTGCAATGAGCTGAGCAGCTTCCCTCCACCACACCCTTTCACCTTGATGTGCTGCCTCACTCAAGCCCAAAGCAATGGACTGAGCTGACCATGGACTGAACCTCTAAAACCATGAGCCCAATATAAACTGTTTATCCTCTAAATTGTTCTTGTATAGTATTTTGATCCCAGGGATGAAAAGCTGATGAATATAATAAATGAGATTATGCTATGTTACCAAGCATCCAATGCTTCAAGAGTATTCCTTAATCAGGAATGATTAGTGACAAGCCCAGACCCTTCTGTTGGGCAGCTGTCCTCCCCAAAATTCCATAATACTTCTGTCTGCCCCATCTTAACACAATGCTTCTTACTTTGCTGCAGCAGTTGGGAAGAGAATACAGGACAAAATACTAGTACTCTCATGCATTCACCTTCCAGTGTCATACACCGCTTCCCTGGTATATTATTGGCCAAAGCAAATCACAGCCATACTGAATTTGATCAAAGTCCTTTTGTGTGGTCAGGGAGGAGAAGAGAAGCAGATGTATCAGTGGGCACCAGCCATATCCAGTGGTGCAGACCACACGGAGGAGAAAAGAACAATTCCAACATAAGGTGATGGTGGGCAAAGATGCCATGTGCGATGGAGACTGAAAAGGATTGTGAAGCATGACAGAAAGGAAGTTTGTAGTGATAGGTAGGAGTCAGACCCGGCAGGGTCCATTCCACTGTGCTCTCCATGTTTACCAAAAAAATTCTATAAATATGCAAAATGTGCCATTTCTCACTTTTGTCATTATATTCAATACAGCACCCAGTTCTCACCAAGGTAATTACACATTTTGTTAAATCTAAGACACCAGCAGCTTTAATTCAAACCCTTAAACACTACCAATGAACCTATGGTACTATGCTTCCTTGCCACATGGAAGGTTTATGTATCATTATTGAGAGGGCTCTTTCAGACCTGAGTCTACTAAATTATATCATGTCTTATTCTTATGTGTATGTGCGTGTTTCTATGTTTATGTATATGAAACATAGAATAATTAACTATCTAATAAATACATTTTTTCCATTCAAAGTATAACTACCAAATTACTGTTTTATTCCAAATAGTTGATGTTGATGTCTGAATTTTCTTTTCCAGTATTTTCCTCTATACCTTCAAGAAAGATGGTGATAGCCAGGTGTAGTGATGCATGCCTGTAATCTCAGTGGCTCAGGAGGCTGAGGCAGGATGATCATGAGTTCAAAGCCAGCCTCAGCAAAAGTGAGGTGCTAAGCAACTCAGTCAGACTCTGTCTCTAAATAAAATACAAAGTAGGGCTGGGGATGTGGATCAGTGCTTGAGTGCGCCTGAGTTCAATCCCTGGTAAGAAGAAGAAGAAAAAGAAGGAGGAGAAGGAAGAGGAGGAGGAGGAGGAAGAGGAGGAGGAGGAGGTTGTTGAGATGCAAGCATATAGATCTTCATAATTACTTGGGAGCAACTATTATGTGATTTAAAGGAAAAAAGAGTTTAGGACTGAAAGAGGCCAGCATGTTACAATCTGGTTCTAGAGTGATAGGAGGAGTAGGGGAGAGATGGTAATGAATGTTTTAAAAAAATAACTGAGGTGTAACTCAGTGGTAGTGTTTTCCTCGAATGAGCATGCCCTGGATTCCATTCTAACACTGGGAGAGGAGGAGGAGGAGGAGGAGGAGGAGGAGGAGGAGGACAAGGAGGAGGAACTGAAAACCATTGGTGCTGAATTACAAGGCCAGTTCTGAACTTATGAAGAGTTATCTTGCTCTTGACTCCCACTTTAGGATTGTTGCTAAATATGCCCAATTTATCATCTTCCCCCACTTCTCCCAAGACCTATTTGGTTCCTAGTGATTAAAACAGTGCTTACCATAGTTTCTGGACTATTCTTTCCCATGTCATTAACAAACTTTCTGCTAATTGTAATGCTGGAGTTGTTAATGATTACACATTGTTATGGTCTTGATGATGGAATGTTCCTGTTCATAGGTAAAATGATTGTGGACTGTGAGAGCTGTAACCTTATCTACTATGGACTGACTCGATGGTAACTGTTGGCAGATAGGGCATGGCTGGAGGAGGTGGGTCACTGGGGATGTGCCCCAGAAGGGTGAATCTTCCCTATGATCTCTACCCTGCTTGCCTCTCTCTCTGCTTCCTTGGCTGCCAGAAATGGAGTAAATGTTCTATTTCATCTTGGGCCCAGAGCAATGGACTCAACTATGAGCTGAGCCTTTGAAACCATGAACCAAAACAAACTTTTCCTCCTCTAAGTTGTTCTTGTCAGGTATTTTGGTCACAGTGACACAAAGTTGATTAACACACATGTACAAGGAAAAACAATTATACCAGCACTCCCAGTGAATATTAAATAGCTTATGTTGAAAAAAAAAAACTGATTTCAAGAATGTTAGAATGTGAGAAAATTTTAAAATTGAATAAATATGGTACTCATTTTTTATGATAGTTACTGAATTAAGCAGCATATATTCACTCATTTAATTCACTCAGTTAGTGTTCATTCAAGTGAACACTATATCTCCACTTTACAAAGGAGGAAGAATTGCCGCAGTCTGGCTGGGCACAAATCACAAGCCACTGAAGCAAGAACAGACTTTATTTTTTTACTGCAAGAAAGAAACCTCACACACGCTCCCGGGGAATCCTCCCGAAAAGCCACGAGGCTCCTCCAGGAACCCCCAGCCGGAAATATCTCTCCGGGAAAACCCTCCTCCTGCACTTCGCCAACCAATGGGAACTCCCGGGGAATCCCCGTGAGAACTAAAAATAGCGCGAGAACTCAAAATTAGCGCTAGAACTCAAAAGTAGCGGCAGAGGCGGATATTAACGCCTTGCCTGTCAATCAATACTGTTGGCAAAATGCCAGGGGCCATACAGACTCGGCTGTGGCTCTCAGCAAAGAATAATTGCCTAAATAATGGATCTTGGTACAATACTGATACATCTCCCTTTCAAACATTATAATATTCAGCTGAGAATAGAAATAATACCCAAATAATTCACAGATGGCAAAGCAAAACTCAAGGCTACAAAGTGGTCTTCCTAACTTTAAATAGCAAAACTGGGATTAGTGTTCAATATTCCTTCCCCTGCTTTATGTAGATATGACTCATAGCTGTGTTTGTACATAATTGCCACCTGACATTTCAAGTCTGGATTTTAAACATTTCCCAAATGGGCAAATCAAAACAGATAAGCCATGATTGGTATTTTAATTATCGTTTGTTGCAATAATAATGTGAAAATGGAGAGTTAGAAACATGCTTCTCCTTGATGTCAAGAAGATGAAGATGACCTTGGGCAGAACTGCAAAGCCATGTTCCTCTGTAGTACTCCATGCTTCAGGGTATGGAACTAGGGGGTGCCAAGTGCCACATGCCCTGATTTCTTAGGGCCACCTATAATTAACTAACCTCTCTCCCACCTTCTAGCCAGTTCTTCTTTGCCTGAATATATAGCCTTTCTTTCTAGATCGAGAGTAAGATAAGGAGATGATTAATCAGATCCAGGATACTCTCATAAGGTCCTTGGACATACTCCCATTAGATTCTAGCTCACCATTCATGTTACTCTGAAATGAATACTTACATTCCATGGTTAATCTGTCTCTCAATTCCATCCTGCCAACAATGTGAAATTGCCCATTAAGAAAAACCTAACTGGAGGTGAACAAAAATAAAACATCCTTTTCCTTTTTCTCTTTCAGACCCCTGAATGAAACTGATAAATTCTATCTGAAACCCAAATTTAGATTTTTTTAGCTCAAATTTTGTTCCCTTTCCTCTCAAATTTGACATCTTCATGCAAACAAAACAAGGTTTAAAAACGATTTTAGAAACCATTCATTGAGTATTTTGGACACCACATTTTTTTATACAGTTCAATGAGGTAAGTGTAAATGAGTTAGGAAAATATGGGTCAGATTTTCCTTAATCTACCCTTAGGTTTAAATTTAAGGGTCACATTCTAGGAAAAATCTTTCTCCAGTTGGGAGGAAGAATATAGAGAAAGAAAGTGGCAAAATTTGACAAATCTAAATTATAGTCATCTCTTGGTGACAAAAAAAAAGGGGGGGGAAATCATCATATAGTCATCTTTAAGGTGAGGTGAGAATGTCTTATTGAAGTCACTGGAAAAAAAAAAAAAACTTTTTTTCTTCTTTCCAGAGCTTGAACTCTTACATGTTACATGTTACATGATTATTTCATACTGACCAATAAGAATAGAAAAATACTCTAAAGACATTCTGACTTAGCTTCTCATGGTATATTAAAAGCATATTGTAGAGGAACTGACTTAAAGTTTGCAGGTTTAACCCCAGGGAGAGAAAATTATGGTTTTCTCCATTTATCCATGAACCCTGCAGCTGGTAGGACTGTACTCTGCTAGCAATTACATTGAACAGATGAGGGACTTTTTAATTTTTTTTTTTTTTTTTTTTTTTTGTATTTTGACCTGCAGTTAAACAAAATTTGCTTGTTTTATTTTTGGTTAAAAAATGATGAGGCAGCACCAACCCCAGTTTCACCCCAGAGCTGTTGATTTTTCCCCCTCCTTCCTAATTTGTTTCAGACTAGGAGTGCACAGAGTTCCATTTTAGTGGGAAACATTTGCTGCCAAGACCTTCAGGGGTTTTATCTGCAGTTTATTTTGTTAACTACAAGTTTAAGATTGTTGTGAGGTTTTTTTCTTCTTCTTTCAAATTTTACAATGGTAAAGTTCATCGTTTGCTTTTAGGAAATAAATCTAAAGCAGAAGAGAGAGAAGGATGGGTTTGGAGTAGTCAAAAATCAACAAAGGACTAAAACCAATGATACTTATAAAGAATGATAATAAAATAATACAAATGAATTCACTGCCTGAAAGGTTTAGCATGTAGTCCTCACTCCACTCCCACCCTTCGCCCTGTAATTCAAATTTAACACTAATAAAAGAGAGGAACTAAAGATAATTGACTAGAATCAAGCATTACATATCAGGCATTTCACAAGCTGACCCAGATCAGCAACTGCAACTCAATGCATTTTAACTTACGAGTTCAGAACAAAAAACAATGGTTCACAAGGTGGAAAGAATGTGGTACAACACCCCATTGCCCTAGCTGGTATTTATAAAGTTCTGGCAAAATTTCATAACAAATTTTAAAATAATGTGAAAGTGGCCTGTTTCCGGTTTCTACCATGCACCATGCCTGTCATGAGGATGTTGCGGTCAGGGCAAGTGGCCAAGGATTTGCCTGGCAACAGAAATGGAACAGACCGGCTGCTAATAATCCTCACGTTTGTACAGTGCTTTTTTATTTTATGTTTCAAAGAACTTTCACATAGATCCTTCCATTCCATCCACACAACAGGCCTAGTAGACCAGGCTGGTTTTATTTTACTGCTGATGAAGCCAAGATTAAGAGAGAGGAGAGTCTTGATCAAGGGCGCTTAGTGAATAAGGATGACCATAGAAAATTAAACCCACTTTTCTGACTCAACCAAAGAATTCTCCATTAATATTCAGTTGTCCAGTTAGCCTGGAGTTGTCCACCCAAACCTTTTTTTTTTTTTCATTCTCTCCTCCTCTCCGTAGGGCTTCTGCTGTCCATCCCTATAACCACACAGGATTCTGTGGGTCCCCCCAAAAGGACCAAGAAAGAATGTGGAACCCCACTGGATGTGTCACAGCTAACAGTTCATCTGAAGCCAACTGGGCTTTCCATAGAAATCATAGCTCTCAATTCCTGATCCAAGTTTTTAAAAACAATGTAAAAAGTTATCTGATCTGAAGACTAATGGGAAAACTCAGGCTGATGGAATCTTTGCTGGTATCATTTAAGTCCCAGCAAGTTGACCAATCTATAAAATTCAGCCACATATTCTCTTTCTCCATGGTATGCATTTTATCAGGTTGAAATATATGCTATGCCCCTTATGTGAGTGGCACTGTGTATACAAAGGATACACAGTGTACCTGACAGAATAAAGGCTTTACAGCATGTAAAGCCTGAGCTACTGTCTACCACTTCATTGTTATGTGCCTTTGGATATGTTCTTTCACCTCATTGCATCTTAGCATCATTTCTATAAAGTTATTCATTTAATTTCTGCATGTTGTAAGGAAGACATTGGTACATATAACATATCTACAAAATGTTAGCACCTTTATTCTGTTTCAGACATTTTTGCTATGGATGCTTGGGAAGTTGATTTTTTAGCTTTGGCATTCCAGATGTAGCCCTGTCCTATGACCAAGTTAATTATGCTGTGATTTGCAAGAGTAGAAGGGTGCAAACTTGGATGATTCTGTGAAACAAGTTTCCCAAGAGATCTGACCACCCAAGGATGGGTGGTGGGAAGGGTGTAATGGAGAGGGCCAGAGGCATATATGTGGAGCAAGCTCTACAAAACTCTTTAAATACACTATTTCATTTAATACTCTCTACAACCTGGAGTGGAGAATTAAGCAATTATATAATTACACAGCAAATAGATCAACTTAGATAGCCAAACTGAGTAATTAGGACTGAAAACATTATTAACTGAGTTTGTAAATGAATCCTTCAGGTATTTATCTTAACTCTCTCTGTCTCTTTGTTTGCGGCAAATTATCAGCCCTAGGATAATTTATTCAGTTAACTTAATTGGCACTAAGACCCAACCAGATAATTCAGGTCTAAATTATTCACATTGTCTTTCAAATTATCCCAACATTAAAAGAAGATTCCCACTTTTTTTTTCCTTTTTGCAGGAGAGTTCCTTTATTGCAGGACAATCTATGACAGGATACCAGAAAATCATGAGTACGGCCTCTGCCTGGCATGTCCCATCTTGGAGCTGGAAATGAAGTGAAACACAGGTTCTAGTTTCTCCTGGATCAGTGGTTTTGTGAGAGTGATTCACATTATCAGATACAAACAGTATTCCTCATCCAAAATTCTTGGGACGAGAATTGGGGATGTTTTAGATTTGGGGAATATTTGCCTATACATAAAGAGATATCCTGGGCTTGAGACCCATATCTAAATATGAAATTCATTAAGTTTTCACATAAATCTTATACACATGCCCAAAGATAATTTTAAATGATTTTTTTAAACGGGGCCTGCATTTTGACAACAACCTGTCACATGAAATCATGTGTGGGAATATCCACACGTGACATCATGTCAGTACTGAAAAAGTTTCAAATTTTGGAGCATTTCAGATTTTCAGATAACAGATGCCTACCTGGTTAACCTCTTCAGATAACAGAGTCCTATTCTGCCAGACTAAACTCTGTAGGTTTAGAGTATTTTTTTTAGGATAAATTTAGACAGCACATATAATATGTCCACAAAATGTTAGCACCCTTTGTTCTAGTCTGTTTCAGACAGTTTCTCTCACTGCATCTTGGGAAGTTCATTTTTTAGCCTTAACTTTCTATATGTAGCCTCCACCAAATTCTATTCTCTCCCAACAATTCCTTTCATTACTTGTTTTGATAAAGTTTTTATGCTTGATATATGCTAGATTTAAGACAAAAGTAATGCAAACATGGCTACTAGTACTTCTGTGAACTCTGGAGACAATGTGGTAAAAGATGGAGATACATTGGTAAATACAATGAGGATTTCAGGTGTGCATATATGTGTGTGTATATGGTATCCTTCAAGAGATGAGTAGAAATATTATCAGAATTGTTTGGCATAAAAACCTATGTTTTATGCCAAAGAAAACTTCATACAATCTTAGAAAACATTACTTAATTTTTGAATTAAAGGTACTTAAGACTTCAGTCAATGCTTTGCCATTTCAAGGTTCTGGTTGTATTTCCACTTCCCACTTCCTGTATCTACTCAACTTGCCATATGGCTTAAGTGTTCATTTAATCTGATGTTTGTTTTAGAAGCAGGCAAATATATGAGGAATCCGAAAACTTGTGAGGTGCGTGCCACAAGGTGGTAGAAAGTGGGCCTAAAATTTAAAAATGGAATGCCCACATTTTCTTTTCTTCCTCTAATTACATTTTTCTTACAAACCAAACCACCAAATGTGAGGGTGAAGGGATCTAAATCTACCCATTTTAATTTGTTGCAATGGATGGGTCGAGCCAAATTTTCTTACAAGAACATATGGTATTGTATTTGACCATAAAATGACTTTTCCTTTACTTAATGTTTAAAAAGAAAAGAAAAGAAAAAGAAAGAAAAATCCAGCCTAAATGGTAGTATATGTTTCACAGACCTGTGGCCAGTTGCAATCAGCTTCCTGGTCTAATTTGTGGTGTAGTATCGCATCTTTCGTGTCTGAAGATGGACAAGACGAAAAGGATCTATTACAAACAGAATTTTTTTTCTTCTATTTACACAATATATGAGGGTTTAAGAAGAAGGAAAAATAGTTTACCCACATTTGTAAGCAAAGTTCCGATTGTTCTGGTAATGGACTCCCTACTTTAAACGTTGGCAATTCTCCTTTCACTTCAAAATTAATTATGGAACATACTTAAATGTGTACACTCTGCCTGTGTGTACACAGAGTGGGCATTTGAAGAAATCACTTGACTATTTCAGGCAGGAAAAAATACTTTATTTAAAACGTACAATTGATTAAGGAAAAGTAGAGAATTTTGTTTGAATTATTAAGAGAATTGTGGGCTGTTAATTTCATTTTTGTGTGAGTAGAGCCAAATGTTAAATAATTCATGTCTCCTTGTGATCAAGTTTTCTTCCTTTGCTCATATGTACTTTAGAGATGATAATAGAATCTAAACCTGCAACACGTTACCAGGAAGATTTAAGACTCCTTCAATGAATTTCAGAATATCCCAATATTTTTATGCTTCCTTCTCTCAGTAAGTTATGTTTCTCCCTCAGCCTATACAAAATTCTAACCATCAGACTGAAAGAGTTGAAAGAAATTCAGATTTGGAGGCTGTGTGTGTGAGTGTATTTCTTGTTTCCCTTCAGAGAGATGGAGAATGTAGTTTCTGTTTCTGTTCAAATCTCATTTACCTTGGAAGGGACTGGAAGCTGTTACCATCTGAAAAGTTTCAACTCCAAATGGGAAAGTGAAGTCGAATCGAGATATTCATTTAGCACGAATCCCTTTACAACTTGTGCTAATTGGCAATTGTAGGTGGTCTTGGTAGACAGACTAATAATTGAACAGGAAAGAAGTCACAATTCCCCAAGTGAACCTGCTGGTCCCCACACAGTGTCACAGTAACAAGGATGTACTAGGTTGTTCGGCTAATTTTCTCCATAGACCTGCTGCTAAGGTAAAGAGGGAATTTGAGCCTTGCTTTATTGGGGTGCTGTCACCAGCTCTGAATTCAGTCACAAGAAACCGAAAGGAAACTATGTCAGGCCCATCTTCAAGCATCTTTCTGATTCACAGCCAATTCACAATGTTCCATGAAGGGTTTGCAATAAAAAGTAATATGTTGGGGAAATTAAATCATGAATTGGAGCTGTTAATTACACACACATTGGTTTAAAGCTGAAGCGAATACTTCTATCTGCCCTTTGTTGCACATTTTGCATGCCTGCCTGTTCTTCTACTGCTGTTGCGCGGTCTGTTTCTCTCTAATCTACCGCCCCTAACACTTCCACTACCCAATTCCAGGAGCTCACACAAATGTAAAATGTAAATTGTGGCCTAGATTGCTGCTACTGGAGTGTGGAGAGAGATGCCAGATTCTGTAATAGCCTAGATGTATCAGGGATCAACTTCCATGTCCTCGCATCTTGACAGGCACTTCTTGTATCCATCACTTTGCCCTTGGGTTTCCTATTCGCTTTTGTTCTGCAGCCAATCGTGTGCATTTCCCATGCTAATTTACATGGGTTTTTCTTGGCACCAAAGAGAACTCCTCTATGCTTGAGACCTCCAAACCAACTTACTTTGCATTGAAATTTCCTTCTTTGTCACTTCCCCATTACAAAGCCTGAAGGGTAGTTCTGCCAACATTTTCTCCCAGCAATGATCATCTATGTTACTGCCTTGTGTCATCCCTGAAGTATTAAGGGGTAATTAACAAGCTAACTTCCATTCGTGTCCTCCAACAGCACGAGTGGGCTGTTTTTTTTTTTTTTTTCAAAACTATACGACAACAGTCTAGTCCAAGAGAAGAGAACACAGATGGACAGGTCCAGTGTGCTTGCAGGAGGAGGGTGATGAGAAAGTCATCTTGGTCAATGATGGTGAAGGATAGGAACGGCCAGATATATGGACTGATAATAAAGATTATGTTCCATTCATGATGAGACTTAGGCAGTAAGAACCTGAATCCAGCAGGAAAGAATCAATGAATATTTTTGTCCAGAGACATTATCCACTTTTTTGGGGGAGGTGGGGGGCACTGGAGGTAAAAAGTTAATAAGATTAACATAGAAAGAAAAATGAGTGAGAAATAAGCTGTTGCAACCACAGAGCCTGAGATGATGTGACTTACCAAGTCTAGGGCAGAGGAAAGCATATGAATGAAAAGAGAAGCCTTCCTTTGATAAGAGTTCTGAGGCAATATCCATGATGGCCATTGTTCTACTGCTGGGATGAGAGAGAGAGAGGCGGGGACAAAGGAAGAGGCAAAAAATGGGCAGGGAACAGAAGAGATGTTGCCAAATAGTATCAAAATGCCAAGTAGTATCCATTTTAGTTGCCATGAATCTGAGACACCTGAGTATCTTCCAAGACAAGATGCTCCCAAATAAAAACACAAGCCTGGTTTGCAGTGGAGTCAGAAAAGGTAGGTGATGATCAAAGCCAGGAGAGATACTGGAATCACCTAGAAAGAGAGTGTAAAGTGAACAGAACTGGAAACAGAATCATTGAAACTAGCAATGTGCAAGAAACAGACAGTGGGGTGAGCCAATGGTTGAATCTGAGAAGAAACTAACTGAAGAGAAAATCAAGGAATGAGATTCTTACTCTCATACCCTAAGATCACTCTTAAGTGCAGGTGAGTTTCATGTTGAATTTTGGCTACATTTTATGCCTGAGGAATCAAGACTGTTAAAGAATAGAAGGGATATAATAAACACCAGTGGGCGAGGATGATTCTGAAAAGCACAACAGTCATCAGTAAGCACCCTCTGACCTCCGCTGCTTTGGGACCCTTGCTAATCCTAGACTTCGCATGAGTGTGTTGACCCCCAGCTAAATGACAAACTGGGCATTGTCCCTCTTGGCAGTTTTTCCTCTCTGAAAGCTTGTAAACCCAAAGCATGCTTTGTGAGCCAGTATCTAAGAGTTCCCATTTTAATTTTAAGAGACAGTTGATGCTTTGAATTAAACAAAGTAAAATAAAGATTTTTCCAGACTCTTCATTTTATTCAGACCATGAAAATGCACTCAGCAATGAATCAAAGAAAAAGTTTTCTTCGCTTAAATAATAAATAGAATTGTATTGGTTTTGTTTCATTTAATAAAAATCAACCTGACCTAAGTTGTCGTTGTTATTTTCCTTACTGATGTATATTTCTAATTTATTTATTTTTATTAGCTTGGTAATCCTGAGACGATTTGCTGTGGCTGATGAACATCAAGTCACAAAATCATTACTTGGGGCTGTTCTGAAAAGTACCATGTTATATCTATAGTGGCTACTTCTGTTCTCAAACTAATGCTTTATTTATTTAGCTGTTCATTTTAGGAACATGAAAAGCATGTTTTAAAAACCCCAAAATTAGCCTTGGGAACAGATGAATAAATATGAAAACAATTTATCCCTTTAACAGCCTCATAAAATATGTTTTCATTATGCTAACTGACCCTGATAAATTCAATAGCCATCAGTTAAATATATCCATCATCCTTGAGAAGTATATCCAAATGTTTGCTCATTTTCTGATCCTCACTGTGCCTTGGTTACATGATGATCATTAATTGTAACATCTATAACATAATGCATTTTGGCTTTTATTCTTTTTAATGGTAAGATGTCTTTTTACTTTAAAAAGAAAGCCTAAAATCATGTTTCAAGTCGTTTGAGAAGGCCAAGTTTTGATTTAAGCTCATTTGAAGTTCTACTTTGGTTCTTTGAGATTTTTTTCAATAGCCACTTGCCACTTTAATTACCTCTTTCTGTTACAGAGTTAATAGTATCAGTTTTTTGTTTGTTTTGTTTTATTTTTCCTAAGCAGTAGACACCAGGTATTGATTTGACTCTTATGTGGTAGGGACTGCAGTTGTGAGTCTAGCCTCTGGTTGGTAGTGTGGCAAACACAGTTTTCTAAGGATGAACAATGGAAGGTGTACAGTGTAGAATGTCAGTCGATGCCCCCAATTCTGCACTTCAAGAAGAGTGACTAATACTTGGGGTAAATGAGGGAAAGAGGAACCTCTCAAGTTGCCTGATAACGCAAGTGAGTTAGGTTGCCTCTAAAAGTGAGCACATCAATCAGGACCCTGACAAGTGGCTAATCTAAGGTAGAAAGAGCCTTCTGATAGCAAGACCAGAGCTCTTGCACCAATAAGCCAATCTGGGAGATTTGGAGGGACATGGCATTGAACATCCTCACAGGTAACAATCCACAGTAAACAGGTAGGAATACCTGGACCTGTGTGATATCCCAGACAACCCAAGAGAACCTTTCTAGCCATTTCTTGTTCTTTATTTGATGGCTTGTCACATAGTTTTATCTTCCTCCCCTCCCCCATGGGGCACTGCTCTTCCAATCCCTAAAACCAAGAACACGTGCTCTTGTTTGCACATCTGGCCTGGGCAAGCCTGGCTCCAATTTAAAAACCTACATGTTGGTCCAATTCCATTATTGGACAAGGAAATTCTGTTAACTGGTGGGCTCATTTGCATGTCATTACCCAGAATGCCTCCCCAGCTCACAGATGTTTCCCAGACGTGGCCGGGAGGAGGGCGGGGAAAGGTGACACTTTGGAAACAAATAGAAAGATTTGTGTATACGTTACTTGAAATTCTTTTCCCTCTGTTTTTTTTTTTTATCAAGAAATAAAATGCAATACAAATTATGAATTTTTGCTAACTTTGAGAGATATTCTCCAACTTATTTTCATAAAATTTAAACAAGTGAAAAGCAGAAAAATTCATATTCTATTCATTCATGAGGATAAAATAAATCGTCACAGATTTCCATTCTATGCTTTCAACTCCTGTCACATAATTTCTTTTCCTCAAGGATCAAAACATTTTTTTTTAGTGATGTTAAATTAATAAAAGTATGGAGGGTCTCAGTGGGACTAAATTTTGATAAAAGCCACAGTCTGTTTGGAAGATTTTCAGTTGGATAAGTGACAGTCACACCACTCAGCCTTCAAACCAGAATTCATTTAACCACAACATAAACTTCTCTGAGGAGATTCTTGCTATTGTTTTCCAAAATATATCGAAAGGGTCTGGGTAACAGCTGTACAACTGGGCTCTGGGCACAAAAAAAAAAAAAAAAAACGAGACAACGTAGAATGCCTTCAGTTAAAATTTTCAGGATTGATTTCATTTACTTACACTTTACAAAAGAAAGAAATGCTTCATTCACAACAGACAGACCTAGAAAATAAATGGAATAGAATAGGATGGAATAGAATAGAACAGAATAGAATAAATACAATCAAATAAAATCTATAATTGCTTTGGGGACTGAAGTTAAAACGCAGGTGTTTTGAGGGGAACATAAACATTTTTTTCCTAAATGAGGCGTTGAGGGCTGGGAGAAGGGCAGTAAAATTAGTGGAATTACTGCCTGATTTTAACCAGATGATTGCTCCAGTTGGACACCAGCGAGTTTTCATTAGGGACTCTAATTTACAAGCCATTCAACACATTCCAGTGGAACACAACAACTCCCCCAGGTTCTAAAGAATGCCAGCTCTCCCACTTTATGGCAGAGAGGCTGAGCTGCAGGACTTTTAAAGGCCAGCATGACTATAGAATGGAGCTCAAGCTCCGGGAACTAGAGATGGTTGCATTGTCTCCCCAATGAGATGGTCCTGGGGAACCCACTTCTGACACGCACGTCTCCTTCAGTTTACGTACATGTGGTCACTCCACGCTGAACTTGAGGAAATGTTATGTCAGGAGATGTTTATGTGATGATGCTCAAGGAATGTTATTTGCTTGCACATACCAGTGACAGAGTTGCTTCTGATTGGCATCTGTAAAATAATGTCTGACTTTGTTTCCTTTACCATTTCTGATTGTTGCTAGGCAAACATGTTTGATTAAAAAAAAAAAAATCCCCATGTTCCACAGCATTTACATTCCTGTTTGGAGTTAGGATTTCTGTGGCCTATATCGCATGTGTTATGACTTAGCCAGAATGTGTCTAAAAAAACAAAAAAAAATTAGAAAAAGAAAAAGAAGTGAAGATGTAGCTCAGTGATAATAATCCAGTGTATTTCTATTGTAACATGTGGGTACATGGGACAGAAACACAATATCGCTAGGTCAGGAGTTCAAGTTCCATTCATAGTCTCAGACCTGCTCTAACTCAAGGTCAGCAAGGTGAGAAATTGTATGAAATTGTCCCCCAAACAAGGTCATCTCATGACAATGAAAAGGGAGTTCTTGGTTTTAAGAGCATCATTATGCAACCCCAGATGAGGCAGGCCTACAGCAGCATAGTCTAGAAGTCTTTAGGATGTAAGCCTGCTCTTTTAAAGCATTAGAACACCTTGGGCCAAATTAGCTCAACACCAACTGAAGAATGACTGAAATCAAACCTTTTAAAAATCTAGAGTCACAAATTCTCTACAACTCTAAGAACTACACTAAATTTTAATCTACTGCTGAATACTGGTTAGAACATTGAGAAAAGTTGACATAATCCATTGACCAAATCACATTTTACGTGTTATACCTAAAAAATAACAATTTTGGGGTGTCTTGTAGATATTATTTAAATGTATCATGATCACCTGGACTTTAACCATTCTAATTTTTTTGTGATTGCTGGTGGTAGTGACAAAGATTCTGATCCAGCAAGTATTTCTGCTTGTGTGTGTGTCTTTTCTGCATGGGATTCTACACAGTGTATGAAATTTAAAGGCTGTTCTTCGTACCAAACAACATCATAATAAACAACCAAAAAAGAAAACTCTGGCCTGATAACACCTCAGAACCTAATTTTTATATTCTATATCAAAATACCAATTTCTAAAAGAAATTAAAATGTAGCCAATATCTAGAAAGGCTATGTGATTAAACCACTTTCTATGATCAGTGGCTAAGAGTGATTTTGTTTTTATCATGTGATATTGGCGTGAGAGAGGTTGAAAGTTTTCCATTTCTTGGTTTCTCTAATTCTGTACTGAAACCCAATAATTTCCAATCATTGCTTTTCTAATCAATTAATATCAAATGAAGTGAACATCTCATGATTTTCTCAAGTTAATGGTATTTGTTATCTAGAGTGAGTGAATGATACTCCTTCATTTTCTGGAATTTTTTTGGTAAAATTAATGAAGAATTTTATCAACCAATATCAAAATCACAATAGTGTGGATTTTTTTTTACCAGATTTACAAAAAATTTATGAAAGATAATGATTCATTACTTGCAAATGCATTTAACTATTCACATCACTGGAAATATTTTTTAATATACTAAGAGTTTATTATTATTGAACTGAGGCCTCTTTTTGATATTTTACCTAGCTGAAATTTAAATCCAAGATGATTAATACAAAAAAATATAGCTTTATAACAATTACTATTTTCTTTGTCATTTTTGAGCTGAGCACCACGGCACACACCTGCAATCCCAGTAACTCAGGAGACTGAGGCAGCAGAATGGCAAGTTCAAGGCCAGCCTCAACTATTTATCAGGGCCCTAAGCAACTTAGCTAGACCTTGTCTCAAAAACATAAAATAAAAAAGAATTGAGTATGTAGCTCAATGATAACAAATTCCTGAGTTCAATCCCCAGTATCAAAACAATACAAAACAATTATACTTTGAATTAGGTAACCAGACTGTGGGACATCTGAATTTTTACATATTTTTAGATTTTAGCATATTAAAAACTGTCCAGTCAGTGACTTCCATCATTTTGGTGTGTCTACATGTGTGGAAAATACCTTTGCTTTTTGTTAAAGTGTGTGTGTGTATGTGTGTGTGTGAAACGTTGCTCTCATAGAGTATGTGCTGCTCTGTTACTATTTGTGTTCCTTAACTTAACAGTATATTAAAATGCTTTATCATGATAGATACCTCTGAACAAAGATTGTTAATAGCTATAAAGCTATTAAATCCCATCATATCGTGTTGGGCTTTGTTTTTTTGAATTTTCACTGTTACAAATAATACTTAAACATAGCAGGAAATTATATTATAATTAATATTTAACATTTACTCTTCGTTTATGTTTCTGATTATTCCCTCAGGGTAGAAATTCAAATTTGAATTTTTAGGGGAAGTATATGCATTTGCTCAGAGCTTTTTGGTTTGTATTGACAAACTTCCCTATAGAAATGTGCTACATTAGGGTCTTCAGTTATCAGCAATGTCTAGGAGAGCACTCTGGTCCACACAGGTATTTTTTTAAAATCTTAATTATTCAATAAGAAACCTATAAACCCTTCAGAAATACATTGTCAGCAGGATGGGCAATCAATTCTGCTTGATCCAGTTACTTGTATACTTTGAATACTTACTCTTTGCTAAACTTTGTTTTATCCACTTAGCTCACATATGCCTTTGGATGTGATGTTTATGAGAACCCCATGAGATATGCCCTGACCCACCCCATGGTATAAGATGTGAGAAGAACAACAACCTACACAACGTTGCACATCAGACATGCTTCAATGCCAGATGGTGAATCATGGTCAGTTTTACTTCAAACCTCAGGCCTTTAACTAGTACTAAACCACCTGATTGTTTCTTGTACTATTAACTATCAGTTAACCAAATCCCAAACATTTTCTTTCACCCCAGTCTCTGAATTCTCCAGGCACAGCTAATCACCCAGATAGAGAAGGAGATGCTCTTCCTGAAAGGAATGTCAAAGGCTAATCTCCCCAATCTCTAGACTCATGTTTTCACACCTTTAAAATTTTTGCTCCAGCCAGGGTACAGCCTGGGTCTGTGTTCTGTTCACACTTAGAAGGGCGTGCTGAGCACATTTAACCACAGGAGAAACAAACACATCCAAGAGGCTTCTGCCAACAGCACTCTCTGGCCTGCTGAAAGAAAAACACACCACCAAAGTCAAAGGAATGTTCAGCCCTGACTCAGAAATGGAACTTTCCTTTCCTCTCCTGCTTTGGAAGTTGTTAGCCCAGAGTCGTGGTTGATATTTAAACTTTACCCAAATGTATGTGCAGCCAGATGGACTATGAGATTATTGGGATTTGGTTTTCACATAGACCACAAACCTGGATGAGCTCATGTTATTCCAGATGCATTATCTACTAATCTTCAGGAAGAGGCTCCTTCAGTGAGAAGGAGCATGGAAGAATCTTCCCTGAAAGAAAAGAAATAGCAACCTCTAATCCCTGTTGTACCCGGGAAGGAAAAAGCTCACCAACCTCCCATGTCAGGGCAAGAATCAGAATTCCTCTTAAATTCTTAAAACCCTGAAAAGTAAAGACAGATAGTAACCCTAAATATGATTCATTGTTGAGTTACTAAAAAATGGATTCCATTGCACCAGAAGAAAATTATAAGCAATTTTAAATCCCAAAGGGGAGGGAATGTTTTTGGTTTAATAACCAAAAGACAGTATGGCTTCTGACGAGAGCTTAGAGAATAGGTCTACCATAATGGAATCTAATTAATATAATCATCTGAGTAACCAAGTAGTTAATGAAATAAACTACATAATCAATTGCAAAAGCAATTGGTCAGTCAGCAGAAAGAAGTTGTAATATATGTGCAAATTTTTTTTCAAACTGCAAAAGTTCAGTGGTCTAATGTATAAACAATCCTTATCATTGTTTCATTTAAGACTTTTCATCTATAAAGTAAAAAAAAACATAACATTCATTCATTCAGCAAAAACTTACTGCAAATAGCATTTTTGAATAGTAATCTCTGCATTCAAGATTTTTCTGATCATGTAGACTATAATTTTATTGAAGATACTTTAAGGCAAACAATTAACTCTTGATAAATATTCAAACTTATTTGAATTTAGGATGAACAGCCAACGAATCTCTTCAGAAAGACCATATTCGCGTGGATAGTTCTTTACAATAATCTGCCAATGAACCTCACAATTTTTCAGTTTCCTTATCTTTAAAACTATAGGGAGGCAGGAGGTGAGACTAGCTGATTTCCAAACTCCTTTCCAGTTCTTCTATAATACAATGATCTGTAGGTAGTGAGCATAGTGCTTACCTGGGTACACATCAGTTCTTTCCTGATATTAAGAGCAAAATAAGATGGACCATAAAGTGCTAAAAGTCTCTTGGCAATTGTTAAAAGATTCCTCAAGTAGATGACTTCTGGTCATTCTTAGAGCAGTAAAAGCCCCCTAAGTCTCATGGAAAAGTCAAGTTGTATTCTTATAAATACAACTTTCCCAATTTTGATGATTTGGGCAATCTCATAAAATATTTCTGCTATTATTTTACTCTTTTCCATTTGTGGACAATTTCTCAGTGTGTACAATCATTTTATTTTTCTGATAACTCGCCTTTCAGTTATTTTTGTTGTTGTTATTTTAAAAACTACCTTTGAGATGAAATGAGGATATGTACTTGAAGCATTGCTGAGTTCACAATGATTGAATTTGGTTGTGGTCCACATGGCCCATTCATTTATTCAACAGGGGGGTTCTGAACATTTACCATCCTGTCAGCTCAGCCCATACATCAGACAGCCAAGTAGAGGAACTACAGTTTTCAGGGCATAAAATAGATACTTATTAGTTAAGATAGTGACTCCTAGTTAAACTACTTTGATCCAATTCAAGTTCTTACAGCCAGATGTGGTGGTACACACCTGTAATTTCAGTGGCTAGGGAGGCTGAGGCAGGAGGATTGAGAGTTCAAAGCCAGCCTTAGCAAAAGCAAGACCTTAAGCAACTCAGTGAGACCCTGCCTCAAAATCAAAACAAAATAGGTCTGGGGATGTGGCTTAGTGGTCCAGTGCCCCTGAGTTAAATCTCCAGTAAAACAAAACAAAACAAATTTAGATTTCTGTCACTATGAAAAACACTTGACATAATCAACTTATAAAAAGAAAACACTTATTTTGGCTCATCAATTTGGAGGTTTTGTTCCATAGCTGATTGGTACTGTTGCCTTTGAACCCCTGGCAGGGGAACACATTGTGGTGAGAGTGTGCTGGAGAACAAAACCACCCCCATTACGGCTTGGAAGCCAAAGAGAACAAAAGAAGAAGGCGCCAAAGTCGCACAGTCACATTTGAGGGCACAGCCCCATGACCCAAGAGCCTCCTAGGAGACCCCAACTCTTCAAGTTTCCACCACCTCCCAAATAATTCCACACTGGGGACCAAGCTGTTTTTACACATGGACTTTGGAACACTTAAGATTCAACCCAAAACTCCATTGTCACTTCTTATGCATCTCTCATTGCTCTCTAATTTCTTTTGCATTCACTCTTTCTTCCTTCTGTTTTCAATTTCTGCCTTTCAATGATGTTTTCTTAAGCTCAGCTGTCATATATGAGTAATAATACACAGTACGGATCATATTATTCTGATACTCAGAATTCCCAGACCACTTTATCCCAAGATGAAAATACCTAGAGATAGACCAAAAAGTTCAAGACCCTTTGTGATCTAAGACTACTCAAGAGTCCAACCATACTTGAAAATACTTTCCTCCAGCTGTGTTGTCCAAGTCTCCTTGCTTTCTCCTGAATATGTTACATAAAGTTCCACCTCCATAATTTCATCCACTACAGCCCTTCACCAAACATACCACCTTCCTTCCCTGTATGGTCTTCTAAACTTGGTAGACCTCTAATCCAAAATATCAAAGCTGATCTCTGTCAGTCTATCAGTGATTAATTCATCTTCTGTATTTGCAGGGTATTTCATTTTTTATGGGATATTAACTCATATAATTTCTTGTATCATAGCCTTTTTATGTCTACTTATTTTAACCAACCAAGTGTATTTTTCCCAATCATCCATCTAGTAATTGGCAAAGTCAAGATTCAAATACTCATGAGACTGATTGAAAAGCCTAAGTTTTTTTTCCATGTTTTATTAAGAGAAAATACAAAAGAAGACTCATGAGAATTTAAAGGCTAATTTTAAATGGACAGAAATGGAGAAAATAAGGACCATTAATAAAAATTCAGAAAGACTTTTCATTAGTGTAAGGTTTGAGATCATTCTTAGAACAGTTGTGTTTACAGCTGACCCCCCAAGCAGATGTATTGAAAATGTGTGATCAGAGAGCAGGGAAACAGAATGTGTAGATATGGAAGTCCTAAAAATAGTCATGAGTTTTTAATTTTGAAAGCGGCCTTCAAAAGTAACCATTCAACTGTTTTGTTTTCTAGATGATGTAACTATAGAGGTCAAATATGAGAAAAGAGTCATTGCAATAAAAAGGGGTCACAAAGAATTTGACTTTTTAAGAAAATCCATAATTTGGGAGCAGAAGGAGAAAAAAACAGGGGGAAAAATAGGAAATTAAGATAGCTTGAGGTAAACTAACAGCAACAGTTACTGATTTTAATATGGATTCTGTCACCTTGACCCCTAATTCTAAACCCCAAGGATCTTGTGTCAACAGGTCAAGATAATTACCACTAGATGGCACTATAGGTTTCAGAGGCCCCATAAAAGTTATATTTAGACACTGATGAGAATTCCTCTGACAATCATTTAAAAGTCAACAGTACTTCTATAACTATAGGTAATTTATTGCAATATTAGCAAAAATATTGATAAACTTTTATAAATGATAAAAAGACAAATGACATTAGAGTTTTTATTTAATATAAGAATAAATGAAATCTATTCCAAATTGGACTTTAGGGATGCTATTTTCATTATTTAAATGCCTTTTAAGAAACATCCTAAATTGTTTTCAGCCATGATGGTCTTATTGGTTTTTTTTCCCCCTTGAATCAAATGTGACTGAGAATTTACACATTTCTACATATTTTCCCACCACTATTAGCTTTCCCAACAGTTGAGGCCAAAACATTTTTGGTGCCTGCAAATCCAGAAATAGATTTCTGTGATCCTTGACAATCTCAACTAAAGATCAGTGGTTCTGGTTGCTTCTTACGGACATGAAGTTTTAGCTGAGTGCTTATCCAAATTCCCTCATCTGAGACAGCCTTCTGCACTGCCCATGGCAACTTAAAGGGCATACTCTAGTAATGACTCTTAGTTATCTACTCAATTACCCATTCTCCCCTTCTTCCTTAAAAGAGACCCAGATTTGTGTCTAATAAAGAAACTACACTCCTCAGTCTTCCTTACAGAGGTTGCCAGGGGATCAAGTCCTTGCCAAGAAAATAGCAGCATAAATTTTAAGGCTTTGTGATGGAATCCAACTCAACAGCCAAGCGCCTTCTTTACCATTTCTTCCTTTTCCTTCTTCCTGCCTGTGATGCAGATGTGATACCTGCCATGCAATAAGTCATTTTGCAACCATGAGGTGATCCTGTGCAAAAGATTCAGAGCCAGCCAACAGATAGAGTCATGTTCTTTCTGATTTTATGAAAACGCTATTTTATGAGGGGAAATATATATATATATATATATATATATATATATATATATAATCATATATATATATATTTATAATCATATATATATATATATATATATATATATATATATATATAATCATTTAAGTCACTTTGTTTTTGATATATTTGTTATTTAAGCCAAGTACAAATCCTCAGTGGTACAACCAGTTTGTGTGTGTGTGTGTGTGTGTGTGTGTGTGTGTGTGTGTGAGAGAGAGAGAGAGAGAGAAAGAGAGAGAGAATCATGACATTTAAATGTATATCTGAAAGCATGTATTCATCTATATGGAGGTAGCTAGAGATAGCATCTTCAAAGGTCTTTTCTATCTAATGTCATACACACACTCACACACACACACACGTGCAGCATTGTGAGGTCTTCTTGAAATTTATTTACCTGAATAATTAATCATTTAATAGAAGAAAAAAAACACATAACTCTAAGGGATCTTAGCAGTTTTATTTTCCTGATACCTTTAATGAAATACCATCCCTTGATTACTAGTCTTGCTATAGTTTCTTCAAAATCTAAATGGACACTTCAGGATTTAAGGCTCATGGTGTCCATTAAAGTCTTAGAAAAAAACATGTTTAGCTTTGTCTTTTCCTCACTTATCAGGTTAAAAAACACTGAAAAAAAAAAAAAGAATCCCCAAACATCCCTCAAAGCAAGCGGGCAGCAAAACATTATTTGGGGAGGTGTTTGGATCTCTTAGAATGTCTAACAGAAAAGCACCAGTGAGTGGTCACTAAGTAATTGTATTCTGGAATTTTCCACAGAAACCAAAGGAGGGGACACATTGGGGGGAGACAGGGTCCTGGTGGTGAGAACAGTGTCAAAACCCGCTTCAGGCTGAGAAAAGCCCAAGGGTACAGCTGATTGCTTGCCTGTAGCTGATTTAAGCCTCAAATATACTTTAGCTGGTCTCTCCAAAAATCATTCCTAATGTCTCCTTTGGAAAAAAGAATTTTAATAATTAGCCTCTTGGATCCTGTCATTTGCAACTTTCCCATACATATGAGTCACTGGAAAATGGCCGAGCAGTTGCTCTGTCTTTCAGATGCCCCAGTTTGTACTTGGAGTGCTAGTTAACCTCAGCAAAAAATTATTGTCAGCAATAAATATTTACTTTTCAAAAATATCCTGAGGAGACTGGAAACAATACGGGCAAATCTCTCTGGTACTGTTTTTTCATTTAAAGATGACAAAAAGTCTAGGGAAAAAGTGACAGTTTTAAGGGCTTTAAAAATATCTAATGCTTTAGGTTTGAAATTGGCAGTGAGCCAGGCCCTGTCTTAAAGGGACAGGCACTTTATTATACTTTCTAATTCTTCCAAAGTCTGTCTTTAGGATATATGAGCTGCCTCTAATATGACTACTCTATTCTCATCCTCTAGTGGTATACTCTGGTCTCAGCTCATAAATTGAAAATTGAGGATCTGTAAATCAGGGCAGACTATTTCAGAGAGCCATTGTGAATTTCCAGTCAAATCTTCCAGTTTATCTTAAATATTTCATCTTAATGTCACCTTAAGAAAAGTCTTTCATTCAAGTAAGTTACAACATCGAGTTCCAAACTGATTACACTTCTCCACTGACCTTCTGCTAGGAGACTGCTTTGTGGCATTAATGTCATTTCTACTGGCTATTATTGGACTAAAGGCAGATTTCCACCTCTCCTCAAAAAAGTATTTGACTATAAACATAAAAAAAGAGTGAGCCAAATTTTGAAAATCTATTAGCTGTTTTTTTGGAAAAAAAGGCAATTGAAACAGGCACTTTCTGCTTATTATTTGCTATTTATATTTTTATTACCATTTTGTTTTAAACATCCAGAGTAATATTCAGAGCATGCTAAGGTCTGAGGTGACTGACTTGGGTTACACACTAAGGCATCTATTCCTAATTAGTTGCCAAACATCTGTTGTAAAAATTAAATTTATACCTTCTCCGTATATTCATAAGTACATGAACTTCTGCCAATTCTGATTGCCCTTGGATGGCTTTTAAAAAATTGCTTCACTTGTTTTTCCTTCCCTGAAACTCTTGTTCAACAGGTTAAATGGAGTTGAAGATATTTCCATGTCTATTTGTTTATACAGGAATCAACATATTCCACCCTTAACTCACTCACTAACAAGTCTGATATTGAATTTTCTTGTCAAATGATCTAGCATTTAATAACCTGTCAGTTGAAAGGACTTTAAATAAACATTTTCATACAATATTTAATACAATTCCAGGGTATGGGCCCCGAGGCGAAAGATGAGTAGACAGAAGTAACAGACTTCCTCCTTAGCAAGACATATATATTTTTTTCTACACATCCTAATCCTTTAGTCCTTGAGACTTAGAGGCAACAGTCTTGAATCCACAAGAATCCAAGAATAAATAAAGTAGTAATATACTTTTGATTTAACTTCCTGTACAAGAGCCTCTTAATTGCTGTCCTCAATTCTCTCTGGTTGCTTCCCACCTACAGTCAACAGAGAAGCAAGAAGTAAGGATAGTCTATTTTTTAACCAAACTTTTTTTTGAGATTAACTTGACATTGAACTTTAACAGTTGTCAGCCATCTACTTTTCCCTGAAATAAGAATCCCAACTGGGTCAAGGTTGGAATGGGGGTTTTGCTAATTAGTCCACTCTCAGACCAGCTTGACAACATGCATCAAGGCATGAAATCTCAAGGGAGTAAGGTTGGGTGCCACCATCACAGGGAACCAGTCCAGGTATAAGATAATAAAGAAGGCAGACTGGAATGTTCATACTCATATCTCTTAAAGCACATTCTTCAAACTGAAATAACTGTGCCAACCAAATTAAAGACAACAGAAGACAGAATTTGTGTGCCAATCCGAGGCCCTCATCTTACGGAGGAATGTGAACTAGACTAAGAGTTAGAAAATGTCACCTTCCTGGCCTAATAACAGATGTTAACAGTAAAAACAACAGATACTAAAAGTGAGTTATTCAGAGAACATCATGAGCCATGATTTCATACAGTCGATTCACTGTTTTTCTGTGATCATAACATATCTTAGATATACAATTAAAAAAAAAAAGGAGCCCAGTCCAGATTTAGACTTTAGTCTAATTCTAAAGCTGAGCTGCCTGATCATTGCTTTTCCATTGACAAAGCAGCCTACTGACATTATTGGAGGACACAGAGTGCACTTTTTCAAATAAAAGGAAAACATATGAATCAGAAAATATGGCAATGGAATATCACTTTTTATCATTCATTTTCAGAAAATCTCTGTAGGTTTCATCCCACCTTGCTCGCTCATTATTGGTATTTCAATTTGACAGCATTGCAATCTGTTTTCATTCCTCTGCAGAACTTTGCCAAATGTTTGTCCTTGAATTGGGCCAATTGAAAAAAAAAAAAAAACAAACCCCACCTCTTCTTTCTTTGAAAGTAAATATGTGACTGCTCTAGATCATTATACTTTAGCTACCATGGTGGAAAAAGTGCTCAATCCATCAATTACCTGGGTTCCATAATGATCTTTGCAGTTCTCTCTGGGAGGAAGTGGAGTGGCTTTCAGAATTTATCTCAAATATTGGATCAGATTTCATTTTGGTAGTCACATGAAATATTTTTGTAAACTTGCATTCAGAAGACTAAAAGTATTGTTGTCCAAATTCAGGAAATCGTAAGTTCCAGGAAATCTATCAAAGCTAACTCTTAAAAGTATTTAAACAAACATTGAGAAGAGCACCATTAACTTACAAGCTCATTTCCTATTCCACAGGTAATTCTCAAAATTCATAGGATCTTGACCTGTCCAATTAAATCAGTTCTTCCCTGCACCGTGTGGCCAAATGTTTTTTTTTTCTCCCAAAGAAGAGTTGGGTATGGTTCTCATACTGTTCACAGCTGGCAAAGGCAATGACAAAGAATAACTAACTATCCTATAGTGGCTGCTTCTAGTATCGCTACTAAAGAACATTGTTCTGTCTCCACCATAATGTTCAAAAGCTCCTAGTATCTCCCCAACAGGGAAGATGGAGAGCGCTGAGTCACATGCACAACAAAAGCCCTGAAGGAAATTTAAGAGTCCTGAATCCCACCTCCAACTCAGTGAGTTTGATAAGCTATGTTTGTTTAATTAGCTACATTACAGATTAAGTCTGTCAAAATTTTCATTTTGTAAGAACAGCAAAATCACTACAAATTAACTCTGGAGATTAATAATGATCCTGAGAACTCCCACATTACTCATTCAACAGAAGTACTCATTCAGCAGCTAAATGTGCCATTGCCCCTCCTCAGTGGAACATAGTCACACTGCATTCCAAGTTTGAATTAGAGGCAGTATTTGAGTTTGCCTTCTCTTTTCTTCTCCCTCAATGTCTGCATTCCTCTTAATAACTTTCATACCAAAAAATAGACGAGGGTGCCATACTTGAAATACAAAATATGTAATCTTCCTTTGTTTTCTTCTTCATAGCTGCTAGTTCCTTTACCTACATTGGGTTGAGTCAAGTGCCATTCACTTTTCCCACTTTGCTGATCATTAGTTATTACAGAGCTAACATCTTCCTGGGGGACATCTCAGTCTCCATCATCTAGAAATGGTCTTGATACAATCTTGACCTTGAAAATGGAAAAGCACTTTATAGTTGGTTCTACCCAACACCCTATATTCCTTTATAAAAACAAGCATTATTAATTCAATGTACCATACCCATAACCCACGAACTATAACATGGAGCTGCTGGCAGAGAATCATTTTTATTAGGTTTTACCTCAGCAGGAAAGAGGAAAGTGACCCCCAGATACAAAACTAATGGCCAGCGAACAAAGAGGGTAAGACCGGGTTTTCCTTACAAATCAACAGGCCCTTGTTCCCTGGAATTGCTATCTGCCTCACATCCAACTAGCCAAAGTGTTATACCTGGCTGGGTTTAATTTGTTATTTATGTCAGCTTTGCATATTTGTAAGGTTCAAGGGTTTATTGCCCTGGCCTGACCTTGCCAAGTCAGAGTTAACATGTGGTTCTCTAGTAGCCGTTTCTTTCTAATAAACTTTACTTGAAAGAACATGTGTGATAGATTTTGCTCATGATTAAAAAGAACAGTTCTATGTTCATTGTTCTCCAATTTGGTTTTGAAGTTCTGTTGAAAGTTACCTCTGAACTTAAAAAAAAAAATCCCAAATATTATTCTCTTTTAAATTTCATTGAAGATCAATGGGTCATAGAACATTGTTTTATTTGTGACTGTTATAAAAGATTTGTGAGTCCCTGTAACACCAAGCCAAATAATATGTTCTACAATGATTAATGATGTTTGGTAAATAATTTAATTTTGGTTGTAAGGATTATTGAAGTCAGTTTTACAACTCCTACTTTAGAATATGTTAAAAAACAACAACTTTCAATTAACATGTTTTTTCCAACAACAGGATACAAGACAACAGCAAGTGAAAATCATTCTTAATGTGCTGTGTCTCCTATCATCATTAATATTTGGAGGGAGCTATTTGAAGATAGAATAAATTCCATCTCTGGAAATTATTACACACCTTTTAAGGGTAAGATTCCAAGTTCCATGGCACTAGACCTTGGGTGCTGGAGAGGCATAGCCACACTTAGGGTGTCCTGGTTTGTACTAGTTTGTCAGGAACATCCTCAGTTTGAAACTGATAATTCCATGTCCCAGGAACCCAGTCAAGCAGACAGAAGTATCAGATAACCTATAGTTCCTCTAACTAGAGAAGTTCCTGGCTTCCTTTTCATTAGGTTGATCCAGGTACCTTAAAAATATAAACATTGTTTTGGAGAGCTAATGGACAGGCACATTAATCAAAATCTAAATAAATTCACTGACCTGATCATTGGAGTGAATATAATTGAAGCTTCAAATTTAACCTGTTGAAGCAAATATTGACATTAACTTGTTAATTTTAGTTCATTTCAGAGTTATAAAATAAGTTAACCTAGATAAAAGCCATCTTATGTCCGTTAGGTTCACTGGTTTTCTTTCTAATTTTACCTTCTTTTTAATGTTTTTCTGCTCTGTTTTTGATTTTGAAACCTTGGCTCCTCCATGAGGACCTGGAATCACAGTGGAGGATCACTGTGTTCCCACTAAAATCTAGGCAGTGGAGAGCAATGGCCAGCCTTGTCTGCATTTATGAGTAAATGCAGATCCTAAATGTGTGCACTGTTGGTAAATCATTTATGTTTTCCAGAATGAAAATGGGCACATAGCTTCACAGATGGCTGTCCTCACATTCGTTTCCTCAGATAACTCTGTCTCTCTGGTTATATGTAGATAAACTATTCCAAATTATATCTTATTATTTTAAAAATAAAAGTCTGATCAGAACAATTATAGCTTCTGTAGTACAGACATAATAGTCCAAAATTTTGTGATCTAGGAATCAAGACGGGACTATTTCATAATGTTTAGGAGGTGTACATTTGATATAACATATATCTATAACTTGGTGATATTTATAAGATATGTATTTTATATATCATACATATAACTCATATACATATTTAGAAATGTGTGTATGTGCAGGTATATATATGTCCATAGTATATATATATATATATATATATATATATATATATATATATATATACATATTCCCACATCTATTTGCAAAAACTGAAAACAGAAAAGTGGGAGATCAAGTTGAAAGAGAAGATAATTATTAAAATAGATTTTGTCTCAAAACCTTTAGAAAGTGTTGCAAGTATACCTAGGAAATATTTCTTTCTTATTTTCTCTAGATGAAAAGAAGGCAGCTATGTGGAGCTGGGTGAGGTAATCTCCCTATACCTCACCAACCCTATAACTTAGGTGGCTAAAGCCTCTTCTCTCTTCCCCTGTGTTGTCTACTGCTCCCATGCAAGTGCAGTGCAAATGCATTTCCTCAACAGTACCCTGTGCTCCTGTGTGCATGTGTGTGTGTGTGTGTGTGTGTGTGTGTGTGTGTGTGTGTGATCGTGCATGCCCGCATGTGTGGAGGAGGTGGGGTGAACACAGTGGGGAGATGAAGAGATGATGTGAATTGGACCATAAGTGCATTATTGAGGGTTTATATCTTCCTTTGAAGTATACAGCATTAGCCACTGTCAGGGAGAAGATACCAAGCCAGACAGTAATTGCAATAATGGAACAGACAAATGGTCTGTGTCCCCATTAAAGTCATCAACACCTCTAATTTTTGAAAGGGGCTTGTTTGAAATACAGTAATTGTGATTATGTTGTCCATAAAGGCTATGGGCGAACAGCAATTGTCAGCATGCCCAGTGCCTTTCCAACATCCTTCTGGACAGAGCTAACTAAATCTGAATGCTAAAGCACAATTTATTTCTGAATAACCTTAGAGAAAGGGTGTTTTATAATATTTAAAAGTTTAATATAGCATCTGTGTAACACCTTTCTTGTAACACCTTCTTTCTTTCATTTTTTTTTCCGGAAAAATAATTTTAACTCTCTGTAATCAGGCCCTTTTGCAACACAGCTTTTACAACAAAACTAAGCAGATCGGCTCCTCCTTCTTCATCCCAACACAAACCTGACCCTTTGCTTAATTACGCCTCTCCTGTTTCCTTGATAATTTCCCCTGGCACTTCTGTTTTTCCCATAAAGGGCTCCTCTTTCTCCATGACCTGTCGTTCTCCTTCCAAGCCTCATAATTGTGTTTCAATAGGGTCACAATCAGAAAATAATTGACAATATAAAATCCACACCCTTTTGTACCGCGAACTCCTCAAAGTTCAATGCCAAGAGGCAAGGCAAGTTCTCTTTTAGAAATGAAATCTTCAATTCTTTCTCAAAACCCTAAGGACCTAATTCTGGCGGTAAATATGCTTATTCTTATGGAAATAAAAATGCCAAGAAATCTAGTTTCATTTCAGAGATCACTGGACACCTCGAAAAGATCATTTAGAGTAGACTGTGAGCCATGAAGTTCATAGTTCATGCTGAGGAATATAATCATTCCATCCAGGAGAAGTTTCATCATGCAAGTAACATAAATTCATGAAATAAAAATAATTTGAAGTGAGGTGTCATCAGCTTATTCTCTGTTACCTCTCTTCTAAGTACCTAGCACTTCATCTAAGAATAACTACTTAAACCACACACCATCTACCAGAATACCTCATTAATAAAGAGGTTCTTTCATCTTGATTCTCGGGACCTATCAAAAGCCAAAACTCAACACTTTGCCATTTAATCTTTAACAAGGTCCCAGGCCATTGAAAGCAGTACAAGGTGAAATTTATGGGCTAACATTTAACTGTTAAATAATTCTCCATATCTTCCCAGCTTACTCTCCATTCCAGCAAGCCATCTTTTATTAGCAAGAGTAAATATATAAAAGCCTACTGTTAAAACACTTAACAGGCCTTTTCTGTCAAGGCTGCGAACCACAGTGTCCACTCCATTTGGAGGCCTCTGCTTCTCTTTTTCTTCCTTTGTTTAAAATATGCTGACCACACAGTGACCTCTCCTAACCCATCGGTCGAAAATTACAACCAGCCACACAAACAAGCAACTTGGGGTCAGAAGGAGCAGGGTCTGCTAAAAGTTAGTAATCATACATTAATTCCCTGACATAATTAATCAAAATGAACCACCGTTATCTAGCAAGAAACCTTTAACCTATTACAAAGGGGTCAATTTGCGAACCACTTGAGCCTGGGAGTTTGGTACAAATAGCATACGCCCTTCATCCGGGATGCCCTAAGTAGGGAAAAATGCCTTTGAAGTCCCAAATCTACTAGATTTAGATGTAATTTCATCAATCAAGTTAAAAGCCTGCCTCCTTCCAGAAGGATTTTGTGGAGTTCTGTCAACCAGCTTCATTGGATGGTGACTGAAAATCCATTTGTAAGTTTTTTTTTTTTCTTTTTTAGGCGTAAGTTGACTAGTGTTGGTCCGAACTGACAAAAAAGCCAAGAGTTTATCAAGCTGAAGAGGAAGAAGAAAGATTTGTGGAGGAACTCATTCGCCCCTTGCAAGAGGAATAGTAAATTGGATGATTGTTATGCACGTGAACGGTGTATGCTTTCAAGATTAAGCCTGCCAGGTGTCTAGGGTCGATATTTACGTGGTGCAGGCAGAGAAAAAGGGAAAAAAAATAGAATTAAATCTGTCAAGCTGTAATGTAGAGGATTTCTTTGCAGTTTTAGATATTACAAGCATTCTCAAAAGGTATGCATAGGTGTCCAACTGCAGAAGACAGGTAAGCATGATTTCAAAGTAGGCCTCTCACCAATTACTTCTTGAATCTCCAGAGAATAGGGAGGTTCCCAAAGCCCCCTCAGAAACCTTTAGTTGCAACTGCGATATCATTAATGTGCTTAGAAACTCATTTTAACCACATTATCGTTTCAGAGCTTGGAGACGTTAAACACCAAGGAAAGACACAGGGAGGCACCATCTGTATTTGGAAAGGATCAAACATGTCACATACTTCCGAGGAAATTGATGGTGAGCATTGACTTCAGAGTTAAAGTCTGGCAGAGCATTGGCACTAATCTAAGCCTGGTCACCTGAGAAATGGATCCTGAGAGCCTATAGAGTTATCTACCTCAGTCAATCCTGGACCAAAAGTTCTCTCTATTTCAGTTATTCAGTCAATTGCTCTGTTTGTTTGATTTCCCCATTCCTTGAACAATTAGACACACATTCCAATGAATTTGTTCATCCTAGTGGGCCCAAGACACTTGCTGAGAGATTCCTCAGTGTGAGTGTGACCACATAGACCTATGGATAGAGTAACTTAAATGGTGCTTTTAATTTGTCTCAACCAATAGATACATGCAAGCACTATAATCTCACCTTGCTTTTTTGGTCTCAGATCTGTTTAAAGAAGTGGAGGCCTAGAACAATTAAATACCTTACCCAAGAATACACAGCTACTGATCACTTATGGCTGAAGAGGTACTCAGATTCAGGTCAGTTTGTCTCCAAACTTACCCCTTCCCAACAAGTCAAGCTCTTTTTATGATATGCAGCATCTGTGGAGTCGATCCTTATATGAAGTTTATTTTTTAAAAAATTTTGAATAGAGGTATCTCCAAAAAATTGGTTGGTGTAGAGATGAAACATAAAAAGAGTAAGTCAAGCATATCCTCTACTTTTCTACCACCCAACTCAAAAAAGGGAGAAATTTCTTTCCACCATGTTCTTTTTTTTTTGTAGTGTACTTTTATTTCACTCTTATTTTTAACAATCTTATGAGATATGATATCCATACCATAAGATTCACCTGTTTAAAGTGAAAAATCCTACACTTTACAGTATATTTACAAAGTTGAGCAAACACCTCCACAGTCTAAATTGATATCATTTTTGTCATTCATGCCCCCAAAATCCTCCTGTACTATCATAGGCTGTCCCCATCCCCCTGTCCACAATGACTATGCAGATACTAACAGACTTTCTGTTTCTAAGGATCTTTCTATTCTGGATATTTTATGTAAACAGAATCATTCAATATGTGAGTTTGGGTATCTGTCTTTTTTCACTTAACATAATGTTTTTAAGTCTCACCCTGGTTGTGGCATGTATCCATCACTTTCCATTTAGTTATTTGCTCAGCTGGAACCAGCATTTCTTAAAATCTGTTTAATTCTTCACCCTCAAACTATGTTGACTCTTTCTGTTCCTTAAAATTGTCATGCTTGTCTCCTTATCAGGGGCCTTCCCTTCCCTGTCCCTTAGACGTGGAATGCTCTTCCCCTCACAGGGTGGCTCTGTGGGACCTTTTACATCCTTTAGGTCTCAGCTTTGAATTCTCCCCTCTGAAATGCCCTCTCTGGTCTCCTCAGCTGAGGCCATTCTTTTCTCTCTCCCCCCAACTACAGCATAATCACCTCCATAGATTTTGCTCACAGCCTTCACCAGAATCCAAAGTGCACTGTCTATTTCATTAGTTAAACATCTCATTCCTTGCCATCTTTCCCCCCAGTAGGAGGAACCTTGCCTCTCTGGCTAACTACCATAATCCCACTACCTAGCACTGTGCCTGAATATATGAGTGGATGAAAGAATTACTTCAGGAAACCTCATCCTCTGAAATGAAGTTCTGCAAGCTAATTTTTTCTTTATTCAGTTGCTCATGGGGGTGTTGTGGAAGGAGCAGCTATAGCTCTAGTAGTTTCTGAGGCTTGCTGTGATGGTTTAGATCTGGAATATCTTCCAAAGATTCATATTTTGAATGGTTTGTTCCTAATGCACCAATGTTCAGAGTTAGGGCTTTTAGGAATTGGTTAGATCATGAAGGCTCTGACCTCACCAGTGAATTAATAATTTGATAGCATTATTGGGAGGTGGGATCTATTGAAGATATGGATCCTTGGGGGCATACCTTTGGGAAGTCTCTCTTTTCCCTGGCCCCTTCCCCTTCTCTCTGCCTCTCTACTTCTCAGCTGTGATTATAAACTGGGCTGTTTTGCTCTTCCATATGCTTCCTCCAAAATGTCTCTGCCATGGAGTCAGATAATCATGGACTGAAACTGTGTGATCCAAAATAAATCTTTCCTCCTTTGAGTTGTTGCTATTTTTTTCTTTTTTTCAGGTATTTAGTCTCAATGACAAAAAGCTCACTAACATGCTTGGTAACAGGCAGCAAGGGGACTAAATTACCTCCTTTGGCAAAGCTGTAGAGGTTTTCACTTCATAGACTCTGCTCAGCAGAAGTCTTGGGGAGTTTTATCTGCTCTTCTCCAGATGGATCTCTGAGGGTGTTGTGTCCATGTTCATACTTCATTTCACCTTAGGACCCTGCAAGGCATGGTCTGTGAATCCAGATCTGGTTTAAGAATACTCTTGGCAAAAAGCATGGAGGCTAACTTCCCCTGAAACTCCCATATGCCAGGACTGTGACAGACACTTTGCAGATCCTCTTAAGAACCCTTAAGAAATCACTCATCCCTACCCTGTAGATGAGGAAACAGAGGCTCCAGGAAGGCCAGCATCTCATGGGAGATGACTCCACACCCTCCTCCATCCTTTGCCAACAGTAAATAATGTATAAATGCAGGACATAAGTAAAAGGCTTTGTGGCACATGTTCATCAGTTTCATCATCTGAAAATTAAGCAAATGAAAATCACTACTGTCTCATTTTGGATAACATTCTGCTATCATTCACCAAACTAAAGAATATGAAATCAGACTTCATCTTTCAAAAGAGCTGACAGATAGCCAAAAGTCATGTCATTCCTGTCCCCTGGTGGGCGGTCGTGTGCTGCTAATGGGTTTGCAGACAGAGTGCTTCTCCTTATACATCCCAGAGGCCCCTTTGCTCTCTGCTTGTGGATGTAAACCAAGGGAGAATAGCAGAGTGCCTCGAAGTCACCTCCAGGGAGGTAGCATGCATGTTTCAGGACTTTGACTCACAGAAGCCATTGGAAGCTCTTCATCTGAAATTGTCCTGAGCTCCAAGGTGGTGAAAACTCATGGCCATTTCCTCCCCTGACTTTGGAGGATCACACATGTTTTGTGGCTCCCACCTTCATGGGCCCTCCCTTTCTACCAGTTCTGCCAAGTGCCATTTTCAATCAGTGCTGGGTTTCCATCCTCAGTAGACAAGGGTGACCAGTCTCAAAACCCCACTCTCCTCCAAATGTGTTGCTGGTCCCCACACCTGTCATGCCCAGCCCACCTGGGGGAGTTGGGGAAATATGAGACCCAGCCAACCAGCTGCCTTTCAAACTGCAAAGCAACCTTGTTGAGAAAATGCATGGATGAAATACAATGCTCCATGGCTGGTGCCGCAGCAGAGCTGTCCAAACACTGAAGTGATGCCAAAATGACCTGTGCACACACAGCCAGGTGACAAGAGGGACAGCTGGGATCTTGTGAACTGTCTGCAGATTTGATCATGCTCATATCAGGTACTTTCCAAGGATACAAGGGAGACGACACGATTTTATAAATTTGCAAGGGCTTCACACCTTGAGACATGATCCCAATTGTACAGTGGATTTGTAAGAAAGAAAAAGATCTGGAAAGAAACTCAAAAATTACTACTATTCTCAAGGAACATACAAATCTAGGCCAAAAAGGCTACTTATTACAACCAGCTCATCAGAGCCCTTCTAAAAATTTCTTGTCACATGTTCACCCTTAACAAGGAGTAAGGGAGTTATATTAACTTAAAATTTATATCTTCTATATTCTCCCACAGAAACACTTTATTTTATTTTTTAGTAACAATCTTGGGTATTTATTTTTTAAAGTCATTAAAACTAAATGAAAAAGGCTTGCTGTTAAATTGTGAGAACCTTTATGTAGACCATAGAATAATTCTTAGCCAAAAAAAAAAAAAAAATGTTTAGTACTTCATTGTAGGTCATGGATTTAAAAATTAACACAAGTTTGCTGATATAATATGTAACACAAAGAATAAATGCCTACTGGGGACAGAGGACCAGGACAGGAAGGGAGGGACTTCTGAGTGGTTTCCACACTGGGTCTCCTAGCACTGGGTCTCCCAGGTGAGAAGATGAGATAACTGGGAAGAACTTTGGCTGGGATCAGAACAACTTAGATTTAAATTCCAGCTCTCACCCTACTGCCTATTGGACCTTGAGACAGTTACTAAGCTTCATTTTCCATCTGTAAAATGGGGCATTTCCCTCTATTTTATTGGATTGCAAAGACCAGAAGGTGTGTGTTGCAGCAAACCAACCGATGGAGACTTATTACTTTATCCCTTGAAGATTTAGCCAGTGCGAAACCAGTACAATTTTCATTTCCCTGAGTTGTACATTTCTCTGAATTGAATTCAATTCTAACTCTCCTGGGTTACATCATATTGTTCTAACTGTTTCACAGATGAGAAATTTGGATTTAAAGCTAAGCCACAGAACCCAAAGGGAATTCTTCCTAAGAGGAATCGGCTTTGGTTATTAAAAATCTTTTCTTTTTCTTTTTTCCTAGGGCAGCTTTACCCAGGTGAGATTATATGACACCCCAGGGTGTCTCAAGTGATCTCTGGAGATATTGGGAAATTCTCAAATTATTCTCAAGGAAAAAAATGATATTTAAATGAATTCACTTGGGTTTTAGAATTTGTATATACCCTATAGGGACATGACCCTTGGGTTGGGTGACAGTGCTATGGAATGTAGAAAAATGAGGTGTCAAAATCCCGAAAGACTGGGAATCCCAGGACTCTGTATGGCTCTCTTCCTTTTTTTCTCATTCTTCAACGTGATAAGAATGAGGTATGCATAAAGCTAAAAACATCAGAAGCAGCCAGGGATTTGTGCAATGTCTATGCATATAATTTAAAATACAAATATCAATTTTTCATTTAAATAGTGGATGATCATCAGGGTGGGTCCTAATCTGCCCTTTCCCCAAACCAGTGTATGGGGTAGACAAAACCTATATAGCGTGCACAACTCATTCCCTCTTCCTTCTTCCCCAAGGTCCTTTGCTTAGGGTGTTCTTTGCCTTGGTGTCTGGCATGACAAACAGAGGAGTCCTCAGCCTTGTTTAATGGCAGCTGCCCAATGTCTGGTGGGATGACTGGTCAGGCAGCTAGTTTAGTTCCCCCTCAGGAATGGTGAGCCCCTCTTTCTACCCCCTGCTTCCTACTGCCCCCTAATATTACAGACATTGATTTTTCCTAATTAAATCCAATTAGGAAAATCATGCAAATGCCTCCAAGAAATCAGAATGAGTTATCTTCCTCACCCCCCAAAAATGTAGATTTTAAACAATGGTAATGTAACTAAAATTAAAATCAGGGCAAAACATGGAGATGTTGACTGCATTGATTTTTCACAACCATCTACAGGAAAAAGGAGAGAGGAAAAGAAAAAACAGAGAACTGCTTTCTTCTCTTTTTAATGGCATAAGCAAAACAACAGTATTCATCACTTCAAATAATTTACAAAATAAAAACACTATTTAGTTGAAAAATCCCCAAGGTTGGGTACAGGGATGCATGACTGTTGTCCCAGCAACTTGGGAGGCTGATGCAGGAGGATCACAAGGTCAAGGCCAGCCTCAGCAATTTAGTGAGGCCTTAAGGAAATTAGTGGTACTCTGCCTTAAAATAAAAAAATAAAAAGGATTGGGGATGTATCTCAGTGGTATAATGTCTCTGGGTTCAATCCTCAGTAACAGCAACAACAACAAAAATCCACCAAGGATCATCCTTTTTCAGTTTCCTGAGAGCTATGCAAATTTTCCAGTTGAAAATGCTGTGAGAATATTCCTTTGTCAGTCATAGAAACTATTTTAATATACACTCAGGCCATCTAGTTTTAAAGGTAGTGGGCAAAGCAATTATTACTTCACATTCAAATAACCAAGTTATTGGCACAATTGAGAGCATTTTTTTTACAGATGATGGACTGTGGATTCACACAGAAGCATTTGCTTTTGAGACAGGACAAGACAATAGACATAGAAATGTGATAAATAATCTTTTTTGTCTTTATGAAGGACTCTGGATTGAGGCTGAGGCTCCTATGAAGTACTCATGAAACAGGGTGGCTATTGATCTTCTGGAAGTTCCCTCATTTTATCTCCAAAAACCTCTTATATTTTCCCCTTCAGCATCAAGTCTCCTGACTCGTCCTGGTTTGTGTCACAAGTTCAATTAGATTATTTAGACACTTTAGACATTTAAATTCTTTGTTTGTGTATGTTTAAAATCAAGGGGAAAAATGTCATGGATGGCTACCAAAATCCATGTAATTTACCCAAGAAATGAGTCTACTGGGTAAATACACATTGAGGCAATTTTTAAAGTCATATTTATTTACTCTACACACCTCAGTCTGTGGAATAAATAAATGTTTGAGCCCTGCACTCAGTATGTTAAAGCACCTCATGAAAATGTATATTGACACTAGATATGTAGGAAGAATCTCCCTGCTAAGTTTTCTATCTGAGCCATTTGACTTGGGGGTATAGAGAAAAAGAGCAAATGGAACCACTTTATGGGGGTAATTACCTGCACATTCTTTACCTAAGCCACCTCCCACCTACCCCCATCAAAGTACGCTTAAGATCAGCAAGGGAAACTTCCCACGATTTCTCCCTTTTCTTTTCACAGCACATCCCCTGCACCACAAAAGTGTGCTTTATAATTAATTCCTTTCTGTCATCCTCATACCTCTTTTTCCAGGAGGGATCAAATTATTTCAGTCGAGTCCGGCATCAGACTTAGATATGTTCACATAGAAGATTCTGGCAATCTGTGGCTTGCTTTCTTTGTTCTCGTCTGGAGACCTGGAGTAGTACCCTTCAGACTTTTTATTGATCTTTCTCCCCCTCTAGCTCATACATGCTAATTGTACCTCTGTAGCAAAACAATCTTATTATCATGTTAATTAGTGGGAGGGCTGTTGAGGTTTTCCACTTCATTACCTACTAATTTCAAGATAAATGAATCCACAGGTTACTAAGTAAATAAGGTCACCTATCAAGCACTTGTAAACGTGTTTGTAAACAGGGAGGGGGGGGAGGCAGAAGGAAACATGTTTGGTTTTCAAATGAGTGGGTTTTGGTTGGACTTGGTTTTAGGATGGAGGTGGGAGTCCCAAGGGGTGGCCCCTTCCCTGAACTCATTTGTAATGGAAAGGGAACGTTTGCTGTCCACCTGGTTTCCCAGTGGGGCATTTCCTCTAGCACTCTCAAAGGGCTCTTTGTGGCCTGATTCATTCCTTGCATTGGGCGCTCATCGCTGCTTTTGTAGAGAAAGGCACAAGTGACGTTTATGGGGGGGGGGGGGGGCTCAAACTTTGAAAGGAGAGTTCAGTGGGGGGTGCAGTGGCAAATCACACTGTTCTCCCTTTGAGGGCTTTTGTTGTTCCCAGTTTCTCTGGATTAAGTGAAAGAATTTGGTTATGAGGGAAAATGAGAAAATTAAGCCTGCCAAAAGCAAAGATTTGTAGTAGATTTCATTAAGGCAGAAGGAGAAAAAAAAAAATGCTAGGAAACTTTTACCTATGTTAATCAAAGACTCCAAAGAAAAGGATGGATGAGAATTACTTTCTTTACCCTTTCATCCATGCACTCTTTAAAAGGTCACAATGTACAACACAAAGTATTGTTTTGCCTTTTAATCTGCTATTGATGCTAGTACTGAAGAAAAAAAAAAAAGAAAGTAAAGAAAAAGAAAGTTTTCTATTTTTATCCACCAGGAGATTCCAGTCTGGAATCTTGCAAGTGTTCTATTTTGTACATGGAACCTCCAGGGGCATCACCGTTCAACAATCTAACCGGCATCTGAAACACTGAATTCTCCCTTCTTCTATTTTTTTTTTAATTAAGATAATAAATTGGTCTTAAATTATCCCTGAAATCAGACCAGTGTTGATTACAATGGAGCTCATGCTGTGACAGCTCAAGATGATGTTATTTTTATTCCTTTTCAACGAGATCTTAATCTCTCCCTGCGTGTAAACAAATTGTCACTGTAACCTTGTTCTCTAATCTCCCAGTCCAAGACCTTTAAAGCATTGGGAGATAACAGATCAGGCCAAGATTTCATCAGCTCTTCAGCCCGGATGGGCCATGTTCAGCTCCCACAGGCTGGGTCTCTCCACATTGAAGGAGAATTAATAAGTACATCTTACATGAAAAACTCCATGGAAACCTTTGAAAGCAGTGTGCGTTGGATGGTCAGAGTTTTGCAAGTGCAAGTCTGTGGTCTGGGGGAGAAATCCATCTTTTCTAGGAGAAGGCCCTGAGCCAGAGGCAAAGAGAGGTAGTATTAAGGACAGGGGACAGGTGGGAAACACAGCTACAGACCTTGAGAGACACAAGAGCCAGGTGGAACCAGCTAAGAAAGAGAAAGAAAAGAGGTAAAGTGGAAATAGAAAAGGAGCAAGAGAAAGAATGGAGCCCAAGAAAATGGACAGCCCAACAGCTAAAAAGGGCAACTGGGGTGACTTGCCACTTCACTCTTCTTGATCATGGGAGAAGACATTCCAGAGAGAGAGAGAGAAAGAGGATCAGATTACCTTCCCAGCCAATTCCAAACATCACTATGTGACTTTCTATTTGAGAATGTCTTTTCATGCCATGAAAGGGAAATTCTGACATTACCTAACACTGATGAGTAAGAAGTGATTACTAATGAGCTCCTGAGTGAAGCACGGCTTAGAGCCCCACGTGAGCTGCTTTCCTTGTTTGCTTTGAAATAAGCTGGGATGTGTCTGTGGTGTCACAGATTGTCTGGAATAGTTCCAAGGGATGGACCAAGTCCTGGCCTGGGACTTTGGTGGGGTCCAATCAGCAGACATTTTCAAACTCCCCCTGTCTGTAGGTCCTTCCCACATGACTTCCCACCTGTCTGTGACTCCACAACTCTTTCATGGCTAATTTCATTAAAAAACAGGACAATGAGGTTGAATAGATGGTTTTCTTTTCAATTGCTTGGAGGGTTCCATCACCAAAGGAGTGATTCCCAGTATGAAAACTCAAACTCTGAGTTTGACCTCTAAGGAAATGTTTTGCAAAGTACATGAATTTCCTCAGGTCAGCATTTTTTAAGTGGAAAGGTCATGGACAGTGGTTCAACTGGTTGACCTTCAACAACTTCTAAAATGGGAAAAGCAGTATCATCTTTTCCTTGGGCGATTGCCAAGTTAGATGTGTTCATGTAGATTTTAAAAAAAAATTAAAAATGTTTCAGGCAAATTAAAATAAATAAAATAGTGCTTTTCAAGAAATGCTAATTATCACCTACTACTGAACACACCAGAACCTAAATTTAAGAACCCTTTGTCACAGAGCAAAATCATCTGCTTGGGGGTTTGAGTACTCTCATTTGCCATGGTGGACAGATGAAGAGAACTTGGAAAGAACTTGCTTGGCTGTTTCCAGGTGCACTGAGCAAAATCATCCTGCACTTTGGAAATTTCTTCCTGGGTCAGGGCTTCTTCTTCCTCTAGTTTCTCCAGAGACTTTTTTTCCTTTCTAAGAAACACTGGCTTTTATAATATTAGGTGATGTTTAAGTACCTGCTGGGTATTAGACTGCTTAATTTTATTTTTCATTAAGTCAAAGGATTTGCACATAATTGGTTTCCCTCCGGGCTTCGGTACCCACCTGTGGTTAGCAGCAACAATTGGGACATAACTCCAGACAAAGGTGGCTTTACTTCTTTTTCTTTCTTATTTAAAAAAAAAAAAAAATGGAGGTTTACATCAAGTCGTCGGTTGACTTCATTTTTCGACAATAATATTTATTGAAATATTTTGAATATAAGAGTAATACATTCATTAAAGAAAGTTTGGCAAAAAATACACATATATTTCCTACTATTATTAAACACTTATTATTTGCAAGAACCTTGTAAAGCTTATGCCTTGCAGGCACATACGCCACTTAATCTTCATAACAGTTCTGTGATGTAAGTAATTTACCCAAGACCACAGAGCGAAAAGTGACAGAGCCAAGACTTGAAGGTGGATCTGTCTTTCTCTAAAGTTTTTAATCCCTAAATATCACATGATCTATGATAGCTGGAGAGACAGAAGAAAATTAAAACCAACATATCTACTGTTTATCAACTGGGTGGAGAGTATTTCCTTTTGAAGTACAATATATATACTTTAGCCTCCTAGTGGATAGCTTAAGTTTTATGTTCAACAAACATGTAAATATGAAAATCTTGGTCTCAATCTCATAAAGTGATCCAATCTTCATCAAGATGAGAACTTGAGTAAGTTACTTATCTTCCTCATCCTATTTATCTCTAATAAAACATTCGACTCACAAACTGTATAGAATCATTTGGCACATTTATATAATGATTAAAACATGAATACGTACAATGTATACATACATCACAAAATGAGACTCCATATAGCACACATTCTATAACATCAGGTCTTTTAAAAATATGTTAATAATAGCCATAAAACTGCATAACTGTGGTTAGTGTGATGATTCAATACACATATGTAGCATGTGATGATTAAATCAGAAGGTAACATTTCCACATCTTTGAACATCATTTTTGATTAATGTGTGATAATAGTACATACTATTGCACATTAGTTTAAATTTATCCTTCCATTCTAAATATTTTCTCTTTCACTTGATTCTTTTAATGACAATTTATTTTACTTTCTTAGAGTTTACCCGTAATTCATTTAACTTAACCATTCTTTTTTTTTTTTTAAAGAGAGAGTGAGAGAGGAGAGAGAGAGAGAGAGAGAGAGAGAGAGAGAGAGAGAGAGAGAGAGAGAATTTTTAATATTTATTTTTTTTTAGTTCTCGGCGGACACAACATCTTTGTTGGTATGTGGTGCTGAGGATAGGACCCGGGCCGCACACATGCCAGGCATGGCGCGCTACCGCTTGAGCCACATCCCCAGCCCCAACTTAACCATTCTTTATTTTTGTATTTTCAATTAGTTTCAAAGTTACGCCATTTTGAATAAAATTGCCATGTAACCCACATGAATCATTAAACATCTGCATTTTTTTCAAAGTTATTCTAAAAATCACTGAGTAATTTTTGTATACTGATTTTTAATGCCTTCTGTAAATTCACTCAAATGCTCTGAAAAAATTCAAATTTATACTTTAATAAGAACTTTCATAAGAACAAAAGTTTTTCTTTCTCTTTCTCCCTTGTTTCACCTTGGCCCATACAAATCTGACAATTTAGTATGTAAAACAAAAAATCTCTGATAATTTAATATATTTTCCAAAGGAAAATAATTTTTATTTCTTAGACTGCCAGTGTAAAAATCTTTTATATTTCTGCAAAAAATTCTGAATTATCCTTTTATGTATTTCCCACTTTGTATTGGTTTATCTACTTCATCTACTTGATTATTATTATTTTCTTTGTTAGTGCTGGGGATTGAACCTAGGGCTCCTGCATACTAGGTAAGCACTGTACCTGAGTTACACCCCAGTCCCATACTTGATATTTTAAAAACTCATTATTGATTATGATTTTAAAGTTCTATTGCCTTTAATTATTTATGGATATCATACAAAATATGATGCTAATGTAAATATATCTTTTATACTCTCTTACTTTGCATTTATACTCAGAAAAGAGGTAGAATGTGTTCATCTACATTTTGAGTTTGATTTTCCTCTTAAGGAAAATAAAGACTTAGGACTTCATACGGTGCTCCTGGGGATGTATGTATATTATCTCATTTAATTCTCTTCACCCTCCCACTCCATAAAAAGAAATCAAGGCAGGTATTAACAAATATTTTTCACAAATGAAGACCTACACTTACTCAGAGTTCATGAAACACCAAGTGACTGAGTTAAGATTCAAATTCAGGTGTGTTTATTTAAATTAAAATAAGAGGAGGCTAGGTCTTGAAAACCTAAATTGTCCAGTGTCTTTTTAAAAACATTTTATTAGTTGTTGATGGACCTTTATTTATTTATATGTGGTGCTGAGAATTGAACCCAGTGCCTCACACATGCTAGGAAAGCTCTCTACCACTAAGCCACAAACCCATCCTGTGTCTAGTGCCTTTATCACTAGGGAAGTGATAGATAAAAGTCAGGTGAGACATGTGGGTCAAAAAACATGGAAGACCAGATGAGTGATGGATGAGTGGACTAATGGATGGACGGACGGATGAACAAATAGTCTAAAAATGCAGTTTGTCAGCCTGACAAAATGTGCCTCTCTGCTTGGTAGACCATTTGTCTGATTTCCCCTACAGTCATTTCACAATCCTCAAGCCTCCAGATGAGCTATAGCATTGTGGTGAGACTTGGGAGGTTCATAGGGTCAAAGCAACTGGCATGGATGAGAGATTTCTGAGAACAATTCATCTTTTTTATTTCCTCTTTCCACATCTTTTTATTGGTATATTATAGTTGTACCTAATGATGGTATTTGTTGTTACATATTCATACACACACAATATAACAATATAGTTTGGCCACCATCACTCCAGTTCATCCTTTTATTTCAAAGACAGTCCACTAGCAGCACTTTGATTTGATGTCTCAGAGAGGTTCAAAACCAGTGTTTATGAGGGCAATTATCAGATTTTGAATCTCAGCTTCCTAGCTCTATGACACTGTGAAGTTAATCAACCTGTCTGTGCCTCAGTTCCATCATTTGCAAAATGAGAATACTAACAGTTAAAGTCCCAGAGAAACTGGATTAGGTGACACATGCCTGTAGTCCCTGCTGCTTTGGAGGCTGAGGAAGGAACATCTCTTGAGGCTAGGAGTTCAACATCAGACTGGGAAACATTGGAAGGACTTGTCTCTCAAAGACCCAGAGAGCTTTCTGTTTATTTGTTGCAAATGAATGAATTAACTAAATGCAAACATCTCCGAACAGGGCCTGGCCCACAATAAGTGCTTAACAAGTATTAACTCTTATCATTCTTAATTTCTTCAGTGATAAAGCTATATATAATTTTTAAGGATATCTGTTTCAGAAGTAGTAGGAATATTGCCCAAGGATTTGTTTGTTTTAATAACATGTCCCTATACACTTCTAGGAAATGTATAAGAACATGGAAATGCCCAAACGGACTATAATAAATCTTATAAGTTCTACCTTCACAACACAAGATTAATCTGACCTTGTATAGATGATGTTTACATTGTCTAAAATCACTAGCATGGCACAGTGCATATACAAAAGTCTTGATTTTTGTACTTGTCAAGATTGCATAATAAGAATTACCTCATGCTGAATCTGAAACAGTTTTACAGTGAGTACCTCTGATTAGGCTTTGACAGTGTCTCTATCTTGTTGAAAAGTAAAAACTTAAGAAAGCAGGTACTCAACATCACTATAAGCCTCTGAACCCAAGAGTCTAACAGGGGTCAGCCAGCCTGCGAACATGTACGTGTGTACACATGAAGCCTAGACACAATCTTAAATGACCTAATGGTGGAAAAGCAGGGACAGCACTGAAAATGTGATAGATAGCCACATGTTTAAGCCCAAAGAGACTTTATTTAGAGAATCACTGAGATCCTACACACAGAAATGTTCCCCTTTATCTCATTCCAGAGAGCCTCCACTGTCCACAGCAAAGAGCGCAGCCAGGTCAGAGGACAAGAGACACCCATACAAGGAAAAATGGCCCAAGGTAACTGCTGTCTGAAGTTTACAACACAGTACCGCCCTATCTCTGGATAAGCGGGGTCTGTGGGTGACCCCTATTTTTCTTGTTGGATTTCTGAGATCTCCTCCCAGCAAGTGTAATCGACAACTGGGCTCCTTCCACCCACCTCACCATTACTGCTATTCCAAACAAACGCCCAGGCACTTCGATAGGAGGAGAATGATTACATTGGCCAGAGGCTGGTCAGGGAAGTTGATTTAGGTTAGGCTGAAAATAAAACCAGGAAAGTCACAATGACCCTTGTTAGTGATTTAACTTATAAAAGCAAAAAGCTTAATCATTGAATAGCTTTGTTAAGACAACACTAGAAGATGTTATAAAAACAATCATCCACGTCTTGGAACAAAATTGATTTCTGTCTGCTACTTCATACATGCCGAACTGAAAATAGGTACTAAAAAACTTACAACCACTCAGTGGACAGCCGAAGGGAAAGTAAGTTGTTGAACGTGTAATTTAGTTACAAATACACCTAGGTTTATCAGAACTGGGGAAAAAAAATAAAGCTGTCGGGCAAAAAGACAATTTTAACAAAAGAATCTTGTGTATTCTCTTTTGAAGTAAAGTATAGCACTATGAAAATCGAATCATATATTTTATAACTGTGTCACTGAAACAAACACAGATATTTGCAGTATGATGTGATATGTATTAATGGAACTGAGAATAAAAACATTCTAGGCAAATGTACACCATTGTACGATAAGGGGGAGTTTTACTTGTTTAGGGAAAATTTCAGGGGATTAGATATACGAACAGGTTGCATTGGGATAATGGAAAATATGAGCTCATTAGCACCAGGTTTGTTATTTGTTCTATAACAAAAAAATAAATTACAATGTATTAATGCAGTTAGTGTTGTTTTTAATGTGCATAGGGATACAATAAAACTTTTATTAGGGAAGTATGATGGTATGTTTGTACTACAGTATCAACATCCTGCTCTGATACAATAGCCAATCATGTGGCCCAGTGGAACATTCTTATAATGATGTAATAAAATTTGACTCTGATACTGTAAAATATGTTTATGGCAAGGCTGTTGGGATATTTTTATGCAATGTTATTAGAGCAGGTGCCTAAACCTATTATATTTTGTAGTCCAATTTCAGTGGAATTTTTAAAATGTCAAATTCCTAATCTGGAGTTTGAATACTGAAATGATCATGTTATAATGTATAATATGATATTCAGCCCTCCTCTCCAGGCCTCATTCATATGAGTTGGCATGCAATTGCCATCTGAAAGCAGAAATCTCAACAGGAGTTTTATCAGTTAATACAATGTTATTGGCCATGGTTTCTTTTTTTCTGTTTTTTTTTTTTTCCTCATAGGCCACTGGGCATTAAAAAAAAAAATACCTATGAGTACATTACACACTAGTTTTTTTCAAGGTCTTTATTATCAAATACATTGCATTCTTAATTATCTTTTTCTCCACTTTTCTTCTGTGGCTCATCAGTTTGTAGTCCCACCATTATGTTCTAGACCTATGGGACCACTGGAGGACAGTTGACCACAGAAATCTAATGGCAATGTTTGGAAAGGAACAAAAGCCTTCTATTCTTATGATTTAGTGTAGGATCTGGGAATATAAAACTGCTCACTCAAAGTAGCATGAGTTGCTCAAAAGTGGCTATTGTTAATTTATATTAATTAGTGTTTTCTTTATTGTAAATCATTGTGCTTTAGTGTATAAAGCACAATGAGTATGTACAAGGTACAGGCCAACAGGAAGTAAGACGGTAAGAAAGATTCAAAAGTCTTAATTTTTCTACAAAAATGAACAAAGAGCAGAGTGGTTTTCTGAAGTGTTTTTTACAGAATGCTATGCCTGAGAGATGTGCTTCATAAAACATATATCAGAGCCAAATCAATTTAGAAAAGTTTGCATATAATGCTAATTATTTTCAATATACATTTGCATATTAAACCTGAAATATTTTGTATTATGAAGCTTAATTTTAAATTATCTGCTCATGCAATCCACATTTTTTCCTAGTACCCTGGAAAAGTGCTCTAATACAAAAAATATCTAGTTTATCTGTGCAATTACAATAACTATTTAGAAAAAAAAATGGTTCTGAGAGTATTATATAATTAATTAATTAACAGTATAAATTTAAATCTTAGAAAGACTGTCCCTTACTTTGGTGTCACTTCAGGGCACATATTTATTTTTATATAAAATTTTGTAACTTCTTTCAATAGAACATTTTATTAAATAAATTTTATTAATTTTATTTCTAAAAGGCAAAATACTTGGAAAATTTCTACAATCAAACCTAAATTAATTGAGATTCTCAGGGGATTGAAATTTCAGTTGATTAAAGGTTTAAACAGAAAATTAAACTGAAATTCCTTTTGGTTTCAACTCATTATTGAAATTTTTTCTTTAATATATGGGTGTATTTTTGTATTTCACTATAAACTGCTCTTGATCACAACCTATTTTCTTCCATCATTTAGAATGGTATGTGGTATCTCTGATTATCATTCTACATATCAACATTCTCAATATTTAGAGGATCTCCGTTATAGGTATTCACATTGTAGAGGACTGAAGTGAATTGCTGAGAAATGTCTTTCATTGGCCTGATCCAGGTTACAAGTCCATCAATGTAATATCTGCATACTGAACGGAGGTGTGTGTGCTTTGGCTATCCTGCCATATCCACATAGAATTGGAGTTGGGAAATATTGATTCACCAAAGAAGAGAAAATAAGCATTATGTGTGTGTGTGCACATACAGATGATTAATAAGGTTGCTTTAATTGGTTACAATAAATTTAATTTGTTGGATTTTATTATTTGCTTCTATTTTTCTATAAAATTTAAATATAGAATTTTTTGTTATGTCAGTCATTAGCACATCAATAATTTTTAGGGGAAAGGTTTGAATTCTGTCAATAAATGGGTTGCAAATATTTCAAAATAGTAGAATTTTGTATAATCCCAGATTGATTTATTTATGTAGCAAGTGTATGTAAGTTATTAACCATATGCAGTACTCTACCTTTGCCCAATCACTTCATTGTATCTGATTTTTGGTTACTGGGTGTGAAAAAAGATGTGTACAAGATGTTACAGACACCCTTACAATTATGATATGAAGTCACTTCTGACGGGAATGGACAGAGAGTCTCCACCAACCAGAACAGAAATGTTTTCCCCTGTTGCTCTCACAAACACACTTTGTTACCCACCCCAATACATCTAGATCAATGGATGATTATGCAGAGTAAATTCTGTCAGACCTGCAAAATTAATACAATGGAAAGTTCTGTGGCCTTGAAATAAGAAAGCTTCAGTTTAAAAACTTACTTTGGCAAGTCCTTTCACTTTAACCTCAGTTTTTTATAAGATGAGGCCTTAAACTATAAGCAGAGATTGAAATGTGCACTACCCTACAATAATTTATATATCTTATCACATTTTTCTTCAAGCATTAGTTTCTGTGAATATCCAAGCTGAATTTCATGTTGATTCAACAAATGATACAGGAGTACAAACTAGTATCCAAACCCTACGCTCAACAGTAAGGACTGAACAAGGAACAAAGTCCTTGTCCTCATGGAACAACTTGTGTTCTAGTTGATTCATAGAAATAGACCTACTCAGGGGATGCAGCTCAGTAAAGCACTTGCATAGCATGCACAAGTCTTGGGTCCAATACCTAGCACCACAAAATACATATGTATACACATACAGAAAGAGAGAAAATAAAAAAAAGAAAATATAAGAAAGGAAGGAAATATGTCTATCTACCTTTCAGGAATAAAATTAAATATTCATCTCCTACATTGTTTGGGGCCTCTTTTTCGGTGCACTTTCATCTACTTCATCATTTAATTATCTTTGCTATAAACAACTTGAGATCCTTTTCAAGAATGCAAAAAGGATTGTTTATTAAAACAAATAATATCTTTGGACACTACAAAGAGCAATATGCCTCTCTGCAAGCCCAAGACCTAAGTATAAATCACTAAGAGAATGCTGGAGAAGAATTGCATTGTTGGCAACAGCATCATCAAAAAAAAAAAATACACATTTCTTTAATTAAAGTCTTTAATGGAAGAGAACCAGAAAGTCAGGATGGAATAGTTATTTTGACTCACACTACTGAAGAAGGTCATCAGAAAGAAGCATCAATAAGGCTTTTAAAACCTTTCCTACTTGTAATGCACAAAGCCTACCTTCCAGGAAAACTGAGCTACAAAAATTACAAATGGTAATGCTATTATTTGGCACATAGTTGCCAAAGGCATTCAATATAAAGATTTTACAGAGGTGTCAACTGATATATAGCAAACACACAAACAGTCTCAAACACAGTAAAATATGCAAGGAAAGCTGGGGCAAAATATTAGGCATATGAATTATATATATTTTTTGCAAGGAAGGCTGGGAAAGTGCTTGCTAGGCACTGTAGTTAAAATGAGCAATAAATACCAGGGTTAATGCTGCCAATGGCTTGTTGCAAATGGTGGGGGTGAGGGGATTCCATCCACCATAATTCTGGTTTTCTAATCCAAGTTTCCAATCCATATTTTGGATAATGAAGTGATTAGAGTATTTCTTTCTGATCTGTTACATACTTCAAACAGGCTCCAGTTCATGTTCTCTCTCTCTCTCTCTCTCTCTCTCTCTCTCTCTCTCTCTCTCTCTCTCTCTCTCTCGATTCATTTGGAGAGCCAGATGCACAAAAGAAGAACATCTATAGATTTTTAGGATCCACCTAGACCAAACACCTGTCTTTCTTCTCCCCAGGACATTTCTGGATGAGTAGGAAGGAGAAGCACATATTCACTGTTTTAGAAAGTATTGCAGCAGAAAGAAGTTGTTCACCCTCTTTGTATCACCATCTCACAAGGGGAAACACAAGCTGGAACTGGAGTAGAGCAGCTATCTTCTGTTAAAGTAGCAGATTCTCTGAGCCCATGTACAGCCAAGTCAGTGAAATGGTACCTATTTTCCATTTAATTTCTAAGTTTTTTATTTAACTTTATAAATCTGATCAGAAGACATCAACTTTATTTAAATTTAAGTAAAAGAGATTTCTACACATTAAAACTGCAAATATTGATTGGGAAAGAGGGATTCAAAAGACAGAGCCCTACTAGCAAAGAATGAAATTAAGGCTATCCACCCTGGGCTATTCCAGGTGCAAGAAGAAAACAGTTTGCATAATTCAAAACAGAAAGTAACAGCATCTTTATTTAACTCTGGAATAAACATAATCTTCATATTTGTCTGTCAATGTGTCTGTGTTTTCTTTGGGCTAAGGTTAATATAAATCATGCACTCTTAGAATTCATCTAATTTCAAATTCCCATGTGACAAATGGAGAAATCAGTCAAGTCAAGGCAAAAGTTCAGACTGAACTCTAACCCTTAGAGTGGCCTCCAAGCCGAGCTCTTTCCATGTAAGTTGTCACCCAGAGATGGGCTGGTGGGAGCAGGCAATATGGATAAGGGCTGTCTGGGTGGGACTGGGGGTCCTTTAAGGTCAACATTTCAGCTTGGATCTTAAAAATAAACTTGAATTTTCAGAGGTGACCAATGATATGAACAGCACCCCTTTAAATCCGCATACATACACACCCTGGACAGTAGTTCTAACCTCTATGAGTCCTTCAAAGATGAGGCCTTCTTTTGAGTATGTCCTCAATGACAGTCTGTCACTCCAGGCTGCAACAGAAGTTTAAGTTGATAATCCATCCCTGGGTGCTTTTTGCAGTTCTCCAATTTGTGCACGAATGTTTCCTACCTATCTGGGTATCCAGGCTGTACACCCTTGCACATCACACAGAACAGCAGCTACTGCTTATGTTTGTATAGCTCTTTGGAATTCACAAAGCAGTTCCAAAACCATGGCTTTCTTTTAAAATTCATCAGAGCATCTTTGACAGATGAGGAAACTGAGTCCAAGATTTGGAATTCTAGACTCAAAACTCCCTTTCCAAGCTCTGTCCCTCAGCCCACTAATTTGAATAGCGTTTTAAATAGCATGAATTCAACAAAGTGCAAAAAAGACAAAGTTATCTCTTCTAGTAATGCTTATTCTAGAAAATGTTTTCTAGAAAGACAAGTGCCTTCAGGGTTAATACTTTATATAAAACTGTAGATTTACAGAACAGATGTATTTGAGAGCAGATACACTGGATTACAAAGGGAACCCCTAGCTAACCCACTTCCATATTTTCCACCTACCTCTAATTTTGTCTAAGAGAAAAAAATATATAGTTTACTCATAATTTTATGAGTAAATGTTATAATAATCAAAATTCATCTGCTATGGCTTAAGTAAATAAAAAATATTTTTATAAACATTACTGAGAACCTTTTATCTACTGGCCACTGCTAGATGCTCTGGATGCTGAGAAAATAAAAGAAAGACCCCTCTGAAGAACTTATTATTCATGAACTGTCTTTATTGTGCCCTGTTGAGATTGCTATTGCATAGATATCACAGGCTGCTGATACTTATGAAAAGAGAAGTCTCAGTTATTTGAAAATTTTAGGAAATGTCTGAAACTGAAGATGACATTGATGTTTAAATGTTCATTTGTAATAACCAAAGTTAATCTTCACATATGATATACTTCCTTACTGATAAGAGAGAAAATATTTTTCAAAAACATATCAGAAGCTGGGCATAGTAGTGCACCCCTGTAATCCCAGTGGCTCTGGAGGCTGAGATAGGAGAATCACAAATTCAAGGCCAGCCTCAACAATTTAGCAAGACCCTAAGCAACTTAGACTCTGTCTCAAAATTAAAAAATAATAAAAATGTCTGTGGATTTGGCTCAGTGGTTTCAATCCCCTGTACCAAAAAAAAAATCAAAAAGTAGGTATGAATGCTGTTATTACACAGAAAGGTAATCTAATTAAAAACCTCAGTAAGGTACACACAAACTATAGCACTTGTTTTATTAGTAACAAATGACATGGGGCACTACTCATGACCAAGAATGGTAACAGTTGCTCAGGAATTAGAAGAGCCAAGGCAGATGACTGTGTTTTCACATGTTCACCTCAGTACCTGGATAGCCAATCTAAGAGGTTTAAAAATTATAAAACAGGCTAAGCACGGTGGCTCATAATTGTAATCCCAGCAGCTCAGGAGGCTGAGGCAAGAGAACTGCAAATTCAAAGTTAGTCTCATCAAATTAGTAAAGCCCTGTCTCAAAATAAAAAAAATAAAATAAAATAACAAGGGCTGGGATATGTCTCATTGGTGAGTGCTCCTGGGTTTAATCCCTGGTATTAATAAATAAATGATAAAACAGACAAACTGATAGACACACACACACACACACACACATGCATGCAGAATGATCTCTTCCCACTACATCCTACAGAATTCTGGGAAATACAATAATAGGGAAGTCACCTTGATTTTGTCAGTTTACTTTCTATGCTAATGAGAGTCCCCAGGGTCCCCGATAAAGAGTCTAAAGTCCCAGTCTTGTAGACCATGAGTTACTGAAACCTACCCTGGCCCCAGCAAGGAGCAAACAGAGGGGCTAGGAAGGTGGAGAAGTACCCGGCTCCCCGTGAGAAGGGCTGAATTCCCAGTTCAGCTTCCAGGAAAAGAGGAAGGATGCTGAGACAGGGCAGCACCTCCACCTTTGTTAGCTTCTGCTTGCTTCTGTTACCGATTATTAGATTTAGAGCCAGTGTGAATAATAATAAAAATAAAATCTCTTTAAGGCTTTTCTCATTCCTAAGATGAACACCCAACCCAAGAACTAAGAAAGAACATTTTAAGGTTTTGTGTGTATGTGTGTGTGTGTGTGTGTGTGTATGTGTGTAAAGCTTTGTCATATTTTATTATACAGGAAGTTCACAAAATATTTTTTAATAATTTTAAATATCATTGCTCCCAAAGATGTTTATATTAATAATCCTTTGAAAATCTAAAGTTGGAATTTGATCCTTTCCAATTTCCTTGGTCCTCCCCCACCCCCTATTTATACCCTTGTGGGAATTTACCGGATGTGTCCTGGGCGTCAATGACCTCATTCTGGGATCTAAAGGATAATGAGGTGGACCGAAAACTTTCTTTATCTTAAAATCAGTGCACAAAGATGGGAATACATAGAAATTAATTTTCAAGGGCATGAGAACATTAAAGCTTTTGATGAGTAAATAAGTGCAGCACTCCAAAAAGTATGGCCACGTTTCCAGTTCATTTTCCTGCCGTCTGAGGGATGACTGGCTGTGTCTGTGTCAAACACACTGCACTGAAAATAATCAACACAGGAAATAGGGAAATATTTTATTATGAGAAATTGAGTTTGGAATAGTTTCTTTATTGACATGTCACTAAATGGATCAGCTTTAAAAAAAAGGTTATGATTCAGACACTGGAATCACTGGTCTATGATTATTTCAATTAAAAATAGAACAAAACACTATTTGAGATATGAAAAACTAAGGGACAATCATACGATTATCATTGAACTCTTTCAAGCAGCCACCATTCCAATAGATAGTTTATTTTGCTTTGTGGCTTTGTTTTTATCTCAACACAATTGTTCCTAGGTTTCTTTTAGTTGGGTTATCTAGAGAAAGCTTGGTGTAAAAGCTCTCCTTTTATTATGCCTTTATTTGATAAACAGATGCACCCAATCACTTAACTGGCGCTCATAAGACCCTACCTCTTGAAGCTTCCAGCGACATCTCCTCTTGTCTCTGCCAGTTATTCCTTCTCTACAGCCTTCAACTTAGTAGGTGAGTCCTTCAGATTCCAACCAAACTTCCTCTCTTTCCTACTCTTGAGAATATGTGAAGATGCAATGTCTTACCATAGTGCCTTGTGTCAATTTTCCAGGACACCAGCTCTGTCACAAATTAAAAGAGTACTGGAAGAATAGTCAGCTGAAGAGCCTAAGGAACCAACATAGGAGTCATTTGCTTCACAATAGGGCAATCCTTTTCTTCCAGTTGAGTAAAAAGTTTGCTGTGTACACACCTGTTTTGTGCAGGTGGGTTTTGGGGAGGGGAGTCATAGAAAGAGATGGTACATGACTCTCTCAATGTAGAACAGAGAAAATCATCACAGGAGGTGAGACATTAGTGAGTGTTCAAGAAGAGTTGAAGCCGACCAGATTAGAAGAGGCCAGAAAAACACTCTGAGGAGGCTCTGAGATTTGCAGGGAGATCCTGTGTTCTTCAACCTACATAGGATAGAGGTTTGAGCCTAATTTATCTTAAATATTTAAGAATATAGCTTTTAATTCACACATACATTAAAAGATATGGTATATGCAAGACCCTTAGAATGGAGCCTGGCCTGTGGTAATCCTTTAATAAATGGTCATGATGATAATGATGGTGTTATATTTAAAACAACAAAGGGTTTTCTGTCTTTATCATTTAAATTTTAGAAATTGTTACACAATTGTCACCAAAAAAATAGTATTGTTGGACACCAGTTGAAAACTACCATACCCATATGCCTTATCACCAGCTTAGACAGCTTTTCTAAATAGACTTAACTCTACTACTGCTAAGTGCCCAGGAAGAACTTGTTCTCAAACTGCAAAAGACAGGAGTGGGGAAATGAGTGGGAATCATTAATGAAACACAAGTGTTGTTTGGTGAGTGGTTGGCTTCTCAGATTTTGTAGTGAATGGAAAATACAGGATGGTAACTTGGCTTGTAGCTTAGTGGTGTCTACCTCATGGCAGACGTGCCATCTCTTACACTTGTTAATCAGCATTTCATTACTGTAATAAAATACCTCAGACAATCAACTTCTAAAGAAGAAAAGGGTTATTTTGGCTTACAGTTTTAGAGCTTTCAATTCATGACCAATTGGCCCCATTGCTTTGCACCTGTGGTGAGGTAGCATATTATGCCTGGAAAACCTGATGCAAATGGCTACTTATCTCATGATGGTTGGGAAGAAAGAGAAAGAGAGGGGAAGGGGCTGGGGTCCCGCTATCTCCTTCCCACTAGCTTCCTTCCTCTAGGTCCAACATTCCACTACCTCCCAGTAGTTGACACATTCTAAGGAATATGCCTTTAAAGCATGGTCCTTTGGAGTACATTTATCCAAACCATAGCACATCCTGACTCTTCCCTATCCCAGGGAGAACACCAGGTCAAGATATGGAGTTCATTCCAAAAAGAATGAACTCCACCCTAAATCTTATCACAAATGTTAAAGCTTTTTGTGAGTAAACCATTTTTTAAAAAAAAAAAATTCTGAATGTGAGAGTCTATTGCAGAACTCACTTCTAGCTACAGGAAAAGCCCAGAGCCAATGGGAAAAAAAAAAAGCCCTTCCCCAATATATCCAAGTTAGGTAGGGATAATGAATGCTCAGAGTTCTACTGGACAAGACATCTCTACTTTGAACTTCACTTAGGCTAAACTCAGTTCCTGGTCATCCCAGCATATCCCAGGGAATATGTTTTTCTTTGGCAATGTAGTGCTAACATTCCCACAAACACTGTGCCCATTGCTACAAACCCTGTGCATATGCATATATCCAAGTCAACACTATGGATTACTGAAAAGCCCAGGAAAGATTTGGAAGGTGGGCATGTGTATGTGAATGTTCACCCATGTGAGTAACTAATATGATAGGGACCATGAACTTACACAACTTCAATTCATGTTTGTTACATAGCATCCTGCGAACACCATTAAAAACCAACTACTGAAAATAAGTTATGAGATTCCAAACCAGGCAAAAATATAAGAATTCTTAACAAAATTAGAAACCCTGAGAATGAGCAGCCAGAGGTTATAGAGGAAAATATTAAAAGTAGAATGATGGTGGATTATTGAAACATGTTTAAATTCCCTGGATTGTAAACATGAAGAGTTTAGAGGACTGTGACTTATTGCTCGAGCTAAAAATCCGATAATACATCACTGAATACCTTCCAATGTGAATGTGGTCATCAACTTTGAAGGCAAAAATTGGATACATGTCCAGGATGTCTAGCAGGTCCCTCTGTTGAGTTCTTTTGCTGTGTAGCAGAATAGAACTTTCCTCTGCATTCTTTTCCTCTGGAAAGAGGTAAGGAAATTTTCTCTAAGGAGTATCCACTGTGGACTTCACACCATACACGGTACATCTTTAGTCTTTACCTAGCCTTGTAATGTAGATAGTGGCTCCATTTCACAGGGAAGGAATCCCAAAATCAGAAAAGTTAAGTAACATGCATGGAGTCATACAGCTAGCAGGGGAAAACTAGAATTCAGAGTCATCCGCTCTAATTTTCCATAGTTTTAATCATCCCTATCCATTCTTGAATTTATAGAACTCAACATCAATGTGATTATTTTCTAATTCTCAGCCTTGGTCAAATTTTAACTATGGAGATTCTCAGCCAATTTTGTATATAATATTTTTATTGTCCTTGAATAGCTTTTGAATTCCTTTTGCATTAAGGGGAAAAAAAAAAAGAATAAGAGCTCAAAAATTGTCCCTGCTTCCCCAAAGAACCACACAGTTACCTAACCTCTGAAAGTGTGAAGAGCTACTAACATCATAAGACTGTTCCATCAGGGGGGTCCGCCTGTTTCAACTGTTTTGGTCAAACTTGCTTGTTCTGATCACACTGGGAAAAGTCCACGTGGTCTTCAAGCACCTTCAGAATCCGCAAGTCATATGCTTCTTAATCGAGATCTTGGCTTAATATCTAAAATTGCTGTGGAGGAGCGCTGCCCACTTTCTCTGCAACTGTGTGCAATTCTTATCAGGCAAAGTCCAGCTGCTCATGGCTGACTAACTGGCTGAAAGTGACTCCCTCAGGCCCCTGTTAGGAGAAGCTAAAATAAATGCAAAATCCACCACCCTTCCCCCCTCACAGATAAAAGGCTGTGGAGTATATAGGCCTACCTTTAATAGGGCCTCAGCAAGGCCTCTGGTTTTTGCACCCACAGCTAATTGAAGGGGCAACTAGAGCAGACACAATTGAACACTCAGTTAGGGAGCCCCTCACCACCTGGCTTGCACACACAATTAAATATTTGCACCTGCAATGGTTGTATGTGTGAAAGCTATCCCTGTAATTAGTTGCCGGGTAGAAATAGAGGTAATTTTTAAAACCCTCTTTTAGTCCAATAGTTATTTTTAAATAGATATTTTTGTGAAATAAAAGCACTCCAAACTAATTAGGAAGTTTCTTTAAAAAAAAAACTTACTTTATATTTATTTCTTTATAGGTAATCCCCCCAAATATAGCTTTCTACCATTTCTCTATATAAATTCAATTATGGGAATATTATTTATGTGTATTTTTAATGAATTTGGCATATTATCAAGTCTGATCATCATTCATTTATTTGTTCAATAATCACACTGAATACATACTGTGCCCTGGTCTGGGGAATACTAATTTGTATATGATAGCACATTTCCCAGCAGCTCATGGGTAGAATTAGGGTAGATGTTTTTATCAGTTGATTATAATTCAGTATGACCAGTGTATATCACTTTTCAGATGTGATGGGGCAGAGAAACTTTGTAAACACAAAATCTGGAGTTGTTCCTGATGTGTGGAAGAATGGTGTGTGTGTGATGATTTGTACAACTATGCAGTTCCTTCATTTGAGAAGATCCTGCTGTTGCGTGTGCTTTAGATGCTGTTTAACAACATGAAAGAGCTGCTTATTCTTGCCATGCTGTGTAAAGTATAACAAAAAAGGACTTTAGTAAATAAGCATATCAACATACTACAGAGCATGAAATACCTCTTAGCACTGATAGGAGATGAAGCTCCCTGCCTCTGCTCCTGAGAGAGAGAACATGTCAATGTTTTAGCCGACATTTTCAGTACAGATGCATTTTATGTCTCTGTATCTATGATGAACATTTGTACTCCAATTTCCATCCTCATGTCCCTTATATCATTTAAACACTGAAACACAATGTCTGCAGCTTTCAGAGTAGATCCACAGCATTTAGATTTCACGTGAATTGTTCTTCTTTTTTTCACTTTGTATTTGAATGGATGATTTCTCATGTCTAAGTTTATACTGCTTTGGCTACAATGTATCTCATCATCTCCTGATAAGCTGGCCCATTTTAGATTGACCTGCAGAGATATTTTTCAGTCCTAATCTCACGATTATCACGCACTGCAGAATTCTGACCCACATATTTTGAGAGTCCAGAAAATTGAAAAGTCACCAAGAAGACCCACTCTCTCCAATGTGATGACCTGCAAGGGGGACTTGATAGGAAAGCCAAGCCCAGCTCTCCAAGAGGAATCAGGGGTGAGGGGACAGGCTGGGAGTTGGGATCACCCTCCAGACCTTGAAGTGCAACAGCTGTGCGTTGTCTTTGAGGCTGAGGATCAAGCAGAGAATATGAGATAGGCAAACGTTGGCTTAAACTTTCTTCTCCCTTTGATTGTCCTTGGACATCTGCCTCATCTCCTGTCAAGAATGTTTGGCAGCTGTTAGCTCAGAATAACACAGCTCTGCTGCGCCAGCCGCTGCCCCAATCTTCTAATACTTTAAGCCAACTAGTCTCCGCTATACGCCTGGCCTCATACACAACTATGCTAATGCCTTGAGCTAACCAGCTTTCTATCAGCCATGGAAAACACCAGGGGAGAGTCTTTGGTTTATTTTCCTCACGTGCTAATTGGCTTTAATTGTTGGCCAATTGGATTTCAAGTTCAGAAAAAAGTGGGTTACACAAAGACAAGTGTTAACTTAAGACCGTGGGAGAGGCTGGCCGGCCTTTTTGGTCTCTAATGTAGTAGATTTTATGCAGATGCACATACCTCCTGGTCTTGTGGTCCAAGGGAGGATTCATCTGAGAATCCTGATAGTTTTTAAAAAATTTGTACTTTCCCCATGTGCCAAATATCAAGCACTGGGACAAGTTACCAGAAATTGGGGTACGGACATAGAATATTTAGCACCCGTTAAGTCGCGACTTTTTATTCTAATAGCTTTCTTTCTGCTACTAAGAAATTGCCATATGGAAAGAGAAAGTGCTGAGTTGAAAATATTTAAAATGGACATTTTCCTACCTAATGCAGGTGACTTATATGCCATGAGAATGAAATGTAGGTGTATTCCACCCATACTCCTTAATGCCACCCTCTTAAAAATTCATTTGGGGTCAAAGAGAAGCATCAAAACTGTTACCCTGTCTGAATAACTTTACAAAGAAAATGCAAACTAAGTTCCAAAAATCCACTGTACAAGGGGGATCAAGACAGACTATCAATAGCATTGATTATCTTCACTAGCAGTTACGGACTGTTAGTACTTAAATTTGCCACTGATATGAAATTATATTACAAAATGAAGACTTATAACCCATTCTCTGAATCAAGATGTCCCTCAAGGAGATTCCTCTATGCTAATTCCTGAAATTCTCTTTTTCTATATTGGTTCTGAAATGTGTCGACCAGCACAAATGTTTCTACAGCTTTGATGGAACTGACCAGTCGGTCAGTCTAACACCTGTCAATTTTTGACATTTTTGACTGCATTAACCAGGTGTCAGACTAAACCCACCAGTTGATTTTATTAAAAATTGTCAAACCAGTTTTGTGATTGGACAAAGTCAAAACGTACAACCTTAATGATATTCCTCTGTGTACCTCCTGAACACAATGATTTTTTTTTCCTTTTCATTTCTCTGGATCTAGATGCTGCAACGCTATGATTATGCATATGTTAATTTTGCATGTATATGTGAGGATCTCTGTCAATTAACTTTTTTTGCATTTGTAACTCAGAAATGTTTTGGCATATATCATCCATTCACATAGCTATAGTTACAAATATGATTAATTAATCAGCTATCAATTTATTCTACTCATACTTTGTATTTCTAGCTGATTGCCATGGGTTAGGTCAGGGAAGCCCAAACTGGGACTTGTTTCTCTCAACGTATCAGCACTTTTTACCCACCTAACTTGAATTATGTAGTCTACTCTGCATTATGTTTATGACTTTGCTTTGTCCTTTTTTCCTAGACTCTGACTTTCTAGAATGTGAATCATGCCCTAACATAGTTCATATCATGGCAACCATAGGATCTCCAAAACAATAGATGACTCGTATATGGAATTAAGAACATACTCGCTTATGAATGAAGTAGCAGTATTCACTACTAACGATCCATGCAGAACACAGAATTTATATCAGAACATCACAAAGTTTAATAAATAACTAAGGCAATTCCATTTGGACAGGGGGCGGGGTGATGAGAAAGGGGAACCCCTGCCACTCAAGGGATTAGACATATTGTATTCACTGATGGTCTTGATTAGTATCTCAGAGTTAGCATTTTTGAGGGGCCATAAGCAAAATGTTCATAAAAACATGTCAGTGTAATCACACACTCCTCCAATGAAATCCGGGTTGTTTAAAAATATACAGTGTTTCCCACAAATGTGATTGCGGAGCTTACCATATTTTAAAAACTAGACTGTTCTCACCAACATCCAACCTTTGTAGGGGGTAATTGTTTTTCCTCTTCTCCCTCTCTCCAAACTGTGTGACTGCAGAGTCCACAAGTCAACGGGCCAGGCACTGAGAGATGAGCACACACACACACTGTCACTCTGATACATGAGCTTGAGGTCCATCATTGGTAGATTCTCCCTGAGACCAGCTACATCTGTTGGTCACACTCATTTTCCTTGAAGAGTAAAATCTTTCTGAAGAGCTAAATTATATTATGAATGACACTTGGTCTGACATCAATTCATACCCCACAAAACCATCTTCTACAGGTGAAGTGTGTGATCCTCACCTCAGCCCTGAGGATGACTCCTCTTGTATTTCCTCATTCTTTGTAACTACCTCAAGCCAAAGTCACCATTCTTTCTGTCATTTTTTATTTCCACAAGCCATCTAAGATGGCTTGACTCATGAGTACTCAGATTTGGAAATCTTGATTCTTTAGTACCTAAAAGTCTTAACCTGTTAATAATTAATAATAACAATGACTGTAGAGTGACATCACCTATCAGACACTGTACTGAGGGTGTTACATGGGTTACCTTAATTCAGTTCTTCCAAAAATTCCATTGAAAGTTGCTACTGCCTTAATATTTGTCAACTCCAAAATTCATATGTTGAAATCCTGATTCCCAAAGTGAAGGTTTAGAAGGTGAGGCCTCTTAATGATGAACACGCCATGAAAGTAAAGCTCTCATGAATGAGATAAGTGCTCTTATAATTAGAACTGAGGTGGTTCATTTGCCCCTTTCACCATTTGAAGATACAGGTGAAGGTGTCATGTATGAGAAGCAATCCTCACCAGATACCAACACTACCAGTATCTTAAATTTGGACTTACCAGTCTCCAGAATGTTAAAAGTGAATGTTTCTTGTTTATAAGTCACCCAACCTCAGGTATTTTGTTATAGCCCAAGAGGACTTCACACAAAGGTATTCTTCACTTCATTCCTCATGGTCAATCCCTCATGTCCAACACCAACAGCCCCATGGCTGCCAACAACAACCGTATCCAGGATCACATTGGTATATAGCCTTACAATACAGGCTATGGTTACTGTTCAATGCCAGGAAGCCAAGAAACATTGGTGTTATTTCCTCTAAGATCGAGCTATTTTTTACAAAGTTGGATAAATCGTAGTGTAAATTCAAAAAGTATGGAAATCAGGCTTAACGTGGACTTACAAATGGGAATCTTCTCTCTGCCAAGGAGAAGGCTCCAACAAGTTACTGACCTGCTCTCATCTGGATTTCTTTGAAACAAAGGGAGTCTGTAGGGTGGCACATACCATGGATTTACAAATGAGGACCAAAGTCATAGAAAAAAAAGCTATTGTCTCATGCTTTTGTTCCTCTTTCTTCCTATAACCAAACATTTTTACAAAGTTGTGAAAATTCAGTGCGAGATAATTGCAGACTGTGGAACCAGGTGCCCACCATGCCCGGTGCCCAGCAATCATGAATGACTGCTGGAAGGAAACAGGCCACGGTATGAGAATGATACCCTACAAGGTGCTAAGAGGCCCCACCTGCTCTATAGTTCTGGTCCCAACCCGTAAGATGCTATTCATTCTTTGCAGTTCAAAAGTGATTATGTAAATCCACCAATGAGACAGGTTGATGATTTGAGCTCAAAGGTCATAATTGCTTTATTGTAAGAAGTTTGTAGCTCTGTATTCGAAATGCTAAAGATTTGAAACCTTTTTCTATACCAAACAGTTCACAAAATTAGCATCTTACCTCTCATACGGGGCCCTTAGTACTTTAAAATGGGGAAAAAATGCTGGATGTGGTGGTGCATGCCTGTAATCTCAGTGGCTCAGGAGGCTGAAGCAGGAAGATTACAAGTTCAAAGCCAGCCTCCGCAATTTAGCAAGGCCCTAAGCAACTTAGCTAGACCCTGTGGCAAAAATAAAAAACTAAAAAAAAAAAAAAAAGCTGGGGATGTGGCTTGGTGATTATGTACCCCTGGTACCCCCCAAAAAAAGAAAGAAAAAAAAAGAAATCCTTAAAAGTTATCAATGGTTCAGAGATTCCAAAAGTTTGCATTTTAGACACAATATTTTTTTTCTTTTGCTCTGTTAATATATATCATGTGAAAATAATGCTGAGGAATTAAAATACAAATTTATCTTTCCAGCTCAAAATGGAAACCAACTGAGTTGTGCAGCTGTTACGAGGCAAGGCCTCCCTTCTGGGTTTGCCTGACCTGGGGCGGCTGCCTCCTCCCTGGCTCTTGGAAAGGCTGTGTCCTCACAGGTGGTTCACGTTCCTTTGAAGACCAATGCTCAGAGGAGCAATCTGCAAAGCCTCTTGCTATCTGCTTTTCTCTCTGCACAAGGCAAGACCACCCAGGAGCGTCCTAGGAGACATATACCAACAATTGGGCCTGTAGCTCAGAATCCAGTCCAGGGAGAGCAGAGAAGCCAACAACATGCCCAGAAGAGGATAAAGATGATCAGCCCAGTCAGACTAAACCAAGACAGACCTCACACCCTTCCAGACCCACCCTTCTCTCCTCTTCCCCAATATGAAGTTCCCCAACTGAGTGGGTTTTTAATAACTAAAGTTAATAAATTATTTCCCTTGTAAATGTTCCTTATCAACCTGTTTTAGTCAGCTTTCTGCTACTAAAACAAAATAGCTGAGATAATTCACTTAAAATAGAGGAAAGATTTGTTGGGGCTCACATATTTGGAGGTTTTAGTCCATGGTTGGTTGGCCCAGTTGCCTTTGTGTCCGTGGTGAGGCAGCAAATCATGACAAGGGGGTGTGATAGAGGAAACTGCTCATCTCATGGAGGCAGGGAAACAAGGAGAAGGGGTTAGATTCCCACTGTCTCTTTCAAGGACATATCCCCAGTGAGTAGTGCACCTCTTAAGGCTCCACCTCTTAAGGTTTCCACCATCTCTCAATAGCACCAAGCTGGGGACCAAGCCTTTAAACACACGGTCCTTTGGGGGCATTCCAGCCAAACTCTAGTAGAACGTAATTCTCGTTATAAAGGTTTTGATGCGAACTACAACTTAGGTTCCTACCAGCCTTTTATCATAGAATGAATTACCAGTTTCTCCATTTCCCCAAAGGAGATCCCTTCAAGACAACGGATGCTCACCTTCCTAAGCAGAAGCTTCATGGGCCAGGGTCTGCACCAGGCAACATGAGCTTTCTGCACCTTGGTTCACCTTATTTCATCCTGCCCTTCCACCACATCAGATTTCTTATTTCCCTTCACTTAATTCTTAACTAACCAAGTAAAGACATCCCCAGCTAACTGATAATCCAGGTCTTCCTTGGTAGCAGGATTCTCTCTCGCTCTGCAGTTTCCTTGCTGGTGCTAGCTTTTCCTCGTCACCTAGGGTGCAAGAAGTTTGCTACAAGTTTATGTTGAAGTTGTTTCTTTGAGCCCCAAGGCTGGAAGAATGATGTCATGGTCTTTCAGTGTCTGAATCCTACCTAGCTATGATAACACAGCCCAGGGAGAGCTCACAGCATCTAGCAGCACTCTTAGTCATGTGCCATCATGAGTGTTCTTTGAAAAAAAAAAAAGAAAGTTATGTTCTTTAAAAGAAAAAGGAGGCAGAGGTGAGTATGAATCATTTACTCCGTAGGGAAAGATCTGAATGCAAAAAAAATCAACAGTCTGTGTAAAAACTTTTTAAATCACCCAGTCAATACATATTTATTGAGCAACTTCTATACGTGTGGGTATTATGCTAGTGACTAAGGATTGGACAATGCACAGATAATAGCTGATCATTGCCATTCTACTGCTTACAGCTGAAGTGGGGCAGGGGTACATAATAAACATTGCCCATATAAATTTAATATAAATTTCAGACCATAAGTGACCATGATAAAAAGTAATGCATAGAGCCAAGATACAGGTGATATGGGAAGCCTCTTTAAGAAAGTGACTTTGTACTGAGTCTTAATAAAAATTCCACTTTATTAAGAGTTGAACTAAAAACACTGTGAGTAGAGGAAAAATTAGTGAGAAGTTCATGCAGTGGAAAATGTTTCAGCTTGATTAAAAAAAAGGGGGGGAGACAATGTGCTACAATGTGTGAATGATAGAAAATAAAGTAGGATATAAGGCAGGATATAAATATTTTTGAATAATAGTAGAAGAGAAATGGGTTAGGAGCCCAGGAAACACACACACACACACACACACACACACACACGCACACACACACACACGCACACACACGTGCGCGCACGCGCATACATACGCACATGCACACACATGCATCTATAAAATGAAAATTACAATCCTTAGGCCTGTGGAAATAATATTATAAGTGTGGTGTTCTGGCTTTACAATCTACTTTATTGAATCCCCAGATAACACTAATACATGGAGATTATTATTTCCTTTCTTTTTCAAGTAGGAGATGAACTTTAATATAAAAGTTAAGTAAAATTCTTAAAATCACACCACTAATGAGTGACAGAGTCCCGTTTTCCTCTGCCCTGTAGGTCAGAAAAAATTACTAGGACAAAAAAAAAAAAAAAACAAGTGGCTTCTTCCTTTCCCGGATATAGCTATTTTCTTCATATGTTAGTCAATCTAATAACTATGCTTAAAAAATAAGACAGCATAACTGACTATGGATCGCTGAGAAGATTCACAGGCAAACCAAGTGAACTTGCACACAGGCGATAACTCCAACATGCTTCTGAGAACAGGTGTTATAATGCAAACGTGTGTGTGTGTAGTCCTTTGCAAAGTCACTTTCTTCTCCGGGATGGTGGAAGGTGGATCTTCATTTCTCATGCAAGTGGCTCTAGAAGTGGGGACACCCCTAGACTCACATAAGACATTAGGGAGCCACTAGGCCCTTTGGAAACCTCTAGAACAACAACAAAAACAATGGAAGAAAAAGGAAAATCTCCTTCTGGAAACAGCATCCAGAAGGGAAGGAAAAGAAGCCACCTGTGATGTTCTGCGAATATTGAAAACAAACCCTGTTGCCTGGATGAGGAGTGTCTGCTGAAGAGATTCAATCCAAAACGCCCAGTTCAAGTGGGAGAAGGGCTGTGTTTGTTTGGATATATGCATATTCCTAAATTGAGCTGAAATATATTCAGGTTTGTGATAACAGCCATAAGATCTACTTAGACCCCCAAACCAACTGCTTGCTGGGATGCTCCCTCCGTTCCTCCTTTTAGAACAAATGGAGGCGTTTGTAAAGATCAGCCCCATCCTAGGTCCTGGACTGCTTGAGCCTCAGCGGGCTGGCGGGGGCCGATGGCCTTCCTTCTGTGTGGTGGTCTCTTCAGGAGGGCGTTGGATTACATTGCCCAGCGGCCACCAGCTCTTCTTTTGGCCTCAGCAAACCTTGCGGTGGTGCCTTTCTTTACGACACAGCAGGCCACTCTAGCGCCTCTTTGGCGCTGGGGCTGAATCCCAGGAGTCAGAGGGTGTGGGGCCCAAATTGATAACTGTGTCCATTGACTTTCCGTTCCCAATCCCACCTCTTTCATTATGTTGGGGAGCTTTGTCCCACAGAAGGAGATTATGCAGTGGACTGTGGAGGAGATGGGACTTCAGTAAGATAGAGCACACAAAAAAGTGTGACAAATTGCAATGACAGGGCCGCGATGGTCGCTTGTGATGGAGTGAAATTAAATCCCCCACTAGACAATACTGCTTTATTCTATGTCTATGGGGACCCTTGTTGGGCCTAGATTGAGAGAGAAAGTCAGAAGAAGAGAGTAAGAAAGACGCACTCACACAGTCAAAAGGATATTTTTTTTTCCACATTCATCGGATTTACTTTTCTGAACAAAGTAGCAAAATAGCTAGATATGCGGCAAACATATTGATGTCCCCCGTGTTGACATAAGAGTACAGGACGCTTCGTGAATATGTCACTGATACTCTTTATAGTGAGCTCAAGCATAAAGATGCAAACCAAAGCCTTTCTCACATTCTTGGTCTTTCTAAGTTGTCTGAAGCTTCTGATGATGATGAAAAACCCACATACCTTGTTTTTAACCCCACATTTTGGGCCCTTATTTTTCGAGATATACCATGGGCCCTTTTCAACCAGTACCTTCTTTCTGCTTTGTGATTCATTCCAGAACACTAAAGAAAATTTCTATTTTATGGTCCCACCAGTCACAAATTCTTGGTATTATGGATTCAGATTTCTAGGTCTCCCTGAACTCGGAGGACAGAGAAATCAGTGGGGGCTTTGTCATTAATCCTACCTCTTGAAATCCCCAGAGTGGAGGTTGTAGTTCTTCACAAAATCAAAAGAGCCGCCCTTGGGTGCCCAAGCAGGAAGACTGCCTACCCTGTGAGAAACCCCTTGAGAGGTGTGGGTGTCGAGAAGGGGTGCAGTGAAGCTGAGTGAAGCTGAGTGTCAGATTGGCTCGCATTGCTAACGCATTCGGTTGTGGTAAGATTCCTATAACACACAAACTCACCATTTTAACCCTTTCAAAGTGTACAATTCAATGACTGTTTGTCCACAACATTGTGCAACCATCACCATTCGATAATTCCCAGACATTTATCACCCTCAAAAGAAGACCTGTGCTTGTTAATCAGTCATTCTTCATTTTACCCCTTCCTCTACTCCCTGGCAGTCACTAGATTATTAGCCCTCTATCTCTTTGGAGATATCTATTCTGGACATTTCATAAGAAAGAATCCTTTGACATATTTTCATTTGTGCCTGGCTTCTTTCGCTTGGCATCATGTTTTCAAGATTCATCTATATTGTAGTGTACCTTAGTACTCCACTCCTTTTTATGGCTGAATAATATTCCATAATTTTGATATGCAGTATTTGTTTATCCATTCATCAATGGATCAACATTTGGGATGTTATGAATAATGATGCTATAGGCTTTGTGTACAAGTTTTTATTTGAATCTACACTTTTAATTTGAAGGAATTTATACACTTAGTAATACAATTTATAGGTCAAATGGTAATTCTACATTTGACTTTTTGAGCAACCACCAAACTTCTTTCTACAATGGCTGCATAATTATACTTTCCTGCTAGCAAAGTATGAGGCTTCCAATTTCTCCAAACTATTGTGAGGCTTCATGATTTCCCATTTCTTCATAGCCTTGCTAGTGGATATGAAGTAGTGTCTCACTGTGGTTATGATTAACATTTCCCTAATGAATAATAATGTTTATCTTTTCATGAATTTACTGGTCATTTGTATGAGACAGGTGGGTAGAGATATTTATTCAAGCCCCTTATCAATTTTCTCAAAATTGCATTTCATTCTTTTTGTTGTAGATTTTTTTTTTTTTTGCTGTGCATGCAAAGCAAGCGCTCTACCAACTGAGCTATATCCCCAGCCTCTAGATTTAGTACATTTTGATGGAATGGTGACCATCAAAAGTTTAGCAAGCCAGCACTATAGGACAGATGTAGTAAGGAGCAGAAATAAGATTGTTTTCATTGTGAGGCATGGCATTTGCAAACCTAGATTGAATTCTTGCTCTGTCACTCAGGAGTTACATGAGCTTAGGCAAGTTCTTAACATCAACAGGTCTCAGTGCTGTTGTCTGCACAAAGACTCATATGAGATCATATCAGGGTTCATATAAAGATTAAATGAGATAATGCACATAATGCTACCAGTGCAGGGCCTGGCATACAGCAGTGAATTGCAAGTAGACATTTGATGGAATATACAGTTTGCCTTTAGGACTGATAACAAGAAAAGAGAGGGAACCTGAAGATTCAGTACTAAGTGCATAGCAACCAAGGGCCAAGCACATTTTAGATGGAATGACTTACTACTCCTGGTAGAAGGAGCCTGAAATATCAACCAAGTGGCCCATGTCTCCATGTAGAAGCAGTAAGAGCAGATTCAAGTAAAACAAAATTTGGAGTGGAATTTTGGGGTGCCATTTCAATAAAAAGTTTCAGGCTTCTGCTGCTAACAAATTCATGCATTCAATTGGTAAATATGTACTGAGCATCTCCACTATGCCAGGGGCATAAAGATCAAGAGAGTATAGTGCCTGCCCTCAAGGAAAAATGGAGAGGAGAAGAAAAACACTAAGACAGGCCCTCATAGCACCTCCCTGGAGCTCAGGCCCTGTGTTTCAATGGTGGTCAATAGAGAAATCCTCAAACGGAGAATTGCAAGCCTGACCACATCAGTCCATTCAGGCAAATATGGTAAACAAAGGGTTGCAGAAAGCGACCATTTCATCATTTTTTAAAACAAAGAATTACCAGTTTCGCTTTGGATCTGTGTGGTTGAGAAAGCATATCTTAACTCTATTAATATATCAAGTATGAAGACACTATCATTGCTTTTTCTGTTTAATTTCTTCTCTTTTTCTTAGTTAAGAAATACAAAGTAAATTATAAAGAAAGAAATGTAAACTCTCAATTCAAAAATCAAATCAACCGCCCTTTAATTTATTTAGAGAGAGAAAAAGAGATTCTTCAAGGAGCCGAGAAAGTTCTGGGAAGAGTTGATTTGCTTGCTAGCATGTGAATCATGTTCAGCAAAGTTTTAAAGTATTTCTCATGTCGTTTGAGAGTTACAGTTTAAGACTGGGAAAAGATGGCCCACAATTGCAATAAGTGATTACTACAGAGACTCCCATGCTGAAAATGGGCTGTTGTGATTTTTTTTTTTTTTGTATTTTTATTCTATTCAACATCTGTAATTAGGGATCTAGAAAACACCTGGGCCCCTGTTCCTATCACCCCTTCCTCAACATCTACACAGAGAGAAGGCTGAAAGTAAATTTCAGTTGTTTGTTTAAACAGCTGGGGGGTCCAGGTAGAGCATCATGTCACTGTATCATAAGTAAAATATTTCTTCTATTGAGGTTTCCCCTCCCCGTTGTAAAGGATATCATCACTATTATTCTATCATTTTGGGTTTATCTGAATGCAACAGTGATTGAAGCTGAGACCTTTTTTTAGATATGAATTCTCCTACCCTTTTCCCTCTGCGGTCTCCTCCTCCCTCCCCGATGCACACCCAGCTTCAGTTGCCATGGCCAGACTTTAAAAACATTTCAGACTTAAAAGGTTAAGATCTAAGGGCTGCTGATTTTATCTAGGCTTTTAACTAACACAGGCAGGTGGATTAGAGATATGTGTACAATCCTCACTCTAGACACTTGGGTAAATATGCACAAGTGCTCGGGCCGCCGAGGAAGCAATCTGATGTTATTGTCTATTAATTCCAAAGTGGAGATTAAAGAAATCAGTAGTGTAAATATCAAAAAGGATTTCCACTTACATATAAGAACATTACTCAAGCAGACTGGCTGTTCCAAATTATAGGAAGGCTTTTTGCTTGAAGAAAAGTGTGAATTTGTTTTACTTGAAATTTGCATATTTTTTTGGTGTCTCTTTGTCTGCAAGCAGGGTGCTAACTCAACCAAGAATTCTGTTCACATGGTAGTAATTTGTGCTGCTTAGACTTTCCATGTCGTTCTACCCCAGTAACAGATAAATTTACCAGGGTTGTCATGTAGAGCTAAAATTTAGTTTTTGGTCTTTCTTTATGTAACATTTCCTAGAAATGCCAAAATACGGGTGAGGGAAGCTATGTATCAAGTTCAGAGCATTTCTAACTTTAGACAGTATAAAATCCCCATGTAGCGCAGCAGACTTTCCCTCTAAGTCCCAGAATCCAAGCTGAAGTACGCCACCCTTGTGCCACCATAAATGAATACCATCTGATGGCTGCAGACGTTAAGCACGAATCCAGCGATTTTCCACCCTGCTGCAAGAGGGCTGGAAAAGACGTTCCAAAGTGTGCTTCAGGGGGGGAAATGTCAATTAAAATGCAGGTGCCCCGATTTCAACAAAAGTCATCAAGAATCACCATTAGCTTTTATTATGCTATACCTGCACCTCACACACACACACACACACACACACACACACACACACACTCACACACAGCTTTTTAATCAGCCCAGCAGTAGAGCAAACAGTGTTGGTAAAGAGTTTCAGAATTTTCAGGAATTGTGATAAGAAGTCACTTTTCCCAGACAGCAGTCACAGAGCTCAGGCCATCTTTGAAAGACATACTCACACACTCAGAGTCTAAATGGAACCCACATCCTCTCAGAGCTGTCTGCTGAGAGATTATGCCAAAGAGGAAAAAAAAGTCAAAAGAACTATATGACATTCTCAAAAAAGGTTGAGGATACAATATCTAACTTCACTATTTAGGACCCCGAACAGCCAGGCCGTTCTAACCTGGTACTTGGTCCCCTAGTGAAAAATACACATTAAACCTATTTTGGCATGAGGCAGAACAGAGGTCACTGGTCATTCAAAAGAGGAGCATGGAGTACCTGATCTATATTCTTCCAAAGCACTAGAATTGAGAAGAGAAAAGGGAGGGAGAAGTTGCCCCCCACCCACCCCAGAAAGAGCAAGAGGCTTCGGAATTCTTTCCTTGTCAAAAACTATTACAACTTACATTCTCCCAGTTAGATGGGTGGCTGGTTCCCATTTTAATAAATTTTAAAAAATGGCTTCCCTCCTTGCACTAAGTCCAGCTAGTCATTTCTTCACATTTTGATATGAACAAATTTCATGTATATAATTAGCATGTATTTTTCAACACAACAGTCAATGGGATTAACTGCCCTGGAGAAAAGTAAGTCTTGATAGTGGTTAGTGGGGGCCCAAGAAATATGACTTCAAGACAAGAACACTTTAGGAAAGAGGAGGCTGGGGTGAAGGGTAGAATGGGGGACTCTGCATTCCTCAGATGACTGAGGAAGCCAAAAAGGGCCAACAGTGGAGGAGAAATGAGTGGGCAAAAAGTGACCCTGGGTTAATTACTGAATTTGAAATAAATACAGAGTAAGTATCCCTGATCCAACAAGTTTGGGACCAGAAGTGTTTGAGGAGTTTTTTGGGAGAATATTTGTACCTATATAAAATATCTTGGGGAATGAATCAAGCCTAAACTTGAAATTCATTTGTTTCATGTACACTACACATAGCCTGAAGGTAATTTTACACAGTATTTTTAGTGTGCTTGCATTTTGACTGTGACCCCTCACAAAAAAAAAGTCTTGGGGGGACATTTCCATTTGTGGCATCACGTCAACATCCAAAAGAATTAGATTTTGAAGCATTTCAGATTTCAGATTTTTAAGTTAGGGATGCTCCATCTGTATTAAAGACTTAACCAATTTATTGTGTTCTAATTATCAACTACTCACATGGAATTTATAGTACACATAATCATCATTTCAATCCCCATTAGATTTCACAAATACCCAGCTTCGCTATATAAAGGCATTCATCTCTGATTCCCTTAGCTTCAAAGATATGGCAGGGTGCATATAACTAGGCAAAGAGCTGATTCTGGAAAAGAGGAAGGAAAGTAAGTTTTGGTAGGACTCTAAGTGTAAGTTTCCTCAAAAAGATTCCTCTGAAAATGAGGCCAGGGGTCACCCTTGGCAAGCTTGCCATAAATGTGACAAGTCGGTGTTGAATCCTGGGGAAACTGTAAAGAAATCAAGTTCCCAGCTCTACCATGTAACCCTAACCTTTTCACCTGGAAAGGTAAGGAATTCAATTCTCAGCTTTCCAAAGTTAATAGGAAAAAAAAATAGCCATAGAAGAAACACAGGTGAAAAAATTTCAACATATATATATATATATATATATATATATATATATATATATACACATATATATAACATATTATATGTATATGTAAATTATATATAATTATATATAACTGTATAATATATAACTGTATAATATATAAATAATATATGTTATATATAAATATTTAAAATATATTTGTATCTTAAGCAGGTATATGCTTTCAAATAAAGTAGTAAATAAATGTAAGGATGTGTCTTTTGTGCCAAAATTTAAAAATATATATATATATTGAGTGACTGCCTTATTTTTGTTGTTATTATTTTACTGAAAGCTGAGTTTGGGAGCCCAGCTGAACTCTACCTATATTTTAACAGTCAACTAACTGCAAGGTGCCCTCAAAATCTGAAATTATAAATGACCTAATTCCAGTAGTTGAAACATTTCTGTTAGTAATTTCCCCCACTCTTCAGATACAGGAAGAAACATCAAACAATGCAAACAACATGGTAGAACCCGAAAGGCGCTTTTTTGGGTGAGCATCTATTGGAGGTGAAGAAAAAGTCAAGGAAAAATCAGTTGTTATGACAGATGATTAATAGTTCAAAGTTTTGCTAGCTTTTCTATGCAGAACAGACCCAAGATGAAGGATATGAAATAGAACAGATATCTTCAATTACCGCGTCCACACCCTCTTTGGGATCCCAAAGCAAACCTTTGCAAGGTGAAAGGGCATTGCAAGCCCCAGGCTCTCACTGAACCCCTGAACATTTGGATGGCTCTGGGTGTTTAAAATAGAAGCACCTGGATTCTGTTTGATAATTATGCCCCTCTCTTAGCTGTAAGCAAAGGCCTTGGGATAAAAAGGAAGGCATATGCCATGAGGTGTAGCTGAACCATCAACCCTGACTAGTCATGTGACCCCTGGGCAGTCCTTAGCCTCAGTTCTCATGTCTACACAATGGAGCCTCCATCTTGTTCTGGAGTGAGATTGGTCTAGGAAATAATGGTGTAGCCTGTGAGGTGTTACCTCCATGGAAGGACCTGCTATGAGTCCTGCTTTCTTCCTGTGCTGTTTAGTTCCTTTATACCCACACCTAAACAAAACACACACACACACAAAAATACTTAGGTGTTTTGTGTATCACCAAGACATACTCATAGATTGAATTTCATTGTCTTCCATGTGAAACTCTTCACCTCATCTGCTTTTCCACTGTATCTTTCACATCAGACCCATTTCAAAGAATCGAGCAAACTAAAGAAAACAACTTATAAAATCAATAAAGAAGTACATAGATCAACATAAATTTAAAAAAAAAAAGAAAGAAAACCTAGAAACTGACCCCCTTTCCCCCACTAGGAAACCTCTCTGAAACTCAACTCAGTGAAAAGACAGAGCATTTCTGCCAAGCAGAGGCCAAACCCAAATCACACCCTTTATGCAAAACCAAATCTATTTTAGTGTCCAAATCAGCTTTAAGTCAAAAACAATAAATGGATAGGGAAACTATTCCAAAACCAAGGTGCCACAAAAAACAAACCAACAAAATACCTTCCCGGTGCACCTGCTGGAGATGCCGCGTTACAGGCTCCACATTTCAACCCCAACCTATATTTGATATGGTGTTGTTGCAGCTGTGGGACCAGGGTGGTTTATTTAAGTGGCTCCAAATGCCTGTCAGTGTGGCAACCAGCTGAATACATAAAACAGGCTCTCCAAACCTTTTATGGCCCAGGGTCAGAGTAAATGGAATAATAAAATCCAAATGCTTTTGTCTCATTTTCCATCACCCAGCCCCTCCGCATAAATCTGCAGCTTCGCAGTGACCTTCGCGTTCAGTGCGGGATGAGGCCGTGGTTGGAGATACATTTGGTCTGCATCTTGGGTCTTTAAAAGCTTTTTCCAATTAATTTTAACTGGCTTCCATAAGGATCAAGTACAGCTTCCTCCCCTCCCACAACCCCCCACTCCCACCTTTTTAACCAGCCAGTGACAGAATGCTCCAGAGTCAGACAACAGGTATCAACTCAATTAGGCTCCAAATCACCAAAGACAAAACACGATTCCAAGTTTCAGAATGTCTGAAATAAGAAACCATTTGCAAACCACGGAGACAAGTTTGGATTTTACTTAGTGGCCTCATCTCTTGCTGCTAACACATCTATACAAAGCAGGAGAAATATTCCCAAGTCGTTCTGAAAACATCCCCAATTCGAACTTGAAATCAAGATATTTGTCCTTGGGGTCAGTTGAAGAAACCTCTTGTCTTATCATTTGTGTTGGCATTTTGAGGCACAGAAACAAAAGATGCACAACCTAAAACACTGGCCATTTGAGTGCTTCAGAAGAGGAAGAGAGGAAGAAAGAGAATGAATGGGAGGAATTATGACAGCAGAGCAGGAGGGAATGAAGGACCCCAAATCCGTGACCTGGGACCTTTTCCTGCCACTGACCTTCACTTCTCCCTAAAATAAGGAAAGAAACAAGTAGCACCAGAATGAAGTAATAGGATCACAATTCCTTTTTGTTTCTAAAAAAGTTTAGTTTAATGCTATATATATATTTACATTGCCATTTTTTGGTGAAGGATATAGGCCTACATAAAGATACAATTCCAGGTCCTCTTAAAGTTCACATCTTTCTATAAGATGATGGCTACAAAATTTGATTAGAAAATTAACATGGCTAATTTTGAAAAGTATTAAGGGAAGTGCTTTAAAGAACTTTGGACCCTTGCTCCCATCAGCAACTTAGATTCCTAACACTTGCAACTTCATCCTGTTAGACATTTTCCACTTCTATTTTGTCTTTATACAGCTCCTTTTCTTTCCTGTTTCCAAAATTTTATTTCTCTTTCCTGTATCTGTCTTGGCCTTTTCACCATTTATGTTTCCAGGAAAACACAGTGGATTCATAAAAAAGAATACCTCAACACTGAAAATATATTTGTCAAATAATCCATTGTGTTTTATAACCCTATAGAATGTTCTGGAAAACATAGCTCTATTTTTTGTTGTTGTTGTTGTTTGTTTTGGTATGATCTCCTTTGTTTTGTAAGGATAAAGGGAAACTGAGGAAACTGAGATCCTAAATCAGCTCAGATCCATACAAGCAGCTCATAGAAGATCTGATGACAGCTCCCACAGCTGCCATGGGTTCCACTCTGATTCTTGCCTGGCACTATGTTGAGGACCATCTGAACTGAGTTCTTTTAATAATCAGGTTTTCTGTTCAAGAATTCTTCCACCGATGCATGGAGCCCAAATCATCCCATTTCATCAATTCCACCCTTAACTGAACTTAAAAATCAGCTACATTAAAAAGCATGCACTTGAAGTTGACATTCATTGTCACAATGGCTGATGAACTAAATTTAAAAAGGAAATTTGACTCAAGCCTAAAACAAATATCACCCCCACCAGGACCTAAATTTGACACCGTTCACATCATCTGGGTTTGCCTAAGCTGATAGAATCGAAGATATGAAGTGTGTGCGTCAGAGTAAAGATTGCAACATAAATTTTCACAAGTTGTTTAAAAGGCTTAGCCCTATGTAAATTAACCTTGGAATTATTTCATAAGTACATCTTTGAAAGTAACAATAATATTCATACTGAAATCAAAAGATGAGGTGCAATACCTAATAGAAAATGATAGACTGAAAATGGAGCCAACATAATTGCTTCTTTATTGAGAATTCAACTACATAATGGAATTATGGAACATGAACCTCATCTTCCCACTGAATCTTCCTCATTCAGGTTCAACATGATCATGGATGATCTCCTTGGGAAAGTTTTTTGGTAGGCAGGCATTAGATTAACTTGTTTCCATTATCGTTTAAAAACTGAGTTTTATTTCTGATTTTCACAGTTTATTTTTAGGAAAAGTTTTATATTGTCCAAAACACACCACTGCAGAACACCAAGGCTAGCTATGTGTTACCATGAACAGAACATGAGATTTCGGTAAACATACTTCTGAGTCCAAAATCCATCTGAGAAACCCTGAACAGACAGAATTACACTCTGATCTTTGGTTTCTTTATCTATAGAATATGGACAATAAAACAGAATTAAATTTGTCATAAGTATTAAGTGAGATAGCACATTATGGATGGATAGCATGAGTGATGCATGCAGTATAGCAAATACATCCCCTGTATACATGTGAGTGCATGTGTGCGAGTACACACACACACACACACACACACACATTGCATTAGCATGTGCTTTATTATTGTCCTTGGAATGAGGCATTATTTTCCACTTGATATTCAAATAATTATTGGAAGAACTGGACTATTTTCCCAGATTACACACCTAAATCATTCTGTGACCTTTTCTCATAGTCCTTCAACATTTCAGGTCTCCTCTGGGTATCTTCTATTTCCAATATCCTCTGCAAGGATGCTCATATATTTTTTTTGGTGGGGGTGGGGTACCAGGAATTGAACTCAGGACCACTCAACCACTAAGCAACATCCCAAGCCCTATTTTGTATCTTATTCAGACACAGGGTCTCACTGAGTTTCTTAGTGCCTCACTTTTGCTGAGGCTGGCTTGATCTCACAGTCCTCCTGTCCCAGCTTTCCAAGCTGCTGGGATTACAGATGTGCATCACCGCACCCACCTGAGGATGTGCATATAATTTTTAAGCCACAGGCTTAAAAATATGGAGAAATGGGACATTTAGTGCTAAGCCTAGGCTACATCAAAGTCTGGTACATATTCCCCCAAGGAATTGATAATTTAAGGCAATCAGGAGAGTCAACATAATGTCCTTCCTTGGTCATTGCCTGGCTTGGCTGGGGTTGACTTTCCACTCTTCACATTGTATAACCATAAGCAAACTTCTGCCATTTCTATATTTGAAACAATTGAACTCTTGTGGTTCCATACAATGGTATTTGTCAGATGAGCTTTTAATAAGTGAAGTGAAAGGAATGTGTAACAGACGAGCCAAGATTCTTTTGAATCAATCATAGATTTTTGAAATCAAGAACTAAGTCCAAAGCATGAAGCATCATTTGACTGGATTTTTATTTTATAATAATGAGTCCTTCTTCATGGGCTGAGATGATTGTAAATATGCCAGTTGATCCAGGCACAGGGCCTAAGAAAGCATTAGAACCCTTTCAGTATAACTCTATGCTTGTTCACTAGCTGCTTCTTCAGTGCACAAAATTGAAGTTAGTTCTTTCCTTTTATGACACTGCATGATCCAATATGAACTCTACATGGTACCATAACCTATACCAAGCTAAGAGTTTGTTATGGTAGTTATTTTCATCTTCTTTAAGTCTCCAGATTTGGGGCCACCAAGAGTATTCATTAGGATTTTTGTGTCATCATCAGACCAGAATTGAAACAGAGGCTATCCAATGGCAAGAATCTTTCTCATCAGAGCTCATCTATCCATCCTACCTAAGTCTGGAAACAATGAGTCTGAACTATCTATGTCATCTCTGGTTGTTCCTCTATGTCCCTCTATATTATCTCATGTTTCCCCCATGTGATCCAGCTGTTCCCACTCTGGGTCATCAGTCCACCTCCCCTTAAATTACATAGGCGATCTTACCGCTTGTTCTATTTCTCTTGTAGTCTAGATGAATACCTTTGGAAAAACTGAAGCATGGCTGATTTGTTGTTCCCAGTATCATGATCTGAAACATAGGCATCCAGTAAATGTAGAATGTATGTGTCTGTGTGTGTGTGTGTGTGTGTGTGTGTGTGTGTGTGTATATATATATATATATATATATATATATATATATGCTAATGGATATTCCCAAGAACTTAAAGCTAAGAAGGAAACTAAATGCCTACCCAATTCTCATCTTTGGAATGTAAGCTCCAAAAATTAAGTGCTTTCTTTGAGTGTTTTCCCTAGAAGTACTAGTTAGTCATAGCACATGGGCTCTAGAACTCTCCAAGTAGGCTTTGGGGATTAAAAGCTAGTGCCGGTAAAATGAAGTAAAAAAGAGGCAGAGCAGGAAGAATGCTGGGTAACACCTTGCTAAGGAACAGTTGACATCAGAGGGATCAACACAACACGTGGTGGACGGATCTGCTTCAGCAAGGGCACTTGTAACCAGGGCCCAAAGATGCAGTCCTGAAAACTCAAGGTAGGGGGAAAAAGAAAACAAAAATACAGGCCAAATGAAGCAAAGCAGGTAAGGGTTTTAGAAATACACAGACATGATTCCCAACTACACCACCTAATCATCACATGTGATCTTAACCTCAACCCCTCCCTCGATCCCTCCCTCCCTCCTTCCCTCTTCATTGTATGAACTGGTAACAATAAGATGTATCTCCCAAGACTTTTATAAGAAGGAATCAAATAAGGCAGGTAATTAACTTGGCAGGAAGAAGGACTTTAATATCATTAGTTTTTAAGGAAAGAATGGATAATGCATGCACGCAGGTAGGACACTGGCAATAGAAACCTGCAAAGCCAAGCCAGATAAGATGTCATCTGTCGTCACAAAGGACAATGGAATATGTGCTTGTGGAGACCAAGGTCTTTGATAAAGCCCTTATATGCTGTCATAAATATTCTTCCTTGTGAAATCAGTCTTTTACAGAGAAACTGACTACAATATTATACACTGAAGTCCTTGGTTTGAGATGGGCACAGTAAAACTGGATTTTGCAAAATTCATGAAAAAAACAAAATCAAAACCAAAATGGGCTTATTTTCATTAGGATTTAAATTATTAATATATTAAATTAATTATTATTAATTAACAAAATTGTTAATATCTGAACAATAAGACATCTGAGTTACTATACATGTCAAACTGAGATGTCAATTTTAATATACAATATTATTTTACTTGATTAAAAGAAAACAGATAATTATTCTATGAGCTAACAATTCTGCCAATTAAATTATAGTTGCTATTAGTAAAATACATCTTTTTCAGAGATTTTAAAATATGAACAAAACATGGAATGAAATACAGAATTTGGAATGAAGAATTAGGAAAGATAAGGTGAAGCATTTCATAGCCTGTATAGTTTTGAATCCAGCTCTGACTTATGTGTGTGTGTGTGTGCGTGTGTGTGTGTGAGTGGGTGCGCGCGCGCATGCGTGTGTGCATTTATATTTACTCCTATATTTGAGTTTATGTGTTTCCAGACAGAGTCTTGGAGATCTAGTAATGCCCTAAAGTTTCTCAGTGCTCACATCTTTCCTTTCCTTTAAGATAAAGAAGAAAAATCTGTCAGCAAATGTTTAGTTATGGTTCCATTTTACTGATCATTTACTTATTTGTTTAATTTTAGGGGATTTATATTGGGTTTAATTTAGGTAAACTTAGAATAAAAATTATTTTTAAAGCACAGAAATGAAAGCACAACATGAAGCCAAAACCTGTGGCATGCTATCAATGCCTTTTTTTTTTCTTAAAATAACCTGCCAGACCCATGAGGGCCTCTGTGAATTTCAGTACCTCATGTAAGTTAACCAACATGAGCACTTTTTACTGTGTGAAATATTTTATATGAGTGATCATAGATACACCTTCCCAGTAAGTCTATACAGCAAAGTATTTTAAACTCATTTGCAGAAGAGAAAACTTAAACACAAAGAATTAAATTCAGAGAAAGTAACTCATTTTTCTAAGGTTTTCAAGCAAGCTGTAGCAAAGTGAGTCTTTGAACATTACACCTTGGTGACTTTAAGACCTATGTTCTCTCCACTGCCACCAATAATCCAATGAACTATGAGGGTAGGCACCAATCTCTTTCTGCATCATACCCCTTTAAGTTTCCTTTTCTGAAAGAATCTTCTAAACTTCAACTCTACCCATGGGTGACCCCAAAAGAGAACTGATTGGTTTGCCTATTCTTTCATTCTGGCAAAAGACTTGCTTCGGAAATGGTATATAGATATGTTGAAGAGGCGATGAGCTCATTTATCCACCACAAATTGGTCTGCACTCCTTACTGTCACTATTCCTCATTCAGTCAAGATCAGCCTTATATCATGCAAGAAAGTTCATATTGCATCAGTTTCACAAGAATGCTAAAAAGTCTAATTGAATTGAAACATTTACAGTGACATTTTTCTCATTTTTCATAGAAGTTGCTTAAGAAAATAACAGAAGTTGGGCATATTCTTTTGTCAGAAAAAAAAGTAGCTTTTTATTCAGAAAAGTTTCATTAATGTGGACTGCAAATATGGTGAAAAATCAACTGGATTGTAGAAGCATGAAATAAAGGGGCAGCAAGGATGACTGAGGATGTTAGAAGACTATTACATACTCTGACCATGTGACCTATCAATTGCCCTCTTGATATTAATCCAAATTAACTGAAAAGTTATATACACACAATATAATTTTTAAATTGATTTTTAATTTGTTTTAATTAGTTATACATAACAGTAGAATGTATTTATGCACTTTGATATAACATATATAGATGGGATATAATTTCTCATTTTTCTGAGTGTATACATGTTGCAGAATCACATTGGTCATGTATACATAAAGTAATAATGTCTGTTTTGTTCTACTATCCTTCCTGTCCCCACATTCCTTCTCCTCCCCTCCCTTCATTTCCCTCTACCTAATCTAAGCTAACTCTACTCTTTTCTTCCCCACAAAAATGTTTACAGCAACTTTATTCATAATTTCCATAACTTTGGCAGCAACGGAGATGTTCTTCAGTAGGTAAATAAACTGGCACATCCAAACAATGGAATATTTTTTCAGTACTGAAAAGGAGGCACTATCAAGCCATGGGAAAGTGTGGAAGAAATTTAAATGTATATTACTAAACAAAAGACGTCAACTTGAATAGGGAACATACTATATGATTCCAAGCCTATGACATCTGGAAAAGAAAAACTATGAAAATAATAAAAAACAAAACAAAACAAACAACAACAACAAAACAAAAAGCCCAATGGTTTGCCACAAGTTAGGTATAAGGAAGGGATGACTAGGCAAAGCACTGAGAATTTTTAGGGCAGTAAAATTATTCTGGATGATACTATAATGGCAAATACATGACATTATAAATTTGTTAACCTATAGAACATAAAATGTTGAGTGAACCCTAATGGAAACTATGGATTTGAGGAGATGATATGTCAGTTGTCAATCAGTTGGAATGAATGCACGAGTCTGATGAGGGGTGTTGATTGAGAGACTGTGCAGGTCGGGAACCAGGAGGTGTGTGTTTTCCTCTCAATTTTGCTATGAATCTCAAATAGCTCTAAAAAATAAGGCTGATTAATTAAAGATACAAAATCAAGATTTCTTTTTTTCTTACTGCAATAAAATAAAAGTGAAAAGAAAATTTTCAAGATTGATGGGAAAATCTCCTCTTGCCTAAGAACGCACTTTGCATTGTGTCTTGTTCCTGCATAAGCAACTGAACATGGTCCCCCAAGGTCATCAAATGAGTTGCCCGTCTGCCCTGAAAGCTGTCATCAGGGCATGCCTCTCCAGATGTCTATGAGAGAAGTCAGTGGGGGTGGGGGACTTTCCAGAAGCTGCCTGGGAACATCTGGCTGCCTGGATCAAGGGTGTTGGCCATTTAAGATCACAGCAAGTGGCCGAGCATCTGGAAAAAGCCCCAGTGGAGCATGGCAAGCATGAGGTGAGACAGGTGACTGCAGGACGGGGAAGGGCCCAAGAGGAATATGAGCAGGGGAGAAGAAGGTTTTACTGAGAGTTGGAGTTGCACTACCTACCAGTAAAGACTTAAGTACTGCCTCCCCAACTTCAGCACTCAGGAGGGCAATCTGCTCACCACCCACAGACAATGGAGGGAGGGTTAGGGACCCTGGGATAAAGACAAGCAGCAGTGCACAGCTCCAAAGAGCCCATGTAAGCAGGGCTTGATTGAGAGCCTTTTCCTCCATCAAATTGAAATTTTATTAGTCAGCCTCCAGATGCTTCTCCTTAAGACAGATTAATATCAAGTTTGTCGTTCCACTTGCAACTGAGGAATGAGAACGACAGTGTTAGAGCCAAACACATGTGAAGTGTTCAAGAGGCCCAGTAGGAAATCTCCTCTGCAAATAATTTATGAGTGAGCTCTGTTCTTTTTTGGGTCGGTCACCTTCCACATGCCAGATCAGATAAGAGAGGCTGGGAGACCCTCGGCCTCCCCAAGGCAGTAAACATGAGTTTATTGTCTAGAGACAGCCCAGTGTGGACTACAAAAGGCAGCCCACTCCATCTGGGCCCAGCTATTCTTGAGAAGGTGCAACCTAGCTCAAGAGGAACATCACTGAGCCTGGCTGATATATGGGAACAGAAACAGGTCAGAGATTTCTACGAAGAAATACTAACTACAGAGTTAATGGCTTCCAAATGATAGGGGCCCAGCAGATGATTATGAAATGGGTACCAGCCCACTCGAGAACAGGTGGTAGATATTCAGAAAAATCCCCAAAAGCTATTCCTGTTCTCAATTATCAGGAGAAGGCAATTCTGGCTTTAAAAAAAAAAAAAAAAAAAAAAAAAACTGGGGACATGAAATGGATATAAATGATGGTCATTTTGGTTGTGCTTGTCCCCTCAAAATGATAGAATGTTGATACATCTATGAAATTGTACAGACTGCCCAGGAGTGTAGTCACCACTCCTGAGCCAAGTTCTCCAGGGTTAGGCTCACAATTCCCATACTAAGGACATCAGAATGAGACTTCCCCCTTAAATCTTATCTTGAAGACAAGCAGAGGGCTCAGGGCCTCCCCCTCTGTCATACCTCCCATGTAGGATGACTCCCCATGGCAAAAGTTCTTGGAAACCAGACCTGGAGATCAAACTCCCTGATAGAGACAGGCACTCACCTGAGCACAGCAGGAACCCGCAGCTCATCCAGGTCTCTTTTCTGCACACTACTTGGAGGCTTCCCAGGAACAGCTAGTGATGGAGTGGAGCATTTTCCATTTGGAGAGGTGATTTTTATTATTATTATGGGCTTTTGTCAGTATTATAGAAATTGGGGGGAGAAAAAGAAAAAGGACTAATCACAAACGCTATTTACCAAACCACATTAGTCAAAATACTGCATTTTAAAACCCCTTAAGTTGTTATACATCATCATATAAGTCATCGCCAAGTAGTAATACAAATTCTTGAGAGTTATGTTGACATGGAATTTGTCAGCCGAGTGCTGGAAAATTTACCTCTGCTCATATATCTGTAGTCATATCCTCCAAAGAAATTAACATATCATAATGCTAATATTTCAAGGTAATGTTTTCTCATGAGGATGCCATATTTTATCCGTTAATATCATCTGTGTAAAAACTATTCAATTACCGTATCAAGTCATATATGATTAATATTGATATTGGCACGGTAGCAGTGACTTTGCAAGGCACAAGAGCCATGCAGGCATCTCTACAGAGAACCTAGGACAAGAGATTAATTCATTTCTTCCAAGTAGCTAAAAATGTGAGTTTACTGGGGACTTACACACATGAAGGAAATTAATAGGCCCACTGAGACTCGGCCATCTTTACTAAGAGTCTTAGGAGTTATCTTGAGTCTTGAAGATAGGATAGGGTGGGTACTCTCTGAAAACCTGGGATGGGAGAAAGTGGAGTGATGAGTGGGTAGGGGTTCTGTAAAAATGGTGGAGATGAGTAGTCTGCAAAGTATTCCTGGCATGTGATGTGGGAAGTTACAGAAGAAACATCTAGTTGTTTTCTTCCTTGTTGCCTGTTCTTTTAATTTTTGCCATTACTAATTTCTCAATAATGCTGTGGTCTTCTTATGTCTACCAACTTTATCTCTTCTTTAAGTTGCACCATTTGCCCTTGTACTTATACTTTTACACATTCTCTCCTAACTTTAAAAATTGCTCCTGAAATCTCACCTTTTCAGAGGGGTTTTTGGACCACTCTAAAGCTTAACAGAGAGACCACTTCCTATATAAACCCATCACTCCTTCTCCAACCCCTAGCATTCACTTATAAATTTACTTGACTGTAATTTAAATTTATCCAAGAAGTATGTGTACATATCCAAGGATTCAGAACCTTGAATTAAAACAACTGAGAAGTTTTATCACTATGTGAGCCAGAAGGCCCCACTTCGCTTTATGGCTATGGATGGTACCATTAAGAGTGACTGGCACCATCATGAGAACCCACACCAGTGATCTTGAAATGAACAGGGCTTAAGAACGGCCTCCATAGTCTGGGTTTTGAACAAAAAGTCATGAGCTAGTAGTTTATTGGTGGGTTGGTGGTGGGTCTGTAGTGTGATCAGAGACGTCAGAATGTGAGAAAACAACTTTCATTATGTTAGTGCATCATTGAAAGCTAAAACTATCATCTCAAATGACTTTTGGGCTCAGGTAGTTTAGTGTGCTACTCAGTGGGAACTACTATTTTAGATATTAGTTATTTTTTAAA